>NC_057842.1:29594557-30250316 GCF_910594005.1 Cervus elaphus | reverse complement strand
AAGGAGGATGATAATAGTACTTACCTCACTGACTTGTTGGAAGAATTAAAGTAATTAATACATGTAAAATGATTATAATAGTCACCAGCACCTGTTAAATACTCAATAAATGTGACTTTTGTCATTAGGAAGAGTTTTGAAACCTGACGGAGGAGTTTAAGTTTTATGTGATAAGTGACAGCCAATATAGTTTCTTTGTTGTATGGTGACATGTTCTAAGCATTGTTTAAGGAAAAATAGTTAGAGAATATTGGACCAATTCCCATGGAGGAAAACTTTAGTTAAACTGTAACAGGACATACCTGGTTTTAACATAATGTAAGATAATGAGAGCCTAGGATAATAGCTACAATAAAAATGATGATAAGGAAAAAACAAAAAACAAGTATTTTCCTTACAAAACATGTTTGATAAAACATTTTCCTTACAAAACATGTACTTCTGTTGATAAAACAAGATCTTCAGGTCAGGTATGAAGAAATAGAAACTTGAAACTTGGTGCTGTTTCCCGTCATGTGAGAGTGAAAAGAGGGGATGCATAGCTGATAATGAAGGATCTTCCGAGGAATGATTGTTGAGATGGAATGACAGATAGGGTCGTTGGGCAGAGTGGTGGAGAGGGTGCTGGGTCAAAGTTCTCAGGGAGGGTGGGGAAGGTTTACCTGTATTGGGAGGCAGCCAAGATGGGAGAGGAAAGCTATTCAGTAGGAAATAAGTAGTAGGAAAAGAAGGCAAAATATATAGACCATTTCTTTAGAACCTGGGAGGCAGGATCCTTGGGGTTTAGTTGTAGATTTGCCATTAACTTCATGACCTTTGACAATTTGTGTGTTACTAATAGAATTTATCTGCACATAACTGAAAGTACTGATTTTTACATTTAGGAAACACTTTGACTTTTTGGATTATCTTAATGTATATACAGTAGTATCAATATAGCAAATTATCAGAATCCTGAAAAGAAGTAAAAGGGGTTCCTGCACACCCAGGCTGACCCATCGCACACAATTCATGCACCAAGTAAGAGACTGAAACGGATATACATGAAATGATTATCAGTTATTATGAACCATAGGAAACCATTTGAAGGGGCAGGATGAAGAAAAGAAAGAGCTTTATGGTAGGTACACCGATGGCAGTGACAACTATATTACCCAGTGAAAAGTTGAAAGGGCCAAAGATAAGTATAGCATTTGGGGGCAATTTGAAGGGAGAGTACCATCAGCTCTGAGTCACCTCGCCTTGCATTTAAGGGTGTTATTATAGGAGCTTAAAATAACTTTCAAAGTAATTTACAGTTTAAAAGTTAGTGTCCCAGTTAGAGAGTGAAGAGTTTGAGCTTTAGAACTAGATCTCCTGATTTGGAGTTGGGATAGCAGGCTGGGTGCCTTTCTGCTTCTCTGCCTGAATGAAAAGTTGAGTTCACTGAGCTCTGTTTCAGGAAGTGAGGGAGTCCACGATAGCCTTTTGAAAGGTATCCAGTCATTAAGACTAAACCAGAAGGGTTTTTAAAGAAATAACCTATTATTTGTGAATTAGCAATTGCATTCAAAAGATATTCTAGTTTAGAATAGGTTATTGATACTAATTAATTGACAAAGTTCATCTAAAATTCTGCTTTCAAAGTATAATAATATATTGGCACTGATTTTGAACACAAAATTAGGTACCAGTGAGAACGCTGTGGCACTTAGCCCTAAATTTGCCAGTTATTGCATATCAATTTCTTATTGTTAACAATGGATAATTTTTTTCTCATATACTATTAAAGGGATCATTAGAATATTCAGAATGGGTTAAAATGGGCCTATTAAACTGTCCTAAGCAGCGTTTAAGTTGAAATTTGCTTTGAAAAGCCCTTAAGCTGGCTCTGTTGTATACTTCAGTAACTTTGGTTGTACCAGAACACCTTATCTGTGATCTATTAAAATCTCCCACTGTGTGTGTTTAAAGATTTCCTTTGGTTTAAAAACAATGATAAAAACCCTTACGCAGCGTTCAGAGTGATATGTGTTTTCAAACAGCAGCTTGTCTCATTTCAAGAGATGAAATAAGTATCATTAAAATGGTAACTCAAATCAGTCAAAGCACTTTTGTGGAAGATTTAGATTAAAAGTGATTAAGAACTGTTGTGGTTTGCTGATAGACGCTATTTTGTATTACATTAATTTCCCCATTTAAAAATAGATGACTGCTTAGTGCTTTAGGAGAACATTCAGTATCCCCTGGAATGCATAGAGTTAGTGGGGTGATCCCATTATATGGTGTCACTGGCCCAAAAAAGAACATTGAAGATTGAAGACATCCCAGCAAGTCTAACTCTCTCAGCATCAACAGACCCACAACAAAGACTGCACGGAAAAGAGAGATTTGTTAGCTTTTGCCTCCAAAATGGCTAAGAGAAATTGGAAGAGTAAAAATTTAACTAGTTGAAAATTCTCAAAATGTTTTGAACAGAGCTGGTTGGATGTTTGGTGCTGAGAAGTGTGAATAATCTTGGCAAGAGATCAGGCAGATTGAACAAGTGGATGTTCAATTTGTCCCTGATGTCTACTGTGCCCCAGATCAGCTCTGGAGTAGCTTTGCAGCTTTCATTCATTTGCTTAATTTAGGCTTCTTCTGGGACATTTCTTGCCTGTGTATGTAAAAAACCAGTGCAGTTCAACTGCTTGATTAATTTTGTTTTCAGTGAAGTTAAAGTCAACCAATCAGAATTATCAATTGGCCCCATTAGATTAGATAACTGTAATTATTACTTTGTGCATCATATCTTTTTAAGAAATATGAGTTTAAAAAATGTGGATCTACTAAAACCCATTGAATTGCACATGTTAAATGACTGAATTGTGGGGTACATAAATTGCATTTCATAAAGCTGATAAAGAGTATTTCTGTGGAGAGTAAGTGTCATCAGGAGCATCTAGAGCAGACCCTATTGGGAGATGGGTGAGAGGTAGAGAGAGTCTGGCAGGGGCAGGTAAGGCTGAAGGAAGGAATGGGACTTGAATTGGGTCTAGAGGGTGGGCAGGATTTCCATTGACTTCTCAAGAGGAGGCAGAAGTTGTCTTCTTTCCCTACCTCTTCAAGCAGTGGGTACACGGCCAGAAGAGTCATAAATTCAGATTTTAGAGAAAAATCTAGGATCCCATTTCAGGGGATAACTCTGGACAGGAGAGGAATCTGGATGTGATTGGCAGCTGTCCAACTGGTGGCTTCATAGTTAGGTTCTCAAGAGCCCAAGGGGTTGATAATAGATTCTCCTCAAATGTTCACTAAACACCCAATCTCTTCTGCCTGCCAGACACGAGGTACAGGAAGGCACAGGCCATAGCCACAAGGAACTTCGAAGTCAAGTCTGCCATGAGGCCTGAAATTTACCACAAAACACTTCCCTTTGGAGAGTTCAAGGACCGCTGATAGAATCATAGAATCTTAAGTGTTAAGTACAACCTCTATTTTATGTAAGAATTAAGTTCAGATTCTACCAGCTGTTAAGACCTTGAGCCAGTTATATGACCTGTTTGACTTTCAATAAAATGTGATAAGGAAAAAAAAAAAAAAAAGAGTGTGGAATATGTGAAATGATTAACTTATGTGTCCCTTAAAAGGTATCCCTGTAGGTGTCCCTACAGAAGTATCATTTGCATTTGAGGATTTTATGATGACATACTATGATTAACATAGTAAAAACCAGAAATATTTAAAAAGTGTTTTTCCAAGATCGTTCATATTTTGAAAGAGTGAAGGTTAAATCTAAAGTGACTGATGGATAAAGGAAGAAAAGAGGAATAAAAAGAATACACACACACACAGCATGTTGTCTGTTAAAAATTTGGAGGCTGTAAAATTAGGCTTTCAAAACATCATAGAATAGTAGCCTCATACATTGTAAATTGCAAAGACACATTACAAATGTTACTCCAAATGAAGTTTAAGTTCAGGAAAAATTAAAAAAAGGTGAATTGCTAATCATTTAAAAGATTTTCTCAAATTTTAAAATATTGATGGGTCCCACACAGGTGTGTAATTAGCTCCATAGGTATTATCTTTAGACTTTGGGGGAAATTTCTGAAAATAAACCATGGAAGCAGGAGACTACAGCACTGGGGCTCATCCTCCCAGGCTGCTGGTGTATACCGGAAACTCCCATTTCTTGTTACTGCTGCAGCAAAAGCAAATGTTTCTTCTGCTGTTTTAAGTCCTTTGGTATTTCTTAGCAGGACAGGGGAATAGGTGTTGGGGGGCACAGATCTGGTAACCTCGAGTTCCATCAGGAATCTTTGGGACCTGGCAGGCAGGGTCAATATATTCCAAGGGCCCCTTCATCAGCCTTATTTACTGAACAGATATTGATCCCTCACCAGTGTGCTTGGCAATTGACAAGACATAGGGAACTCTAAGACAAGGTGACATTCCTAAAGAAGTTAAATATTCGTGCAATTCATAGGTAAATCCTCTGCAGGAGGTCCAAGAAGGTCATCTGAATGAAAAGATGAAAGGGAACTGACAGGAGTGGAGTAACCACTGTGTGTCCAGCATCTCATCTGAACCATTTAATCCCAAGTTCCGGATAAGTGTATGGGGTAGGCACTGTTAACTTCAGTAACTTGTGACCTTGGGGTCAGTCCTTTATCCTTTATTTTTCACAAGTACCTATTTGGAAAATGATTCACTCTCACATTTACTAATTAATATGAAGTTAGATCCTGAAGACCAACTCTTTAATTCTACAGTTGAGATAACGAAGGCTCAGAGAGGTGAAGAGACTTCAGGATAATGTTGTTCCAACTATTTTATTCGTGAACCACATAAAACTACTGAAATTGATTCTAATGATGGAGGCTAATGTAATGAAAGATTAAAACGTTGAAAAGAAGTCTTTCCCCATTGCAACCTTGTGGAACATCTAGCTGTAGCCAGAAATACAAGGTTATTCACCACACTGGGCCCTAATGCTCCCTGTGGGAAAAACAGACTGTTGTTCCCTCTTCAACTTGATGGCCAGCTCTCACCCCTAGGTTAGAGATTTGAATTTAGAAGCAATTAAAAAAATAACCTCCAATTTTAAACTACAAATATTATTGAGTTACCACGTGTGGGTTTTTTTCTTCTCAACATTTTGTGGAACCTCTTCAAAGTGTAATTTTACTAAATGGCTGTTTGCACCAAGAAGTTTCAATGATAAGAAAAAGTAAAGTTCTGAGTACTTCTTTAGAATTTATTTGCCCTCTTTATTTCCAAATGGAGAGACTTCAAATCTGTTAGGTAACTGCCATGGTTGAAAATAGTCTTGCCAATGCGTAGTGTATGTGTGTTCTATTTTGTGATGGAGATATCAATAGGGATGTTTCTGAGAAATGTCCAAAAGCAGTGAGCAGTGTGTTCAAACTAGTATGTTAAAATGTTACTTTAATGGAAAAAAGGCTAAATGATTGCACCAAGGTTCTTTTATTTTACTTCAGCTCATTTTTAAATTACCAGTAGAAGAAGTGCATTTTGTGAAATGAAATCTGCTATACCTCTTGTTTTGTTACCTCAAAGGAAAGACTGGGTTTACTCTTCTGAAAAGTTTAATATTGAACTAAAAATGTGCTGGGTCGGATGAGTCACTAAGGTAAGGATGGAGAGTTAATTGTGATAGGCTCTTATGATTTATAATGGAATGAAGTGAAAAAAAAAAAAAAAGCAAAAAACTTTCAATCCCTCTTTTCTTTATTGTAGACTGTATAGGAAGCCTAAAGAAATGCTACTCAGGACCAGTGCAGCTACCCTCATATCCTAAGTAACTGTTGGAAGTGTTCTCTTCTGTAAATCTGAAAGGGATCTGAAAAGCAAATGTAACTAATGGTCCATAAATACAAATTTTAGAGAAATACAGTCAAACCTTTAAGCTTTAAAAATAATTTAAAGTCAAATCAACAGATTTGAATAGGGGAACAAAGCATTCTTTGTTCTGCCTTCTATCTTCTGAATTTTGCTATGGAACTTTAAGCCAGGGATTTGTAGAATTTTTTATTTATTTATTTTTTACCCCTACAGTAAGTTGTTACTATTAAAATGCAGCTTGCTTTGCAGGCCACCGCTCTGTCCACTTGAATCAAGTGTTTATGTTAGCACTCATGTAAATATGCTTGAATTACTTCAATAGGTCCTTCAGACAGTTTTCCATTCTTCAAAGTAAGTCTTGAGGCTTTTATATCCTATTCGTTCTACTCTTCGTCTCTGTTATTCTCCCATTAGACTTCCAGGAGAAGTAGTAGAGTCGTTATTTCTCTCTCTTCATTGTTCCTGAGCATTTCTCCTTCACTGGGAAACATCACTGTTCTCCTGAGTAATAAAATGAACAATTTAAATGTAAACCCTATGTAATAGAGTTGCTTAGTGCTATTTGAATTCAGTTACAGAAGAACCTCAGGAGATTCCCAGGTGAAATCTGAATCTATCCCTCTACATGGAAGGCAAGGGAAAACCAGAGAAAGAGACAGACTATTCTAGATTGGTAGGTCGCAGGTTTAATGAACAAAGGGACTTATATAGTAGACTTGCCTTGGGCAGCCGCAAGATGAATAGATCTCTATACCTGCTCTCCAGAATCATAAGAGTTTATGGAAGGGGTCATCTGGGATTTAGTCATGTATACCATTTAGATGGTCTTAATGGCACATTGCTGTCTCAAGGCTGCACTCTTGAAGTAGCTCCCAGTGCCGGAGTGGTGGTCAGAGCATCCATTCCATGCCCAGAGGAGGAGGCAAGAAGCCTCTGATTGCCCAGGTCCAGCTTGTAGGTCACATGACAGTCACATCCTCTCAATAACCTTCTCCAATAGGTGGTTATAGTGTTAAACAGCTTGTAAAAACCTCCTTAAGATCACATACATGAAACAAAGTTCTCATGTCATTATTTTATGCCCTTTCTTTGCGTAATACCCTCACATTGTATCCCATCACTTTTGATAAAGTCCAGAATCCTTACTGTAGAGCCTGAAGGGTTCTGGAATGATCTCATCCTTAGTTAGCTTTTGGCCCTCTTGTCCCCTTACCATATTGTGACTCCTTCACATTCTCAAATGTGTCAAGCTTCTTGCCTTCAGGAGCTTCATGCTGTACTCAGGTCAGGGATGCTCTGCCCACCCACTCTCACCTAGCTGCTACTGTGCCTTTAGGCCCCTGCTTAAAAGATCCTCTGTGAAACTTCCACTGGCTTTATGGCCAGGTGGAGTCCCCTATTATAAGCTTTCATAGCAATGTTTTTGTTGTTGATCAGTTGCAAAGTTGTGTCCGACTCTGCGACCCCATGGACTGTAGCATGCCAGGGTTCCCTGTCCTTCACCATCTCCTGGAGTTTACTCAAACTCATGTCCATTGAGTCAGTGATGCCATCCAACCATCTCAGCCTCTGTTGCCCCCTTTCCCTCGTGCCATCAATCTTTCCCAGCATCAGTGTCTTTTCCAATGAGTTGACTCTTCTTATCAAGTGGCCAAAGTATTGGAGCTTCAGCATCAGTCCTTCCAGTGAATATTCAGGATTGATTTCCTTTAGGATTGACTGGTTTGATAAGCTTGCTGTCCAAGGAACTCTCGAGCGTCTTCTCCAACACCACAGTTTGAAAGCATCAATTCTTTGGCACTCAGCCTTCTTTATGGTCCACCTCTCACATTTGTACATTACTGTTGAAAAAGCCATAGCTTTGACTATACAGACCTTTGTTGGCAAAGTGATGTCTCTGCTTTATAATACATTGTCTAGGTGTGTTATAGCTTTTCTTCCAAGGAGCAAGTGTCCTTTAATTTCATGGCTGCAGTCACCATCTGTGGTGATTTTGGAGCCCAGGAAAATAAAACTTGTCACTGTTTCCGTTTTTTCCCCCTATTTGCCATGAAGTGGTGGGACCGGATGCCATGATCTTAGTTTTTTGAATGTTGAGTGTGAAGTGAGATTTTTCACTCTCCTCTTTCACCTTTATCAAGAGGCTCTTTAGTTCCTTTTTGA
Source organism: Cervus elaphus (assembly GCF_910594005.1). NCBI lineage: Eukaryota > Metazoa > Chordata > Mammalia > Artiodactyla > Cervidae > Cervus > Cervus elaphus. The sequence continues at coordinate 30,242,327 of NC_057842.1, read as the reverse complement.
AACATTTTTTCCATATGCTCCACATGGTTCCTGAGATATAGTAGTTAGTAAATATTGGTGGAGCAGGCTAGTTAAGGCTAGCAGCTAGCAGGATAGTTGAGGCTACTTAACTATCACTGAATAGATACTTCTGGATACTAGTAACCATTTAACCACTCTACCTCTACATCTATAAGAAGGAAATGACTTTATACTTCTGAAGTCTTCTCTACTGTTGAACTGGCTCCTCTCTTAATTGTATTTTCTCCTTAAGCAGTCTCATCTGTGCCTTCAGGTTTAACCATCACCATTACCTAGATGATTCTCAAGTTAATATTTTCAGTCAGAATTCCTCCTTGAACTCTGGATCTGTGTATCTAATTGCCTATCTGATGGCTTCCCTTGAAAGTTTCAAAGGTATATCACGTTCCATATTTTAGTTGGGATATTGCTAGCTGTTGTAACAAACGTAGTCCAAAATTCCAGTGGAATTGCACAGTACAACCTGTTTTCTTAGACCAGTTCAGAATTTCTGGTTGGCAAGCAGCCTTCTACATGGTAATTTTTAGGGAAGCCTACTCCCTTATCCTTGGAGTTTTGCTCTCTTTTAAGGCTTGTAGACTTCTTGCATGGAGAAGGCAATGGCACCCCACTCCAGTACTCTTGCCTGGAAAATCCCATGGACGGAGGAGCCTGGTAGGCTGCAGTCCATGGGGTCGCTGAGAGTCGGACACGACTGAGTGGCTTTACTTTCACGTGCATTGGAGAGGAAATGGCAACCCACTCCAGTGTTCTTGCCTGGAGAATCCCAGGGACAGGGGAGCCTGGTGGGCTGCCGTCTATGTGCTCGCACAGAGTCGGACACGACTGAAGTGACTTAGCAGCAGCAGCAGCAGCAGCAGACTTCTTGCATGAGGTCAGTGGATGGGGAAGAAGGAGGCAGGAAAAAAAAATCATGCCTACTTATTAAGCTTTGCAGTCCAGTACTATTGGCAGTATGCATACTCCCTTAGTGAGAACAAGCACCTGGCCCCATCTAGATGCACAGGATTGGGGAGGATTGAATCTTTGAGCAGCTAATTCCCACAATAATTCTGTACTATGAAATAAGCACCCATCTTTGGCTGATGGTTGGTCATTTCTGACACATTCAACATGACCAAAATTCAACTGATTTCTCAAAGTAACCAAACATCAAGCCAACAGACAGATAAACCCTGGCCCTCTTCCAGTGTTCCTTATTTTCACTAATGACACATTTCTGCTTAAGCGGGAGACATGGGTATTTTTCTTGGTGTCCTCTTTTCTCATTCTTTCATCAAAACGGTTTATAATTTGCCACTATAATTAGTGACCCCGAATCTGGGATTATAAAGAACTTTAAAAGTTAAGGAAGTGAGAGTCAGAAGCCCTAGAATCATCCCTGACTCTTCCCTTATCCCGTGTGCGGTCATTACCTGGTCCTGTTGATTTTGTCTCCTAAGTGTATATTGACTGGGTTCATGACTCTCCTGCAACCAGCCTCCTCGCCTGAACTAATCTTTCCCACATGTCCTCTGGCTCCGCTGTTTTCTCCTTACACAGTGGCCAAAGTGAGCATTTAAAATGCATATCTAATCGCGTTTTCTCCCTTGCTGTTAACACCTCAAAGCTAGCCTGTTGCTCTGCAGGGAAAAACAAAAGTCCTTAACATCATTCCCAGTGACACCCATACCCTGGTTTCTGCCTCAGCTTACCTTTTCTAGCTACGCTGCCTCCTGGCGTTCTCCATGCCCTAAGGCCTTATTTTCAAAACCGTTTCCTCTTTTTCTAACCTAGTTAACATTTCCATGTTGTTGATATCATTTTAAAGTGTCATTTTCTCAGGGATGCTTTTCCTGATCTCCCTAATCAAGTCAACTTCATCCATTAACAAATTGTAAAGCAACCTGTATGTCTCTGTTGGAGCACGTGTGACAGTCAAGTGTTCACATTTCTGTGTGTGATCGTTGGATGAATACTGTAACAGCGCTGCCGGCCCTGCCCGGCCCCCAGCACTCGGCCTCTGCGGCAGATAGCTGTCCCTGAGCTCTGCTACCGGGCGGCGGCTCCTGGAAGACCACTGATGGCTGCTCAGCCATTGACCGGTGCCACGGTGGGCCCTTCCCCCAGGCGAGTACCTGGCGATGAGGGACCCTTAGCGGTCTTGCTCAGCTATTGGTCTGTGCCTCCGTGGACCCCACCTCTGCGACTTAATGGCTGTAGCAGTCTGTATGGCATGCAGTCTGTAGGTTTGGGCAGCTTGCGGAGCCTGAGGGCCAGTTTGGTCCTGGGCGTCTGGCTCCCGCAGTGATGCCGGCTGGGCGGCGTCTTGGGACCTGCCCCCGAGGGAGCCGCCAGCTGAGAGCTGCCTCCTCTCAGCCAGGCCTGGCCCTCCAGGGATGAGAGTTGAGCCTGGGGACCTCGCTCTTTCTTATCGGAACAGAGAACATCCGTTTGGTGGTTTACAGGAGCCTCGTTACCTGACCATGACCTGAGCTCAAGAGCTAAGGCTCTGACAGGATGAATTTTGCAGCCACTTACACCCCTCCATCACCTTTCCTGGAAAAGGGGGATTGGGGGCTTAAAGGCATGAGCCACCCGTCTCCTTGCATGGCCCTCAGTTAACCTTCCTCTTTTTCAAATGCTGACATTTTGGTATTGTTTGGTCTCACTGTGCTTCAGGCAATGGACTTGTGTTTCTGTAACAATATATATGATTTTATTTTTTTCAGTGGAAAGGAATTGTGTTTTGCTCGATTTTCTCCAGAGTTTTTTTATCACTGCCTGAGTAGTAAGTGTTTCATAATTTTTTTTGAATGAATGAGTGATTTTGTGGTGGTTTTACCAACTGAGGGATGAATGGTGATTATCTATGCAGGCCTATAGAGATACTGATTTAAGAACTTAGAGCATCCCTGATGCTCTGGTAGCTACTGGGTTTTCTAAGTTGCATATTTAAGATTTCTTTATGGAGCAATGCAAATCTCGCAAAGGTTAGAGCATAAAGACCAGAAATGAGTTTGTTCTGTTTACAGACTTACATCAGATCTTTACATGGTTGAAACTTTCTTTTTTTATTCATCTCACTGGGTTTCCTAGCAACAAACGTTGCCATTGTGGTGGAATATTCTACAGATAGTGACATCCTTGGTATTTTTCTGAAGTATTGCATTTATCTATTCTGAAATAATATAGTTGCAATTGCATGTCCTATACTCATATATTCATATGTATATGTGCATGTTTATTACATCTGCCTACATGCCAAGTCACTTCAGTCATCTCTGACTCTTTGTGACGCTGTGGACACACCAGGCTCCTCTGTCCATGGGATTCTCCAGGCAAGAATACTGGAGTGGGTTCATATTTATTATACTTGCTAAAAATAGTATCATATATGCTTATTATGTGATATTTAAGTCTTTTGACTCTATGATTCTCAAAATTCACCCTAGCAATTTGATATTTATTTTTAATTTATGGGAAAAATTATTCCAGTGTCTAAACACTTAGCTTCAACTCACCCTTCCTCCTCCTCCTCCTTTTTTGTAAAACAAAATTTTGGCAAGATGCTACACTTGTGTTTTAACTGTGCTAATTATAAGTGTTCAGTTTGCTTCTCAAGTGTACTGATCAAGTGTTTTGCTATGAGGTCTTTATAGAACATATTTCTAGTATCTTGGCCTTTAGCTTACATTCCCATGGTGCCTCTTGGACACCATAATAAAACAAAAAAAATCTTCTTTTCAGAACATTTAGTCAATTTGGGGTTGTTTAGAAAGTACAGATTTTCTTAGTAATAAGACTTTTAGGCATCTGTATACTCTTGCATTATCTTCATTTTCCCTTTGATACACAAAGTAAATAAGATACAAGAAAGCATGAGTTGCCTTTTTCATTAATTTTTAAAATTTTTCAGCAAAGTTCAGAAATTCAGAATGAACCGTAACACTTGGAAACTCTGCTTTGCTTTTAGAATGTAACAGTCTTCTTTCTTTAAAGGGAATTCGGTGCTGTGTAGAAATATAATCAGAGTACTTACTCCCTTCGGCATCTATTACATATACTCTGAATTATTCTGAAGAATGTGGGATATTGATGTTGGTGTTGTTCTAGCTTCTCTGTGACCTGATGTTATTCATTCTCTCTGTGTTAGACTGAGATAAATATGGACAATGTGGGACCTGTGAGTTTCAGTTATATTTGAGGACTTTTTGAGGACTATAGCCAGGAGACAGCCTCTCAGATAGCTCTGAGAAACTGTTCCAAAGTGGGAAGGGAGGAAGTCAGCATACATGTGATTTGGGAGAAGGGTTCTTGTAGTCAAGCACACATCTGTATCAAAGGTTACTGCTGGTTATGAGGTGCAGATATCTTAGTTAATGATTTTAGTACTTTTCTGAGTATGGGGAAATGCAAGAAAACGAGTTCATAAAATTTTATCCTAAGAATATTTAACTATCTGAAGGCCTGTTCTGCCAGTTTTCCCAGAGCACAGAGAGCCTGATTCCTGATCTCCGTCCTGAATTCCTTTCAGGGTGTGTTGAAACAACTGCAGTGGCCAATGACTCAGTCCTTGAGGAACAGGGTGGAGAGTGACATTCTTTAGTTGGCATCCATAAAGCTAGGAAACCTCTTGTTCCTGGTACTCATAGTGAATTGGTCCCAAAACTGTTTCCTTGTTTAAGACATTTCATGGACTGATGTAAAATTCTATGGAAACTGATAGTTTGTTTATATCAAGATAGTTTCTGTAATAGTTTGGAAGGAATAAGGAGAAATGAAATGTCTATATATATGTAGCTTCATTTGAACTGGAAACATAAGATAATAATTTTCTATTTAAAATTCATTAACTCATTGCACAGATTTTTCCTTGTATTCACTTTTATTCAATCAATTGCTATTATTGTTGAATCCTAAGACAAGAATAGAGAGGCATTTAAGTTTTTGCCCTGTCATATTTGTTAATGAAACTGACCAGTTTATTCATGCTTAGGTTTTCTTTCTAAGTACTAACTTTTGGTACACAGTTCTTAAAGCACCCTGTAAATAGTTGTTGCTTTTTAATAAATAGAAAATGAGATTAATCTGTCTCCAGCCTACCTATCTGCCTCTCCACCCACCAGGAAATTTGGCACTTATCTCCTTGGACATGTGTTCCACTCATGGCAAGAGTAATGTTTTTTTTTTGTTCTTTTTCATAGATATTTTCTCTAGTACATAAGGCAAAGTAAATGTGGTCTAATTGTCAATTTTGGAAGAGGCTCTTTATGTGCAAGCATAGACATCATGTTGCATAAATGAGTGTTTTCTTTATTTTATGATTATGACCTAATAGCCAATTTTTAGGCTTAACTTAAATGGAAAGAATGTAGTCCCTATAATACAAGTGGTTTGTCTCCTGAAACTATTATCTAGAGTTCCATGGAAATTCTCTTAATAATAGTTTATTATAATCCATTTTTCTGGCCAAGATACTGAAGGTTCCCACATGCGGTTCCCTCTGAAGTACATGACTGCAAGTGTGGAGGAGGTGAAATAATTTTCCCTCTGCCTTCTAGGTCCTTGGCTGAGACATCCCTGTAATAAAAGACAGACTAATGGAAAAAAACAAACAAAAGGTTAATAACATGGATGTGTCCTGTATTCATGGAAGATAGCCAGGAAAACTGAGCAACTCCCAAATGGTCCAAGCCACCACCTTAAATGGTCTTCCCAGGTGGTGCTAGTTGTATGGAATCCTCCTGTCAATGCAGGGAATGCAAGAGACACTGGTTCGATCCCTGGGTTGGGAAAATTCACTGGAGGAGTAAGAACCCGGAAAATTACATGCACAGAGAAGCCACAGAGGAGCCTGGTGGGCTACAGTCCATGGAGTGCAGGGTTGGATACAACTGAGCACACACCACCTTAAGTACCATCTCCAGCTAAAGACAAAAACCATGTTGGACGCGGTAACACAGCTGGGGAAGTTTTTCAGGCAAAGCACAGTAAACAAGGGTATGGTTGTTATGAAGATTTGAGTCAGTGCCTTTTCCATTAGTAAGAGTTTCTACAAATGTATTCATCCTTTTCTTTCAGGTCTAGAGAGGGAGACAACCTTACAAATAGAGATCCCCCTTATAAATGCAAATATCTCTTATAGAAGGTTAGCATCACAGTTTTCAGAACTTCTCCTTTCTCTGCTGTTTCTTAAAATAACCAGCCCCCTGAAATTAGAGGTATATTTTCTTCCCTTTCAGGAAGTGCCCTGTGATTTTTCTTCACCCTGAGTCTCTGTTGTGAATTGTGTATATTTATAAGCATTGAACCATATACTCATCTGTAAAATATCGATGGAAATATCTGTCCTCCTTACTTTTTACTATACTACTAGAAGAATCAAAATAAAATTATATACTGTAACATAAAATAAATATCTATTAGTCCATATTAATAAGTCATTGAATAAAAAGAGAATGGGGAGAAGGTACAATTCTTACAGAAAAAAATGTCAGATAAGATATATAGGCCCTCCCATTCTGGAATATGAAGTTTAATTCCCTCCCTGTGAGTGTAGACTGGACACAGTGACTCATTAGAAAAAAATAATGGAAGGAGAAAAATAGTAAATTTACAGTAGATAACCTTCTACTGTAAAAGTAGAGGTTCATGGTATATTGTCAGGGGATATCATGTGCCTCCTGATATGACGTGATGGGAAAAACAGTTCATCTCTATGGCATTCTTCTCCTAAACCCGTAACCCCAGTCTAATCATGCAGAAAATGTTAACCAAATTCAAATTGAGGAACTGCAGAATACCTGACCAGCAGTCTTTGAAACTGCCAAGTTTATGAAAAACAAGGCAAGACAAGAAACTTAGATTGACATGAGAATAAGAAGACACAGTGGCTAAATGCTGTAGGGTATTCTGGCTTCAATCTTGGAACCGCAAAAAGCACATTAGTGGAAAAACTGGTGAAATATGAATTAAGTCTTTAGTTAATAGCATTGCCTGTTTGGTTAATAGCATTGTACTGTTGTTAAGTTTTTGGTTTTAACAAGTCTACCATCATTACATAAGATACTAACATTAGGGAAATCTTGATGAAGGGTGTGTAGGAACTCTGCTTATCTTTGCAACTTTTCTGTAAATATAAAATTACTATAAACTAAAAAAGTTTATTTAAAAAATGAATACCTTCAAAAATAGACATACGGATCAGTGAAACAGAGTTAAGAGCTCAGAAATAAATGCACATACCTATGGAAAATTAATCATTAGCTGAACATCACTCATCATCAGAGAAATCCAAATCAAAACCACAATGAGGTACCATCTCATGCCGGTCAGAATGGCTACAAACAATAAATGCTGGAGAGGATGTGGAGAAAAGGGAACCCTCTTACACTGTTGGTGGGAATGCAAACTAGTACAGCCACTATGGTGAAAAGTGTGGAGATTCCTTTAAAACTAGAAATAGAACTGCCATATGACCCAGCAATCCCACTGCCTGGCATACACACTGAGGAAACCAGAATTGAAAGAGACACGTGCACCCCAAAGTTCATCGCAGCACTGCTTACAGTAGCTAGGACATGGAAGCAACCTAGATGTCCATCAACAGACGAATGGATAAGAAAGCTATGGTACATATACACAATGGAATATTACTCAGCTATTAAAAATAATGCATTTGAATTAGTCCTAATGAGGTGGATGAAACTGGAGCCTATTGTACAGAGTGAAGTAAGTCAGAAATAAAAACACCAATACAGTATACTAACACATATATATGGAATTTATAAAGATGGTAATGATGACCCTATATGCAAGATAGCAAAAGAGACACAGATGTAAAGAACAGACTTTTGGACTCTGTGGGAGAAGGCAAGGGTGGAATGATTTGAGAGAATAGCATTGAAATATGTATATTGTTATATGTGAAATAGATCATCAGTCCAGGTTTGATGCATGAGACAGGGTGCTCAGGGCTGGTGCACTGGGGTGACCCTGAGGGATGGGATGGGGTGGGAGGTGGGAGGGGGGTTCTGGATGGGGAACACCTGTACACCCATGGCTGATTCATGTCAATGTGTGGCAAAAACTACCACAATATTGCAAAATAATTAGCCTCCAATTAAAATAAATACATTTAAATAAAAAAAAATTAATCTTGACAAAGGAGGCAAGGATATACAATGGGGAAAAGACCATCTCTTCAGCAAGTGGTGTTGGGAAAGTTGGACAGCTGTTTGTAAATCAATGAGGTTAGAACACACTCTCATAACATATACAAAAATAAACTCAAAATGGCGTAAACACTTAAATAACGACACCATAAAACTCCTAAAAGAGAATAGAGGCAAAATATTCTCTGATATACATTGTATTAGTGTTTTCTTAGGTTGATCTTGCAAGGCAATAGAAATAAAAGTAAAAATAAGCAAATGGTACCTAATCAAACTTAAAAGCTTTTACACAGCAACTGAAGTGAAAATCGCTCAGTCATGCCTGACTCTTCGTGACCCCATGGACTATACAGTTCATGCAGTTCTCCAGGACAGAATACTGGAGTGGGTAGCCTTTTCCTTCGCCAGGGAATCTTCCCAACTCAGGGATCGAACCCAGATCTGACACACTGCAGGCAGATTCTTTGCCAGCTGAGCCACAGGGGAAGCCCAAGAATACTGGAGTGGGTAGCCTATCCCTTCTCCAGAGGATCTTCCCCACCCAGGAATCAAACCAGGGTCTCCTGCATTGCAGGTGGATTCTTTACCAACTGAGCTATCAGAGAAGCCCTGATTCCTTTACACAGCAAAGGAAACCATAAACAAAATGAAAAGACCTCCTATGGACCAGGGGGAAAATATTTGCAAATGATGTGACCAGCAAGGGCTTAATTTCCAAAATATACAAACAGCTTCTACAGTTCAATAACAACAGCAACAAAAAATCCAATCAAAATACAGGCAGAAGACCTAAACAGATATTTCTCCAAAGAAGACATACGGATAGCCAATAGGCACATGAAAAGATGCATATCATCACTAATTATTAGAGAAGTACAAATCAAAACTACAAACAGTACACAGTACAAAACTACAAACAATTCATACCAGTCAGAATGACCATCACTTAAAAAAAAAAATCTACAAATAAGACATACTGGATGGGATGTGGAGAAAAAAGGAACCCTTTACACGATTGATAGGAATGTAACTTGATGCAGCCGCTAGGGAAAGCAGTATGGAGGTTCCTCAAAAAAACTAAAATAGAGTTGCCATATACCCAGCAATCCCACTCTTGGGCATATATCCAGATTAAACTATAACTTGAAGAGGTACATGCACCTTTGTGTTCACAACAGCACTATTTGCAATAGCCAAGACATGTAATCAACCTAAACAGCCATTGACAGATGAACAGATAAACAAGATGTGATATGTATTAATACTTACACGATGGAATTTTGCTCAGCCATTAAAAAGAATGAAATACTGCCATTTGAAGTAGCTTGGATGAATCTAGAGATTATCATACTAGGTGAAGTAAGTCAAAAAGAGAAAGACAAATATCATGTGATTGCACTTACATGTGGAAACTAAAACACTAAAATATGGCATATCTACAAAGCAAAAACAGACTTACAGATACTAGAGAACAGACTTATGATTGCCAAGGGGGAGGGAGTGTGGGGGAAGGAAGGACTAAGAGTTTGGAATTACCAGATCCAAACTATTATATACAGGATGGACAAACAGCAAGGTACCACTATGTAGCACAGAGAACTATATTCAGTATCTTGTGCTAAACCATAATGGAAAAGAATATATGTGTATAATTGTATCACTTTTGCTCTATGGCAGAAGTTAAATACAACGTTGTAAATCAACTGAACTTCAATAAAATTGAAAGAGAAAGAGTGCCTTAAGAAATCAAACTATCTCACACTATTTTCTGTCCCTGCAAAAGGTGTAACTTCTAATAATCTTGATATGTGAATAAATATTGACATGTTAGAACATGATCTGAGAATGTGTGTGCGTGCATGCATGCTAAGTGCTAAGTTGCTTTAGTCATGGCCAATTCTATGTGATCTTAGAAACTGCAGCCTTCCAGGTTCTTCTGTCCATGGGATTCTCCAGGCAAGAATGCTGGAGTGGGTTGCCAAGCCTTCCTCCAGGAGATCTACCGACCCAGGGATCAAACCTGTGTCTCTTACATCTGCCTGCATTGACAGGTGGGTTCTTTACCACTAGTGCCACCTGGGAAAGTCAATCTGAGAATGTTAAATTTTATATCTGAGGTATTGTTACATTTATTCATATTATAAAAGTAATTTATGTTCAGTATAAGTATAAAGAAAACAGTGAAAATCAGTATGTTTTGTTTTACTGTCTAGAAATAACTACTGTTAACTGTTTACACTTAAAAAAAACACTATGTTTTTGATATGCATGATATCTTTAATAACATGCACATTTTATCCTTGATTCTTGATTTTATACTTGATTCTTTTTTTCATTTAGAAATATTCATTATTACAGTATTCTTGGAGAAGTGATTTTTAAGGATGTATAACTAGACCTGACGTGTCAAAGAGATATCCTATTACTTGCTTCCAGACCCAGTTCTCCCACAGCATTTCATCCCCATTTCTGGGAGATTTTTCCCTCTGAATTGTTACACCAAACATTTGGGACTCATCTTTGCCTATTCTATTTCCCTTGTACCCACATTCAATCCATCAAGAGATCATGTTGGCTCTACCTTCAAAATGTATTCAGAATCCAACTATGGCTCATTTCTTCTGCCACCACTGTGGTCCATCCTTCATCATGTTTTTTCCATCTCTACCCATGTGACATTCTCAACGCTGCAGTCTGAGTAATTGTAGTAACAAGAATTCATGTCTTTCCTCCCTCAGAATCCTTCATTAGTCCCTTATCTTGCTACAGTATAGCATTTTTCTTTCTGAACTTTTCACCTATTTTATTCATTTTCATGTTGGGCTTTTTCTTACTCAGAGAATATCTGAGATGGTTTTCATTGCAGTTCCAGTGTGGAGCATTCTGTTCTGTGGAAAATGATGTGAGAACTCTCTTTCATGATATTCTTTCCAAGAAGTCCTTGTGCATGGAAATAACAGCAGTAATTGTGAGAAGTTTTGCAGATGGAACTGGCTTTGATTTAAGAAGGAGGACAAATTTATTTTATAAAGTTATGCAGCTGTGCCTGGTCAGTAGAATCTTGAGGAAGAAGCAAGATTTGAAGCAATGGCAGGTAATAGGAGGAAGAGTTTACCTTAAGTAGTATTCCCCAGAAAAGATTTGCAAAGTATCTAATACCATATTCTTAGAATCAAATGCCAGAAATTTGTCTTATGAATGCAACAGTGATTTTTAATTTTCTCTTTTATCTCTGAGAAAAAGGGACCTGGATTAAAGTGATAATGATATTTTAATAAATGAATAAGGAGAAGCTAAAGTCCTGATGTCAACCTTTTTGTTTCTAATATATATCAGAAATTAACTGAAATTATTTTGAATGCTGCTTCATAAAATCTCTGAATGAATCTGTATTTTTCAGCTTTTATTACCTCATAAATTCTGAGGGATGATTTATGTAATTGAATCGTGTCCTTGTGCTTCCATTGTTGATCAAGAGAGCAATAAGCCAGTCCTTGATATAAAAGTTTTAATCTTATACATCCTGCTGCTGTCTGAATGAAGGAAGTCATTTTTTATTTGAATTATGTCGATTTTCTGGTCTTAGGATTTTTTATTTTATATTTGAAAAAAAAATACACTGTAAAATGCCATTTGATAAGAAATAACTAATATATTTATTTCATTTCCCAAACAGAGTAAAACTAATGTGCCTCAGGCAAAACAGTCTATCAACAGAGACACAGTAAGCAAACACAGCAGTGGAGGGATCATTATGTTAAAGCAGTGTTTTTTATTACAGTTCTACTCAAGAGTGTTGGGAATCTGGGAATCTTTTTCTAAGGAGTAATTGCCTTTCAAATGCACATTTGAAATCAAGTGTCTTACAAAGAGTGTGATATTTTACTTTATGTTCCTGAAAAAGGCAATTTACCTCCCAAGGTTAGATGAGAGAATTCAGGCTTTCTTCCTTTGCTTATATAAGGATGCTGCTTCCTTCTGGGATATGGATGAAGCCTCTGTCTCACAACTTAACCTCCAGGATTGCCTGTCATACCTGGCTTCTAGCTCCATCAGCTCTAATAGCTGAGCATCAGGTCCAAGAAGCAGAATAGTACAAATCTGAGGGCAGCAACCATCCTGTCCTGCTTAAGGGGAAGGGACTCTGCTTGTCCTATTTGGTCAGCTCACTAGGCTGGCAGAACAGAGCTCACCCTCATATCATAAACTGGCAGAAGGCAAAAAAGTATCTCAAAAGGTCATGATGGTACTTCAGAGCCTGAATATTCAAAACAATAAATAGATAAAGAGGCCATTTCAAAGTAATTTTTCCCAGTAGTAAAATTTATAATTAATATAAAAATGTTTAGTAAATTAAGAAGAAATGTAATGGAGTTGTTTGAAAAGCTTTATAAACCCCTTATGTACCAAAGTTCTATTTTTAATTTGACTTAATTTAGAGAATGTCTCTATTTATGAAAATATTGATAGCAGACAATCTTTTGATGCTTAAGTGTGTCTAGAGTATATCAGTCCTGTTCTTTATGTAGCATGTGTGCACAGTTGTTGAAGTCATGTCCAGCTCTGTGACCCCATGGACTGTAGCCCACTGTCCATGGATTCTCCAGGCAAGAATACTGGAGTGGGTTGCCATTTCCTTCTCCAGGGGATCTTCCTGACTCAGGGATTGAACTGGGTTCTCCCTCTTTGCAGGTAGATTCTTTACCACTGCATGACCTGGGAAGCCCTATTCTTTAGGTAGGGGTTACACCTAAAACATATAAAATGAGCATTTGTTTCATTTTTTAAAGTTCTTAGAGTTCTTAGTTCTCTTTAATAGCCCAGTCTTCTGTCTTTCAAGATTTGTTTTCATTTTGACTGTTAACTGCCTCCTCAACCCCAAACCTTGCTTTCTTTTTTCTTAGCAGTGCTATTAGCTAATAATACTAGTTTCAATAATTGGTTTAAAGTATTTCTAGTCTTTTTTATTTACAAGATATGTATTGAGCCCTTATTAACAGAATATAGAAATGATTATGAAAGATGTTACTCTTCTCAAAATGCTACTTTTCAAAATCAGGAGTCTGTTAAAGGTTATAAGCAAATTTACTTGGAAAAATGGTTCAGACCTCAAGAAAAGAATACCAAATATAACCCCCTTAAAAAGAAATTGACCATTCAAAAACTTTCCCTATATTTGGATATGACTGAAATCAGTTTATTTACATTTTTGTTTTTGTTTTCCATGTTTTCAACTAAACAGATGTTTAACAAAATTTTGGATAGAATAATAATGACCTCTAGAATATTTTTCTTCAGTAGTTTCTTTATAACCCACGGAATCCATTAAATATAAAAGGATTGTAATTGACAAATGTTTCATGCACATCTAGGGATGTATATTTGTATATGTTTAATTACTACTGTTATCCAAAGAGTACTTAGGCAAATGCTGTATTCTTTATATGATTATATGATGTTCTAAAAATATTTATTTTTTAAGCTGTAAGAGTTATACATTTACATATAAATTACCCCCTGTGCCAAAAAATTATATACACATAGGAAAAAACTGAAAGTTTTCTCTTTCATTTAAAGATGGATTTTTAAGCTTGCAAAAGTGTAACCAAATTTCACATATTTATACCAAAATGGATGTTAGTTTGAGGGAAAACACAATTGTTTGATGTTTGGTTATAGTTTTTGTAATATATAAAACCTGGTTATATTTTTATCATTTTTACTACTTGCTTATATAATTATTATCATTCTCAAAATAAAGAGAAAGGAGTCCAGGGTGTCAGACATCTAACTTGTATTTGAGGTACTTTTCCTGTTTTGTAATACATGTTATTGACCTTTTATAGACTCAGAAAACCAAATGCATTATGTAGGCTTTTATTGAATTATTGAATATCCAAAATGCATTCTAATTTTGGGGAACAAAAGGGAAAAAATTTGTGCAATAAGAGTTCGTTTCATCAATCTGGGATTTGTACATAGTAGAAAGGAACCCCTTCATTAATTTTACTTTGTACTCCAATCATTTATGTACCACTCTTAGTGTTTCCAGTAGGGCTGTTAGGAAAATATTCAAAGTATATTCTAGACAGGGTTTTATAGCTTTATGCAAAAGGGAAATGACTTATTTCTTTTAGACCATTAGAATTATTACTGTTATTTCCATTTTACAGTTGGCTGAGTTTGCAAACCCATAGAGTTTCTTCATTTGGTGTGTTTTAAGAGTAATAGCAAGTCTAATACACATTCCCAAACTCAGTTGCCTTTGTCCGTTAGCACAACTGCTCTTTTGCACTTGCACTAAGAAAATTGAGAGGTTATGAGCACAGCAATATATCTATACTATAGAAGAAGGAGAAAAAGCTTAAACTTCTTCTCTTTCTTTCTTTCTCTCTCTCTTTCTTTTTTTGACCATATCTTTGGGAACTTTAACACAGCACTCTCACTGGGACCAATTTACAGGTAAGATCAGCTCATAACAAGGTACTTTAGATATTCTTAATTAAATTCTCTTGGATGGAGTCCAAAATAAACTGGCTTAATACCAAGCTCTTCTGTATAGTGAATGCTGTGAAAGTGAGATGTCAGAGTATAGTGTGTGCTTTTTTCAAGGCATAATAATTAAACATGGGCAAATAAGGCTGAAGGGAGTGACCCTCTTTACAGCGCCATATAACATAGCTCCTTCAGAAACCAAGCAGGCTCTGGCCTTATCACCGCAGGAAAGAATTCAGTTATGATGTTAATTCATACCTCAATAACTTTCTTTTATGGCATCCATCCATCATCGACAGTAAGGCTGTACACAGTGTGAGGAGGTTTCCCAGATGTGACATTCTGGGTAAGCCTCCCATCTCCTGATGTAGCGAAGAGCCAGAGGACCCACTTCCATCACCAACTGCTGAGACAGTCCTAAATAACCCTCACCACCCAGGCTGCTAAGGACTTTCAGAACATTTTCATCAACAAAGAAAAAACAGCACAGCTAACAGTAGCAATGCCCGAGATCCTCCATCATCATTAAGACCTGGGTTTGAGTTTTCTTGGGTCTGTTACTATGTAACCTTGTCAGTCCTGCATTTTTGGAGGCAGCTATACCATGACTTTTATAGAATGACAGATGCAGAATGGGTTCAAAAAGTGTCATTGAGAGCTCAATTTTATTGGCCACTAAACTGCTGGATAGCCCTAGCAGATAGTGGACAAATTCCATTGTAGATAAGGTGGGCGTGTCAATTGGCCCACTGTGATTTTAGGAATATTTGGTAATGTCAGCAGCCATCCAGTTTAGCTCTGTTCCCTACCTCCAAGGTAGTAAAATAATGCTGACAAGACAAAATTTATTCAGCTTATTTTGCGACATTATACACACATATGCCAAATTAATTTCGGCATATGTGTTAGTTTATGTGGGCTGTCGGACAGGCTGGCTTCAACAACAGGATTTACTTCTCGTTATTCTTGAGGCCAGAAAGTTAAGGATAAATGTGCCAACTGATTTAGTTCCTGATGGTGAATTTTCCCTTTCTGATCTGCAAATACCTCATCTCACTGTGTCCCCATGTGGTGGAGAGAGGGATCTGGTGTGTCTTCCTCTTCCTAGAAGGGCAATAACTCTTTCAGATTAGGGCCCCACCCCTGTGATCTCTTTTAACTTTTATCTCCTCCTCAAGGGCCCTATTGCAACAGAACCAGGTTTGTTTGCCTGATACACAGCAAGCCAAATGCTGAGACACTTGAGATTTATAGCAGAGACTGGGTTTATTCCTGAGGCAGGCAAATGAAGAGCGGGGAGAACTAATCCCAGATCAGCTTTCCTGAGTGTGAGAGACTTGAGATATTTATGGGATAAAGAAGCAGAATGGGCTTAGTTGTGGGGAAAGATGATTGGAAGTAGGGAAGAGGTGAAATAATCAGTGTTCTGTGTAGGCATATCTGAGTTACATGTGTCTTCAGGGGATACATGTTCAAAAATAGAGGCTCTTAGCATGATGTGAGAGGGTGGAGTTTCTTGCCCTCTGCCATCATCATTTATCAGATACATGCACAGGTCTAGTTTTAGGGTCTGTGGTCCCAATCAGTCTGAGCTGGCTTGAACTGGATGGGGGTCAGCTCCAAGTCCTTTAAAATAACTATGCTTGTTACTATAGTGACCATTATATCAGAGTCATTATCTATAGGGGTGGTTAAGGAGCCAAAAAGTAAGGTGAGCTTGATCAGTGAAGGCATGGTACAAGTGAAGGGGTTTTTAACAAGCTGTTCTGTGTGACAAGCTCAAGAATTTCTGCTTGTCACCTGTTTTTGTTAACCCCCTGAGGCACCTTTTTAGAATGGTTTTTTTTAACCCTGTGGAGCACAGGTTCGTTATCTCCAAATACAGCCACATTGAAACTTACGGATTCCACATACGAATTTTAGGGGGATGCACACTTTCATTCCGTAAGAGTGTATAAACAATTAGATTAATGTATTCTTTTGAACTTTCTGGGAACTTAGCTGCTTCCAAATCTGGATGTCTTTGGCAGTGATGACTGATTTGATTTTCTTCACATCACAGTTGTACTGTAAATTTAACCACTATGTAGACTATTAGCTGTGCTCCATGCTGGAGGATCATTCTTGTTGGGGAACTAGGGTCATCTAAGGGTGTTTATACCATTAGTTTAGTGAATTCTGAAGTCTGTGTTTCTGGGGTTTTTCCTCTCAATTTCTACCAGGGCTCTGGCAGTGAATCTCCTTCCGCTTGTCTAGTCCTGTATCCTAGACCTAGTAATTAGGTCTTGGTCTTGTGTACTCAGCGCCACAGTCCTTGCCTTGGTTTACTGATTTCTTGGGACAGTTTTTTTGTTTGTTTTTTACTTCTTTATTTAGATATCAAATACTGCATTGTTGTCACTGTACTTGGGGTAGGAACCACAACTGTGAATAAAAAATTCAGGTTTTTGTCCTACTGGGGACATGCAGAAGATATACTGATATCTTCCCTGATGTAATACTAATATCTTATCTGCCTGAACTGTTAGCTGACTAAGAATTTTGTTTTTTTAGTTACTATCTGATGTGGAATAGAACAAAATAAATAAGTAATTTCAGTATGGTATGCTAAGTATTAAAATGATAAGGGAGTGACAGGATGATATCACAAAATAGTAGGGTAGCTAAACTTGCCTTGGGGACTTGGACAAAGCTTCTTGAACAAACATAGTTATTTTAAGTCTTGAAGGAATGGGAGGAGCTAAGCTAAAGAATTTCCCAAGCTAAAGAATTGGGAGGAGAGCAGTTTGGGTAGAAGGGACTGGATATACAGGGCATGTTGAAGAACTAATATTTCTGGCTATAGCACAGGTTATGAGGGAGGAGTTAGTTCTACCTGACTTTCACTAATATCTTCTAGGTATTGAAATTTGGATTTTGGATCCCAATTTTTGTAGGTTAATTTCTCTCTGCTGTCTGCATCTCCTGCCAGAATCTCCTTTAAATGCTGATCTCTATCAGATTTCTGTTACATGACTCCTGTTCACCATTCCCTGGTAGCTAACGTAGGTATGTATTTTCTGAATAGATTAAATAACTTTCAGGCTTTGTAGGCTTAGATTAGCACCAGATGGATGTATAGGATAGAGGGCGCAGGGCTTAATCATACCACATGGCATTGTCTGGAGAAAGTAACCAATCTAGAGCTGATGGCAAAGCTTCCATGTTTATTCATATTACACTAGCAGCATAGACTTTTCATCCTGGAAGGAACCTAAGAGGTAATCTTGGTCCCAACCCTGCTGTGTAAGTCTTAACAGAGTTGATAATTTCTAAGGTGCCATTTTTGAGTTTTTTCTATATCACCATATGACTTCCATATTTGTACAGTGTTAGAGCTATACTCTTCATCAACTATTACTTCCAATTCAGAAAGATTTGAGGAGGTATTTACTATTGTAGGCAGGCCTGTGGCTAAGTGTCAATAAGAGAAGCGGAACTAGATAACTTAGTTTGAGTGGCAGTGGGACTATTGAATGAAAGAATTAAGGATTACCCAAGAAGAAATCTGTGTTAAGACGTTAATTGGAAGACATCTTTAAATCCCAATTGAATAGATAACTTTTTTATTTTCTGAGGGGTCATTTTAGGCTTTTGAGACAAATAGATTTTTGAAGTGGAATATTCTGATTACATACTTGGAGTATAATCAATGTATGTGTTTTCTTTATTTGCTGATAGCTTGCTGCATTTCTGAATTGGGTCTGAAAGACTTCCCTGGTGGCTCAGATGGTAAAGCAGATGCCTACAATGCGAGAGACCCAGGTTCTATCCCTGGGTCAGGAAGATCCCCTGGAGGGGGAAATGGCAACCCACTCCAGTTCTCTTGCCTGGAAAATCCCATGGACGGAGGAGCCTGGTAGGCTGCAGTCCATAGGGTCGCAAAGGGTTGGATACGACTGAGCGACTTCACTTTTCCCTTTCACTTTCACAAATACTATCAGGGCTTCCCTGATAGCTCATTTGGTAAAGAATCCACCTGCAGTGCAGGAGACCCCAGTTCAATTCCTGGGTCGGGACAATTCTATGGAAAAGGAATAGGCTATCCACTCCAGTATTCTCGGGCTTCCCTTGTGGCTCAGCTGGTAAAGAATCCGCCTGCAGTGCTGCAGACCTAGGTTCAATTCCTAGGTTGGAAGATCCCCTGGAGAAGGGAGAGCTTACCCACTCCAATATTCTAGCCTGAAGAATTCGATGGACTCTATAGTCCATGGAGTCCCAAAGAGTTGGACATGACTGAGTGACTTTCACTTTCACACATACTATCAAATGTGATATCTTCTATGACATGAAATAATTCAATATAAAGAATTCAGTCATCTGTGATTTTTTTTTAAAAGGCATGTGATTCAAGTGGCTTAAAGTCTTTGACAGAAATAAAATGTCATAACTTTCAAACATTTCATAAGTAGATATACAGTCATCAAAAAGAATAATATAAAAAAGCAACATGAGAAGTCGAGGTTTAACAGGTTTTGCTTTATGTGCTGTATTTTCTTTTTATACTTATGCCAAATACTGTATTATTTATCTCAGGTGAATTGCATATTTTGTATTTCTCTTCATTTTCTTGATTTTTATTATATACCTTATACTTCTGGTCGTTAAAGAGAAGAGACCATATCAGTGATGATAAAAGGTTCTAAATAAATAGACTAGTTTGACAAAGTTATATAAACTTTTGGTTTCTATTATTCAACTTATATTTAAACCAGCTTTTTTCTTTTCTCTTCAGCCTCTTCAAATATTCTCCATTCTTCTTCCATGAAAGCTTTACCAACTCTCTCTGACTCATGCTAATCTCTCTCTTTGAATTCTGCCCACTCTAATTTTATAACTATACTCTTGGAAGCTTACATTTTTACTTGAATGTTTTATATGCATCTTACTTTTGAAACTTGAAGCAAATTATCTATTTTTTGCCCTATTAATATGCTGTACTTGGAGCAGAACTTGACATGTTATGCTGAGTTGGAATTAGGCTTTTTCAACCCTGTTACTTTTAAGTGTATGTAAACCTAGATGTAATGGAAAAGTCTGTGAAACTGGTTACAATAAATGGTTTTCCTTGCTAACTGAATAGACTAAAAACATCACCCTCCTCTTGCCAACCCAACTGCGATAGTGCTTATCCCCATTGCTTAAAAAAATGAACCCAATACTTCTCCTTTCGTGAGAAAATAGGGCCAGATAAAAGAGAGATGTACATAACTTTGTGCTGTTTTTATTTGAATACTCTAGCACCTGGGCTTCTCTTGAAATCATCTAGTCTAACTGGCAGACATCTGTTGCATAGACTTCTAATCCTTTGTGATCTATATTTTGCCTTTTTAGAACTGATATTGTCTCAGTTGTGATGATATAATTGATCAGATGTTCATATGAATAAAAAAAAATTTTTATATATCAGCCTTGCATCAAGGAAAATTAGGTTCATACAGAATACAAGAGCAATAAATTCAGAGGAAAAAAATGTAGCAAGACATATTTGCACATGGATTCCTAGTCATTACTATATTCTTCAAACCTAGGTTTCCTGGGGAGGTCATTATGGAAAATACGGTTGGAAATCTCTTTCCTAGAGGTATTCCCATCCTATTAACACACATACAAGCACATATATCTCTTGATTATTCTTTCCTTCGCAAGTATTTAGTGAGTGCTCATTCTTGTGTCAGGAACTCTATGCCTTGTATACTTGGAGATGGGGATCCAAGGATGAACATGCCCTTGTGGATCATTTGGTCTAGCACTGTATCGGATGGTTAAGAACTGAAGGAAATTATTACCTAGATTCTTTACCTCAGAGTTCTAGATCTTGACTCAAAGCCTAGTAACTTCCAAATGTGCTTACATCTCCTTCTAAGTCAAGCTGGGTCTCCGTTATCAATGCCTGTTTATCTACCGTGGTGAAAGTACTTGCTTAATGAACATGTGTAAGAGGAAGCATATTTTATAGTCTTTGATGGCATTTTATCATAAGCTGATTTGGAAGAATTCTCAATATATGCATACCAATCTGCTGAAAGATGGTAGAAAGGGATTAAATCTTACAATAGTAATGATTTTCTTCTTAGCTTATATTAAAATATTTCAACCAAGCCAAACAAGATATTAATGTATACAGATAGCTGCACTATTCAGTATAGAGATCTGAAGGATGTTATTAGTAGTATTTTAAAAACAGACCTAACTTTTTAGAGCAGTTTTAGGTTCACAGCAAAATTGAGAGGAAGGTATAGAAATTTCCTATATATGCCCTTCCCGCATTCATACATAATTTATCCTATTATCAAATCTGCCACTGGGGTGGTGTGGTACATTTGTTACGATTGATGAACTTGCATTGATATAATCCCACCCAAAGTCCATAAGTTGCAATAGGATTCACTCTTGGTGTTATACATTCTGTGGCTTTGAACCGAAGTGTAATGACATATATTTAACATTTTAGTATCATACAGAGTAATTATCACTGCTCTAAACATCTTCTGTGTTCCACCTGTTCATTCTTCCCTCTCCCCTTGGAAGTTATGTTTTAATGCATGAGACCAAGTGTCATATTCCTTTGTAGGTGGAACTCTGTGCCTGAAATTAGAAGTTGGGTTCTGGTTCTGCTGCTAATTATATGACCTTGACTTTATCAAACACAATTTCTTAGGATTTGTTTTCTTTAGAGTGATTAAAATACATGCAATTTTTGTCTCATAGAGACTGTATTCATGAGAATAAGTCATAAAATGTCGGGAATTATACAGATGTATCATTGTGTTTAACTGTTGGACCGTCACCCCAAACTCTCAATTTTAATATTAAAATTGATGTATTTCAAATTCAGACCTCTCAGTCTAAATGGATGGTTCTTTACTCTGACCATGTTAAGAACCGTATGCTGTGTGCTATGCTAAGTCACTGGAGTTGTGAAACAGTGGACTGTAGCCTGACAGTCTCCTCTGTCCATGGGATTCTCCAGGCAAGAATATTGGAGTGGGTTGCCATGCCCTCTTCTAGGAGACCTTCCCAACTCAAGGATCGGACCTGTGTCTCTTATGTCTCCTGCATTGGCAGGTGGGTTCTTTACTGCTAGCGCCACCTGGGAAGCCCATGAAAGTGAAAGTGAAAGTCGCTCAGTCGTGTCTGACTCCTTGCGACCCCATGAACTATACAGTCTATGAAATTCTCCAGGCCAGAATACTGGAGTGGATAGCCTTTCCCTTCTCCAGGGGATCTTCCCAACCCAGGGATCAAACCCAAGTCTGCCGTATGGCAGGCAGATTCTTTACCAGCTGAGCCACAAGGGAAGCCCAAGAATACTGGAGTGGGTAGCCTATCCCTTCTCCAGTGGATCTTCCCAAACCAGGAATCGAACTGGGGTCTCCTGCATTGCAGAAGCCCATATGAAGAGCTTAAAAAAATACACCATTACCAAGGTTATTAGGATGGAATGGAGCCTGGGTAGGAGTCTTTGTTTTTCCCTTGAATTTCCCATGAGATTCTGCTTTGCAGTCAGGCTGAGGCTTGCTTGCTTGAGTGTCAACTCCTTCAAACATGGGAACCTTTATAAACGGTCAGGAAGCAACATTCTAGTGGCTAGAGCCATCAACTCCATTTGTAGCCAAAAACAAGCAGCAAGTATTCTTTATCAGAAAGTCATTATAACCACACTGTTAGACTACTGGAAATACTACTTCAAAGAGTACGATACTGTGGTTTTGAAACTATACTCATCAATGCCTGGAAGTATTTTAGTATTATCTTGTGGCTAAAAGATGAAAGATGCTTTAGAATCCTGTACTGGAGCATACAGCTTGGATCGTTAAATAGTTATACAGTATAACAATGGAATACTAAGAAAGAAGACACGAGAAACCTACAGACATATTAACAACTTTTATGTAACTTTAAAGTGTGAATGTTTATATGTGTGAATGTCACATTCTCACATTCTGTTTAAGGACTGGGGATAATTTGACTGAGCCCAGGGCTGTGTGCTCACTTGTAGAATGTATTTCCATTTCAGAATAGACAGAATTCTGGACAGTTGGTTGTACTCTTCAATATACTTCATACCAGCATCCATATTTAGAAAGGAGTATAGAGCATGGCATCTCTGCTAATTTTTAAGAAGTTCCACTTATATTACATCCATAAAGAACAGAAAAACTCTAGGACCTTAGTGATATTTCTACTGAATTGTTCAAACTAAAATTTTAAAATCTTATGACATGGCCTCTCCTACTTAAAACCTTCTGATGATATCTCATTTTGTATCAAATAAGTTACAAGCTCATTTTCTTGACACTCAAGGGCTTTTGAAAGTTTGACAGTTGTCTTTCCCTTTACTTTTGCTGTACTTGTTCAATAAGTCCTACCTATCATTTTAACTTTCAGGTAGATGATCTCACTTGTCTGTGTCATTTTCAGTCACCTGTAGTAATAATAGAAATAGTCTTCTTAATAGCTGCCTGTCTCCATAAACTGTCCCTGAAATGGATTTCACGTGAAAGTGATGTATTAGGAAGTGTTTCTGAAGAACCAGTTGCAGGGTGGGGAAGTAGTCATGGGACAGAAGGAAGGCTAACAAGGGCGAGACTTTCAGTAAAACCTACTGGGGGGGTAACATGGCTCAATCTTGCAGGAGAGCCCTTGAGACAGAGTGAGACCTCTCACGAAGTGTCCCAGTTAGGAAGCAAAGAGACTGTCTTTTTCCCTTTTACTCCTTGGCAAAGGACTGAGGCTAGGAAGGTGGTGTTGACTCTAGTGCTTGACACTCTGCATGGTGTAGTAGACCAAGACATTCCGGCAGCTTTGCAGGCAGCCTTGTAACAAGGAGCTGTGATGCTGAAGTTGGGGGTGAGAGTGCATTGGAGAGCGTGTGCAGAAAGCTGGTAAAGGCGTCCGGGGAGATATGGACAGGGGTACCATATTCTTTTAACTTCTGTGCTCAATTACTTCCTGGATTAGAAATTCCTTGAAAGCAATTATGTAATTTCTTTTCTATCACTAAGCTGCAACACCTTATCCAAAATATTAAAAAAAAAAAAAAGAGTGTCTTTAACAATATTTATTCAGTGACCGAATGGATGAGTCAGGGTTTATTTTTTTTTCTTTTTTCTCTTTCTTCAAATGCTTCTTTATATCTCTGCTGGGCCTGTGTATCAAGCTGTAGAATATATATATGCACTGGGAAAGCGATTGGATGTGATCAGAACCCTCTCTTGGTACTCATTACAGAATACCCTCCTGGGCTCTGGAATAGCAGGGATGGCAGGAATCCAGATTAGCTGTTAGTTTGGGAGCTGACTTGCAGTGTCTGAGGGTATGAAGGATTAAATCACGCTCCCCTACATAACTGGGAAGGACCAGAAGACCACTGCTGACATCAGGACTTGCAAGTTGCCAAATTATTGTTGTTAGTTTTTTCTGAGCTGAGGGCCAATAGTGGCTCTGTAAGTTAATGTCACCACAGAGACCAGCTCTGTGAATTGAGACAGTGAATAGTCAAAGGGCTTCGTACCTATGCTCAGTGTGAGAAATAACCTTTCCAACTGCTTAGTTGCTAAAGCTCCTTCTTGCATGAGCCACACCCATTGTATTTTAGTAGAAGCACCTCTTTCCAAGAGTTCGTGTCAAATATTTCTAGTGTCTTTCAAGTCTTTATTATTCATACACGTTGCCATAGAAAGTCCCTTAAGGAATGTTTGGTATGTAGAGTAGATGCAGTGCTCCAAATAAATTTTTGGAGCCAAGGAAGAAACAAGTCAAATGTGTGCTTTTAACAGTGTTAATTACATAAAAATAAAAAGTTGGCACGTCTTTTGGAGCTGTAGAATGATAGCACACCAGACATTCTGTAGATCAGTATCATCCTCACATTGAATATCATCCTTGATCTACCTAGAATAAAGCCATGATTAATTCACAGCCCACATTTTCTTATACTCTTCACCATACAGTACAGTAAATAAAATTATGTATTTTAATGTGGGTGGCAATTTGTTGATCAGTTTCTTACAACTGATTAGTTTTTCTCGGGGCAGGGGAGAAAGATTTCTACTGTAACAGTGAGAATTTAGTAATTTCCCCTGTGAAGAAACATCCTGTTTCACCTTAAGCTTACACACCGTGAACGGATATATGCCAAAGTTTAGTAAAAGACAATGCCCTTTCTAGACATAATTCACAAATCTACAGTAGAAAAACTCAATGATATCTTCAACCTGTAGGTAAAGGACATAGTAAAAAAAAAAAAAATCTGAGTAAGAATCGCTCAATATTTCTCAAGTGCAATGGTCACAAAGAAGAGAAAACCTATGGGAAATATAATAATAATAATAAAAAAGAAAGCACAGAGTTAGACCTGACATTTCACTCATTCATCCCACAGACATGTATTATGCGGTAATGAAATCTTGGTTGTTGCATTATCAGATAAATAGAAACAAAGCACTATGTTAGAAACACTAGCCTTTTCATTGTGTTTATGAAAACAAGGAAAAACATAAATGCAAGTGATAAGTTGCACTTACATACTTGGAATAATAGTAAAAAAGGGAATATTCAGTAGAAAATCAAACTTGTAAAATAATGTATTTATGTGATTTCTAATGTTTATCTGCAGTTTACCTCTGGATGGCATCATAAGGGAGAATTTTCCTTCTCTTATTTTTCTCTTAGAGCTGGGGAAGGGGTTTAAAGGTGAACCATGAGGGAAATTTAATTTCAAAGATGTATGGGAATCAATGCTTTCAAAACAAAATTTGAAATATACTTTGCCATGCCTTTTTATGCTGTACCAAATCC
This sequence comes from Cervus elaphus, assembly GCF_910594005.1. Classification (NCBI taxonomy): domain Eukaryota; kingdom Metazoa; phylum Chordata; class Mammalia; order Artiodactyla; family Cervidae; genus Cervus; species Cervus elaphus. The sequence continues at coordinate 30,216,813 of NC_057842.1, read as the reverse complement.
ATCATTTATAAAGCTACTGATTTTGACAGTGCCTCTCTGCAACACAGGGCATAACGCAGAGCAATCAAAAGGCATTTTAATTTTTAAAATGCTCTCATCTGCTTTCCCATTGCCTTTGGTAGCTTATACAATTTTAGAACACATGTCGCATGCCAAGTTGTCTGGCTTTATCTTCTCTGTTGAGGAAAAATGTCACCACAGCAGTGTTGACTATTTGTTGGAAATGGAGATTTTCTGTGGATCAGACTTACTATGGATATCAAAATATTAGCAGTGATAATTATTATATAACAATAATTGCTACATTTAAGTACTTTTTATATGCTAATCAGCTTGCCAAGCGCTTTACATACATTATCACATTTTTATCTTCAAAGCAGCCTTACAAACTTATCATCAGTATATACCTTTTATAAATCAGAAAAGTGAGACTCAAGTAACTTGTGCAAGGCTCATGATCTAAATGGTGAACAATGGAAGGACCAAACAACTGGGGGAAGCTCCATAGTCTAGAATAAGTGCATGTGTGCTAAGTCGCTTCAGTTGTGTCTGACTGTGTGACCCTATGAACTGTAGCCTGCCAGGCTCCTCTGTCCATGGGATTCTCCAGGCAAGAATACTGGAGTGGGTTGACATGCCCTCCTCCAGAGGGAATCTTCCCATATCAGGGATCAAGCCTGTGTCTCTTAGGTCTCCTGCATTGGCAGGTGGGTTCTTGACTACTAGCGCCACCTGGGAAGCCCCCATAGTCTGAAGAGGGTGTATTATTTCCTGAACATTTTGGGGATGGAATCAGAAGGTCATTAACTAAATGGGATCTTCAGGCCTCTCCTAGAGAGAGGCTGAATGAACACTGACACGGATCTAAAGCAGCTTTGGTCCTCTGGATTCTCTTTGCCTGCGACAGGACCCTGGTAATTATTCCTGTTTTCATCCTGGCCTGGGCCTGTCACCGATACAGAAACATTCTCTTTATTGTCTTTGGAGGAGCATTCATACCTCTCCTTTGTCCAGAATGTGACTGCAGTCTAAAAATCAAAGTCATTCAGGTAGAGATGAGTTTGGGAAGTTAGAAAATAAAATATTATGCAAAGAAATAATATAAACATCTCTGTTTACATAAGTACATTTACTATCTTAAGTGAAATTTGCATTAAATCTGAAATCCTTATTACTCATTGCCATAGGTTTTCAACTTACTGCATTTATGAATTTTACTAATGGGATCTCATCTCTCATTTTGATGAATTAAAATGTTGTGAACAAATATTATTGTCCTTCTATCACAATACATATGGCTGAGACAAACTTAGGAAAAAATATTCTTGGATGTTTTAAGTCTGACATTTAGAAACTGGGTGGCACATAAAAAATACTGCCAAGGTGACATCATATTTCCTACTGATTCTGGAAACCGATTCAAATAGCAAACATTTAGATTCATATTTTTATATGAATGTCATTGAAGACGGCTTTGACTGTTACAAATTGATCCAGAAGTGATGGGTGAAAAATGATATTATCAAGCGTTCTTCCTTTGTGGTTGGCACTCTCCACACTTCTCAGAGCACCATATTTGTCACCTGTCCTTGTCAGACTTGCTATAGACCAGCCAGAGTTACTCCCGTTCCCTGTCAGCCACCCTTATTGTGCTGCACGTGCCATGTCTGTGGATGATGGAAATGAGACAGATATGCTGGGGTTTTGCATTAGGGAGGCAGTTCCTGAGTGACAAGGCTATTTGTGTACCAAGCACATAAATATTGCCTGATGAAGTCTGAGTTCACATGGATTCACCTTAGAAAACTTGCATAAATGCCAGAGAATTAATTGCATTGCTTGGACTTATGGCAGATCAATTAAGATGATGGCTATATTTTGAGGAATTTTAGGCTCGCCTTATTAGTTGTACTCTGCAGGGTGTAAATGCACTTTTGGCAATTATCAGGATTATATTGTTTTCAAGTTTTACAATTAAGTGTCTTTTACTCTTCTACAATATATTTCAGGATTTTTATATTTCAGTTTCAAGCGATCTATTATTTAAAGGCAACAAATTGGAAATAATGATTAAAATGTTGCCTATATTCTGGACTTCTTTAGATTTCATACATTTCCACTTATCATAATTAGCTGTCTAATTTATATGGTCTGTTTATTTTAGATCTTAAAACCCCTCCCTTTTGTTCAGATATATAAGGCTAATAAATATTTGAGAATTAACTGGACGTCTCATAATTTTTCTGAAAACTTTGTGATGCTACAACCCCAGCATTACAGGGTTGTAAAAAATGCTGTTGTTAAACTGAGGCACAGTCTGGGATATGAAATAAATTTCATTTATGTCTTCACATTCAGTCTTTCAGTACCTATAATCTGAATTTGTGATTATCTGGTTGTCAGGTATCCCTGTTTTAATGACTGGTTCATAAGATTGACTGTTAGTTAATAAGATTGATGGTCTTTGTGACTATCGCTTGATATCATGAATGTTATTGAAAGTAGCATTGGTATGTAAGTATTTCATTCTTCTTAAATTTACTCTATATTATAGCATCTCTGAGCACTTAGGTTGCTTTTTGGAGAAAATGCTAATAAGCAGAATCTAGCCTCAGGGTGCCTGCCTTACAAATTACAGCATAGCGCAAACCATTTAAGGAGCAGTTGTTAATGGATTGGAAGGAACATGGTGTTTCTCATCTGGGGCTCTGTTGACTCCCTGGGTCTGTATCACCCCTGGTCTGTAAAGCCTGGGGGTCCCTAGCTCCTCTGCGGTCCATCAGTTGGGGCTGGACATTTCCACCACGTGCGCCCCCAGGTAATGGGCATTTAAGTTTGAGAATAGCTGATGTCTTACAGTAGCCTCCTCCTCTAATTGAATACATTTTGTCACACTGGCATTATAAATACCTTTGTGATTTCTGGCACCTATAGCAAAAAAAAAAAAAAAAAGAAGAAGAAACAATGAAAGAAAGAAAGGAGAGAAATTGAGATTTTAATTTTCTTTCTAGACCATGATAATTGCATCTAAATTTATTTATCTTCTTTCTGATGTTTTATTTCTCTTTAAAGTGATACTCTTAATATGTTATTTAATTTTTGATGGGGGAGCATGATGAACTGCTTTAGTCATCTAAGAACGCCGTGGAACCCCTGTCCAGAAAAATGCCTGTCGAATATTCATGTGCAATCTCAGGGGTTTATGGAACACTTGGAGGTCATCAGCATTCATAAAATATTATTAAGAATCCCTGCACCAGTAGGATCTACCTCATTATCAATATAAAACAAGTCTGTGATTTAGAGATTTATTTTTTTTGCACATGTAATCATTGTTGAACAGTGCAACCAAGGGCTCTTCAATGTGTTAGATTATTTACTTGTAGTTGCTGATGGTTCCTAAGGAGCTGTAAGCATGTGAAGTTGTAATCATGAAATTAAAAAAAAAAAAAAAACTACAGTTCTTTAGATAATTTATAGTAACATCAGTGTATCAATGCAGTTACATTTACTTGCTAGGCCATCGGAATTTCAAAAAATCTTTTCTTAAGTTTGTAGAAAGTCCAAAGAAAATTTTATATTATATCAGAGTATACTGTCACATCAACGTGGGTGTAATTCATAAGACCTTATAATACATTTTTACATGAGAAGATATTTTTTTCAGTTCTTTTGGACAGATACCCAGAAATGGGACTTCTGGATCATATGGTAGTTCTATTTTTAATTTCTTGTGGATTCTTCATACTGTTTTCCATGGCAGCTGCACCGTTTTACATTCCCCTCAACAGCGAGCAAGGGTTCTAATTTCTTTAGAAGTGTCTAGAAATATCTTTTGGTACATTGCTGCCTTCTATTTTCTAATTAAAAATATCTGCCTCTATATTCTCTGACTCTATAAGTCAGAAAATTTATTATTTATTTACTGTTATCAGTTTTTCGATATCATATTTATACTTGCCTTTAAAAATTGAGGGTTTTTGTGTGTGTGTGTGTGTGTGTTTCTATGGGCTAGATGCTTTGAATAATTTTGGAATTGCGTGGTCCTTAAAGGTTGCAATAGAATCTTTCTCTGAAAAATAAAAGATGACATTCTTATGTTCAGCAATTTATGTAACACAGGACAAGACCCAGAGTTATCTATTATAGCTCTTCTAAAGGTTCAACATGCTTAATAAAGGCGTGTTTAAATGAATGTTTCTTAGGAAAAATAGACACAGACATCAAAGAACACAGCGATATCTGTTGTATTCATCAGACACACTGCAGGCCAGAAGATCAAAGCTTCTGCTTTCATAATTTCATTTAACCTCTCCAAAATGCAGTCAGCTGCCCCATATGTCAGTACAATTGTATTTGATGGGTGAGATTGACACAGATTATTGGCCTGACAAGGCTAAGCTGCTAAACAAAGACATATCAGGTTTATCTGATGACTTGGAAAGATAGTATGAATGTGTTGTTTCTTCTGTCCTTTTGAGAGTGCATTAAGGAGATAGGAAACTGATAAATGGTAAGTATCTACTCATGGGAAGAAGGGAATTTAAATATGTTTCCACATGTTATGAACTAAACTGTCCTTTCTAGCATTAGCTTTTGAATTTTCTAAACTTATTATATAGATATAAAAATTGAGGTAAAAAATATTTAAGGAGAAATATAATTTGCCCAAATACATGTGTACATGTGAAGAGGAGGATACCATGGAGTTATGAACATGGAAAGATCAACCTTGAATATTCATTGGAAGGACTGAGGCTGAAGCTGAAAATCCAATACTTTGGCCACCTTTGCGAAAAATTGACTCATTGGAAAAGACCCTGGTGCTGGGAAAGATTGAAGACAGGAGGAAAAGGAGATGACAGAGGATGAGGTGGTTGGATGGCATCACCGACTCAATGGACATGAGTTTGAGCAAACTCCGGGAGACGGTGAAGGACAGGGAAGCCTGGTGTGCTGCAGTCCATGGGGTTGCAAAGAGTCCAATATGGCTTAGTGACTGGACAATAACAATGACATTGAGGTACAGAGGAACACAGGTTAGATCTCATTAAAGCATAAATTATTGCATTTAAAGCTATGCAGATAGTTCTTTCCTTGGAAGAACTTGAAAATATAAGCTAATGGACTTCAAGTCAGACTTCTTGGATCAAAATAAGACTATGGTGGGCCAGTATCAAACAATAATGAGCAATGAGCAGAAAATGAGTTTTACACAATATTGAAGAGGCAGGATTGTGGAGACAGCTGAGATCAGTATCAGGAAATTCTGGAAAACAGTGAGTGTTGTGCTGGAGGCTTTAATGACAGCAGGGCTGAAGAAGCAGTCTGGTAATGGGAATGACTCCGAGGACCCCAGATGTTCAGATAAGTGAACTCATTGTTTTGAAAGACATATTTTACCCAAAGGATAAGATTTTATCAGTATCTCTTTTAATCATATATGTAAACATATATATGTTGTATGGTTATATATTTGTAAATTTGTTATTATTTTGTTTTCATTACTAGGATGCTAGTTTACTCTTTTAAACAAATGAACAAAAATATCACATAGGATGGGATGATGCAGTTTAGTAAGAGCTCATTATTGTTGAGTGATGTAAGAAATTAAATCACAAATAGAAGCTATTCTTTCAAATAGCTATATGAGTTAACTCTCACCATGAACAGAAATATAATCTCTATATGATCAGTATACCCTTTCCATATAAATATACCTACATGGGAACCAAATCACAATCAAAAAGGCATGTGATGAGATGGATAAAGCAGTGGATTTGGTCATGACAGAAATACTTCAGTGGGCCCATTCTGTTCCAAGACACACTGTGCCTCATCAGATACATGACCTCATTTTAAAGAGAACATCCAATTCAAGACTTGACACGTTTCCCCAAATTTTGTCCAGTGGCTTTTTAAGAGTGTGTTGAGAAGCAATAGTTTAGCAAGTGGTTACCCTTTTGTTTTGTGGTCCACCCCTACTTATCCGTAACACTCTCCCATTCATCACTGACAGAGCAGTGATCAGCTAGATGTTTGCCTGTTTCCTTCTGAAAGGCAGATTTACTTACCCAAATGACCCCTTCTATTTATTTAGAAAACACGGAGTGCCTGATCTGTCCTTAGTGCCGCACCGAATGCCCGGGAGGACATGGTCTCTAGTCCTGAGAAGCTCACCTAACATCAGCATCTCTGTGCCCACAGAGGCAAACTGGAGAAAGATCCATGTGGATAAAATGATGCATCCATCTCCCTCTGCAGATGTTTCTTTCAAGTGAAAAATACATCAGGAGGTATCCAAAAATATATAACCTCCAGAAAAAGCAAATGGAACTAAGGCTGATTGGATTGGGAAACAACTGCACCAAGTTATTCCAAATAATCTCTAGTAAACTTCCTGGAGCTTTCCATATGTGATAACTGATCTTTCTCGCCTGTCTCTCTTCTTCATATACACTCCCCTGTCTCTTTTGTGCTTTTGCCATGTGATGTTTCTTTGCCTCTAATGTAATCCAGTTAGGTATTTGCCATGTTTCTTTGCCTCTAATGTAATCCAGTTAGGTGTTTGCCTCCTTGAGGAAGCTGATAGAAATGGTGGCATTTTTGGAGCGCTTGCACTGTGCCAGCTACCTTGTCAGATGCCTCCACATATCTCTGCTCTTCGCCCAGGCACCGCCCAGTGGATATTCTTACAGATGTTTCCCGGGGAGAGTGGTGGCTTAGAAGAAGCTAGGTGGGTCCACTGACCAGCTCCTGGTCTCTCTTTTTCCAGAACATGTTATTTCCTTTGCCTGTTAAAGTACATGGGGCAGATGATGATTTTCATATAAGTGCTTAGTTCATAGTTACCGTCAAATCTCCTAAAGCTAATGTCTACTTTTAGTAAAGTCTTATAATAAACCACAACTGGAAAAAGTATATACATGTAAACCGAACTCAGAAACAAAAAGGAGGAAATTCATTTTGTTTTAGTAGCATTTCTTAGAAGTGATGAGCAGTTTTCTAAATACTTGTTCAGAGTCTGAAATTCTATTGTGTGTATGTCCAAAGTGAAGTTAATATATAAAGGACAATTGTGTAAAATGTATTCCTTTTTTTCAGGTTAAAATTCATAATGTATCATAATGTGAGATTTCTCGTTGGTTTATAACCCTGGCAGGTTACATTATTGGAAGACATTTGGAAGTGATAAAGTAAAGGCAGAGTTTGTCATTTCCTGATAGAAACAGTAACCTGAAAGTCACACTGAATTTTATTGAGGTTTAGGTAATATTAAAATAAGTATTTCTGTTTCTAATTCTGTCATTTTAGGGGAAGAAATCTAGAAAATATGTCAAATAATCTTAACAGATAATTCATTTCATTATTGTTATTTATATAGAAAACACCAGAGTATGAAGTGTAACTTAAAAGTTTTTTTTCCCCCCTCCAGATTGTTCTCCTATCTGGACTTTAGGTATTGCTATATGACACATTTCTGGTTAAATTTCTTTTCTGTTCTAATTTCCCTTTAATTTATTTTGATACCGATTTGCATCAAAATCTTATTTGTACTGTAACACTGCCAATTAACTGTGTATTGCAGAAGTGAAGAAAATTAAATAAATAAGGTTAACAGATTTGATATCATGCATTTGGTAATTTGATGCCAATTTTAAATCTGTATATACAGGAGCAACTTTGAAATGAAATCTGTGGTTCTATTATTATTGTATTATGGTTCTATTATTTTTGTATTATTGTTCTATTATTAGTATAGCAGCCTGCATCCTCCTGGAAGTTACATAGTCAAGCAGTTTTCAGTCCAGATTCTGGTTTTGTCACTTACTACATACCAGGTTGTGTATCTTCTCTTGGCCTCAGTTTTCTCATATGTAAAATGGAAGGATGGTTCATTCTTTTCATGAGGAATGAATGACATATATGAAGTTTTTAGGAAGGTTCTTAGTGTTCCCTGATGAAACTTGATATCTCATCAACACACCCTTCCCCGGTGTCTCTGTAGCCAACCCTATGCAAATCCAAGGGTTTCTATTCTCTGTTAATTCTATTGCTCTTGTCCATTGTGATTATCGTCACTTTATTGCAGACCTTTATTACTGCTTACCTGGACCATTGTTGTGTTTTAATGAGCTGTCCCATCTCCTCACTCTTGAATCTCAGTTCATCCTCATCACCGTTAGAATGCTGTTTATAGGTTTAGTCGCTAAGTCATGTCTGACTCTTGCAACCCGTGGACTGTAGCCTGCAAGATTCCTCTGTCCATGGGATTCTCCAGGCAAGAATGCTGGAGTGGGTTGCCATTTCCTTCTCCAGCGGATCTTCCCAACCCAGGAATCGAACCCAGGTCTCCTGCATTGCAGGCAGATTCTTTACCAACTAAGCTACGAGGGAAGCCCCAGAGAGGGAGAGGGAGCCTGAGAAATGACTACCACCTTCAAGGAAGGCAGCAGGCAGGCAAATTACCCACTCCTGACCCAGGGAGGTAGTGACGAAAAATAATACAGAGTACTATTCTGAGATAAACAGTAATACCTTTACCTTGTTCAGATTCTTTCTAATGCTTTCTTTTGCCTGTTGAGTTCAAGTGTAGCATCTTAGTATTCATGACTTTTTATGATTTGACCTCTCAGCCTATTCTCTACTGCTCTACTACTTTTACCCTGTGATCTAATAAACTGAACTTCTTTTTATTTACACTTCTTCTTCTTCTTCTTTACTTTTGCATTTTTTCTCTGCCTAGAGTAACCATTCTTATAATTTATTTCTCATGATCTGCTTCTGTGTTAAATCTCCCAAAACATGTAATAACATCTTCTTTGAACCTCACAGACATTGGTTTCCATCCATTTATGGCATGTATCTTATCTTTTTAAAGCATGTATTACAGTCAGTCATGTATCAATCATTTTCTTCTTACTATGCTGTAAAGTTTTTGTGGGATAAAAACTTATTCTTATTTCCATAGGAAATTGAGTCCATGGGAGCAACCAGGGTAATACACATAGCAGGTGGCCAAAGAATAACTGTTTAATTGAATAGCTACATCTCAAAGCCCTCCCTTTTCTTGCTCTTAGTTCTGTGAGTTTCTGTAGGTATACAAATCATAATAATAATTTAAAAATCAGCTTATAAAATGGTCATTTTCTAATGCTAGGTGACCTCAGCAGGAATCTACTGGGGCAAAGGTAAAAGGTCAGAGTTCTGTGGAGCTGGAGGGGAAAACACATTGAAAAAGCTTCCAGGGTAGTAGTAAATGTTAAAGTTGAATAATGTGGGTTTTAATTTTCTAACTGTTTGATAATGATTTGGAGGCTGTCTGCAGTGTCAGTGTTTGTCCTTGTTAGGTTTACAGATAATTATAACAATTAAATCCATAGACTGGACTTCACGGTTGTTTACTTACCTCCCGTTACTTTTTTACTTTTACTGCCAAAGGAAATTTCATTTTGTACCACTTTATTTTTATAGAGAGAATCTATGAATTTTCCATTTGGACCTGTTGGAGGTCCTTATTCTCCATTCTCCAGTTGGAGAATAAGGTGTTGAGGGATCAGCAAATCTCACGCCATCTTCGAGTTTGTAGTATTGTTAAGATGTGATCAAAGGATCTCATTTCTGAAACAATTTATTGCTATAGCATTAACCAGCAGAGAAGCTGGCCTGAACACAAATCAGGCTCCATCTTCTCCTCCTGTTGACCTTGATTTTGTCCATCTCACCTATGGAAAAATGACACTGATTCACCAAAGCTCAATTATTGCTACCATAGCAACAAAGATATGTCATTAATCCAACCATAGAGTTATCATGAAAGGTATGTTTAAATGAAGAAAAGACAGTTTGCATATTATATGTGCACACATTTTTCCTTCCAGCTATAAAGATCAAAATATCAAATAACATATGAGAATTTTTAACGATAGACATCTCTTCCAGCCCGAGTTTGTGTTTTCTCTTTTTTTGTTGGCTGTTTGCTTGCTTTGTTTTTCATTTATTCCTGTTGAAAGCATGAGGAAGGCATAAAATAAAGGTTGAGAACCTGTCCATCCGGATCTCTCTGATTGCTACAGCCTGTCTTAAGCATGTAAGAAGGAGTGAGACTATAATTGGTTCCAGTGTTGTGAGCTTTATATTGTAAATAAATTGACTGGACAAGGTGGATAACTTACAGAGTGAAATTTAATGATCCTGTCCCCTATTTTTCAAAATCAAATATATCATCTTTTCATCTCTAGATTCTTAAATTCACTCATTCACAGATATTTATTGATTGTCTTTCACACCTAAGTCCTGTTGTAGGAGTTGGAGACACCATAGTAAACAAAACTACCTCCCCATTCTTCTGGAGCTGTCTTAGTCTTTCTGGGCTGTTATGACAAAATACCATAGACTGAGTGGCTTGTAAGCAGGAGAATTTTTTTTTCTCACAGTTCTGGATGCTGCTGATGCTGCTAAGTCGCTTCAGTTGTGTCCGACTCTGTGCGACCCCAGAGACGGCAGCCCACCAGGCTCCCCGTCCCTGGGATTCTCCAGGCAAGAACACTGGAGTGGGCTGCCATTTCCTTCTCCAGTTCTGGATGCTAGGGAGTCCCAAATCAAGGCACCAGACAATTCGGTATCTGGTAAGGGCCTGCTTCCTAGTGGCAGTCTTTCTACTGTGTCTTCACATGGTGAAAGAAGAAGAGAGTTCTTTAGGGTCTCCTTTATAAGGATGCTAATCATTCATGAAGGCTACACCCACAAGGCCTAACCACCTCCCAAAGGCCCCCATCTCCTAACACCATCACACTGGGCAGTAGGTTTCAACATATGAATTCTGGAGGGACATAGCGGGAGATTACATTTTGTGGGACAAAGAAACAAACCATCAAATATGTAGCACAGCAAGAGGATAGAAAGAGATTTGGAGGAGAATGGGTACAGTTTCGTTTAGAGTAGTCAAGGCAGTGTCCCTGATAATGTGACATTTGAGCAAATTCTGAATGCAGTGAAGGAGGAAACCGTGTGGATAATTGGAGGAAGAACATTCTGGGCAAACGGAACAGTAGATACAGAAGTCCTAAGGTGGGATATGTGTATGGGTAAGTGAAACATTTAAAAATATAACAAAAATAAAGATTACATGAGTCAAACACATTCACTGTTCAAAGTTCTATAAGTCGTCTACATACAGACCTTCAAGTTGAAAACTTTCAATGATGTAAACATACCTTGCATTGTAGGGATGTGTGTAAAATTGAGGCTTTCTGTCCATCTCCTGTTGCTGACGAACCTTCGTCTATATCATCTCTCATCCCCTTTCCCTCCTCCAGTCAGTAACACTTTTTGCCTGTTTACTTAATGCTAGCCCTGTATGCCAACTGTTGCACTACTGTACTTTTTAAGGTACTGTACTATAAGAGTGGCCACAGAACTGGAAAGGGTCAGTTTTCATTCCAATCCCACAGAAAGGCAATACCAAAGAATGTTCAAACTACCGCACAGTTGCACTTATTTCACACGCTTGCAAAGTAATGCTCAAAATTCTCCAAGCTAGGCTTCAGCAGTACATGAACTGAGAAATTCCAGATGTTCAAGCTGGATATAGAAAAGGCAAAGGAACCAGAGATCAAATTGCCAACATCCATTGGATCATTGAAAAAGCAAGAGAATTCCAGAAAAACATCTAATTCTGCATTATTGACTATACCAAAGGCTTTGACTATGTGGATCACAACAAACTGTGGAAAACTCTTAGAGAGATGGAAATGCCAGACCACCTAACCTGCCTCCTGAGAAGTCTATATACAGGTCAAGAAGCGACTGTTAGAATCAGAAATAAAACAATGGACTGGTTCCAAATTGGGAAAGGAGTACTTCAAGGCTGTATTTTGTCACTCTGCTTATTAACAGAGTACATCATGTGAAATGCCAGGCTGGATGAAGCACAAGCTGGAATCAAGATTGCCGGGAGAAATATCAATAACCTCAGATATGCAGATGACACCACCCTTATGGCAGAAAGTGAAGAAGAACTAAAGAGCCTGTTGATGAAAGTTAAAGAGAACAGTGAAACAGCTGGCTTAAAACTCAACATTAAAAAAATGAAGATCATGACATCCGGTCCCATCACTTCATGGCAAATTGATGGGGAAACAGTGGAAACAGTGACAGACTTTATTTTTTTGGGCTCCTAAACCACTGAAGATGGTGACTGCAGCCACAAAATGAAAAGATGCTTGCTCCTTGGAAGAAAAGTTATGACCAACCTAGACAGCATATTAAAAAGCAGAGACATTACTTTGCCAACAAAGGTCCTAGTCAAAATTATGGTTTTTCCAGTAGTCATATATGGATGTGAGAGTTGGACTATAAAGAAAGCTTGGCACTGAAGAATTGATGCTTTTGAACTGTGGTGTTGGAGAAGACTCTTGAGAGTACGTTGGACAGCAAGGAGATCCAACCAATCCATCTTAAAGGAAATCACCCCTGAATATTCATTGGAAGGACTGATGCTGAAACTGAAACTCTAATACTTTGCTCTCCTGATGCAAAGAACTGACTCATTAGAAAAGACTCTGATCTGGGAAAGATTGAAGGCAGGAGGAGAAGGGGACAACAGAGGATGAGATTGTTGGATGGCATCACTGACTCAATGGACATGAGTTTGAGCAAGCTCTGGGAGTTAGTGATAGACAGGGAAGCCTGGTGTGTTGCAGTCCATGGGGTCACAAAGAGTTGAACAGGATTGAACTGACTTTATAAGAGTAAAAATGTTTTCTTTATTTTTGTTTTTTTTTATGTATTATTTATATGAAAAGTATTATAAACCTATTACAGTACAGTACTATATAGCCAATTTCTTGATTGGGTACCTATGCCATCTGTATTCAGCTTATGAACAAATTAAACTTAATGAATGTGCTCTTTGAAGGAAACTCGTTTGTATGTAGGGGACTTAACTGTATTTGCCCCGACACTAAAAAAATATGCCAGCTGAATCTTAGTTAACCTCCTAAAAATTAATTGGCTTTATAGAATGATTGATAAAAGCATTATATCAACCTTTAATAATTAAACTTTTACACAGCAATGTCCTGATTAATTATCTTTGCTCTTGTTGAGGCTTTATGGCATGTTTATGGTCATCTGTGCTTCAAGAATTACTTTCACCTTTTTTCTCTGTTCCTTTTAATTAAGTTAAATGAACTGACCTGCTGCTGCTGCTGCTGCTAAGTCGCTTCAGTTGTATCTGACTCTGTGCGACCCCATAGACGGCAGCCCACCAGGCTCCGCCACCCCTGGGATTCTCCAGGCAAGAACACTGGAGTGGGTTGCCATTCCCTTCTCCAAGGCGTGAAAGTGAAAAGTGAAAGTGAAGTCACTCAGTCGTGTCCGACTCAGCGACCCCATGGACTGCAGCCCACCAGGCTCCTCCATCCATGGGGTTTTCCAGGCAAGAGTACTGCAGTGGGTTGCCATTGTCTTCTCCGAAACTGACCTAGAAAAGACCAAATATTCTTAAGACTCTTTTAGTCAGAAAAAGAAACATATTGTTAGAGATCTCTTAAAATTGTCAATAGATCTAATAGAGTTTCTTCTGATGTGAGCAATGCATGACTATTGACAAATTAATGTATAAAATATCTATTATATCATTTATGAAATCAGTCTCTTGGAAATTTTCATAATTTAATCCTGATGCGTGAATATTTTTCAAAGCAATGAAAATTGCAAAAGTTGGCAGAAAGTCATTAAATGTTAATAAAATGCTGAAACTGATACTAGATCAAGGTAAAATGTCTTTAATTTAAGCTCATTCTGAAAGTGTCCTGATGGAAAGACAACTATATAATGCCATCTATTCCAGTAATAAATATTCTTACACTATCTATTAAGATATATGGAGACATAGTTCTTTTAACCTTTTCTTATAACCATGATTTAATTTCTGTGGTTTATACAAAACAAGAGATTAGAGATATATATATGTTATATTTTACTTATTTTTATATATTTTATTCTGTATGTGGAATAGAACATTTACAAATCCTAACTCTAATGCCATAAATGTAGTTTGCTTTTAAAAATAATAATAATACCAATACTCTGAGAAATAAACTACCAAATTGCAAATGGCTTAATATGCATCAGTTTGATAATCTCTGAGGGATCATGTGGTTTCACAGTTCTGTCAAGCCACGGCCATAGTGCCAAGGTCAGCAGTGGTGGAGACAATTGAACAAAGATAGGAATGGCTTTGTTGACTACTGAGAAAACAAAAATGCATGAACAGGTTATAGGAAGGGAAGATTTAAAGTGTGCAAATCATTTGAAAAGCAATTTTGCAAGCACGAGTTTTGGAAACTTCTCATTGTACGATGTACCCACGTGTTTTTCTCCCCCTTATGATTTAGTAAGCAAATAATCTAGCTCTCTTTGCAAAATGGTAGAAAATGAATTGTTCCCAAGGGTACCTAACAAGAATCCTGTTGGTAGTTTGGAATATTTTTTCCCCTAGAATAAGCCAACAGTATGATTTATTACTTTAAGAAAGCTGATTTTCTCCATGGTAGATGTAGCATGAAGTCAGTTTCCCTTGTGCATTTCCCTCAAGGCCTTTGCACTTTCAGCCTCCGCTCTCTCCCATACTCTCACTTTTTGCCTCATGAGAACTCTTTCCTCTCTCCCTTCAGTCTCTGCTGTCATTTATAGTAAAAAGCATAGTTTACACTCATTGTTCTACTTCTTTAAGTCCCTTTCTTACTTCAAACTATTATAATCCTCTTCTTCCAAGACTCTGCTACAAGGTGTTCTAAGGAAACACACTAGGATCTTAATTAACAAACATGGTCCATCCATGACAAGAGTCACTTGGAAATCTTGTTGTCTGGACAGCATTTGACTATGGACCATCATGTTGAAAGTGTTCTTGCTCTTTTCCATTAGTTACTATAGCATGACTTTCTTCTTCTTGTTTGCTCCAGTCTCTCTGGGTTGCTTTCTTTCAGCTTTCTTTTTAAAGTTAATTCCTCATCAACCTCATAAATCTGTTATATCTTTGGTTTCTGTTTTGACTATTCCACCTTCCCTATTTATAAAATTTCCATGCTTTTCCTTGGTGATTTTTTCATTAACTATACCTTATATATTACTGTATATGTAAATAACTCCTGTGTTCCTCTCCAGACCTTTCATCTGTACACTAGAGTATCATCTACCTGTTTGTTGCCTAAGTCAGAACCTGGAGACATCTCAGTTGTCTTTCTCATCATCCTCATCTCATCAGCTCTGAAGTCTTCTTGATCTTATCTCCTAAAGATCTCTTGACTTTTGATGTCTTTCATCTTTCACCTCCATTGTTACCATTGGATCTTATTTACTTTCACTTGGACTACTATTGTAAATTTTCCAACACCTGTGTAACTCCTCATCTTAAAGTCTATTAATGGCTACTTATGATGTTAGGAACACATGCCTACTTCTAAACAGAGCATTATACCATTATGTAACTGTGTCTAGAGTCTTTTCTGTAATATCTTTTCTTGTATTAACTTTAAGAAGGTTCAGTATATTGGTTGATCAGTTAAGAGCAAAACTTGGGATATCAGATTACTTGATTTCACATTTAAATTTTATGTGAGCTGCACAATTTATGTAAGTCTTCCAAGCCTTTGTTTCCTTATGAAAAATATGAGACTAAAAGTATTTGCCTCAAAATATTGCTAAACTAATGTTTAATGTTATGCCTGGTACAAAAATAGGTACTAAAAAATGGTTGTTGTTGTTCAGTTGCTAAGTCAAGTTCAACTCTGCAACCCCATGAACTGCGGCACACAAGGTTTCCCTGTCCTTCACTATCTCCTGGAGTTTGGTCAAATTCATGTCCACTGAGTCAGTGATACCATTTAAACCATCTCATCCTCTATTGCCCCTCTTCTCCTCCTGCCCTCAATCTTTCCCAGCATCAGGGTCTTTTCCAATATGTCAGCTCTTCATGTCAGGTGGCCAAAGTATTGAAGCTTCAGCTTCAGCACCAGTCATTCCAATGAATATTCAGGACTGATTTCCTTCAGGATTGACTGGTTGGATCTTCTTGCCGTCCAAGGGAATCTCAAGAATCTTCCCCCAGCACCACCTAAAGCATCAATTCTTTGGTGCTCAGCCTTCTTTGTGGTCCAGCTCTCATATCCATATGTGACTACTGGAAAAACCGTAGCTTTGACTATACTCCTGTATTGTCATCAAAGTGATGTCTCTGCTTGTTAATACACTGTCTAGGTTTGTCATAGCTGTTCTTCTAAGGAGCAAACATCTTTTAATTTCATGGCTGCCATCACCATCCACATTGATTTTGAAGCCCAAGAAAATGAAATCTGACACTGTTTCCACTTTTTCCCCTTCTGTGTGCCATGAGGAGATAAGACTGGATGACATGATCATTATATTTTGAAAGTTGAGTTTTAAGCTAGCATTTTCACTTTCATCAAGCAACTCTTTAGTTCCTCTTCACTTTCTGCATGAAAGTGCTATCATCTGCATATCTGAGGTTGTTGATATTTCTCTCAGCAATCTTGATTCCAGCTTGTGAGCCATCCAGCCCAGCATTTCTTTTTTTTTTTTTAATATAAATGTATTTAATTGGAGGCTAATTACTTTATAATATTGTAGTAGTTTTGCCATACATCGACATGAATCTGCCATTGGTGTACATGTGTTCCCCATCCTGAACCCCCCTCCCACCTCCCTGCCCATCCCACCCCTCAGGGTCATCCCAGTGCACCAGCCCAGAGCACCCTGTATCATGCATCGAACCTGGACTGGTGTTACGTTTCACATATGATAATATACATGTTTCAAGGCCATTCTCCCAAATCATCCCACCCTCGCCATCTCCCACAGAGTCCAAAAGACTGTTCTATACATCTGTGTCTCTTTTACTGTCTCGCATACAGGGTTATCGTTACCATCTTTTTAAATTCCATATATATGTGTCAGTATACTATATTGGTATTTTTCTTATGATATACTCTGCATTTAAGTTAAGTAAGCAGGGTGACAATATACAGACTTGACATACTCCTTTCCTAATTTGAACCAGTCTGTTGTTCCATGTCCAGTTCTAACTCTTGCTTCTCATACAGGTTTCTCAGGAGGCAGGTAATGTGGTCTGGTGTTCTCATCCTTTTAAGAATTTTTCAGTTTTTTGTGATCCACACAGTCAAAGGCTTTGGTGTAGTCAATGAAGCAGAAGCAGTTTTTTGTTTTATTTTTTTAAGTTTCCTTGCTTTTCTATGATCCAGCGGATGTTGGCAATTTGATCTCTGATTCTTCTGCCTTTTCTAAATCCAACTTGTATATCTGGAAGTTCTTGCCACATATTACTGAAGCCTAGCTTGAAGGATTTTGAGCAAAATTTTGCTAACATGTGAAATGAGTACAATTGTATGGTAATTTGAACATTCTTTGGCATTGCCTTTCTTTGGAACTGGAATGAAAACTGACCTTTTCCAGTCCTGTGGCCACTGCTGAGTTTTAAAGAAAGTAGGGAAAAGCACTAGGCCATTCAGGCATGACCTAAATCAAATCATTTACAATTATACAGTGGAGGTGATGGATAGATTCAAGGGACTAGATCTGGTAGACAGAATACCTGAAGAACTATGGAAAAGGTTTGTAACTTTGTACAGGAGGTGGTGACCAAAACTATCCCCAAGAAAAAGAAATGCAAGAAGGCAACGTGATTGTCTGAGGAGGTCTTATAAATAGCTGAAAAAAGAAGCGAAGCAAAAGGCAAAAGAGAAAGGGAAAGATACACCCATCTGAATGCAGGGTTTCAGAGAATAGCAAGGGGAGATAAGAACGCCTTCTTAAGTGAAGAATGCAAAGAAATAGAGGAACCAACAGAATGGGAAAGACTAGAGATTTCTTTAAGAAAATTGGAGATAGCAAGGGAGCATTTCATGTAAAGATAAACAGAATAAAGGACAAAAACTGCAAGGACCTAATGGAAGCAGAAGAGAGGTGGCAAGAATACACAGAACTGTACAAAAAAGATGTTAATGACCCAGATAACTACCATAGTGTGTTCACTCACCTAGAGCTAGACATCCTGGAGTGTGAAGTCAAGTGAACTTTAGGGAGCATTACTATGAACAATGGGCTTCCCTTGTAGCTCAGTAGGTACAGAATCTGCCTGCAGTGCAGGAGACCTGGGTTCGATTCCTGGGTTCAATTCCTGGGTCGGGAAGATCCCCTGGAGAAGGAAATAGCAATCCAGTCCAGTATTCTTGCCTGGAAAATCCCATGGACAGAGGAGCCTCGCAGGCCACAGTCCATGGGGTCGCAAGAGTCGGACACGACTTAGCGACTAAACCATGAAACCACCACCACTGTTACCAAAGCTAGTGGAAGTGATGGAATTCCTGCTGAGATATTTCAAATCCTAAAAGATGATGCTGTTAAAGTATTTCACTCATTATGCCAGCAAATTTGAGAGAAAAATAAAAGGTAGCTATTGTTAATTATTTTCCAGGTTTCCAGGTTGTTTTATATTATTTCAAAATGTGTGCCTTTGCATAAACCATTCTCTAGCCAAGAATTCACTTTCTCCCTTTCACTTTGTTATTCAAGATTTATTAGCTCAAGCATTTCCTCTTCTCTGATGCTTTCTGTAAGTCCACTCCATATCAACTTTCCTTGCTCCACAATATAATACAAATGAAATCCTGTGTGGTATCTGAGCATCCATCTACTCTTTGTTGTTTCACTGCATTCTAATTGTTGGCTTACTCCAGCTTTCATTAATGTTGTGAGTTCCTTTATGAGGATTGTGAATCTCTTACTCTCCATTGCCCAGTCTGATGGTACTGAGTAGATTCTCAATAAAAATTTGAAAAAAAAGACTGATGGAATATATTAATGAAAATTGAGAGAGATATGTGTGTGTGTGTGTGAGTATAAATGTTTAGTAGGTACATCTTTTCCATATTGGTTTTCCCTTACATGTGTTTTGGTATATATTAAATTATTTTTTATTATCAAGCTGCTTGTGATATTTTACTGAATGCCAAAAATTAAAGTAAACCCATTCTTCCTGACTTCAAATAAGATGTGATTCCAAGTTGAGATTTTCCATAAAACTTGCATAGGTTTGCTAGTAATATCATTGGCTTGATTAATGTGAACAGATAAGTAAAATGGTTTAGATTAGTCAGTTTCAAAATTATTTATAAATCTTTGACTTTAAATTGTATTGCATGAATACATGTAAATAGAGAAAAGCTGACTACAAGCCAAATTATCCCATTTGTTTCTTCATATAAGATCTTTCACATTTTTTGGTAGAAACAGTTACTTCACTACTTTTCCTACTATTAAAATACCATGTACTTGGGACTCTGAGTAATATTAGGAATTAATAATAATGATAGGATAAATGATAAAAATCTGGTCTGCTCTTATTTATATTTTGGAGATTATGCATAGTTTAAAAAGAAAAAGAAAAGAATATAAAGAAAACTATGACAAAAGCTGCTTAGAACCAACTAGGTCCAAGATGGCCAAAGATCTGACTTCCAGTGAACCTTGAGCCTCATTATACACCCATTATAATCCGTTAGCACGCTAAATGACACACCCACCAGTGTTGTGACCGTTCTGAGGCCAACCGTAAAAAGTCAAAAAATGGCCCAGTTTCCTGAAATCGCTGCCTCTTCCCCAAAATAGTTGTAATAACCCTTTCACTCACTAGCCTTTGAAATTATCCAGCTCACAAAAACTAACCACCCTGTATTTCGAGGCCTCGTTCCTTCTGAGGTGGTCCGCCTTCTATCCATACAATGTGTATATCTAAATAAATGTACTTCTTACCTATCCAAAAAAGGAAAAAAAAAAAAAAAATAGAAACCTACCTACTAACCAAATATAACAGTTTATCAGGAGAAATTTTCCTGTCCCAAATTAAATGTATTATTATTTGGTCTTTAAATCCTATATGTCCAAAGGACAAGAAGATACTGAAGAGTTAGTTCATTTAATCCTACATCTGAAGCACTTTAAAGACAAATATTAAATCAGGGATATGTTCTTTCAACTGAAGGGAAACAAAACACTTTGGAAAAAGAAATATGCTTTCACTGGCTTTGTCATTAAACTTGGTAACTGTATTTATCGACTAGGCCTAAACTTGCCCCTTCCTAGCCCTCTAATTTACTTTTCTATAAAGTGCTCAGTATATTCCATTATGAAAAAAAATAATCTCCTCTGCTGAGGTTATTGCATTAGCTATTTTCAACTTTAAAATCTGGAAAAGACTATAGATTTTTCATCATTTATTCTAACCAGCATAGAATGAATGGATTCCCTTCTTTAATATTTATATTCTCTTCCAGAATACTAAATTCATGCAATTGTAATTTGATTTAAAAGCTTGATTATTACCTTGTTACATTTGCATCAATCTTGGGTAACAGTTTGTACATAAAAGACATAGGAAGAACAGAATGATTCCCCATCATTAAGGAGAAGCTGAACAAGTTGCATAGTTTAGCACCTATGGGGACAGGTTTTAAGTCATTCAGTTTGATTCATGACTCTGTGCAATTTCAAGTGCTTTCTCCTGGGAGGACTTTGGAGGAACATACGCTTTTCTAGTTTATCTACAAAAAACTTCCTTCACAAGGGCCTTGTTCTGTATTCATGGCACCCGCTTATCACAGCAAGGCATTTATTTATTGTTGATTTATCGGGAAAAGTCAGTATTTTGAGAGATATTTCTGGGGGAAGCAAAAGTAAATCCACTAATTTGTAAGACTGGGCTACAGTCCATTCTGTTAAATGGGAAGAAGAGGTGCTGTCTTTAAGAGCTAGTAGTAGGGCTTTGCTTTCTATAAAAGTGTTTTCATCTGTGTTGTCTTTCTGTGATAAGTTGAAAGTGTTTTGACAAGACTTGATAATCTCTGCAACATTTCACAATGAATAAACTAGAGTTGGCAATGTAGTTTGCTGGTGGTAAAGAGCTCTGATTCTAGATTCATGAATTTTCAGTGAATTCAACAGTTATTTTTTGATTCTCATATGTGCCAGCTTCTCATCTGAATACAGAGAATATGGCAGATAAGAAAGAGACAACAGTTCTTCTTTTTATGGGACTTACATTTAGTTGATACACAGGCGGTAAACAATATAAATAAATGAACTGTGTAGCATTTGAGATGGAGAAGTGCAATAGAAACAGCACCCAGGGATTAGGGAATGCCGGTGTGAGTGTCGGGAGAGAATTGTTTTCCATTTCCAATAGCGTGGTCGGGGAAATCCTCTTAAGACACTGAGATTTGTACAGAAACCTGAAGGAGGTAGGACAGTGAGCCATGCAGATTTCTGGGGAACAAGCACTCCCACCAGAGAGACAAGAAATCTCATCAGTCTCACATTCTGGGTATGAAACTTTGAACAAAGATTGGCACTTTCTATGCCTTAGTTTCCTCCTCTTTTATATAGGGACACTTGTAGCAGTGCTTAAAAGGGATACTGTAAGAATTAAATAAAATACACACTGCAGATGTACAGTAAACACTGGATAATGTTAGGTATTATCATACTGATGCTATTGGAAATGTTTCTCTTCCAGATCACTTTATTCCCAGTCTATCTTTTCTTTAGTGCCCTGTGGGAGTCCACATGTGAATTAATCAGTTTTTGTAGAAAATAGCCTGCTCTTTACAGTGGGTGTAAATAAATGTTAATGCTCAAATACTAGATGAGAGAGAGCACCCAAAGTTCTCTTTTTCCCTTTTTAAAGATTTTATCAGTTACATATGTACATAAATGCCAGACATTTTTTTTTCTCACCCCTATAGTCCCCATTTCCCAGTCCTTAGAAGCAACTACTCTCAATTCTTTTAGCCATTTTGTTTTGTATTTCCTTTCATATATTTAAGAAACTTGCTTATGTTGCCACTTCTTGGTTTTTCAATTTTGGATATTGTCTGTAAATTTCCCACTATGATTCATGAGAATTGGGCTTTTTTATGCCATCATCTGTGTACACCTTTGATCTCCCCATCAGACTGGTATAGTTATATCATACTTTTGGTTAGATAAATCTTCAGTGGTTGTATTATTGTGACTCTAAAGTGCTATAAACTACTGCATGATGAATATCTTTCCCTTTTTTTGTGCCTTTTCCCTTTAGTTAATCTTTGTCTTTTCTGTTATTGATTTGCTTCATTTGTTTACCACTTCACCCCCAGATACTCCCTCAGGAATATAAATTTACTTGCAGTATGTTCCAACACTTAAGGTGTCCTCTCAGTTTCTTCTGAGAGATACTTTACCGAAACATTCCAATTAGCCAGTCTTTGGCCTGACTGATCTCTAAATTCGCTTCAGAACCAACCCCTTTTACCATCAACACCCCGAGGCCCTTTTGCTTCCATTTTTAGTTGAATTCTATTTCTGGAATGCAATATGTTCTTGCTCCTTGTTTTATCCTCTTGTTTTAGTTGTGTAGATGTCCAGGAACTTCCTGGGAAAAGATGCATGAGAGATGGGGTTTGACACTTTTCATATCTGAGAGTCTTCTCCACTTATAATTATCCCCAAGTATAGAATTATAGTATGGAAATAATTTTTCCTTTGGATTTTGGAGATGTTTCTTTTCTG
The DNA here is from genome assembly GCF_910594005.1 of Cervus elaphus. NCBI lineage: Eukaryota > Metazoa > Chordata > Mammalia > Artiodactyla > Cervidae > Cervus > Cervus elaphus. The sequence goes on along the minus strand of NC_057842.1, from coordinate 30,194,163 downwards.
TCTTCTAGATTCTAATATTGCTGTCTAAATATCTGATGTCATTCTGATTTATTAAACTTAAACATTTCAGGGACTTTCCTGGAGATCTAGTGGTTATTATTCTGTGCTTCTATTGCAGGGGACACAGATTCCATCCCTGGTTGTAGAACTGAGATCCTGCATGCCACGTGGTGCAGCCAAAAAAAAAAAAAAAAAGAATTAAACATTTAATTTGAAACACTTGTGATATTTATCCATCTATTTGCCAATAGTTTTATTAATGAGGCAAGATCTTTTCTTTGAATCCCTGATTGAATGTCCTTGTCATAGGCTCATATGAAAGAAATACTCCCACAGTAGATTGTGTATAAGTTATGCCTCCTTTTATTTCTTTATTTTTTTAAATTTATTTATTTTAGTTGGAGGCTAATTACTTTACATTACTGTAGTGCTTTTGCCATACATTGACATAAATCCTCCATGGGTGTGCATGTATTCCCCATCCTGAACCTCCCTCACACCTCCCTCCTCATCCCATCCCTCAGCGTCATCCCAGTGCACCAGCCCCAAGAACCCTGCCTCATGCATCGAACCTGGACTGGCGATCTGTTTCATATATGATAATAAACATGTCTCAATGCTATTCTCTCAGATAATCCCACCCTCGCCTTCTCCCACAGAGTCCAAAAGACTGTACTATACATCTGTGTCTCTTTTGCTGTCTCGCATATAGGGTTATCGTTACCATCTTTCTAAATTCCATATATATGCATTAATATACTGTATTGGTGTTTTTCTTTCTGACTTACTTCACTGTATAATAGGCTCCAGTTTCATCCACCTTATTAGAACTGACTCAAATGCATTCTTTTTAATAGCTGAGTAATATTCCATTGTGTATATGTACCACAACTTTCTTATCTGTTCTTCTGCCAGTGGACATCTAGGTTGCTTCCATGTCCTGGCTGTTATAAACAGTGCTGTGATGAACATTGGGGTACACATGTCTCTTTCAATTCTGGTTTCTTTGGTGTGTATGCCCAGAAGTGGTATTGCTGGGTCATATGGCAGTTCTATTTCCAGTTTTTTAAGGAATCTCCACACTGTTCTCCATAGTGGCTGTACTAGTTTGCATTCCTACCAACAGTGTGAGAGGGTTCCCTTTCCTCCACACCCTCTCCAGCATTTATTGTTTGTAGATTTTTGGATACCAGCCATTCTGACTGGAGTGAGATGGCACCCCATTGTGGTTTTGATTTGTATTTCTCTGATAATGAGTGATGTTGAGCATCTTTTCATGTGTTTGTTAGCCATCTGTATGTCTTCTTTGGAGAACTGTCTGTTTAGTTCTTTGGCCCATTTTTTGATTGGGTCATTTATTTTTCTGGAATTGAGCTTCAGGAGTTGCTTGTATGTTTTTGAGATTAATTCTTTGTCAGTTGTTTCGTTTGCTATTATTTTCTCCCATTCTGAAGGCTGTCTTTTCACTTTGCTTATAGTTTCCTTCATTATGCAAAAGCTTTTAAGTTTCATTAGGTCCCATTTGTTTATTTTTGCTTTTATTTCCAATATTCTGGGAGGTGGGTCATAGAGGATCCTGCTGTGATTTATGTTGGAGAGTGTTTTGTGTATGTTTTCCTCTAGGAGATTTATAGTTTCTGGTCTTACGTTTAGATCTTTAATACGTTTTGAGTTTATTTTTGTGTATGGTGTTAGAAAGTGTTCTAGTTTCATTCTTTTACAAGTGGATGACCAGTTTTCACAGCACCACTTGTTAAAGTGATTGTCTTTTCTCCATTGTATATTCTTGCCTCCTTTGTCAAAATGGAGTAAATCCTAGATTTTTCATATTTCCCGAAATTTTCTACCACTGAAGTGTCCATTCCCCTTTTGGCATCTTTTTTAAGATACTCATAGCACTCTATACTATTTTTAGCTCTTCATGAAGTAAAATCTTTATTTCTTCTATCATATACTTTTTTAGAGACACCTTATTAGTTCTCTAAAGCATTTGTTGTGGGCTTGTGCTAGACATTCTTTTTGGTGCTGGAGTTAACATTTTGAACAAGAAAGATAAGGATATGCACTCTGAAGGTACATACATTCTAGTTGGGAGAGACAATGAATAAATGAGTAAGATGAAAATATCAGATAATGATCAGAGCTATGAAGAAAATAAAATGGAATGAAGTGATAAGAGGGTACCAGAGAGCTAATTGGATGTTCAAAAAAGACCTCCCTGAAGAGGTAATTTTTAAGGTAAAGTGTGCATGATAAGAACAAACCAAGCATGCAAAATTCTGGGGAAAACAACTCTAGGAAGAGGAAACTCAGATATAGAGGGAGGGGTGAGCTTGATGTGTTGCAGAATCTGAGAGAAGGCTGTGTGTGTGGAGTGCTGGAGCAAGCAGAAGAGAAAATGTTCAAAATTATTCAGGGCCAAATTATGAAAGCCATGGGAACAGATTTTGTGTTTCATCACCTTGTTTTAGGAGCCTTGGAAAGTCACTGATGGGTTTTGTGTTTTATTGCCTTGTTTTAGGAGCCATGGGAAGTCACTGGAGAGTCTTAAGCAGCACGGTGACATGATTTGCTTTATAGTTTTGAAGATTCCTTTAAAATTTTTATGGAAAATGGGACGAGAGTAGAGTGGGAGAATGTGTGTATCTTTCTTCCAAACTGAGAGGTGATGTTAGCTTAGCTTAGCTTAGTCACTCAGTTGTGTCCGACTCTTTGAGACCCCATGAACTGTAGCCTGCAAGGCTTATCTGTACATGGGATTCTCTAGAGGCAAGGGACACTGGAGCAGGTTGCCTACCATTTCCTTCTGCAGGTGATCTTCTTGACCCAGGGATTGAATCCAGGTCTCCTGCATTGCAGGCAGATTGTTTAGAGCCTGAACCACCAGGAAAAGGGAGAATGTGTGTATCTTTCTTCCACACCGAAAGGTAATGTTGGAGTTGGAGAGAAGTAGGCAGATTCTGAAAATTATTCTGGAGTAAGGTTGACAAGTGTATTTTAGACATAGATGAGGGACTGAGATATGAGTGAGGCCAGTAATGACTCCTAGGTGTTGGGCAGGAGAGACTGAGTGAATGGTTGGACCACTTTCTGACCTTTCCTTACGTCTGTTCTTGTCAGATACAAGTGGTGCTGGTTTAATTGCTAAGTCGTGTCCGACTCTTGCGACACTCTTGCATGTCCCCTCTGTCCATGGGATTCTCCAGGCAAGAATACTGGAGTGGGTTGCCATTTCCTTCTCCACAGATACAAGTGGTTCTAAGCAATATTGCTTTACTCTTCATCATTATTAGAATTTAACTCTAGATAAATGCACACTATTTATCCAGATCCTCTTTGTATTTCATGAGTGATGATTTTTGCCTTTTTTCCTGGTTTTAAATTTTGTTTGGCTAAAATAATTTTTTTGACATACAGGAGGAGGAAGAAAAAATTTGCTCATATTATACCATCTGCTCCTTTTTAATTTCTTTCAAGAAAATTCTCCAAGGGAATGCATTGTCTTATTGATGCCAATTTCATTGTCAGAGAGACTGTGACATCCCACGTTTTAGCATTGACCACTGGCTTACTAGATACTTCCTTTTTTGCCTGTGTAGCAGTGCATTCTTCTTGGCCATGAGAAAAGTGATGCTTTCCTTTTTTCTTCTAATGTGGCTGAAACTTGGGCTGAAGTCCTAAATCCTAGCTTGTGACGTTTTTACTGTATTCTATCTTTATCTCAGTAGATGCAGAAACTATTTCTAACTTAAACAATTATACTACAGACATTCCAGATTATCTGGTTTATCTAAGTAATCTCTTGTCTTTGAATGCCAGATCCTGATTTCAGAGGCATATTCAGTTGTTAACAGTAGTGTCTGGGAAAAGGCAAAATTAGGGGTAAATGTAGATTATGCATCGTCATTCCTGAATGCATTTCAGCAGCCTTGTGAGTTAGCGTAGTTCCTAATACAGGACTTGAAAGCACTTAATTTGACCTGAAATGAAATAATTTATTAGAAACAAAAATGCTAGTGCAATTTAAAAAGTGTAACTTATTGCTCTAGAAATGTATTTTTCATAACTATTTTCATAAGTATTGATCCTCATTACAATGAGATACAACATTACAAGAAAAAGGTTCATAAAACTTGAGTGGTTGTACAAAAACATTTTTATTGTTTCTTTTGATTATAAAAATATGTCTACTGTGGAAAATTAGAAAAATATGCAGTTTGAAGAAGAAATTAAAAACAGCTTGTAATTCCATTGCCAAAAGACAACTATTACCATTATTGGGTAATTCTTTGATCTTCTCTTTCTATACTTACATATAAATGTGTGTATATACATATGCATCTATTTAAGAATACAACAAATATTTAGAACTACATGGAGAGTTTAAGAATTTGAAATTATAGTTTTTACACTATGTTTTATCACACTTTTCCATATAATTACAGGTACATTGGAAAATTTGATGACTGCATTATACTTAATTAACATAATAATTTTACCCATTCCCATATTTAGGGACATTTAGAATGTTTCTGTTATTTTAAGAAACTTGACTTGTTCTACTAAAAAAGAAGTTGCTGAAATGAATATGTACTTGACAGCATTTCTGATTTTTCCTTATCCTAAATTCCTAAAATAGTAATTATTTTGGTTAGAATGTATGAATATGTTAAAGGTTCTTTTTGTATATTGTCAAGCCATGAAATTGAAAGACGCTTACTCCTTGGAAGGAAAGTTATGACCAACCTAGACAGCATATTAAAAAGCAGAGACATTACTTTACCAACAAAGGTCCGTCTAGTCAAGGCTATGGTTTTTCCAGTAGTCATGTATGGATGTGAGAGTTGGACTCTGAAGAAAGCCGAGTGCCGAAGAATTGATGCTTTTGAACTGTGGTGTTGGAGAAGACTCCTGAGAGTCCCTTGGACTGCAAGGAGATCCAACCAGTCCATCCTAGAGGAGATCAGTCCTGGGTGTTCATTGGAAGGACTGATGTTGAAGCTGAAACTCCAATACTTTGGCTACCTGATGCGAAGAGCTGACTTATTTGAAAAGACCCTGATGCTGGGAAAGATTGAGGGCAGGAGGAGAAGGGGACAACAGAGGATGAGACGGTTGGATGGCATCACCGACTCAATGGACATGGGTTTGGGTGGACTCTGGGAGTTGGTGATGGACAGGGAGGCCTGGCATGCTGCAGTTCATGGGGTCTCAAAGAGTTAGACACGACTGAGCGACTGAACTGAACTGAAACTAGCTCTCTATATACATATAAATATTTTGTTAATTTTTGCTAATTTGATATGTTTTTTAAAATGTCATTTGTTGGCCTACCCTGGTGATCCAGTGTTTAAGAATCTGTCTTGCACTTCAGGGGATGCAGGTTCTATCCTTGGTTGGAGAACTAAGATTCTACATGCCCCAGAGCAACTAAGACCAGATGTAGCCAAATTTTAAAAAAGTATTTGATTTTATATATTAAAAAAATATAATTTGCCTATTTCAATTTGTCTTCCTTTGATTATTTGTGAGGTTGAATATTTTATCATGTACATATGAATGTGCATTTCTTCTGTGAATTGCACTGATATTTTTATCTGTGTTTCTTATTAATGTCTTTAACTGGGATATTAATATTTTAGCTATTGATTTGTAAGGTATGTATTTACCTTTCTCATATTAAGTTTTTGTTTTCTAATTGAACTTTGCTTTAAATTTTGTCCAAAATGTTCTTGATACAAGATATTTTAAGATATTTATAATTAAACTTATTTTCCTTTTACTCTATAATTTTATTCCATATTTGTGTGTTTAGGAGACTTTAAGGTGTGAACAGTGTTATTTGTCTTCTGTACCTTTATTTACAATTTTAATCCATTTAGAATATATTTGACATAATTTGGAGATTCTTGAATAGGATTTTATTTTATTTTTTAATTAGCAAACTTTTCCAGTGACATTTGTTGAATAACAAACCCCTTTGTGAAATTTCCTTTGTGAAATTGTTGTTTTTATTATTACTGTCATTATTATTGTTATTATTACATTCCACAATTTTGTATACCCCCAGGAAGTATCAGAGAATCTCGTTAGTTATTCTGCTGTTGTTTTAATTCTTATGTATGATCACATTGTTTTAGTTGTCAGTGTATATATCTACACTCTCTCTAGTTAGCTTTCTGACATGTTTAGCTATCTTTTGTGAATTTACTGTACCAGATAAATATTGCTAAGATCACTAATTATTTTCCTCATTGAAATTTCATTAAATTCTGCTGGAAATTATTCCTATACTCCCAGAAGCCTGCTGGCTCATACATGTTTTCCATCCCAAGATTCGGGATAATTCTCCATCCTTGAAAAATTATTTTTAGATTTCTCTATAAAACCATATTTTATCTATATATGTATTATTTTTTTGCTATAAAAGTTTAGGTCACTTGTGATTTATAGCTATTTGTATTCATATTAGGCTTTGATTTCTCCTTTACTTGATTTTTGCATGTTTATAGAACAAACTAATTTTTGTAATTACTGATTCAAGAGAAAGCCAAGAGCCTTTATGAAGACTTGAAAAAGAAACACAACAAAGAATCAGAGGATGCATCTTTTAATGCCAGCCATGGCTGGTTTCATTGGTTCAAGGGAAGAGCCAAAAATCACAACTTAAAAGTAAGTGATGAGGCAGTGAGTATAGATAGGGTAGCTGCCCATGAGTCTCCAGAAATGCTTTGAGGAATTGTTGATGAAGACACATATTTACCTGAGCAGTTTTTAATGGAGATGAGACAGGACCATACTAGAAGAGGATGCTAAACTGAAGTTATATCAGCTGGAGGAAAAGTTGATTCCAGGCTATAAAGCAGCAAAGAATAGGTCAACTCTGTTGTTTGGTGGCAATGTTTCCAGTGACATGAAGCTGAAGCCTCTCTTAGTTTATCATTCAGAGAACCCAAGAGCCCTTAAACACATAGCCAAGGGCTTTCTTTCTTCCTATCATTTGTAAGAGTAATGTCAAAGCCTGGGTTACACAGGTCATTTTATGGAACTGGTTTTTCCACCAACTTCTCTTGAAGGTAAAGACTTATTACTTGGAAAAGGCTGTCCCATTCAACATCCTTTTGCTTCTTGACAGTGCTCTTGCCTGACCCTCTACTCATGGATGACTTTTATCCCAGCATCAGGGTAATACGTCTGTCACTGAATACTACATCACTCATCCAACCTATGGACCAGGGAGTTATAGCAACTTTCAAGAAATGTTGTTTATGTACTTTCCAAAAATATTACCTATGCCACACTGAGTGAAGAGTCAGGAACAACCTGGTGACAATTTTGGAAGGGCTATAGCATCTACGAGGCCTTAAAAAGCATTGAGTTTGCCTGGTGTGAGGTTACAGCCATCACTGTGAATAGGATTTGGAAGAACCTCTGCCCGCAGTTTGTTCATGATTTTCATGGATTTGAGATGGTGGATGAGGAGTCCAGAGAGGTCTTCAACAACTTAAGTGACCTCAGCAAGAAGCTGGAGCTAGATTCTGCAAGAGGATGACTTCACTGAACTCCTTGCTATGCAACGCATGGAACTTACTAAGGAAGACCTGATGGAATTGGAGGCCCAAAGAAAGGAAGAGAAGCAAGAGGAAGAAGAAGTAACTGAAGAACCAGAGAGATTCACAGTGCAGGAAATGGCGAGAAGATTTTCTTTCTTTCAGGAGGCACTGATCGTTTTTGAGGCCTGGAACCTGAACTCAATGGTATATGAAGGTTGTGGCAGCCGTTCAGAATCCAGTCCAGTGCTACTGTGTCATCTGTGACAAGAAAAAAAGAGCTGCTACTCAGACATCACTGGATGAGTTTTTCAAGAGGATGGACAGATTTGAATCCAGTAAGGAGCCAAGAACCTCCGCCATCAGTTCAGACCTGAGTGAAATTCCAGCTTGTCCTCTGTCTGCTATTGCTGGAGATCTTTCAGCTCTACCATCTCCCACCTCCCCTCCTGCCTCCAGTCAGTCACTCTTCTTTCTGGTTCACTCGATGCCAGCCCCTGTATGTCAGCTATTGTACTGTACTACTGTACTTTCCAAGCTACTGTACTATAAGATTAAAAATGGTTTCTTGGGGACTTCCCTGGAAGTCTCATGTTTAAAATTTCACCTTCTTGTGCAGAGGGTGCAGGTTCAATCCCTTTTGAGGGCACTAAGATTCTAGATGCCTCGTGGCTGAAAAACAAAACAAAAACATAAGTGATATTGCTAGAAATTTTCAATAAAGGATTTAAAAACTGTCCACATCAAAAAAGTCCTTAAAAAACATTTTCTTTATTTTTTGTATTTTTTATGTATTATTTATGTGAAAAGCATTATAAACCTGTTACAGTGCAGCACTACATAGGTGATTGTGTTAGTTGGGTACTTAGGCTAACTTTGTTGAACTTACAAACAAAATGGACTTAAGGAACACACGCTTGGAATGGATCTCGTCCTTATGTAGGGGACTAACTATAAAAAAGTTTTCTTGGACAGAATGGTTTTTCCCTAAAAGCATATAATTTCAAGTGCTTTTGTTAGTCAACTTTAGTGTGAATGAAAAGAATTGCCGGGTATGATTTTTGCCGATTTCCATCGACTTCACATTAAGGGATAACAGGACTGTGAGCAAGAAAAGGGCGCAGTAGGGACCTCTAATCATGTGCTGAGAGGGCTGGGGCTAGGGATTTCATTCTGAAGAATGAATCAGAAAAATAGAAACAAGTTTGTGTATATGAAGAATGGTTTCATCTCTTCTGACCACTGAATGGGAAACCAAGGAGGGCAGAGGAGAAGCAATATAGTGTGTGAAATGAAATGAGGCCATTTACAGTGAAACCCGATGTGGTGTATCTCGTGTCATAATTTGGATTGCTCAGTGGGGAACTAGCTTGGCTTTAACTCTGTAAAGAGATATTAGGAAACCGATTGCATAGAAAATGCATTATCTTTCTTTCTTAAGGAACTGTTTCTGGAGTCTGTTTTGTATTTTTTATGCCCATTTAAAATTGTTTCCCCTTTGTACATTTCATATATAATGCTTCTCTGTGGTAATAAAAAAGTATTGCAGTTCAAAACATGAAATGCTATTAGGATAGTTCTCTAGTGACTAATATGACAGAAATATGACATTGATGTTTTATTCTATAAACCACTATCATGATATTCAGAAACATAGACATAAGAGATTGTGCATAGACTTTCAGTCATATGCAAGGGAGCTGGAGTGACCACGCTACTGTTAGATATATTCTGTAGATTGTTAATAAGGTTTTGTGCTTAAATTCATTAGTATTATTACTATTAATATTCATAATATTATTAAGATTTAATATTTGTTGCTGTTGTTTAGTCTGTAAGTATGTTGGACTCTTTGTGACCCCATAGACTATAGCCTGCCATGCTCCTCAGTCCATGGGAATTTCCAGACATGGATACTGGAGTGGTTACCATTTCTTTCTCCAAGGGTTCTTCCTGATCCAGGGATCAGAATCCACATCTCCTGCATTAGCAGGCAGATTTTTTTTTTTAACCATTGAACCCATATTACTAAAATAGAAGCAGTCCTATTTAAATTTTGGATTAGCTATTATTTCATGAGTTATGTTTGAATTCATGTACAGAATGTATGTGCTCAGTTTTTCAGAATGCATGGACTAAATATCAGTGCAATTTTTTTTAGCGCTTAAAGAGATTGTTAAAACTTTTTGTGTTGCTCACATACATAATTTGTAATTTTCACCATCTATAAAAACGAATCTTTTCATGTTATTTAATGTTGGCACTTGGTTTAAGTTTTTTCATAGTAAAATATATCAATCATATGTATTTAAAAAACAAGATCATATGTATATATAATAATTTGGGTAAACTATGGTACAAGGCATTCTGGGACTTTGACCATTAATTACAGAAGAAATCGCTGCTTTGCATACAGTGTTGAAATAGATGACACATATGTCATTTTCTATCCTGAAGAAAGCATTCTCTCACACTAATTTAAACTGGAAATAGAACTGCCATATGACCCAGCCATACCACTTCTGGGCATACATACCGAGGAAACCAGATCTGAAAGAGACATGTACACCCCAATGTTCATCGCAGCACTGTTTATAATAGCCAGGACATGGAAGCAACCTAGATGCCCATCAGCAGACAAATAGATAAGGAAGCTGTGGTACATATACACCATGGAATATTACTCAGCCATTAAAAATAATTCATTTGAATCAGTCCTAATGAGATGGATGAAACTGGAGCCCATTATACAGAGTGAAGTAAGCCAGAAAGATAAAGAACATTACAGTATATTAACACATATATATGGAATTTAGAAAGAGGTAATGATAACCCTATATGCAAAACAGAAGAAGAGACACAGATGTACAGAACAGAATTTTGGACTCTGTGGGAGAAGGCAAGGGTGGGATATTTAGAGAGAACAGCATCGAAACATGTATATTATCTAGGGTGAAACAGATCACCAGCCTAGGTTGGATGCATGAGACAATGCTCGGGCCTGGTGCACTGGGAAGACCCAGAGGGATCGGGTAGAGAGGGAGGTGGGAGAGGGGATCGGGATGGGGAATACATGTAACTCCATGGCTGATTCATGTCAATGTATGACAAAAACCACTACAATATTGTAAAGTAATTAGCCTCCAACTAATAAAAATAAATGAAAAAAAAAGAAAAAAAATAAAATAGGGGCAATATACTTATTTTAGTTTTCAGGTACAATATGTGAGTCTTTATGTCAAATGAATAAAGTAAGCTACAGATGCTGTGAATGAATATGAACGCAAAATATTTTGTATAGTGTACAGAATGACTTTATAATAACATAGCACTGTATTTGTTTTGTTCTTTGGCTGTGCTGGATCTTCGTTGCTGTCATGCTTTCTCTAGTTGTGGCAAGTGAGGACAACTCTAGCTGCAGTGCCTGGGCTTCTCATTGCAGGGGCTTCTTTTGTTGCCCAGCACAGGTTCTAGGGCGATCAGGCTTCAGTAGTTGAGGTTTGAGGGCGCAGTACTTGCAGCTCCCGAGCTCTGGAGCACAGGCTCAATAGTTGTGGCGCATCGGCTCAGCTGCTCCGCAGTATGTGGCATCCTCCTGGACCACAGATGGAACCGGTGTCTCCTGCATTGGCATGTGATTCCTTACCACTGAGCCGCGAGGGAAGCCCCGTAGTGCCTTATTTAAATGAAACTTATCTGTTAGTCAATATTCAGACCAGGTTTGTGTATGTGTATATGTTTGGGGGACATTTTTATTTTTATTGAAATATAGTTAACTTACAGTGTTGTGTTCATTTCTGCTGTACATCAAAGGGATTCAGTTGTGTATATGTGTGTGTGTATACATACATACATTCTTTTATATATAGTGTTTTCCATTATGGTTTTTTTAATCATAGGAGACTGAATATCATTCTCTGTGCTATACAGTAGGACCTTGTTTATCCATTCCGTATATAATAGCTTACATCTGCTGCAACCCCAACCTCCCACTCAGTCCTTCCCCCAATCCCCCCTCCCTTGGCGATCACAAGTCTGTCCTCTATGTCCAAGAGTATGTTTCTATTTTGTAAATAGGTTCATTTGTGTCATATTTTAGATTCCACATGTGAGTGATTCATATAATATTTGTCTTTCTCTTTCTAACTTACTTCCCTCAGTGTGATAATCTCCAATTGCATCCATGTTGCTGAAGATGGTATTATTTCATTTGTTTTTATGGCCAAGTAGGATTCCATTGTGTGTGTATACCTCACCTTCTTTATCCACCATCTGTCATTGGATTTTTAGGTTGTTTCAATGTCTTGGTTATTGTGAATGGTGCTGCTGTATATAGGAGTGCATGTATCTTCTTGGATTAGAGTTGTGTCTGGATGTATGGGGGGGTATCTTCAGAAGCTTACTTTAATATTAACAAAAATGCAAAGCACTTTCCCCAAATCTAAGTTTACTCTCATATTATTGGAGTAGTTGTGTAATTAAAGGTTTGATAGTTATAAAATCTTATAGCACAAATCTGTTGTTCATTAATCATGGTGATTTGTTTAATGATTTTAAAAGCACACCACAAAGCCTTGTTAAAGGTAAAGTGAAAAGAGGCGTTGTTTAAGGAAGAAGAAAGTCAAAACAAAGAAACAAAAAAATATGTAGATGCAGTTACACTAAGCATGTTCAGTAAATTTAGAACACACCAAAATCAGTCAGAAACTAAACTGGTGAGACTTTGAGGCTTTTTATTTTGTTGAGATTGTGTGTGTGTGTGTGTGTGTATAGGTATGTGTTTATAAACACACGTATCTGTTTCATCATTTTAAGGAAATAAGCATGAGAATTAAGAAGTAATTGGAAAAGACTGAATGTGATAGTGAAAAGATTTTCAAACCAGTTTGTGTGAGTATGTGTTTGTGTTTATATGTTATGGGCTGACAACTTTTCCCTTACTCTTTTTAGTTCAGTTAATACCCTGGTGCTTTGGCTTACCTAAGAGAAATTTAGAAATGAAAAGGTAATGGCAGATTTGGTTACTGTTTCTGCATTCTTGTAATTCTGAGAATCTGGCCAGGTACTTTCTAGAGAAACAATTAACAGACAGTAGAAGTAATTCCATAGAAGGCAATGGCACCCCACTCCAGTACTCTTGCCTGGAAAATCCAATGGATGGAGGAGCCTGGTAGGCTGTAGTCCATGGGGTCGCTAAGAGTCAGACACAACTGAGCGACTTCACTTTCACTTTTCACTTTCTTGCGCTGGAGAAGAAAATGGCAAACCCACTCCAGTGTTCTTGCCTGGAGAATCCCAGGGACGGGGGAGCCTGGTGGGCTGCAGTCTATGGGGTAGTACAGAGTCGGACATGACCGAAGTGACTTAGCAACAGCAGAAGTAATTCATTGCAAAATTTCATACCCATTGATCATAACATTAGAAAAGCATTCATTCAGCTCAGGGTAGAGACTACAGACTCATTCTGTGATATAATTAACATGGTACCCTGTTCCACCTTAGAGTACTATTACAACTGAGCAACTGGCAGTTTCAGTTATACCCTGATCATCTCAATTATTTTAACAGTACCAGTATTTCTGTATAATTGATTGTGTTAAAAATGCAGCTCGTTTTGTTGATTATCTGTCCCTTTTCTATATGCCTATTAGATTTCTCATTATCTCAGATAGTAGGAAGCAGTTTTAACCTACCGTATTCACTGTTTGTTCTGGTTTTAAGTGTCAGAAAGACATGATGATGTGCTTACAAATCATATTTTTAAATACCTTATTTGATTTTGTGCCTTTTTAATGGATTTACTCACACAACAATGTGTTAAAAAGTATGCATTTCTTAATGCATATTTATTCCCAGGCCCTGTATTCTTAATGGTTTTCTTTCTGAATGATGTCAAAAGGTTCTGGTTTGATTTTACTTTTTAGTCAGGCTACAAGGTCAGTTGGCCTTTGATAGGATTACAAGGTAGCTTTGTATCAGATATGCTTCTGATTAGTAGCTTCACAACTTGGCATCCTAGAGTTTTGATGTTTATCTCTTATTTTGTTTAGTCACCCAGTCATGTCCAACTCTCTGTGACCCTGTGGACTATAGCACGCCAGGCCTTCTGTCCCTCACCATCTCCCTTAGTTTGCCCAAGTTCATGTTCATTGCATCAGTGATGCCATCCAGCCATCTCATCCTCTGATGCCTTCTTCTGCCCTCAGTCTTTCCCAGCATCAGGGACTTTTCCAGTGAGTCTTATTAGTTACTCTAATAGTCCCTCTACAACAACTATATTTTAATCGTTTCTGACATTTGGTATTGAAAAGGGAAAAAAAGATGTTAAATGGAAACCTATTGATCAGATTTTGTGTGTTTTCATTTTCTCAGAAAGTTTTGGTTTGCAAATAGTTAATATTTTAGCTTGAAAATATTCAAGTATATGTAATTCATGTGATAGAAAAATGACCATGGCTATTGAGCTTTAAGAGCAGTTAGCAATGAATCTCTAAATCCTGCATATGAGGCAAATAGGTTTTCTGTTAATTCAAGAACAACCACTGTTCTAAGGAAGTGCAAAAAAGAGTCTCTTGGATTGCAGAGCTATGGAATATTGTCTTTGTATTAGTTTAGTAGACTAAGTTGGCCTGCAGTCAGAGGCCCTGTTAGTTCGTCATTGCCTTGCATGTTTAATAAATGTTGCATTTTGCACGCAAAGATAAGAAAAGGAACCAACAATATGGTACTTTGCTTTTAGTTTGTCTATAGTGGAGTACTTTTCTAAACTTGTACTTTATGGTACTGTAGCCACATCAGTAGATGAAGAGTGAAAAATTCAGCTGAGGTAGAAAGTGAAAGTGTTAGTCGCTCAGTTGTGTCTGACTCTTTGAGACCCCATGGACTGTAGCCCACCATGTTCCTGTGTCCATGGAATTCTCCAGGCAAGAATACTGGAGTGGGTAATCATTTCCTTCCCCAGGGGATCTTCCCGACCCAGGGATCGAACCTTGGTCTCCTGCATTGCAAGCAGATTCTTTACTGTCTCAGCCAGAGTAAAGATCAAAAGAAAGAAGTAATATCCTTATAGCCTTGCCAGGGGAAAAAAAAAAAAAAGGCAACAGATACAGACAGATCAATGAAGAGACAGTACAAATGGTTAATAAACAGATGAATTCACTCATAATAAGGCAGGTAGATTAAGTCATTTTTATCTACAAAATTAGCTAGGACAAAAACCCTCTTCAGCTATTAATATTAGGTGATGAAAGAAAATATCCACACAACCTTTAAGTGGACAGTTTGGCAGAAATTAATGTAATTTTTTAAATGTTCATACTTTTTGATAAAAGTATATTTTTAGAAACCTTCTCTAAAGGAAAGAAATATAGTAAATGATTTATTTATAAACCTGTATTAATAGACTACTGTGTTACTCCTACATGATAGCATATTTTTCAATCATTAAAATATTTATGAATAATATTAAAGAATTGGAGAATGCTCAGTATATCTTTACCACCTGAGTCGCCAGGGAAGCCCCAGTATATAATGGTAAATAAGAAACAAAGGTATCACATATATATACATATACATCCCTTACTATCTAAACCCTCTAAAAATATATATAGTTAGGAAAAAGTTTGGAAAATAATAGAGAATGCTGTTAGGCTGTTTTGTTTGGGATTATGAATTGCCTCTGCACCTGTGTGTTAATTTTGGTATAATAATGAAAATTGCATATAAAAAGAAAAGTGAAAATTAAACTGAAGCAAATAAATAGCTGTTTTTCCACCAAGAACATATTGAATGGAAAAAAAGGAGGAAGTAGATAAAGTTAATTTTTGGTGGAATTGTCCATAAAAATAGCCCATCAGTTTAGTAAAAAGGAAAATCAATCAGTTGGTCAGTTCTTTCAGAACAGTAAAACATTTTGTCAGTTGCCTGAGTGAAAGTATTCCTGAATTGACTATATTGACTAGCTGCTTTGCAGTTGTGTAGACATGTTTTTGGAGGGAAAAAAAAATACTGCTGAAAAATACTTAGTCAGTGTAACTTAATAACAGGGCACAGTGGGAGATCATTAAAATGAATCCTCTTTTCTCATCAAGATTGTATATTGTGATGCAGATTGTATTGATTTACTACAAATATCTGTGTGAAATTGTTGTTCTCTTCAACTGAGCAAATGTATTAAAATCTGTAAATTATAAGAGTCAGAGTGCAATTTTTTTGATAGTGTTTTAATGAACAACCAAACTAGTTAGACTATCATGCATTTATTGGATCATTTTTAGATTTCTTTCTCGCATTACACAGGAATTCATTAACTAATTACATTGTGTTTTCTGTCTCTGTGTGTGCATGCTCAGTCTCTGAGTTATTATAGACTCTTTGCGACCCTATGTACTGTAGCCAGCCAGACTCCTGAGCAGGCATTTAAAAGAAGTCTGGGCAGTTCTACACTTCTTCCCTAAGCTTCTTGTAAAGATGGTTCCATGTTTGTGACATTTCGTGGAAAGCTATGTTATCCAAGCCTACACACAGACATGACTTATATAAATCGCCATGGTTAAGAATAATTTTACTCTTGTCTGCTCTAGCTTAAAGTTTTTGGCTCATTCATATAGTTTCCTTACAGTAACATTGACACCTCTATGTGGGACAACCATTTTCAATGTTAAAACAGGATGGAAAAATCAAGAAGAAAGCTCTAACAAAGGGCATTAACTCTAAGGCAGGTGATGCCATATCCTTGTCTGTGTATCTTTAGCTCTTTGTGTCTTGATAGTCTTTACATGTGCTGGTTGTTGGCACTGTGTTGCTCATGCTCTTATCCACTGTAAATATATTGAAATTCAAGAGCTCTGAACTACAGAATTTTAGAGGAAGAAGAGATCTTAATAAAGACCTTCCATTTCCTTAATGAAGAATGAGAGGAACAGAGAATTTATGGAAATTTCCTAAGGTCAGATCTACTTAGTGACAAAAGCAGAATTAGACCTTTGTCCTCTTGCTCTCTTATCCATCATTTTCTTCTTAAGAGGCTGAAAATGAAGCTTCTCAATAGCATGGTGAATCAGACCGTGGAATCTGGAGCCATGCTTTCTTAATTTAAACTCTGGCCCTATTTCTTATCAGCTTTGTGACTTTGGGAAAATTACTTAACCTTGCTCAGTCCATCAGTTTCCTTATTTGTACAAGAGGGTGGTTGTGAAGATGAAATGAGCAAATATATGTAAAGTGTATAAAATAGTACCTGGGATAAATTGAGTGCTCTGTAAATGTTTCTTAATGCAAGAAGAAAAGCAGCCTAGACAAAGAGGACACATTATATGTCATTTTAAATAATATTATATACAGGGTTCGTTTTACTAGTGCAAATTAAATGTAAAGGAAATATAGGCAGTTTTTCACATGAGTTATGAAGATTAATAAGGATCATGTATGATAACTTTACTTAATATCTTCAGTCCATATATTTTTTCACATACCCCTATTATTTATTGCTTAGAAATATTTTTCAGTTGGAACTTTTCTGAACTGATACTTTTTAATATACAATTTTTAATAATAGATAGAGAATGTTAAGTCTTATCATAAAATGTACAGAGAGACCATAAGGAAAAAAAATATTGAGCTGTGTATAAAACTGGATAGTGCTTGTTTTGTTTTTCTTTATAAACAAACATTTGATGATATTGTATTTTTAGTCTTCTGTCTTTACATTTAATGTCCCTGAAAGATATCATTGACATAGTCTATTAACAATATGCAATCAATATTAAGGATTTCCCAGGTGGTGCTAGTGGTAATCAACCCACCTGCCAATGCAGGAGACTTAAGAGACACAGGTTGGATCTCTGGGTCGGGAAGATCTCCTGGAGCCTTAAGGGTATGGCAACCATGGACAGAGGAGCTGGGTGGGCTACAGTCTAGAGGGTCACAAAGAGTTGGACATGACTTAGGCAACTTAGCATGTTAGCTATCACTATTAAAGTTCTTATATAATACTTTAATTTATCTAAGGATATTTTTCTTTGTTCAAATTAAAAGAAAAACAACTTGGCTTTGTTTCCTTTGAAGACTATCTTTCTTTGTAATTAGAGGCCAAATGATTCTTCTATACTGACTGCTTTTTTTTTTTTTTTTGACTGCTTTTTTAATGACCTCTATTTGCAGAGAATATTTTAGGGGGAAGTTTTAACTATTTCTCTTAAGAGATTGTCCGCACTTGAGAAAGATAGCCTCCGGCTTAACATTTTCTGTACATGTTTGAAACGGTAACTGCACCGTCATGCAGCCTTCACATTCTTGAGCTTTTTTCAGCTCTGGCTGCTTTTAAAACAGAACGGAGAACCAAACAGCAGCTACAGAAGGGTGAGCTGAATCTCGCACTTTCAAGTGTAGACTTGGCCTTAGAGAACAATCTACTGAACGGCATTGAAAGGAGAAGACCCAGGAGAGATATTATTTTCTCTATTTTAATGCTTTCTGAGTGCCTTGAAAGTGATACTTGACCTGTATATAATAAATCCAAACCAGAACATTTTAGAAGAGTCATTTATATCTCAGCTTTTCATGCTTCCATCTCATCCCTCAGTAGTGCATATCATCGTATTATTAGCTGGACTAAGTGCTTCCTAGGGGGCATTGTGAGTTGACATATGCAGAACTAGTTGATCCAAATGGCATATTCTAAATGAGGTGTCCTGCTTAAGTGACTAAGAGTGGTTTCAGGGTGACCATTATATTTTGCCCTTTTCTACTCTGAATGACCTGAAATGGAAGACAACTGGGTTCATTCTGTCAAGAGTGAATTTCTTGCTCTGCCCAAAATTAGGTTTCTTGGCATTTTTTCCCAAGAACCAGAGAGAGGAAAGAAGAATCAACAGTACAACTCATTTGCTAATGGTGATGTGAATAGGCCGTTTCCTTGTGAATGCAAATGAAAGGAAGAAAGGGAAAAAAGAATTTTGGTATAGTGGAGAAATTATCTTATCCTGCATCTTAAATGAATGTCCAATACGTATGTCTTATCTAAGGAATCAGAAGAAAGTTATTTCAGTCTTCTTTTTGAAATAATAGTGTGCACAAAAGAGAACATGGTTTTAAAAAAAGAAGCACTAAATTGTAGGTTGAAAATAATATTAAATCAGTGCATGAAAGTTGGAAATATAGTCAGAAGTTAGGAGGCATATTATTTATGCTTTCTCACCTCCATGTTTTTCCTATTTTAAAACAAATTCTGTTTTACTCTTGAATTAAAAAAAAAACAACAAAACAACTCAAGACATATCAATGTAAAGAAATAGAGGAAAACAATAGAATGGGAAAGACTAGAGATCTCTTCAAGAAAATTAGAGATACATGCAAAGATGGGCTCAATAAAGGACAGAAATTGTAGGGACCTAACAGAATCAGAAGATACTAAGAAGAGGTGGCAAGAATACACAGAAGAACTGTACAAAAAAGATCTTCACAACCCAGATAATCACGATAGTGTGATCACTCACACTCACCTAGAGCCAGACATCCTGGAATGTGAAGTCAAGTGGGCCTTGGGAAGCATCACTACAAACAAAGCTAGTGGAAATGATGGAATTCCAGCCGTCTATTTCAGATCCTAAAGGATGATGCTGTGAAAGTGCTGCACTCAATATGCCAGCAAATTTGGAAAACTCAGCACTGGCCACAGGACTGGAAAAGGTCAGTTTTCATTCCAATCCCAAAGAAAGGCAATGCCAAAGAATGCTCAAACTACTGCACAATTGCACTCATCTCACACGCTAGTAAAGTAATGCTTAAAATTCTCCAAGCTAGGCTTCAGCAATACGAGAACTGTGAAATTTCAGATGTTCAAGCTGGTTTTAGAAAAGGCAGAGGAACCAGAGATCAAATTGCCAACATCTGCTGGATCATTGAAAAAGCAAAAGAGCTTCAGAAAAGCATCTATTTCTGCTTTATTGTCTATGCCAAAGCCTTTGACTATGTGGATCACAATAAACTGGAAAATTCTGAAGGAGATGGGAATACCAGATGACCTGACCTGCCTCTTGAGAAACCTGTATGCAAGTCAGGAAGCAACAGTTAGAACTGAACATGGAACAACAGACTGGTTCCAAATAGGAAAAGGAGTATGTCAAGGCTGTATATTGTCACCCTGCTTATTTAACTTATATGCAGAGTACATCATGAGAAACGCTAGGCTGGAGGAAGCACAAGCTGGAATCAAGATTGCCAGGCGAAATATCAATAACCTTAGATACGCAGATGACACCACCTTTATGGCAGAAAGTGAAGGAGAACTAAAGAGCCTCTTGATGAAAGTGAAAGAAGAGAGTGAAAAAGTTGACTTAAAGCTCAACATTCAGCAAACTAAGATCATGGTATCTGGTCCCATCACTTCATGGCAAATAGATGGGAAAACAGTGGAAGCAGTGGCTGACTTTATTTGTTTGGGCTCCAAGATCACTGCAGATGGTGATTGCAGCCATGAAATTAAAAGATGCTTGCTCCTTGGAAGAAAAGTTATGACCAACCTAGACAGCATATTAAAAAGCAGAGACATTACTTTGCCATCAAAGGTCTGTCTAGTCAAAGCTATGGTTTTTCTAGTAGTCATGTACGGATGTGAGACTTGGACTGTGAAGAAAGCTGAGCGCCGAAGAATTGATGCTTTTGAACTGTGGTGTCGGAGAAGACTCTTGAGAGTCCCTTGGACTGCAAGGAGATCCAACCAGTCCATCCTAAAGGAGATCAGTCCTGGGTGTTCACTGGAAGGACTGATGCTGAAGCTGAAACTCCAATACTTTGGCCACCTGATGCGAAGAGCTGACTCATTTGAAAAGACCCTGATGCCGGGAAAGATTGAGGACAGGAGGAGAAGGTGA
This sequence comes from Cervus elaphus, assembly GCF_910594005.1. Lineage (NCBI taxonomy): Eukaryota > Metazoa > Chordata > Mammalia > Artiodactyla > Cervidae > Cervus > Cervus elaphus. Next base: position 30,173,741 of record NC_057842.1, on the reverse strand, counting down.
TGAAAGAGGGTGAGATGATTGGATGGCATCACCGACTCAGTGGACATAGGTTTGGATAGACTCCGGTAGTGGGTGATGGATAGGGAGGCCTGACGTGCTGCGGTTCATGGGGTCACAAAGAGTCGGACACGATTGAGTGACTGAACTTAAATGAACAAGACATAAAGTTACTATTATAGGTATTTCCATTCCCTCTTAATTTGGGAGTTGGTACCTGATAGTTTTTTTTTTTTTTCACTTGTAAACTACAAAGATTACATGAATGTTATGTTATATATGTGTGGCTGCTAGTCCTCTATATCTGTTCATTGATCAGAAGTCTACCATCTTCTATGTTTCAACCCATTTTCTGGTCCGTATTAAAGCATATCACTTTGGATGATTTTGAGCTCAGATGTCAGAAACCCCATCTCATACTTGGTTTAAAAAATAGAGCAATTATGACCTCACATAAAAAGACATCTACATGTAGAGTGTGTTCTCTGGTTGAGTGATTTTGGCTTGAATATATCATCAAAAATTCAGATTTTTCCCTCTTTTTTTCTCTATTATCTTTGGACTTTTGGTCTTTTCTTCTGGACAATTACTCTAAGATAATTCCAGTGAAAACTAAGATCATGTTTTCTATTTATAGTGTGTTTGAGGTGGGTGGGGGGGGTAGTGAGGTAGAAAGAGAGATAGATCATGGAGCATCTTTCAAGCCCTTGAAAACCTTTCATTTTTTCTGATTGAATCCATCCTGGACCAAAATCAGTAATGGAGAATACCATGAGCTAAGTGGCTGGTGAATCAGCATCAGCATCTGGAGCTGAGAATGCAGTTTGATACCTGAACAAATGGAATTCTTTAGGAAAGAAGAAAGAAAAATAAATGGATACTAGGTAAGCAATAATCTGGTGCATCTTAGAAGTCTTATGTGTAAAACAATATATACCACTTCATAGCCATTAGGATGACTGTTATCAAAAAGTAGAATATAACAAATATTGGCAAAGCTTTAGAGAAATTGGAACCTTCATACATTATTGATGGGAATATAAAATGGGGCAGCCACTGTGGAGAAGTTTGACAGTTTCTCAAAAATTTAAACATAGAATTACCATGTGATCCAGGAGTTTCACTCCTAGGTATATACCTAAAAGAATTCAAAGCAAGGATTTAAAATGACACTTGCACACTCATGTTAATAGTAGTATAACTCACAATAGCTAAAACCTGGAAATAACCTAAGTGTCCATCAACAGATGAATGGATAGAATGTGGTAAATAATGCAATGGGATATTATTCATCTGTAAAAGGATTAAAGTTCTGATACCTGCTATAATAACATGGATGAATCTTGAAAACATTAGCTAAGTGAAGTACACCTGACACAAAGGATAAACGTATGGTTTGTTGTATAAAGTATCTAGAATGGACAAATTCATGGAACAGAAAGCAGAGTTGAGGTTACCAGGATCTGGGGAAAAGGGCAAATGGAGAATTGTTTAATAGGTATAGAGTTTCTGTTTGGGATGATGAAAAAATTCTGAAAGAAGTGGTGAGAGTTACACAGCAATGTGAAGGTGCTTAATGCCACCAAACTGTACACGGATAAATGGTTAAAGTTGTACATTTTATGTATATTTGACCATATAATAGAACATTGCGGAATGAACTTGAGATCATGTATTGGTCACTTTAAGAGCTTAAGAGCTTGGGAATAAGCTTCAAGTATCAGCAAACTAGTTTATACACTGTTCTCCTTATCCCTGTAGCCCAAGATAAAGGGGAACCAAATTTGGAGTATTCATCTAGTGTCAGCCGCCAGTGTGTGTGTGTGCGTGTGTGTGCGTTGCTAGTGGAGTTAGTCACTAGTAGGTTTAGTTGCTAGTGGAGGTGATGGAATTTCAGCTGAGCTATTTCAAATCCTAAAATATAATGCTGTTGAAGTGCTGCACTCAATATGCCAGCAAATTTGGAAAACTCAGCAGTGGCGACAGGACTGGAAAAGGTCAGTTTTCATTCCAATCCCAAAGAAAGGCAATGCAAAAGAATGCTCAAACTACTGCACAACTGCACTCCTCACACGCTAGCAAAGTAATGCTCAAAATTCTCCAAGATAGACTTCAGTGGTACGTGAACCAAAAACTTCCAGATGTTCAAACTGGATTTAGAAAACGCAGAGGAACCAGAGAGCAAATTGCCAGCATCCATTGGATCATAGGAAAAGCAAGAGAATTCCAGAAAAACATCTATTTCTGCTTCATTGACTATATTAAAGTCTTTGACTGTGTGGATCACAACAAACTGTGGAAAATTCTTAAAGAGACGGGAATTTCAAACCACCTTATCTGCCTCCTGAGAAATCTGTATGCAGATCAAGAAGGAACAATTAGAACCGGACATGGAACAGACTGGTTCCAAATTGGGAAAGGAGTCTGTCAAGGTTGTATATTGTCACCCTGCTTATTTAGCTTATATGCAGAGTACATCATGAGAAATGCCAGGCTGGATGAAGCACAAGCTGGAATCAAGATTGCTGGGAGGAATATCAATAACCTCAGATATGTAGATGACACCACCCTTTTGGCAGAAAGCAAAGAAAAACTGAAGAGCCTCTTGATGAAAGTGAAAGAGGAGACTGAAAAAGCCGTCTTAAAACTCAACATTCAAAAAAAGCAAAGATCCTGGCATGCAGTCCCATCACTTCATGGCAAATAGAAGGGGAAACAATGGAAACAGTGAGAGACTTCATTTTTGGGGCTCCAGAATCACTGCAGATGGTGACCGCAGCCATGAAATTAAAAGACACTTGCTCCTTGGAAGAAAAGGTAGAACCAACCTAGACAGCTTATTAAAAAGCAGAGGCATTACTTTGCCAACAAAGGTCTGTCTAGTCAAGGCTATGGTTTTGCCAGTGGTCATGTATGAATGTAAGAGTTGGACTATAAAGAAGACTGAGCCCTGAAGAATTGATGCTTTTGAACTGTGGTGTTGGATAAGACTCTTGAGAGTCTCTTGGACTGCAAGGAGATCCAACCAGTCCATCCTAAAGGAAATCAGTCCTGAATATTCATTGGAAGGACTGATGCTGAAGCTGAAACTCCAATACTTTGGCCACCTGATGCAAAGAACTGACTCATTAGAAAAGACCCTGATGCTGGGAAAGACTGAAGGCAGGAGGAGAAGGGGATGACAAATGTGGTTGGATGGCATCACTGACTCAATGGACATGAGTTTGAGTTAATTCCAGGAGTTGGTGATGGACAGGGAAGCCTGGCGTGCTGTCGTCCATGGGTTCTCAAAGAGTCGGACATGACTGAGCTACTGAACTGAACTGAACTGTGTTAGTTGCTCAGTCGTACCTATTTTTGACTCCATGCTTCTCTGTTGGCCCTCCAGGCTTCTCTGTCTATGGAGTTCTCCAGGCAAGAATGCTGAAGTGGGTTGCTATACCCTTCTCCAGGGGATCTTTCTGACCCAGGGATCAAGCCTAGGTCTCCTGCATTGAAGGAAGATTCTTTACCATCTGAGACACCAGGGAAGTCGGTCAACCACAAATACTTGGTACTAATGTCCAAAGGCCAACTCTCAAACCCTGGTTGTTTATTTCCCATAAAAAGCTTGGTTTCTGTAGCCATATACATTTCTCATAGCTGACTATTTTCAGCCATTCCTATAAAGCAAACGTAACCATGATAATAAGCTTCAGCAACAAACACAGGGCAAAAGTAAGCTACATTTCTGTGAGTTTCTACTCTTAGTATTTATTCTCAAATTCCTTTGCCAACGTACTGATAAGTTAGAAGTCCAGATGTTGAGGGAAATGCTAAATCTCTTTCATGCTTTATTTTCTGGATGAAAATACAGATACAGATTATATGGAGATGGAAGTCACAACCTTATTGTTTTCTGTTGTAAATATTTGGTTCCCTCATCAAGTGGTACTCTGGTAAACTATATGATACAGTGAGGCTCCTACCTAAAACCCAGGTGGGCCTTTAATGATTTTTGGAACAGATCTGTTGGGCAAGGCCAGCTTTTGGGGGCTGAACCAATCTCAGAAAACCTGGAAAAGAGAGAGAATTGTATTCTTTTTCTTTTCAGGAGGGGAGATCTTTCCCAGGTGTGGCTAAAAAGTGAAGAAAAATAGTGAACCGCTTGTTGCATTTGGACACAGACAGGCCAACTGCATTATGTCCTGGACCTTAGTGACACATGAGCAATGATCTTTAACTTTAATCCTATGTACTAACAAAAGTATGGTTCAATGACTACCAGGCTGCCCCCATCAGATTAGCTGCTACTCCTTCCTTGGGGAGGAACATGCGCCTTTTCACACTATTGGAAGAGGCATGCAAAAAGTCTAGATTGTCACCTAACAAATATGACTTACAGGTTCATAAGGTCCTACAGACCAGAATGTAGATCTTCCAAGTATGTCTCACTAGCAGGGCTCTCCACCCCAATCTTAATTCTCATACAGCGCTGTTCTGAGGGTGAGGGTTCTAGATATCATTGACTTCAGTTTATCTCGTTGACATTGATTGAGCTCACTCTCCTAGTTTAGTTTCTGAAATCAAGTTGGGGAACAAGCAGAAGGTAAAACAAATTGACATTCTGTGTTGCTAAATACGAAATAACTAAATGAATTCAGTTATTCTTTTAGCTATTCTGTGATTCTTTCTATTGGATATAGGACACCTTTAACTGCCTTTGTTTTCAATTTGTGTGCAAAAATTCCTGGCTCCGATAGCTGTTTCACTGAAGCTAATTCATATAGGACAATAACTTCTTCTGAAAGGTTCTCTCAGCTCAAACTTCTTTTTTATTGTATTGAAAACCAAATCAAGGTATCTTATAGGCTCTTAAAGCATCAAGGGAGGACACATATCTGCCTGATCCACTTATCTGAAAGGATTAGGCAGTAGCTTGAAAGTGACTTGTAAGCCCAGTGTCTGGTGACTGGTTAGTGCTAGAACAAAGCCAGGGATGTGGGTTATCTGTCCTTTTTAGTTAGATTTAGTCAAATTTTCAAATAAAAGATTGTGATGAAACCATTAAAAATGCGGAGCTATAGTATGATAAGATCATACCCAGCCCTTGGCTTTCATGCCAGTATTATTCTATACGATTTCTGGCAGGAAATCCCCCACCGAGGGAGGAGGCCCATTTAGCCAAGGCCTGGAGTCACAGAAGGCCTGGAATCTTAAGTTTAGATATTTCACCTTTATGTCCTCTGGGTAACACAAGGATATTGCCTAATGTTTTTAGGTTAGATGTGTTAATATGTTAATATATAAAATATATTTTAATCTTCTGTTTTGAGATATATATATATGTTTTTGATATATCAGGTATCTCAAATATGGCCATTGCTGGAGTCTTTCAGGAGCCCTGAGGGGTCTTGTCCGCGGTCTTTGGTCACAGGGGCCAGCACGTGCTGCTTGCTCTCTTGTCCCTTGATAACTCTCACTGTCGGAAATTCCAGCCTCCCGCCTTCTGGTTATAACAGATTTACAGAATTGCTCAGGAGTCCAGAATAATTGGGCAACATTTCGAAACGAATACCTTGGTGAAACAGAAGACACGAACGGCAGAGAAGAGCGCCGGTTGTGAGGAAGAGAAGGTTTAGCTGGAGGCTGCACAGATTGGCTGTGGGTATTTTTAAAGGACCTGTGAAACCCGAGACTCGTTCAAGGACGGGGATGAGGCAGAACTACCCAGAAAAGAAAAGGAGAGGAGCAAAAGGAAGAGAGTGGGCGAGGAGGAGGAGCAGGCGTGGAGAAAGACAGCCAGTGAGGCGGAGAGCGAGTGGGCTTCTGAGGAGAGCAGACCCACAACCCCAGAAAATCCGTCATTTATATCCCATGGTTCTGGGAAGGAATACCATGACTCTGCAGCGGGATGTGGATGGGGGAGGGGAGCAGGTCCTGGAAGAGGAGGTCCCTGCGTGCTCAGTCACTTCAGTTGTGTCCGGCTCTTTCCCACTCTATAGGCTATATAGCCCACCAGGCTCCTCTGTCCATGGGGTTTCTCCAGGCAAGAATATTGGAGCGGGTCGCCCTGCTCTCCTGCACGGAATCTTCCCGACCCAGGGATCGAACCCACGTCTCCTGCATTGCAGACAGATTGTTTACCCACTAAGCCACTTGGGAAGCCCTGGGAGGAGGAGGTTCACCTGAACTTAAATCTCCAAGGTCCATCAAAAGCCATGGCAGCCATCACAGTTCAGCACTTTATACAAGATGAACTTGACTGAAGCATTACAAGCTGTGTTTCATATCTTTGTGATGTATCAATCAGGCTACATTGATTGAAAAGCCAAAGAAAGATCCTCTTAAGTTACCTCAAGAGGAAAAACAAATCCATGCATTTTAAAGAAAAACACACAGTGAAAATGGGTCTTTAAAGCCCATAGGGCTCAAGGCATCTTTAAAGATGAATGCGTTTCTCCTCCTCTGGTCCCCTCATCTCCTTCCCTCCTCACCTCTCTCACTCACGTTTCTTCTCATCTCCACACATCTAATTTACTCTCTGTTCATCACCAGCTGCCTTCTCCTTGCTCTATCCTTTCTGGTGCCTCCAAACTTTGGATTACATATGACCTCATGTCACCATTAACTCGTTACTGATTGACATCATTTCTTGGTGTTTCCCTTTATTTGTTTTGAAAGCAAAAAATTCAAATAGCTCACCCTTTGAGAGCTATATAGGTTTTGTCATATGCTAGACCATGAGTCAGCTGGCCATTCACCTTGGTGCTGATATTTTGGGCTACTGAATTGGGGGCAGGGCCAGGGTAGGGTCACAGTGGAATGAAATGTAGATTTATAGGCAATGGAGACTGTGACTGGGATGAGACATTATCCAGGAGAGATCCTTTGCCATCTCTAGCACAGGCTTAAGCTCCAAAGCATTGTAAGATAATGGACCACAAATGGAGTAGAACAGAGCGGAGTTGTAGTGCTGTGGAATACAGCGGGTACAACACAGATTCCAAACGCCATCTATAAAAGACAAGGCCAGACACGTAAACGAGTTGTGTTAGCTGAACACACAAACGTTTGAAAGGTTGACGAATCACTTTACCATCCGTTCATCTCCCGTATATGATATCGAATCTTAGAAAGGCAGCTGTTGATGGTTTTGGGTGCCTGGTAAATCATCTCAAGCTGCTGCCGATTCAATATCACGCATATGACAAAATTAGGCAAGTCAACTGTGTGTTCCAGGAGTGGCTCATTGCACCTGATGTTCTGTTACATTTGCAGCTGCAGCTGCATCTCAGACACGTAACATTAACTGATGTTCATAACGCTAACACTGAGTCATTAAGGAGATCTTGTATTATGTCTGTACAGTAGACTCGAGAAGAGGTGCAATGGAGAAAGAACTAAGACTGATGAGTACCTGCTGATTTGCAGATGCAGAGAGAAGCGGACTGCTTATGCTTCTGTCCTTAAGCAACAGAATGCCTGTGAGGGAGGCACAGCTGTACCCATTTTAGGGTACACGTTAGGCAGGTGAAGTGAATTGTCCAGAGTCAGGTCAGAAATCCAGATGTATCTTACTTCAGAACCTGTGCTCTCCGCTTACACCACAAATTTGTTAAAAAAAAACTTCTTTAATAAGAAATTTTCAAGTTGATTTGTAAATGAGTTACTCTGAGCTGGTCAACATGAGCTCGTCGATGACTCAGACTCAAAATATGCACAAAAGAAAGAAGAGATCTAACGTTTGGGAAGGTGACCATCCATGCTGGATACTACCCTGCATGTTATGTATTATTATCTCCAAGTTGTAAGTTGAGAAAACTGAAGTTGTCTGAGACAGAGTCGCTTACTTAGAAAGCTGTGGCCATAGTCTCCTTTGCAGGTTTTCTCTCGTTCAACACCTGCATGTTGCTTCACTCGTGTCTGACTCTTTGCGGTCCTATGAACCGTAGCCTGCCAGGCTCCTCTGTCTGTGGGGTTCTCCAGGCAAGAATACTGGAGTGGGTTGTCATGCTCTCCTTGAGGATCTTCCCAACCCAGGGCCTGAACCTGTGTCTCTCCTGTTTCCTGCATTGGCAGGTGAGTTCTTTACCACTAGCGCCACCACTTGCTCAACGTGCTACTCAAATATTAGTTTTCTTAAGTTTAATTCTGACCTCAGCTTTTTTTCCTCTTCTCCTGTAAACTTTTTTCAGGGTAGTTTCAGATGTAGTTATTCTGAAATGTATAACTGTAGACACTGCCTCTCTCAAATTCCCTACCTAACTAGATATCTACTCTTTTATATCCTATGGGGTGTTCAGACTGAAAATGTGTAATTTGTTCTTTTCTATAGTCCCTTGTAGGTGCCTCCCACCCTATGTTCTTGTCTGAGTGAGTGCTCCAAGGAATCTTTGTGTCATCCTGCTTGAGTCAGTGACCTCCTTCATCTTCTTCATCCTTTTCTATTTGAAATATAGTTGACTTACAATATTATTATCAGTTTCAGGTGTACAACACAGCGATTCAGTATTTCGTCCTTGCGCTTCTTATCCTGTTTCCTTAGTTTATGCCAATTCCAAATGGTTGCAGTAGCTTTATAGTTACTGCTGCTGTTCAATTGCTAAATCGTGTCCAACTCTTTGCAATCCCATGGACTGCAGCACCCCAGGCTCCCCTCTCCTTCACCGTATCCTGGATTTTGCTCAGATTCATGTCCTTTGAGTCGGCGATGCTATCTAACCATCTCATCCTCTGCTGCCCCTTTCTCCTCCTGTCCTCACTCTTTCCCAGCATCAGAGTCTGCCAACGAGTCGGCTCTTTGTATCAGGTGGCCAAAGTATTGTAACTCCAGCTTCAGTTCTTCCAATGAACATTCAGGTAGCCTTATTAGTCAGTCTTTTTCAATGCGATTACAGTGGTGTGGTCTTTAAATGATTTTGATCATGTTGCTTGTGAGTTCTTTGTGGCTCCCTATTGCCCAAAGGTAGCCCATGTACTGTATGTATATTACACATAACCCTTCATGACCTGGCCTCTGTTTGCCTTTATAATCTTACCACCTGCCACTCACTACCATCGTCATGATGATATAGTAATTTTGACATTGTTCCCCATACATACCAGATATTGTTGAAATTTTTCCTATGTTTCCTTCACCTGCTGGTTCACCTAGGACTTCATCAAGCTTGCTCTCAGATTCTGTTTGATTTTTAAGCTTTTTCATTTTTTCAGTGCTGCTACATTCCAATACATTCATTTACACTTCCAATACAGCAGGTGTGTTAGTGTGCTATCATTACACGTGGGCCTTTGCTCCTTCCATTGTTAATCTTGAACTGAGATGTGGTATGTACCGGGATGGTCACACTGCTGTTTCTCATCCTTTCTGATGGATCAGACATCTCTTCTGACTGGTTAGTGCTTATGCCATGCAATTGTTAATTGTTTTTAATATCAACTCCAACTTACTACTAAGCAGTGCGGGGCAGAAAGAAGGTGCTCAAAAATTCCTGATTCTCGAATTATGAAAGACTGAGTTATGGCTGACTCTACAGCCCTATCTCACCCTCTTATTCTCACGGTCTGATCTTACTGCCTTGAACCAGATGGGTCCCTCTAACATTTCCAGCTGGGCTGGTTCTGTTCTTTCGCAAAGCAGAGAACAAACGTACCTCGCAACAAACTTGCACTTATTTGAAGAAAGTTGGCAGGTCTCACTGAGGGTTCATTCTTAATGAAGCAGTTTCCACACTTGCCTCAATTATGTCTCAAACAGCTTTAAGACTTCATACTGCCCAGACATTTTCCTCTAATCATCTAAATTTTCACTGACAGCACAGAAATAAGAACTAAGAATAATATATGATTACAGGATTGAATACAGTGATTGGCTCCCATGCATTGAAAGGGCATTGGCTGATATTGATGCAGGCTCAATGACACTGGCTCCCTTTATAACCATATCACATTGAACTTGTGACCGTGTAAATAGCCCAGGGTTTATTTTACATTTTTACCTGAGCTGCTATCAAGTTAGATGATTCTACTTACTTATATCATTGATTTTTTAAACGTAAGTACAAGGCTTTAATTCTGTCCACAGCATAAAAAAATAAATTTATTCTTCTAATGATCTCATCCTACATACACCTGTGTTCTCCTTCCTGGCTTGGGATTGTTTGCAGGTTGATTAAGTCATCGAACTCTATGTTACAGCATTTTGCCTCCAACTTCAGATTGATTCATTAATCATTGTTTGGGTACAAAATGTTTGGGTATAGATTCATGACGCTTAGGGTGTTTCTTACATCCCCTGTCTCATTCCTCTGCCTTGTCCATAAGATGTAATTAGGGACTTAATTAAATGCCTTGCTTAAATTAACGAGTACCATGTCTGCAAGTTTACTTAATCTATAATTACTGGGTCTTATTAGAAATTCATCATCATTGTCCTCATCTGTCTTTTGGAATCAATTTACATATGTAAACCTCAGTCTTAGTTGTTAGCTGGGCCACAGTCCTACTTCTCAGAGTTATTTTTGACTTTGATTAACCTCTAATTCTGTGGCTTAGAATGTCCACTTTCTCTCTGGTCTTTCCCCCGAGGCCCAGAAGTGCTTACTCCTATGAGCTTTGCTTCTATCTCTTTCAGCTACTTTCATACACACAGATGAATGTTGAAGGCTTGATTTCATATGAAGTTTACTCAGACTGAACCTTCTGAAAGTTTTCAGGTCCTCTAAAGATATTTACGCACGGAAGTGGGTCACATTACTTACTGTGTTGCCTTCTGGCACTCTATTGGTGTTGGCACTTGTTCCTCACCTTCCTTTTCTTAATTGCCAAGGGTTTCCATTTGTTCTGCTTCCACTCTGCCTACAATTCATCTCTCCCTAGTTACCACTCATCATTTCTATTGCCAAATTCTCTGGAGTCTTTACTGAGCAAAGCTTTGCTATTTACACTCTATGAAGAACTGGTGTTTTATATGTGTGTGGTGTTGTTCAGTTGCTAAGTCATGTCCAGTGCTTTGCAGCCCCAGGGACTGCGGCACACAAGGCTTCCCTGTCCATCACTGTTTCCCAGAATTTGCTCAAATTCATGTCTGTTGAGTCGGTGATGCTATCCAACCATCTCATTCTCTGTAATCCCCTTTTCCTCCTCCCCTCAGTCTTTCCCAGCATCAAGGGTCTTTTCCAATGAGTTGGCTCTTCTCACCAGGCAGCCCAAGTATTGGAGCTTCAGCTTCAGCATCAGTCCTTCCAGTGAATATTCAGGGTTGATTTCTTTTAGGATTGACTGGTTGATCTCCTTGCAGTCCAAGGGACTCTCAAGAGTCTTCTCCAGCACTACAGTTCAAATGCATTAATTCTTCAATGCTCAGCCTTTTTTTTGGTCCAGCTCTCACATCCATACATGACTACTGGAATAACCAAAGCTTTGACTATATGGACCTTTGTCGGCAAAGTGATGTCCCTCCTTTTTAATATGCTGTCTAGGTTTGTCATAGCTTTTTTTCCAAGTAGCAAGCATCTTTTAATTTCATGGCTGCAGTCACTGTCAACAATGATTTTGGAGACCAAGAAAATAAGGTCTCTCACTGTTTCTTTGCAGTGATTTTGAAGCCCCCCAAAATAAAGTCTGTCACTATTTCCATTTTTTCCCCCATCTATTTGCCATGAAGTGATGGGACCAAATGCCATAATCTTCATCTTTTGAATGTTGAGTTTTAATCCAACTTTTTCACTCTCCTCTTTCACCTTCATCAAGAAGCTCTCTAGTTCTTCTTCGCTTTCTGCCATTAGGATGGTATCATCTGCATATCTGAGGTTGTTGATATTTCTTCCAGAAGTCTTAATTCCAGCTTGTAACACATTCAGCCTGGCATGTTGCATGATGTACTCTATACATAAGTTAAAAAAGCAAGGTGACAGTATAGAGTCTTGACGTACTTCTTTCCCAATTTTGATTCAGTCTGTTGTTCCAAGCCCAGTTCTAACTGTTGCTTTTTGACCTGCATACAGGTTTCTTAGGAGGCAGGTATGACGGTCTGGTATTCCCATTTCTTGAAGGATTTTCCACAGTTTGTTGTGATCCACATAGTGAAAGGCTTTAGTGTAGTCAAGGAAGCAGAAGTAGATGTTTTTTAGGAATTCCCTTGCTTTTTTTCTGTGATCCAATGGATGTTGGCAATTTGATCTCTGGTTCCTCTGCCTTTTCTAAATTCAGCTGGTACATCTGGAAGTTCTTGGTTCACATACTCTTGTGTGGGTATATTTATAAATAAAATCTTTGTTGCATGTATATTAATTTATTTAATTTGTGAAGAAAATCTGTGAGATAGGTATTGGTCATACTTTGCACATCGCTGAACTCAACCTTGGATAAGTTGACCTTTCTCAAGATTCATGACTAGTAAGTTGTGAAGCTGAAATTTTGAGTTCAGACTTGTTCCTCAGAGGCACATTCATGAGCCATTGATTTAGCCCATCTCATAAGAATGCAGACTTTGTTTCTTTTCCTTTATCCTTCTTTCCTTCCCTCTGTTCTTCATCTTTTACCCTTTTCCTGTTTACTCTGGCTTTCACCCACCTCCCTTTTCTCTTCTTCTTTCTCCTAGTACTAGGTTGGAATGTTGTAGGTCACATCCCAAAATTGGATGTCAGAACATATATTCTCTCACCTTAATTCATGTAACTGCCAATGAATTTTGCACAATGGGAAAGAATTGTTCTTACTCTCCCCAGATCAAATTTATCCCTATAAAAAAAAGTCAGCCAAGTATTAATGATGAGGAAAATAGTCTCCTCTATAGTTGGTTAATTCTTTGAACCTCTCACTTCTTCATGTTTAGTTTCTGACATGCAAAAATGGGAAAATGAAGCAGTTCGAAGAAGAGAGTTTTCTAGAGAGTTGTCTGGTTTTTAAAGGCTTTGGCTTCTTGCATAAATAATATTTTCATGTCAGAAACTGACCATTCTTTAGTTTCTCTCTTTGCAGTACATCTAAGATAAATATTAGTCCCTAAGCAAATGGTTTACCTTTGGCTAGGAGGGAACATCAAAAGAAAAAAATGTTAACAATATTTAAAATGGCCCACTTAAGTAAAAGATTGAATATATTTATAATTTTTAGTTTTATATGTGATTTGAGATTTTCTTTGAGAAGATGGAAAGAGCAGTTGAGGGGTTGAAGTTTGACCTAGTATGTATTAATACTGTGTTGTCATCTGACCCATCATCTCCTTGGTTGTCTTCTTTTTAAGATCATGCCTTTTATGTTAATGTTATTGTCCATAGTAGTTTTCATAAGTCTCCGTTCACTTTGAGCTGTAATCTAGAACATTTATAAGTTTCTGATTTTATTTATGTTCCTGTTGTGTTCCTATCTCTTTGTAGTCATATTTCCAGTGAGTTTATTAGAAAGCAGCCAGTGGAATAGCATTATTTTTTAAAATTATTTTACTTTTTTCCTTCTTCTTAGGATTATTTTGGTTAAACATTTGTATTTACAGTTTTAGAAGCACTTTATTTATTTGAACCTCATACAGTAGAATGCAATTTAATAATTCTTGACTTTTTTGAAATGTTTCATAAATTCTAAAATAAGAGGTTCAGTGTACCAGGCATTTCCTTTGTTTTAGTTTTGTTTTCCCCCTAATTTCAATAGGGAATATTCTTATTATTCTGAGGTTTCTTTCACTGCCACAAGTAGTGTTTCCTTGTGGATCAGAACTAAACTTATAGTAGACATTTCACTTTCTGGTACTTATACATAGCAGTCATTTTTATGCAAAGAAAGTGAAAATTCACTGAGTGGGAAACGTTGAAACATCACACAAATTCCCTTTGTGTGTTGTGGTCATATATCATGTCTTAGAATGAAGACTTTTGTTCATTCCCATATTTTAAACAATGAAGAGTTATTATTACTGGGTTAAATCAAGAGTTTCCAAGAGACAATTAATGATTTTAGAGAATTGAGAAAAAGAGATTAAATTTATCTTTACTGAGACACAATCCTTTCTTTGCCCTGAGAAATGAAGATTTCAGACAAGGAGGGTGATACATACTAGTTTTCTTGTTACAGTTTTAGTTATATTAAATGGGCTTCCTTGGTGGCTCAGATGGTAAAGAATCTGCCTGCAATGTGGGAGACCCAGGTTCAATCCCTAGATCGGAAAGACCCCCTGGAGAAAGGAATGGCTATCCACTCCAGTGTTCTTGCCTAGAGAATTCCGTGGACTGAGGAGTCTGACAGGCTACAATACATAGGGTCGCAAAGAGTCGGGCATGACTGAGCGACTAACACTTTCACTTTCACATTAAATCAAGTTTGTTCTTAGTTGGCTGATAGACAACTTTTAGGATGATAAAAAACTGTATAGAATTATTTGTGCCTATGCTGAAGCAGGGCCTCACATTTATGGTCTGGAAATGTAAAAGGGTGGTGAGTAATTTAAATACTGAAGGACACTATTTATCAAACAGCAAGTCAGGTGCAAAAATGGCCTTGTGAAAAGATGATTCTATTAAAGGAGGAAGTAAGCCATTTAGTGGAGCTACTACAGGTGCATATGTGTGGAAATAGACAATACTACATGAATCAACCTTACTTGAGTTTACATGGATTTGTTAGTGGACATGAGTGACCCTTAGAAATAGAAGTTTTTGTGTTTATACTTGCCTCTATACATGAGAAATTGGCACCCCCCCCCAGCATAACCAAAGTAAAACAGACTACACACAAAAAAAATCCTTTCATTTTATCTTGTTTTAAAAAAGGAATTCCTACATCTAGAATGAGATAAGTGGTCTAACTACTTCAATATATATAGTGTTGATATTAATATGTTGCATTATTATTTTCATATTAAATGTCATTCTAAAAAGTTTGACTTTGCTAAAACAGTTATGAAATAGCACTCTTTCCAGTCATGCAGTTAATCCTAATTAAATACTAGTCCAGAATCTGGAAGATCAGGAAGTTTTTAGTGTCATTTTGAATCTTATGATTGAAGATTAATTTAACAACCCTGTTTGGGGATAATACATTCCAAAATGAGATTTAAAGAAGCATCACTTTATTCAGAGGGGTTATATCTGCTTTATATGCATTCTTCAGTGGTATTCAGGAAACAGCTGTCAGATAAATTATAAGAACACATGATAAACAAAACTGTCTCATCTTTTTAATTGGTTTAATCTAGCTTCATCGAGGCAGCATAATGCTCTTCACTGATAGTAAGGTGAATGAAATGTGTGCAATTACTTAGCAGTTCACTGCAGCTTAAAAATATACAGAGCCTTCATCTATTACTAATAAAATCTAAATGTCCAAAGTGACAAATTATTGCTGGGATCTTTTGAAGATGAACTGATAATTAGTCATACCGCTTTGTTCAAGTTTAATTTCAAGAAACAAAGGAGGAGACTTGATGACTGGTAGTAATAGCAATGACTTATGGGAAATTGCAACTGAATAATTTATTGATTGATAGTGACTGAAAGTCATTATCCTCTGATGGCTGTTCGAACAGCTAACGTGAAACAATGCTACTGATGTCTTTCACGAAACCCCTGTCATAGTAGATCTTTCTTAATTGTTGGCTTTTATTCCTTGCAGCTGAAATTGGACCATAGATGGAAAAGTCATGACTCCAAACTTTATTTTTTTACAAATGAGATAAGTGCTTTTCATTTTTAAATGCCTTCAAAAATAAGAGGGAACATATTTTATTTAGTTACCTGAAGAAATATTAAATATTAAATGATGAAGAATATCAAGGTTCCTCAGTCTGATGATGAGCTTTTATAATATTCAGTGTCAAAGGTTAGCAGAGGCTCTTCTCTGTGGAATTAGTTGAGAGTGGCCCATGATGTTTCTGTCTACCATGGAGAAAGAAAGGTGACTCTGGCAGCTATCATATCATTTATTTATCACTTTCAAACTTAGCCCCAGTCACTTCGTAGTAATTGGCTAGAATTCTCTTGAATTTTGTTCTTACCATGAACTGTCAAGAATACAGTCAGATTTCAGGATAGGATTCCTAAGTTGGACCTCATTTTCTTGATATATCAGATACTGGGAATATGAAGAGGATATAATCAAAGTATAGTGATGTCATTTACCTATATAAATGTGGTTAATAAATTTAGTTGCATACTATCAGTGTGATACAAACTCATGCATTGAAAGTTGTCAGCTGATGATTTTCACATTACACTGTACAAAGCTGTTGCAATCCATTATGTGGAATTTTCTATCATGACAAAAGTAAGCAATCTATTAAATGTGTCTGATTTAGGAACCGAGCATTGACAATTTTCATTTTCTTACGGATTTGGTTTATCACTGCAGTTTGTCCGAATGTCAGCAGGTTCTCAGGGTCCAGTGGCAGGTTATCTTTGCATTCCTCTCATCTCCACATGGATCAAGTGTTTTATTATCTGACCGTTTTGTATGTAGAACTTGGCCATTACCATAAGCACAATAGAAGAGACTTACTTAATAGGTCTAGTTGGTGGTTTCTAAGGTTCCCCTCCTCATACTCGCAGTGTTCAGCCTCGCTTTAATGATTTCTCACCACGCACTGTGCTGTGCCTAGTTCTCAGTTGTGTCTGACTCTCGGCGACCCCATGGACTACAGCCGGCCAGGCTCCTCGGTCCATGGTGCTCTCCAGGCAAGAATACTGGAATAGGTTGCCATGTTCTCCAGCACCATGCACCAGTACATCTTAAATGAGACTCAGTACTTTTCTCCAAAAGAGTTATATATGGTAGTATATGGGGAAGAGTTTATAATTAAGTAGTTAATAGGTTTTCCACTCAGTTTGTTCATAGAACTGATATGCATTTGTTTTGACATCTCAGAAATGACATGCTAAATGACTTCTCTTGGTTGTTAATTAGCAAGACTCCATCTGAAATCTTCATGCAAATTTTTCTCCCCCTCACTTAGATGTTAGCCTAAGTAACTGAACTGGTGATGAGAAGGAGCCAGCAATTTGGTGGGGGCAACCTGGTTTGACCTGTTTTTGAGGTGTGTCCTCTAAATCTTAACCCATCTGGGCTTAAATAACCAATAATTATATTTTTTTCAGAAATAAATTAGTCATGAAATTAATCATATTATTTATATATTTATGAATAATTATATAGGGGACTAATTACTGTTTTATAACTTTAAAAACCTAGAAGTTGGACAAATTGCCAGGAAAATGCATCCATACTTTTTCTGAGAAGTGTCTAAGTTTCTATCAATAATGGGGACAGTCTGAGATTTTATCCTAACTTCAGACCAACAAACTAGCCTGCAGCAGTTTCATGGCAGATACTGGCAGGAGACACAATATTCCTGGATCAGAGATAGAGACTTTATTACTCACAGCACAGCAAGCGACATGAACTTCATCCCCAGGTACTTTGGGAATAGCATGGATGGACCCACTCACAACACATAGTTGGTGTCACAGCTGAGGAATCTTGAGTTTAGGAAATCTGGATCTTTCATAATGAATATTAAGCAAATCTGCCTGAACTTTATTATGGAGAGTGCTATTGTGTTGATTGTACTGGATGATAGACAAATTTGCCCTCTCTTCTTGTGGGAAACACTGTACCTTTGCAAGCTGTTTACTATGGGGCAGTTAGTATCTTTGCTGTCAATATTTACAGAAATGAGACAGACCCATAGAGATCTAGCAGCTAATGGACCTCCTGTGCACTAGTTACCTCCTATGCAAGCTTATGGTAAGAGGATGATCGGGACAGACAAGGCTCCTGATGCACTTACATATCTGACTCAGATAAAATAAAGGGAATATCTAAAAAACAGCACCAGTAGAGATGAATGTGAGCCATTTTTATCAATAAAATTTTCCAAATAGTTTAACCAAGACAAAAACATCTTTAACTTCAGGTTGAATTAATAGGTACTGTTATCCCATCAAGTTTGAGTGCTGTTATTCTTTGACTCTATGTTTGAATGTTTATTTCAATCTCTTATTTTTAGTTTATTTTAAAATATGTATATACCAAATTAAGATTGACTTTTGGAATTGTTTTCTGCCTTTTCAAACAATATAATTTTTTTCTTGGCAAATTCCTGTCATTCCTCGTTATGATTTCCCTTTAACTATTTTAAAATTAAAACTACTGAAATTCACAGCCTTTAATGAGAAAGAATCGGTCTAAACTGTTTCTTGAATTATATAGTAATAAATTCACATGTGTAAACTTTCCCTACATCTCATTTTCTTCCAAATTACTTAAAACAGTTGTTTGGCCTTCCATACTTTCTGATAAAATCTTTCAGTGACTTTGATAAGTTATATTCTAGTGAAATTATCTACCTTAATTATCAGTTAGCATCGCTCGTTATCAGAGAAATACAAATCAAAACCACAATGAAGTACTGTCTTACTCCAGTCAGAATGACTGTCATCAAAAAGTCTGCAAATGAAATGCCACAGAGGGTGTGGAGAAAATTGAACCCTCTTACACTGTTGGTGGGAATGCAAATTAGTACAACCACTATGGAGAACAGTGTGGAGATTCCTTAAAAACTGGAAATAGAACTGCCATATGATTGAGCAATCCTGCTGCTTGACATACACACCAAGGAAACCAGAACTGAAAGAGACACATGTACCCCAATGTTCATTACAGCACTGTTTACAATAGCTAGGACATGGAAGCAATCTAAATGTCCATCAGCAGATGAATGGATAAGAAAGTTGTGGTACATAAACACAATGGACTATTACTCAGCTATAAAAAAAAAACACATTTGAGTCAGTTCTAATGAGGTGGATGAAACTGAAGCCTATTATACAGAGTGAAATAAGTCAGAAAGAGAAACACCAATACAATATATTAACACATATATATAGAATTTAGAAAGACAGTAATGACGACCCTGTATGCAAGACAGCAAAAGAGACACAGATGTAAAGAACAGACTTTTGCATTATTTGGGAGAAGGCAAGGGTGGGATGATTTGAGAGAATAGCATTGAGATATGTATATTATCATATGTGAAATAGATGGCCAGTGCAAGTTTAATGCGTGAAGTAGGGCACTCAAAGCTAGTGCTCAGGGGCAACCCAGAGGAATGAGGTGGGGAGGGAGATGGGAGTGAGGTTCAGGATGGGTACACACGTGCACCCGTGGCTGATTCATGTCAATGTATGACAAAACCACCACAATAGTGTAAAGTAATTAGCCTCCAATTAAAACAAATAAATTAAAAATAAAGCTTACCTTTACCTAAAATATATATATTACAACATTCTTTTAACCTCCCTAGACTTTTGTCACTTCACATAGTATCTGTCTGTGTTAAATGAGAGTTTATAGTCAAATTTGATATATTCCCTTGGTAGATTATTATTGAAATTTTTATCTGATGGTAATATTTTGTATCAAACTACTGTATAATAATTTTTCATCTACTCAAAATTATTAGATAGTAAAGTATTCAGGTTTAATAAATGTTCTGGTGAAATGAAAATCATTGGCACATAGATAGCACAACACATTTACAATGCAATCATAAATTTTCAAAGGACTCAAAGATAGGTATGTTTTAAGCTAAAGTTATGATTTGATCTTTCTTTTTCATTGCATCTAGTCTTTTTATGAGCAATTGTGATTTCTAAATAGTTGTGAAGATTTAAAATATTTGGACAAATATTCACTTATCCAGTATTTCATTTACTATTTACTCATTTATACTGTTAATATGGTTACCATCATGGTTTACTTTTAAAAGTCTAAATTCAGAATTCATAGGGAAAACTACTGGTTACTTCTATTTTATATTCATTAGCATTTCAAATGAATAGACGTTTTAGTGAACCAAGTTTTCCCGTGTATCTTTTAAATAGATTGCAAGTACTTAAAGTTAGTAAAAATGTGTAATGTCAGAGAAATAGAAGGTCTTGGCAATGACCTATCCCAACAAGTTCATTTTACAAGTGAAGAAATGGGAGCCCAGAGAGGTTTTAAAAACTAACCAGGGTTTCCCAGATTTTCATTTAAAAAGCTGAAACTAGAACCTTTCCATCTGATAGTTCACTTCTTTCGTAACCTTATTAGACTGATTCTAATGTGATGTTAATTGTAAGATGTATCATCATTTCACATATCACTAAGAAAAAACCAAAAACTTTCAACAGAATGATGACAGTTTTATTAATGATAGTTCCTCTCAACCCATGACTCCATCACATCTGTCCCTCATTGCTCTGAAACATTTTTACATCTATTCTGAAGGATTGGGCAAATTTGTCCTTCCTTCAGCTATATGAAATGGCTTGTGAGACATCTCTTTTGCAGAGCTATCAACAACAACATATAACACAGCTTCATGTAACTCTGGATATCTTTCTTTCTTATGTTTCATAGAGCACGTTATTTGTTGCTTTGAAAGAAAATCAGTAATTGTGGTCATCCTTCCGATGAAGAATATTTTATTGAAACCGAATTTATTCCCTGTCCTTTGTTGAAATACATTTCAAAAAACAAATACGTTTTTGTTTCAGTGATGAATCTGTAAATACTATAAACATTTTAAAGACACTTTATACAGCAGTAAAACTCAACCTTTATTTTATCAACAATGCACATGGCTTAGGCAAGAAGATAGTCTGCTTAGCTATGACCAACAGCAGGGAATTGCAACTATGGGATGTCCCTTATGTTTGTCTTCCCAGCATTTAAAAGATAGTATCAATTTTAAAAGGCATCTTAATTTCAAAGATTTTAAAGTGTAAAAAAAAGAAATTAAAAATCTGAGTCTCAGAATTGGTAAGTTTTGCTAGAAGTATGTGCTAGAATATTTTGTTCTTGAATAATATTTTCACAGAATTCTGTGATTTTTCTCTACTTTACCAAATCTAATAGGTTGCTTAGTAAATGCTCCTTAATACAAAAAGTTCTAACTTTGTCTTTGGTAAGGTACTCTTATCTTAGAAAATGCATTTGCATATAATGAATGTCATAAATGACTGAATTTTTTAAATTGAGAGTGGTTTATTCTTCATTATTTTTCAAAAATGAAATATATTTTAAAAGAACATGATTTCAGAATCATTAAACCACTCAAAGAGGTTCCCATTTATATATTGTTTATCTGAATCCTATTATTGAATATTCAGTAATAAAATGTTTGATTAGGTGCTTTTTTGTGTATGTTTAAAAAAAAATACCTTGGTTGGAATGTACTAAGTCTATATAGAGGACAGGGATTTAATTTCAAATAAGTTTTCAGACTGTTTCTAGCTCACCAAGTCATAATTACTATTTTGACAGTTATGTCTCATAGACATTTATTTTAATTGCATATGTTGGCAATTCATTTTGGCATGACAGTCTCCGCCATTGTTGTGTTGCCGAATTATGCTTACAGAAACTATGTCAGAAATTCAACATGTGGAGAACAGCAATTAACCTGAAACATCAGTTAGCTTTTGTGAATACAGATGTCCTATGAATACACTCTAGTTTTTCTTTTTTTTAATTAAGTAAAATCTCTCTAATTCTTCTAACTCTGTGTCTTCACCTCCTATTTCTAACCTATCATTCAGTTTTATTTCCTTCTTAAATATATTTTGGACATATCCTCTTTAATTTCCACCATCACTGCCCTCATTTATCTTTCCAAACTACCTAGCTGTTCCTGGCCAACTCTCTCAACTTGTTCAAGTCCCTTCAAACAATACTTCATTGACCACCCAGACCAGATTATGTCTTCTTTGTTTTTCAGTAGAAACTTGAACTTGTCATACATCATTCCACTTCATGTGTTCACTTCACTTCATGTGTTCCAAGTACAAACACATTTATCTTTATTTTAAAAGGGTATCTGTGCTTCCAGTGAGCTTCACATTGGTAGGGATTCTATTTACCACATTATTCCCAGCCATTCACACAGCAGTTGGCAGAGAAAAAGTGTGCAATAGTTACTTGTTTAAAAAAAAATGAATAACTCTACTACAATGGATGAGTGATTATTTAATCTGGGTTAAAAGTAAAGGCGACTGTTTAAAAGAAAATTTCACCATAAAAAATGACTTGACCAATGCAGTGGTTCTTTAAAATGATCTTTGAGGAGTTTAATGACACATAGTTGGAAATGCTCTTAATTAAAAATGTATCTTATCATTTGTGAGTCAGAAACCTTATGCATTTGGTTGGGTACGGCCACTTCCTGGCTGTGTGAAGTTGAGCAATTAATTAACTTTCTGAATCTGCTCCCTGCTCTCCCTGCTCTAAATATTTCTCTGACTTGTTGGAAAGAAGTAGGGTGGGGTGTGAACATTAAAGTGTTTCTCACAGACTCACTGGTAGTCATTGATTTGATTTTTACAGTGTCCTTGAAAATAATTTATAAAATGCCTTTAAAATGTTCTGCACTTTTGATTTTCCACTAATTAAAACTGACTTCCTTAGGATATCATATATATTTGTTTCATTAGCCATCATCTGTTTTGAGGATGAAACATTCAGTGTATGCTCTTAAATTTAGAAGTTTTAGCTCACCTGAAGAACTCGTAAAGAATATAAAATAATTTTAAATTGAGGCTATTTTCTGCTGTCATATTAAATCCTTATTAAATCTTTTAGCTCCTTCATGCAGCTATAGAGTAGTCATGTAGATTACAGAGAGCATTATTAAACTTCATACAGTGACTATTTTAATAATATGTAAATACATTCAGCCCAAATGTTGATTAAACTTTTATCTACATTGCCGTGTTTACATCTTATATACATATGTACCATGTCATATGCTTATTTTTATAAATATACATTAAGTACAAAAGATAAGTATATACTTTTCTTTTAAAACCTTAAACACTTTTGAAAACCTTTTGATTCTACCCATGCCATGCTCTGCCTTTATCTCATATGCAAATTTGAAGAAGAAGCATTCGGAGTACAATGGTCAAACCCCTATTTGATTAACTAATCTTTAGCATTTTAAAATAATAGTTTACAGCAATAAGCACTGTCTTAAATTTGTATTGCAATGAAATAGTTATATATCTTCCTCCAAGAGCATGTTTCCCCAACAGAGCATCAAACATTTGACAGACATTATTCACTTAATTCATTCTGTGTTTCGGATTAATTTTATTGTTTAGATTGTGTGCGTGCTTAAGTTGCTTCAGTCATGTCTGACTCTTTGCGACTCTATCGACTGTAGCCCGCCAGGCTCCTCTTGTCTGTGGGATTCTCCAGGTAAGAATACTGGAGTGGGTTGCCAGGCCCTCTGCCAGGGGAATCTTCCAGATTCAAGGATTGAACCCATGTCTCTTACATGTCCTGCATTGGCAGGTGCCATTTCCTGCTAGTGCCACTAGGAAAACCCTAGTTTAGATTATGTAATAGTAAATTAGATACTAAGATTAACCATGCATTTTACCTCCTGGATGGCCTAGAATAGCTGAGAAAAGAAGAGAAGTAAAAGACAAAGGAGAAAAGAAAAGATATACCCATTTGAATGCAGTGTCCTGAAGAATAGCAAGGAGAAATAAGAAAGCCTTCATATATGAACAATGCAAAGAAATAGAGGAAAATAATAGAAAGGGAAGACTAGAGATCTCTTCAAGAGTTAGAGATACCAAGGGAATATTTCATGCAAGGATAGGCATGAAAAGGACAGAAACAATATGGACCTAACAGAAGCAGAAGATATTAAGAAGAGGTGTCAAAAAAAAAAAAAAAAGAACAGGTATCAAGATTAGACAGAAGAACTATACAAAAAAAGAACTTCATGACCCAGATAACCATGATGGTGTGATCAGTCACCTACAGCCAGACATCTTGGAGTGCAAGGCAAGTGGGCCTTAGGAAGCATCACTGCAAATAAAGCTAGTGGAGGTGGTGGAATTTCAGCTGATCTATTTCAAATTCTAAAAGATGATGATGTTATAGTGCTGCACTCAATGTAACAGAAAATTTGGAAATCTCAACACTGGCCACAGGACTGGAAAAGGTCAGTTTTCATTTCGATCCCAAAGAATGGCAGTGTTGAAGAATGTTCAAACTACTGCACAATTACACTCATTTCACATGCTAGCAAAATGATGCTCAAAATTCTCCAAGCTAGGCTTCAACAGTCCCTGAACCAAGAACTCCCAGATGTTCAAGCTGGATTTAGAAAAGGCAGAGGAACGAGAGATCAAATTGCCAACATCCATTGGATCATAGGAAAAGCAAGAGATTTCCAGAAAAACATATACTTCTGCTACTTCTACATCTACTTCTATATCTACTACTGACTACGCTAAAGCCTTTGACTATTTGGATCACAACAAACTGTGGAAAATTCTTAAAGACATGGGAATACCAGACCACCTCTGTCCCTGGAATTCTCCAGGCAGGAATACTGGAGTGGGTATTTCCTTCTATTTCCTTCTCCAGGGGATCTTCCCAACACAGGGATCTAACCCAGGTCTCCTGCATTGTAGGCAGATTCTTTACTGTCTGAGCCATTGGGGAAGCCCCTGGATGTGATATAAAGATGATATGAAAAAGGGATACTTAGAGGATTCAGTGGAGAAGGCAATAGCACCCCACTCTAGTACTCTTGCCTGGAAGATCCCATGGATGGAGGAACCTGGTGGGCTGTGGTCCATGGGGTCGCTAAGAGTCGGACAGGACGAGTAACTTCACTTTCACTTTTCACTTTCACACATTGGAGAAGGAAATGGCAACCCACTCCAGTGTTCTTGCCTGGAGAATCCCAGGGTTGGGGGAGCCTGGTGGGCTGCCTTCTATGGGATCACACGGAATCGAACATGACTGAAGTGACTTAGCAGCAGCAGCAGCAGAGGATTCAGATGTCTTTGTTAAAACAAAGTTATTGAACATATTTATATATATGTGTGTGTGTGTGTGTGTGTATACATATATATGTATATTCCTCCAATCTAAAATGAAATTGATCATGCTTTCTAAGTTTGAGCTTTAAATCAACCTTCCTCAGAGTAGAACCTGTAACAGATTTCCAGGCTCATCTAATATTAATACTTACTGAATAGAGTCCCTGGGGGAGTGGCAGCCTGAGACTACATTTTGAAAGAATTCTGCAAATGCTTCATATGTACTCTAAGGTTTGAGAATCACTGTTCCTCTATAGGACAGCCAGTCCACATTAGAAGACACATGTTGGAAAGTGACCCATGTTTGATTGAGGCACTGGCCATGTTTAAGCTCTTGTTCAATGCAAAAACGTTGGCATGCACCAAGTTCTTTAAAGACAGCTCTCCAAGGAAAATATATTTTACTTTTAGGTAATCTATTCATACTGCCGGCATTTGCTCTTCATGTCTCTGTTTGTCTTGGATATTTTCCCAGCCCCATGATTTGGCTCCACTTCTTGGTTGCCATTCTGTTATGTCTTTTGTCCACCCACTTACAGGGAAAGGAGTTATATGTAGAATATGATTGTACTGTTTCACTCAGGACATACTTATTGTCCTCTTGTCCTCTTTTTTTTTTTTCCCCTAACTTGTTATTCCTTATGACCTACAGTGTGGTAAGTCATCCACATGGTTTGATTTGAGAAGTACTAACCTACCTAGATAGCATATTAAAAAGCAGAGACATTACTTTGCTAACAAAGGTCCGTCTTGTCAAGGCTATGGTTTTTCCAGTGGTCATGTACGGATGTGAAAGTTAGACTGTGAAGAAAGCTGAGTGCCGAAAAATTGATGCTATTGAACTGTGGTGTTGGAGAAGACTCTTGAGAGTCCCTTGGGCTGCAAGGAGATCCAACCAGTCCATCCTAAAGGAGATCAGTCCTGGGTGTTTGTTGGAAGGACTGATGTTGAAGCTCAAACTCCAGTACTTTGGCCACCTGATGCAAAGAGTTGACTCATTGGAAAAGACCCTGATGCTGGGAGGGATTGGGGGCAGGAGGAGAAGGGGATGACAGAGGGTGAAATGGCTGGATGGCATTACCGACTCGATGGACATGAGTTTGAGTAAATTCTGGGAGTTGGTGATGGACAGGGAGGCCTGGCGTGCTGCGATTCATGGGGTCGCAAAGCGTTGGACACGACTGAGTGGCTGAACTTAACTGAACTGAACAGGCTTACCTGAGTCATTATTTGAGAATTTAATTCCTGCCATGGACTACTTACATTGTATGGAGCACTAATCCCAAGATAGACTCCAATCAAAGTTTCCCCATCAGTTTTGACTGGGAAATACTTCAGTTTGGTCTCTATCTTGGAAATAAACCATGCACATTTAGCATAGTAAACATTGTAAAAATAAAAAAGAACTAAGTCAATGTAGTTTAACCCACAAATATCCCAACTTATTTGATCCCAGACACAATCGTGCTGATGTTCCAAGGGACTAATATGCTGTGGACACATTTCAGGACTACTATGCTGCAATGTTATGTGCTGGTTCCCTGGTTGAGGTTTCATTTCTCAAATATCTTTTTTTAAACTATGAAGAGCTTACTTTGGGCAAGTGATAGGAGTGATCTATAAATACCTCTGGAAATTTCTACCACAGCGAGACTAAAGGGTAAGCTAACAGAGTATAGTACAAGAACGCCACTGAAGGCGTGTGTATTTTGAGATGAGAAGGGAAGCATGAAAGAACTAGAGTTGAAATTTGGGGTATAACTGGCATGATTGTGCATCTTCTGAGTTAACTCCAGTGTACTTAGGAGGGAACAGATGAAAGTAAGATTCAGAGAATGG
Organism: Cervus elaphus; assembly: GCF_910594005.1. Lineage (NCBI taxonomy): Eukaryota > Metazoa > Chordata > Mammalia > Artiodactyla > Cervidae > Cervus > Cervus elaphus. Next base: position 30,147,048 of record NC_057842.1, on the reverse strand, counting down.
AGAAGATGAAAGGAAAGATAATAGAGATGGGATTTAAGAGACGATTTTACATTTCACATTGGGCTTTTACATTGGGCTTCCCCGGTGGCTCAGATGGTAAAGAATCTGCCTTGCAACTCAGGAGACCCAGGTTTGATCCCTGGTTCAGGATGATCCCCTGAGAAGGAAATGGCAACCCACTCCAGTATTCTTGCCTGAAGAATTCCATGGACAGAGGAGCCTGGCAGGCTATAGTCCACGGGATCACAGAGTCAGGCACGACTAAGTAGCTAACACTTTCACTTTCTTTACATTTGACAATTTTTGAGCTGTTAATCCAATCAGGAGAGTAGAAAATTGAGATATAGTTATAAAGATATGTGTGTGTGTGTGTTACTGTATATGTGTGCATGTTCACACACTCATCTGTTTAGCATTACACTGTTAAAGTTAATTATCTCATAAGTCTGAACTTATGATACCAATGTCATAGTCAGTGTACTGTAAAACTTTCTGAAATTGTGAAGTTCCTGAACTAGAGAAGGCTTGATATCCTGGTGTGTGTGAAGACAAGAACATGGTCATTTTATTTTTATTTTTCCTCTAGCTTCATTTCTGTCACTTTTATTAGTGTTCTTAGAACCACTGAAGACAGACTTTGAAACTTTCTGCAAATTTTTTAAAAGGCAAATTATTTAATCAAGTGAATGAAAGCAAGTAAGATAAGGTTTCATCTCTTTTTCATATTCCCATTAGCATAAATATACTAGCAAAATTCATGTTTGTTTTAGGTTATGACTGTACTGCTTGCTTCCTCTATAGGTTAATGTAATTCTTTGAAGTAGATACAGAAGTATATATCCTTAGAACATTTCTTGGATATTAGCTTGAAATAACAAACCACCCATAAAATGTGAGATTTTAGGCAAGAACTCTAAAAACATTTGTATTCTATCTAAACATTTATAGTAACACTGAGCATTTGAAACTTCTCAATATTGCACTTATGTTCTAGCCATGTACAACCACATAGGGAAGGCCGATCCTAATCTACAGTTTTTCAGTTTGGCACATTTTGGCTTCTGTGAAAGCCTCCTTTTGGGTCTGTTTCCTTTTCCACCTGTATTCTTTTTTCAGATCCCTTGTCATGTCTCCACACTGTCACTCTGTTCATCAAAGCCTGCCCTCCGGAAAGGAGCTGATAGGCGACTTCATAATAAGTATTAATAACTGATAAGGCTGAACACATTACTGGAGGAGTGCATTATATTTTATTAATGTTAATCCTTGATTCCAAGTGAATTAAGTTCTCTTTGTAAAATTTCATCCACCAGCAATGTTTAGGAAAGGTAAGCCTGCAGTGGTTTACTGGAATCAGTCAGTACTGACTCTTAAGAACAGATTGTTAAATTTTTATGAATTATAGTGAGCTGGTTGTTAAACATAGGCATTATTAAAACTTAAATTATAGAAATGTATAATTAATTAAATCATATTAAAAGCAAAGATTTTACTCCAAGCCTAACATGTTTTAATTATGCTAATTATTTCAGTATTATCTCTGCTCTTGAGGATATTTTTGTCTTTTGTGTCAGGGGTTTGTATAATCACACATCTTGTTCCAGCTTCATTCAAGTCACATATTGTTAGGTTGAAACTGGTCCGTGGTAGGTATATTTACACTATGGAAGTTTGCAAATATGCCAAATCAAGAGTTTAGTTTATTGTTTCTTGATTGTCTAAGCTTGAGAAAATCCTGGAGAAAATGTTAACAATTCTCAGTTCAATTCAGTTCAGTTCAGTCGTTCAGTCGTATCCGACTCTTTGCGACCCCATGGACTGCAGCACGCCAGGCTTTCCTGTCCATCACCAACTGCTCAAGCTTATTCAAACTCATGTCCATTGAGTTAGTGATGCCATCCAACCATCTCATCCTCTGCTGATCCCTCCTCCTCCTGCCCTCAATATTTCCCAGCATCAGGGTCTTTTCCAGCGAGTCAGTTCTTTGCATCAGGTGGCCAATGTATTGGAGTTTCAGCTTCAGCATCAGTTCTTCCAATGAACACTCAGGAGTGATTTTGTTTAGGATTGACTGGTTGGATCTCTTTGCAGTCCAAGGGGCTGTCAAGACTCTTCTCCAATACCACAGTTCAAAAGCATCAGTTCTTTGGTGCTCAGCTTTCTTTATACTCCAACACTCACATCCATACATGACTGCTGGAAAAACCATAGCTTTGACTAGACGGACCTTTGTTGGCAAAGTAATGTCTTTGCTTTTTAATATGCTGTCTAGATTGGACATAGCTTTTCCTCCAAGAACATAGCTTTCTTCCAGACTCTTGCATCAGTAGCTGTATCAGTCAGAGTTCTCCAGAGAAAGGAAACCAATAGGGTGTGTGTGTGTGTGTATGTACATATATATGTATATACACATATATGTGAGATATATGAGAGAGATCAATTTCAAGAAACTGGCTCATCTGCTTGTGCAGACTGGCAAATACATAATCTGCAGGGTAGGCTGGTAGGGTAGAGATTGGAGTAAGATTTGATGCTGTGTTTTGAACTCGGTTTGCTGACAGAACTCCCTCTTCTTTGAGAAACATCAGTTTTTTCTATTAAGACCTTCACCTGACTGGATGAGGTCCACCCACAAGTTTGACAATTCTGGTTAAACTTAGAAGTATGTTATTGCTATAAATTTGACCTTGTTTAATAGCCGAAAATTGAGAAAATGTTTTTTTAGTATTTGTGTACTGTTACCCAGTTCAGCAATGAACATGACACACATTTTCTTTATTTTACGTTCTCCAGGACTCATTAAAGTAAGAGAAAATATCAAGAGCATTCGTGATGGCAATGCCCTGCTCATCAGTTGCAACCACAGATTAGCTACCATGATGGTTAATGACTTGTGTCAAATAGATTAGGCCACAGTACCCAGATGTTTGGTCAAATAATCTTCTAGATGTTTTTCTGAATTTGTTATTTAGATGAGATTTATATCAATGGATTTTGAGTTAAGCAGATTGCCCACCCTATGTGGATGGGCTCCACTCATCCAGTCAGGTGAAGGTCAGAATGGAAAAGTCTGATGTTTCTCAAAGAAGAGGGAGTTCCGTCAGCAGACCGAGTTCAAAATGCAGCGGCAACTCTTCCTGCAGTCTCTACCCTAGCAGCCTACCCTGCAGACATAGATTTGCCAGTCTGCACAATCATATGAGCCAGTTTCTTGAAATTGATCTCTCTCATATATCTCACATGTATGTGTATATACATATATATGTACACATACCCACACACACACACCCACACACCCTATTGGTTTCCTTTCTCTGGAGAACTCTGACTGATACAGCTACTGATGCAAGAGTTTTGCAAAACAAAGAATGTGTGCAAATCAATTGGTTATATGGAATTTGCAATAAATAGCATTGTATATTTAAAAATTGTGAGTTATATGCCACACATTCTGAATATGTCTAACATTTATTATAAACATATATACATATGTATGCACACATTTTTTTTCTCAAGAGATTCAGGTGTTCAATATTTAGCAGCAAACCAAAGATAAAAGTGTGTATAAGTTCCCTCAATCAGATTGTCTCTGTGTGTGTGATCTGCTACAAGTTTAGAGCTGTGTGATTTTCATGTTTCCTCAAATGGTTTTCAAAATATTTTTAATATGAGGAAATAAAAACCACTCTTATCCAATATTGTTAGCATTAATTGAAAGACAAAATTTTTGTTTTTTGAGTATGTAACAGCTATTATTAACTGCATTGCATCTTTTTATTCAAGATTTCAAAAGTAATTAACTATGGTTTCATAAATATAATATTTTCAGCAAAAAAAAAGCTATTGGGATACTAATGCTGCGAAGGCAAAGTTTATGTGTGAATAACTGCAGGTGTTCAGTTTTCAAAGCCTTTGAAAACACTTGAACATTGAAACCTACATGGCATTTCATCTCCTGAAGAGAGATATAGTTTGAGTGGATTCCACAGTTGTTTGAAGTATGTAGTTTCATAATGCCCCAGCATTTCAGATTCAAGATTTAATAATCTCTCACCTGCTAAATCATCAAATGCCCTTTCATGGCAGGATGTTGTAGTACCGTTTATTTCAATGGCAGCCATGGGACAATATGGTCTTAAGCCATTGATATTGATAAAGAACATGCAGAGCACCAGGGGGAGAAAGCAAAAAAGATCTTGCCTGGACTTAATATGTTTTAGCTCCTTCAAAAGGCAGGAGAATATTAACTTTAATTTATTCAGTTATGCATTTTGTTCAACCTGCAGTGTTACAGAATGTGGGAAAAAAAGAATAGATATGCAAAATAGTAGTAAGCCCTTTGTATGAATTGTGCTCTCTTAATGTTCAGTTATTGATTTTCTTTGTGTGACTTGACTTTGCAATGAATAAGATGGAAAGACAAAATCAATATGAAATAAAATTTACAGAGGGGCTGTTTCTGTGTGATACAGACTTCATACATTTCTAGAGTGTTTAGGTTTGTCTTTGCAAAGCAGCTTGAAAAGTACATGAAGTCGATGGCAATAATAGTGTGACAGAATAAGTACTTTATTTCTAGAACAGTGATAATAGAGTCTTGCTCTATAATTGTTACTTTAGAGCACTGACAGATTTTTCATTGGTCTGATTTCGGGTGTATCCTTTTAAACTAGTCACGGACGTTAAATCTATACCTAAAGTCAGTGCTACTCGATGTTTGTATGCAACGCTAATAGCAGAATGTTTCCCTTGCTATTATTTCATTTTAGATGCATAAAAACCTGGGATGCAGGAGAGGATAAATAGCTGCCACTGTTCCCTGTTTTACATGTGAGAAACCTGATGAGGTGTCAGGTCTGAAACTAAAGTTTCTTAATTCTCAAACTTCCCACAACCACCCAATCTACATCATCATTTTCTCTATTTCCCAACCAAAATAATTCAAATTCCTTAAATCTTCATATAGTACCCACATTCTCATTTTGCCTACATCTATTCAACTGCAACAGTTTCAGATAGAACTGAATTATTTAGCTTCATTACCCACCCCTCTGTCTATCAAATGACTGCAGTGAACAAAAGCAGGAAATTAGCCACATCTGTATCATTATTCAAATCATCATTTTTAAATGTTGTAAAAAATGTGCTTATATCATTGCAAATAAACTAGAAAAGAAAACCAAAATACCAGTATGTAGGGATGGTGTTTGTAGTCTAAGGGCACTTGGGTTCTTCTTCATTTCTGCCCACCAGGACTTGAAATATGACTGTTGCAAAGTGATGAGAATGGGCAGGTGTCAGCTGAACATTTGTTCTGGTTTATTGCTATGTGCTCGTATGTGAGGATGGAAATTTGAATGGATTTTCAGGGCAGAGAGTAAACACCAGAAATTATTAGCTTAAACGAGAAATGGGAGCACACAACGGAGAAACTGCAAGAGAAAAGGAAACCACAGCATCGGAGAGACTCTTAAAAGTCACCTGTCTGAATGTCCATCTGCAGAGCACTCCCTTCTATAACAGCTAAGGGAAATAGTCGTAGCTTTGGGACACATTCTCCCTTGAGAGACAGCGCGTTCTAGTGTGGAGTGCTAAAGTTTGCATGTTTTTTCATACATTAAATAAAAATTCTGTCTTCCTATAGTGTGTTCCGAATTCTGTGATTCTAGAGTATTGTTCTGGCTCAGAAAATAATTGACAAATGATTTGTATATTAATTGATTCATCTTCTCAGTCATAGAGTCAGTATTTACTGAGTACCTGTCATGTGTGAGGAAATATGCCAGGTGTTGAGTGTATCTAGCTCCTTTTCAGAAGGAAAATCCTTCAAATATTTGAAGTCCTATAACCCTGAAAATATTTATTTCATTTCTCTGATGACATAATTCCATGTCTTTCACTGTTCTGCTTTCTCTCTTCTGCTTGCATCCAGTTTCTGAGATGAAAAGGGGAAGATGATTACTGAATGTATTTATGATTACTGGATGCATCTAATAAGAAAGGAACATTTCGTATTTTGTGAACAATAGTAGGCCTCTTATTGTAGGAGGTCGCATAGTGTGTATCATATCTGAAAAACTCAAATTTTGGTATTATCATTTTGTTTTTAAAATTGCCTACTATTGATGAATTTTAGTAATTTATAAATTATTGAGTGCTTTTGTTTCAAGGTGAATGACTCTTATGCAATGTCCACTAATTTATCTTAGGGTTTCTGAACTTCAGTCTTCATTACAGAGACACTATCTAAATGTTTCTTCTTCTTCTTCTTTTTTAATCAGAATGAACTTGCCCAGCAACTTAATTCTCTTTCATTTCTTAAGAATTTGCCCATTTGAAAAATGTTAATATTTTCAGTTGATAAGCAACTTATGTAAATAACTCAACAAGATTTCAGATTCCTCAGTTATTGAGTATTATTTTAAATTTATGCTATATAGATTTTAAAAAGAAACATCTATGGGAATGAGAAGCAGAGAGCTTATGGTCAGACTTGAAAATAAATCCTTACCTGGGTTAAGTCTCATGTATATGTGCTGTAAATTGCTGGAGAATGAACTGATTTTACACATGACAAGTTTGTTGGGCTTTAATAACTTCTGGTGCTTATTGATTTTTGTAGCACTCTGTCAAAACCTGAAAACCCCATAGATGGTAGACTTTTAGATTGAATTGTAAACTCCTTGTTCACCTCACTGGGTGCCTAGTTCTGGCATTTCTCTTTATTCAGCTTTTGATTGGTTTTGAGGCAGGGAAAGAGAAAGAACAGCCCAGATTTTGGAATAATGTGCTACTATCATAGTAAATAAAGAATCTTCCTGAAATGCAGGAGACCTGGGTTTGATTCCTGGGTCAGGAAGATCCCCTGGAGAAGGGAATGGCTACATGCTCCAGTATTCTTGCCTGGAGAATTTCATGGGCAGAGGAACCTGGCGGGCTATAGTCCAGGGGGTTGCAAAGAGTCAGACACAGCTGAATGACTACTGATGCAGTGTGTGTGCATCATAAAAATAGTGTCTATTTATAGACTTGATAGGGCTCACTTTTCTCAGTGTTTATGAATTATGACGCATAGTCAAATCTATGTTGTTTTTTTCTAAGTGATATTTTTCAATTATCTCTTGTTCTGAGAGAATGTATTGGGTAGAAGTGATAGTTAGGAGGTAATTAAAAAACTAATCTTTTCCTGAATTGGCCTAATTTTACTTTTTTGAAGTGTGAAGTATAATTTACTTCTAGTTATTTTAATATTTAGCTAAAGAGTTTTCATCAACTTTCTTTTTAAGGTGGCAGTTTTCTTGTAACATTCTTTTTTTAAGTAATGTATTTCTATTTAATTTTATTTTTATACAGATGCAGTGGCTTTGTAATATTACATTAGTTTCAGGTATATAACACAATGATTCTAAATTTTTATAGATTAGACTCCGTTAAATTCACTATAAAAGTATTAGCTGAATTTCTTGTGTTCTTCCATATAGCATGCAGCTTATTTATTTTATACATAGTAGTTTACACTGCTTAATCCCCTACTCTCATCATGTTCTTCCCTTCCCCTTCTCACCACTGGTAACCACTAGTTTGTTCTCTATATCTGTGTGTCACAGATACTTTTTAAAAGTCTTTATTAAATTTATTACAGTACTATTTCTATTTTATGTTTTGGTTTTACGGCCAGAAAGCATGTGGATCTTAGCTTCCCCCACTAGGGATTCACCCCTCATCCCCTGCATTGGAAGGTGAAGTCTTAACCACTGGATGGCCAAAGAAGCCCTTACTTGGCTTTTAATACTGAAGAAAGTTACTGAGCCACTGTTAGAGTCCAGCTAACTCATTGTAAATTTCAGATCAACTTTATGTAATTATTATTACATTATTACATTGGGCTTATTCTTGCAGCATGCTTAGCTTCCTTCAGTAGACAGTGTCTAACTAGAAAGCAAGTATAGCATTATGGCTGAATATGTGGCCACTGGATTCAGACTGCTTGAGGCTCTTCTCTGCTGTGTGATCCACCCAAATTCAGTGCCTTTGCATTTCATTTTCCTCATATGTTTGTTGATCTGAAAGGGTAATTACTTCATAGAGTTATTGAAAGGATTAACTAAAATAATACATATACATAGCCATACTAATGTTTCTTTGAGGAAACAACAAACTGAATTCACCCATTTGATTTTGGTTATGGTAAAAATAAAACTAAGTAGATAATTCTGACAATTAAAGCCTGTGGATGGTTTGGGTTTTTATTAGAGCTGACATCTGTAAATTATCAGTATTATTATTTTTTTTTTCTCGCTAAGTGACTCTGAGGTTGCTATTTGCTTGCCTTGTACAAAATGAACTTTGGTTTTGTTTAGTTTTTGGTATTCACTGTATTGCTGTCTCTAAAGAAAGTCTTTGAAATATTGAATACTTAGATCAGATTTTTAATATCCATTCATGATGGGCGGGCATACCCACATAAATTTGATCATAATATGAGAGGAAGACTTTGATATAGCAGACAACACATTGACTTTTAATATCAAGAATCTTTTAAAATGTGAATTGTGTTAATATTTTAAATACACAAATGCTTAAGATTAATTATAACTTTGACATTTTAAATTTTTCTTGCCAAGCACCATTCTATTTGTTTGCACTCCAGCTGGGGAAATGAATTGGACAACTATTTAGGCCATTAGACTGATGAGGACATCACCTGTGGGGACAGTCTGAAAGTGGGTGAGCTATCTGACAGCTAGACTCTTCTTGTTACACGGCAACATTGCCACTGAGTCCTTGCTTTCTGCCCTGACTTTACTTCCATGATTTGGTGCAATAAAAATCCACTTCACACTTAATCTTATATATGTGTGTGTAGAATATCAAAAAGAACACTGAATTTACTGTCTGTGTGACTTTGAGTGAGTCACTTAACCATTTGGGCCTGTTTCCTCATCTATAAAAAAGAAATAATCTTTCCATTATCACATCTCATAGGTTTTTATAGTAAAGATTGGAGTTTTATGGTTTCTAAGGAGTGATGTGTTTATAAAATGATGTTATTTATGGAACTTGTAATCTTCTGCAGAATTTATTTATTGCCCAAGGGCTTTCTTTTTCTGTAATGGAGATTTTACATTATAGTGGGAAGAGGCTAGGGATCTTCCTCAGATTAAGGAATTCTGGGTCATTTCATTAAGCTTTGTGTTTCCATATCTTCTTCTGTTGAGTCAATGGATTGGACTCTGTGATGTCTACAGATCCCATCTAGCTCTATATTTTTAACTGTTATGTAATTTTATAGTATCTCCTTGATTTTCTCCAGAAATTATTTCTTCTATAAAACCACAAAATGAAGGAAATATTTTTGCTTTATCTACATACTTCAAAATGAGTGAAACTAGGAGATAATGTGTTGCACTTGAAGATCACTTTTTATGTGTGTGTATAAACTTATCTGTATATATGTACTTCTTATATAAAGAAGCTTTGTAGTAAGTTTTTCTAAATAACTAAAATATCATAATTATTATTGTGTAATTGAAAAAAAAATTGTAATTATCTAGGACAACGCAGAGGGAAGGGGTGGGGAGGGAAGTGGGAGGGGGGTTCAGACACATGTGCACCCATGACTGATTCATATCGATATGTGGCAAAAATCACCACAATATTGTAAAGTAATTATCCTCCAATTAAAAAAAAATTAATTAAGTTTTAAAAAGTGTATCTAAGACTAAAAGAAAACATGTTTATGAACCAGAATACAAAAATTTAACTACTTTTCATTCAGAATAGAATTTACTTTGATTTTCTAGTTATTTTTCTAGGTAACTATAATTTCTATTATAGGTGCTATAATAAATGTGTTTATTTACACATGAATTTTCTTCATAAGTAAGATGTATATTTGTTAACTGTGTGAATTATTTGATCCAGAGAAGAAAGAAAACATTTGACTCATATTTTTATGCCCTATGCAAATTTTGAATATAAAATGTTGTTTTATAAATAATTTATATTCAAGAAAAGAACCTCAGGAAAAAAAAAAAGAAAAGAACCTCAGGATCAAGACCCAGATAAAAAGGTACTTGGTCCAGAAACACTAGTGATATTTCAGAAATGTCCAAAGCTATACAACAAAGTGGATTTGACTAGAACTGTTTTCAATTTGCACTTGCCTCCTGGGTATCTGTTCAAACCTGCTTATGAATAGACTCTGGCTGATTTGTAAAGGGGGTTTGTGTTTTATTTCATAGCAGTGTAAAGCATTCTTGTATAAGCCACGGTACTTCCCTGTTTTTTTTATATATTACACTGCAAGTGGTCCTCTGTAAATTAAAAAAAAAAAGTTGTAAAGATAAAATGCAAACTGGTGTCCGTTGCTTAGGCTAGGTTTGCATATGAAATAGTTCTGAAGTCATTACTCTAACTGCGTTATTGACGATGCAGGGGATATTTCTGGTGAACTTCTTTCTGCTCTTATCATTTCTATGCTGTCTTCAAAACTATCCAATTGATTTCTTAGTTTTCTTCACTGATTCTTTTTTCCTGCTTCTCTCCAAGCTCTGGCATTTCACATACTACTTGTCTTCATTCTCTTTGCTTTTTGCTCTGTTCTGCTCAGGCTTACTCATGGCGGTAGCCACAGCTGTGTGAAACACTAACTTTACTTATAACTGTCTTTGGGACTTGTCTATTTAAGTGACCCACAATTACCATTTAGCAGCTTGTCTTAAACCTGTCTCTTTGTGTCTCCAAATTCCTGCTGCAGTGTTTGCTACCTTGTTTTCTTAAGCCCAAACCTAAGTGAGTTTCACCATTTCGTTATCTTCCTACCCTCCACCAATACGCTTTTTATAATCTCTTTAGTAGCATTGTCCAAATTCTGCCCCCTTTCCTCATTTGCAAGGTCATCACTTTGCTCTGGACTACATAAATGCTTTCCTTATCTAACTTAGTGGCCTCCCCAAAGCTCTCCTTATTGCCAACCACTTCGTCTCCAGTCAGCCTTGGAACATGCAAGTCAGATCAGTCATAACCCTTGTTGCTTAAAATGTTTGTCACTTAGTCATTAAGGGCCTTCATAATCTGACTCAAATCCATTTTTTGGAGAATGTGACTTTCTAGTTTACTTATGTTTTTTAACCTTACAATTTCAAGTACAATATTCCCAGGCATTTTTTTAAATTGGTGTGTAGTTAATTTGTAATATTGTGTTATTTTCAGGTGTATAGCACACATTCACACACACATTCAGTTACACACACACACACACACACACATATGCTTTTTCAGATTCTTTTTCTTATAAGTTATTACAAAATATTGACTATAGTTTTCCTTGCTATGTAAGAAGTTCTTGTTGGTTATCTGTTCTATATATAGTAGTGTTACGTGTAAATCCCAATCTCCTAATTTATTCCTCCCCCACCCCAATTGGTACCTGTTTTCTATGACTGTGATTCTCTCATTTGTGTCCTTTTTCAAGCTTCTGCATGTAAGTGATATCATATGATATTTGTCTTTATCTGGCTTATGTAACTTAGTGATAGTTTCTAGGTCCATCCTAGAATAATGCAAATGGCATTATTTCATTCCTTTTTATGGCTGAGTAATAGTCCATTGTGTGTATGTATGTATTATATATATACATACGCCACATTTTCTTTATCCATTCCTCTGTTGATGGGCATTTAGATATCTTCTGTGTCCCAGCTATTGCAAATAACAATAAATGCAGTGAACACTGAGGTGCATGTATCTCTTCAGATTATGTTTACCTCTGGATATATGCCCAGGAGTGGGATTACAGGATCACATGGTAGCTCTATTTTTAGTTTTTTGAAGAGCCTCCATACCATTCTCCATGGTGTTGTAACAATTCATATTGCCACCAACAGTGTAGAAGGGTTCCCTTTTCTCCACACCCTCTCCAGCATTTATTATTTGTAAAATTTAGATGATGGCCATTGTGACTGGTGTGAGGTGATGCCTTATTGTAATTTCAATTTACATTTCTCTGATAGTTATCAATGTTGAACATCTTTTAATGTGCCTTTTGGCCATCTGTTTGTCTTTTTTTTGAGAAGTGTCTGTTTAGATCTGCACATTTTGTACCTCCCAGTTATCCCAGTGTGGAAAAAGCTGCAGGTGGTCTACCAAAATCTATACTATTCTTCCTGAGCACAAGACATGAGTCAACATTCTTTAAGTTAAGATACGGCAATATGGTTTAATTCCTGGCAGTGAAATGACAGTAAAAGTGACATGTAATATCTCTGGGTTTAATACTCTAAGACATTGGGTACATTCTCTTTTTCCCCTTTCCCTTTGAATTGGTTAGAATCTGAGGCAACCATTATTCACCATGGAGAAGATAATGCAAGGGACAAAACTGCATTAATGATTGTTTGGGACTGAGTAACCTGCACTAACCTTGACTGTCTAGCTAGTGGAGGTGATGGAATTCCAGTTGAGCTATTTCAAATCCTAAAGGTGATGCTGTCAATGTGCTGCACTCAATATGCCAGCAAATTTGGAAAACTCAGCAGTGGCCACAGGACTAGAAAAGGTCAGTTTTCATTCCAATTCCAAAGAAAGGCAAGCCCAAAGAATGCTCAAACTACCACACAGTTGCACTCATTTCACACGGTAGTAAAGTAATGCTCAAAATTCTCCAAGCTAGACTTCAACAGTATATGAACCGAGAACTTCCAAATGTTCAACCTGGATTTAGAAAAGGCAGAGGAACCACAGATCAAATTGCCAACATCCATTGGATCATCAAAACACCAAGGGAAGTCCAGAAAAACTTCTACTTCTGCTTCATTAACTATGCTAAAGTCTTTGACTGTGTGGATCACAACAAACTGTGGAAAATTCTTAGAGATGGGAATACCAGACCACCTTACCTGCCTCCTGAGAAATCTGTATGTAGGTCAAGAAGCAACAGGTACAACTGAACATGGAACAATAGACTGGTTCCAAATAGGAAAGGGAGTACGTCAAGGCTGTATATTGTTACCCTGCTTATTTAACTTATATGCAGAGCACACCACGTGAAATGCTGGGCTAGATGAAACACAAACTGGAATCAAGATTGCAGAGAGAAATATCAATAACCTCAGATATGCAGATGACACCACCCTTATGGCAGAAAGTGAAGAGTAACTAAAGAGTCTCTTGATGAAAATGAAAGAGAAGAGTGAAAAAGCTGGCTTAAAAGTCAGCATTCAAGACACAAAGATCCTGGCATCTCATCCCATCACTTAATGGCAAACAGATGGGGAAACAACAGAAACAGTGACAGACTTTGTTTTTTGGGGCTCCAAAATCACTGCAGATGGTGACTGCAGCCATGAAATTAAAAGACTCTCCTTGGAAGAAAAGCTATGACCAACCTAGACAGCATCAGAGCAGAGACATTACTTTACCAGCAAAGGTCTGTATAGTCAAAGCTATGGTTTTCCCAGTAGTCTTATATGGATGTGAGAATTGGACCATAAAGAAGGCTGAGCGCCAAAGAATTGATGCTTTTGAATTATGGTGTTGGAGAAGACCCTCGAGAATCCCTTGGACTGCAACGAGATCCAACCAGTCCATCCTAAAGGAAATTAGTCCTGAATATTCATTGTAAGGATTGATGCCAAAGCTGAAGCTTCTATACTTTGGCCACCTGATGTGAAGAACTGACTCACTGGAAAAGACCCTGATGCTGGGAAAGATTGAGAGCAGGAGGAGCAAGGGATGACAGAGGATGAGATGGATGGCATCACCAACTCAATGGGCATGAGTTTGAGCCATCTCTGGGAGATGGTGATGGACAGGGAAGCCTGGCATGCTGCAGTCCATGGGGTCACAAAGAGTCGGACATGACAGAGGGACTCAATGACAACAACAACCTTGAGTCTTTTCCTTGGTATTATTCTATGGAAATGGAATAAACTTTTGAAAAACTACAAAGTTTTTTTTTTTTTAATTTGAGACTTCTAAACAGTATTTCTTAATTTTTCATATAAACATTCTGTATAGTACCTTGAAATTCCATATCTTCACAGAACGAAGTTACAAAGCCTCATATTCCTCATTGAAACTGTCACCAAGAATAGCAAATATCTTTTTGTAGGTATTCCTACCTTATATTCTGATATAAGGTGTTACTTCTATGTTCATGCTGAGAGACTTCAAATTATTACCTGGCCCTGGATCACCGAACTCTGTCCAACATCTCCATCTTCAGCAGCCTTTGTTAGGACGTCATTTACAATGTTATAAATTGTTTTAATAGACCAAAACAGAATGTGGTTTAAGTGAGAAGAATACTTATTTCTTGAGTAAAAGCCTAGAACAACATCCAGGAGGATAGAGCAACTCCGTTCTACAGGATGTTTCTTCAGTCTTGTGGTTCTGCCTTTCTTGAGTGTATTCTTCAAAGACTAAAATATGTCATCATCATGGTAGAAGAGCTCAATCATTCTTACAATGAACTGCAGTTTGCATAACATCTTCGATCCAGATACTAGTGTTCAGAACTGAATCACATCACCACACCTACATGCAAGAGATGGAAAAATGTAGTCTTTAATTGTGAGGCCATGAGCCCAATTAAAATTTGGTTCCATAATTACAAGGGAAAAAAGAATGATAGGTATTGAGGGAAAGCTAGTGATAACTACCATACTACATGGCTATATGAAATTTGTAAAATTACCTGCTTGGTCTTTCTAAATCATTTTTTTCTTCTAAATATTCCTCTTCTATGGTCTACTTGATCTTTGCATGCAGCAGAGACATCCAGTTAGTCAACACAATAAACCACACCTCCTCATTCCTCATATGTTTAATACCTATTCCTCATGTGTCTAATCCATGACACATCCTGTTGATTCTATCTTATTAACATTATATCCACTTTTTTCCTTTCCTCTGCTCTGCAAAGACTGTAGAAGGCTTATTCCTTCATCATCATCTTCTCTTTGACTGTTACACTGACAGTGGGTCTTTAAATGGGATTGGACTTTAAGTATTGTGTCCCTCTAATCCATCCTCCAAGACATAATGATCTTTCTGAAATTCAAGTATTTTCACTTTACTCTTCTGTTAAAAGCCTTTTGATGGTTCCTCATTGTCTGTGCAATAAAGTCCAAAATCCTTAGCCAAGCACTTAAAGCTCTCCATGTTCTTACCCCTTACTTTGGAGTATTTTCATCCTTATTACTTCTAATCTACACTTTAGCTATCCCATCCCAGTTTTCTGACTGTGGCATGCTGATAAAATCTTGGTGAGTCTGCTTACAAATTTTTCTCTTCCAGGAAAGACTTTTCCTCCTGACAGTAAATAATTTTTTAGGTCAGTCTTAACACTGTGACTCTCATGAAGACTTTCCTGACTCCTGTGTGCTTCCAGGTTTGCCTCGATCATTAATGCCTACACTGTCTCCTTATAGTCCTTTACAACCAGGATAGTGTTGATCACATTCATGTTCTGGAGACAGAAACAAGGTTAAGACTCTGCAGATATTTATGTTATAATATCTTTATAAAATTTATTTATGTTATAGTATCTTGTATAGATATTAATGTAAATATTGGATTTTTTGGAAGGTTTATTTATATGTCAGTCAACTCTATTTGAGAAGTCCTTGTGAAAAGATTCTGTCCTTTAGTCATATTTGAAGGCTTAGAAATTAACGCAATTTCTAGGATATATTAGGTATATAATAAATACTTCTTTAAAAATCTAAGAATATACTGTCCAATACTAATGGTGGGAAAGCAAATTAGTACAACCACTTTACATACGTCTGGCAGTGTTTACTAAAAAATAAAGTAGTCTACCATATGACACAGGAATTTCATTTCTAGTAATATATACAACTTGAACATGTTTGCCAAGAGACATGGACAAAGATGTCCATAGAAACATTTTTTGTAGTAGTTGGAGGATGAAAAATAAAGTCAAAATGTCTATCACTATCATAATGCATAAGGAAATTGTGGGGTATTGAGACAATAGAATTTTATACAGGAAGAGAATTGAATAAGCTACAGCTACCCCAAACAAAAAGCAAAAACAGTCAATAAAATCCCCACTGGATGATCCTGTTTGTATAAAATTATGAAACAGAAAATACAGTAACAGAATCTAGGTAGTAGTTTCTTTGGGAGGTGGAGGAGGGGATAGTGACTGGAAAGGAACAGGAAGTTGGGGTTCTGGTTTGCTGAAGGCGTTTATATATCCTGACCTAGTAGTTGGTTCCACGTCTTCTTTGTGGTAATTCATCGAACTATGTGTTTTATACTTCAGCAAAATAAGTTACAAATAACTGAGTGACTGATAGGCTAGAGTAAAAAGGATTTAGAATGGGTGAGCTTTAAATTTGTTGCCATGGCTTTCTGAATGTGTCTCCTGGGACAGACCCTCTGAGCTTCACCTTCTCCCAAAGAGGATGAAGAAGATTGATCTATGGTCTGCAAAGTTCCTTCCAGCTCTGGCAGTTTATGCAGAAATTAAGAGAAAAGGTGAAAGGACTCTATTTCATTTGTTTTTGGAGATGGCCTTATGCATTCAGTTCAGTTCAGTCGCTCAGTTGTGTCTGACTCTTTGTGACCCCATGGACTGCAGCACGCCAGGCTTCCCTGTCCATCACCAACTCCCAGAGCCTACTCAAACTCATGTCCATTGAGTCAGTGATGCCATCCAGCCATCTCATCCTCTGCCATCCCCTTCCCCTCTTGCCTTCAATCTTTTCTGGCATCAGGGTCTTTTCCAATGAGTCCATCCTTCTCATCAGGTGGCCAAAGTATTGGAGTTTCAGCTTCAGCATCAGTCCTTCCAATGAATATTCAGGACTGATTTCCTTTAGGATTGACTGGTTGGATCTCCTTGCAGTCCAAAGGACTCTCAAGAGTCTTCTCCAACACCACAGTTCAAAAGCATCAATTCTTTGGTGCTCAGCTTTCTTTATAGACTTTCTTTATAGGCCTTATGCATTAGATCAGGTCAAATTAGAAGGAAAAATTTCCATCCTTTTGCTATGTTCATGCTTAAATCAAGTCAAAATTCTGAGACACTTTTGCAATAGGGAGCCTGAACTATAAATCCATTACAAAGTCTTTACACTGCTGTAACTCTGATTATACTACAGATAAATAAATGTCCCAGTTGGCATAGTGGAAGATGTGTACCTTCCTGAGTATAGAACACATACTGTGTAGATCTGTAGTGATGGGCTATTATAAATAGGAATGACCAACCTTTGTAGATTCAGTCCTTACAACATTTAAAACCAAGACCAATTATAGACTCCTCCCTTGTCCTATGAATCTGGGTAATGATGACAGTCAGCATAGTTAAATCATTTCCAAGTATCAGCTCATACATTCAAATAAAATGCAAATTGAAATAATTTTACTTATTATAAATAAATATTGAGTATTTTAGAAAACTCAATTTTTTGTATATTTATTGTATTCTTAACACTTTAAGTGTTTAACATTTTATGAGTTAGCCAATGTAGAGATTTGAATTTGAATTATCCAGATTACATTGTTATTAAGTCTACCTTTTTCAACTGTTGTTTGTCCTCAGGGTAGAATTCTGGATAGAATATGTAACAATCCTGCCTTATTATTATTATTTTACTGTATACTCAGTGATTAGATCTGACTCTGCTTCTATAATCTACAATAGATCTTAAAGGAAAATGTTCTTTAAAATTCTTGAAAGCTAGTGAGATGAAAAATTACTTTAACCATGAAGTCTCTACTTTGAATTCTGCAAACATTGCTTCTGTGGTATATTGTTCTCTACAAGTCATGCATTAATACCCAGGTTAGTATTATAAATCTCCTAGAGCAGAGGAGAGAGGAATCTTCCCTTTAAATATGTTTGTAATACTCACCTCTCCTCTTCCAGTCAGTCAGGAAATTTATTGAAAGACTACTCTCCAGACACTTGGAAGGACACAGCTTAAGAATAAGGTGTGTCTCCCTATCCTCTGCCAGCAGCCTTTAGTCAGACACAGATAAGACTCAGAATGAAAAACACCGGGAGGAAAAAAGAAAAAGAAGAAGAAGAAAAAAAAAAACACCGGGAGAAGAGAGCAGAGGAATATAGAGTAATGAGTCGAACAAACTATAAGGACAATAGAAATACAGGAAGGAGGGTGGTTATCGTGTATGGTTACAACCCTCATGATTTCAAGAGGAAGATCAGCTCTTAAAAATAGCTAGGTGTGTTCTGCCTGAGAGGCAGGGTGGGTACCTACAGAGGCAGAGACTATTGATCTCTCTCTGTGGAGGCTCTCATAGCTCTTCTTACCTTCTCTTTCAGCAGGTGAAGTTACCTCTTAACTCACTGAGATCATCAAAGCTTTCCGGCCGGGGTTCCCTCTTCTAAAACAGTTCAATATAGCATCTTCTTATTTACATTGCTCTGTAGTTTCCACATGTTCTTCTTTCTTCCCTGATGCTCTTGGACGAAGAAGCGTTAGTATTTTAATTCTTGGTCCCTTTTCCTTCCCGTTCTAACACAATTCCAGAGAACCCTTTCCAGATTCATTCATTTCTCACCACAGAAATAGTTACATGACACTTTGGGATTTTCAAAAATTATTTGGCTTATTTGTATGTTCTTTTCATTATGACCTTTACTAGACTCTGCTTGATATTTAGTTAACAGTGAGAGTGTAAATATATTCCCAACTTTAAGCTCCCTGAGGGAAGCATGTGTATTTTCTTTCTCATTTTCCCTCGTGGTATCTTAGGATGTATTGTTGGATCAATAAGAGACTGCACAGTTACTCTTGCTTCATCGTTTTGTTTTGTTTTTATTCTATCTTTCCTTTTATTCATTTGTTCTTTGATTATGCCAAGGATTGTAGGTAGTCTTTAGAAATAATATAAAACATTAAGGTAATGGTAAGAACATAAACATGTATTGAAAATGATCACTCATATATCTTGAAAACTTTTTCACTTGATTTTACTAACCCATCTCCCATCTCACCTTGCCTGTCTTCTGTTTGACTTCCTTCTTACCAAGCACATCTTCAAAATGAGCAGTAGGACTGCAACCTCCATCTTATCACCACCCACTCAGTCCTTGAACTCTGTCTAGTCTGACAGTTTCTGAAAACCTCCTCTCTGAAATTGCTTCCTCCGGGGTCATTTATGAATATACACTTAAAAATTCAAAACACTTTTATCATATCAAACTCTCTTTGCTCTATGACACATAACACTATTCTGCACAATTCTTCTTAAGTAAATCAGTATCTAGCTTGGTGTCCCTGAGTGTCGCTATCCCAGCTCTTCTCATCATTCTTTCGGCTGCTCCATCTCTGTCTCAAGTGTTTGCAGCTTTTCTTTCTTTTGCTTCCTAAGCAGTGGTATCACATAAGGCCTAGGCATTTGTGACTTGCCTTCTCCCTCGCTATCTTTCCTGTATGATTTTGTTTAATTCTATAGAGCAACTTTATGTCCATGATGGTACTCAGATTTCCCTTCCATTCAAGTGAACTGTCCAGCAGAACACCGAACAGTATTCTTCAAGGTCTGTCTTCTGTTCAAAAGTCAACAGGTATAAAGTGGAGACCTTTGACTTCCTCTTTAATTTGATAGCATCATTGTTAGCCAGGATCCAGGGTTTCAACATTTGGAGACTTTTAAAAAATGTCTTCCTTCCCTTTTCTTGCCATTTTGAGTCCCGTTAGTTTCTCTTTTCCTTTAATTTCTTCCTTTTCTTCTTTCTGTACTCATATTAGTAAAACTTGTTATTCATTACTTTTCTGTTGTAAACATTTTCAATGGGTCTTCCTACATTTTTCTTACTTCAGCAAGTCTTCTATAGATTAAACATAATGAAATACATCTTTCTTCAAAATTATTTACTGCCTTTCTTACTTACAGTAGCAGTTCTCAGTCCTGATTGTCACAAAAGGCAGGGCCATCTATGTAATTTGCAAGACCCTGTCCAAAATGAAAATGTGGAGCTTCTTGTTTGAAGGCAGGAAAAAAATGCCATTAAAGGAATTATAATATAAATTGTTTTCTGCTCTTCCATGGTCTGTCAACCTGGCATGGTGTTTCTAAAATTTCTATTTAACGTTGTGCTAAGTAAAGAAAAATTAAAATTTTAAATTATTATCATGGGTTTTACTAGTCATGTTTAAATGACTAATGACAGTTTTAAGTGCTAATATATAAGTATTTAACTCATGCAGAAACATTGATATTACACAATTTTTGTTTTGTTGTTTGTGTGTGCATATATATTTCTTTCTTACCAGAACAAGGGAAATACTGCACAAATCTAACTCAGATGTTTTTATTTAACTTTTTGATAATCACATTTTATTAACACTCTCATTTGACTTAAAGATAAATAAAGAATAATTGAAAGCAAAAGAAACTATAAGTTGCCCTATTATTGGGTTTCCCTGATATCTCAGTTGGTAAAGAATCTGCCTGCAATGCAGGAGACCATGGTTTGATTCCTGGGTCGGGAAGATCCCCAGGAGAAGGGATAGGCTACTCACTCCAGTATTCTTCAGCTTCTCTTGTGGCTCAGCTGGTAAAGAATCTACCTGTAATGCAGGAGACCTGGGTTTGATCCCTGGGTTGGGAAGATCCCCCTGGAGAAGGGAAGGGTAAAGGCTGCCCACTCCAGTATTCTGGCCTAGAGAATTCCATGGACTTTGTAGTCCATGGGGTCACAAAGAGTCAGACACAAGTGAGTGACTTTCACTTTCATTATTCTCTTTTCTTTTATGTTAAATCATTTTCAATGTAAATCATTGACTAATACAGAGAAGTAGTGTGAACAGGAAGGGAAATGATAGGGTCCCTTGGTGGTTTCTGTGGCTTAGAATGCCATATTTTCTTTCTGCCTTCATGAAAATTCTGCTTCAAACAGAAAACATGGCCTCTTGGGGACTGTCAGCACCCCCAGTTACTCAGCTGTAGATGTAGTAAGCTTACCTTATATTACTTTGAGTCTTGCTGAATGAACTTCCATACATCTTGGGGTCACTAGAATTCTGTATTCATGGGCCATAGTGAACACTATATATGAAAAGCATGCCAAAAGAAGGCAACGGATGAAAGATTAATGCTAACATTATTAAGAGTTTCATGGTGGTTACAGCAGAGTGTTAATTAAACTAAGGCTAGGACCCTTAGAAGCATGGAGTCCTATGAGACTGCATAGGTCTCATGCCCAGAAATCTGGGTCTGTATCTGTGGATCATTTTAATGAACCTATTTACATAACAGAAGTTGTTACGGACATTGAAAACAAACTTGTGGTTTGTCAGGGGGAAGGGAAGGAAGAGATAAATTGGGAAATTGGGATTGACATATAGACACTACTATATATAGAACTGCTTCTTGGCCTTTTGGCTAAAATTAAGTGTAGTATGGGGGTTTCTCTGCTGACTCAGTGGTCAAGAATCCACCTGCCTATGCAGAAGATTGCAAGAGATGAAGGTTCAATCCTTGGGTCAGGAAGATCCCATAGAGTAGGAAATGGCCTACTCCAATACTGAAATACTGCTCCAGTATTCCTGCTTCAAAGTTTCCATGGACAGAGGAGCCTGGCAGGCTACAGTCCATGGGGTTGCAAAGAATTGGACGTGACTAAACAACTGAGCTTGCCCAAGCTGTGGGCAAGAATCCCATAGAAGAAATGGAGTAGCCATCACAGTCAACAAAAGAGTCAGAAATGCAGTACTTGGATGCAATCTCAAAAATGACAGAATGATCTCTGTTCATATCCAAGGCAAACCATTCAATATCACAGTAATCCAAGTCTGTGCCCTGACTGGTAATGCTGAAAAAGCTGAAGTAGTTGAATGGTTTTATGAAGACCTATAAGACCTTCTATAACTAACACCCAAAAAAGATGTCCTTTTCATCATAGGGGACTGGAATGCAAAAGTAGGAAGTCAAGAAATACCTGGAGTAACAGGCAAATTTGGCCTTGGAGTATGGAATAAAGGAGAGCAAAGGCTAACAGAGTTTTGCCAAGAGAACACACTGGTCATAGCAACACTCTCTTTGAATAACACAAGAGAAGACTCTACACATGGACATCAAATCAGATTGATTATATTATTTGCAGCCAAAGATGGAGAAGCTCTATACAGTCACCAAAAACAAGACTGGGAGCTGACTATGGCTTAGATCATGAACTCCTTATTACAAAATTCAGACTTAAATTGAAGAAAGTAGGGAAACCACTGGACCATTAAGGTATGACCTAAATCAAATCCCTTACATTATACAGTGGAAGTGATAAATAGATTCAAGGGATTAGATCTGATAGACAGAGTGCCTGAAGAATTATGGACGGTGGTTTGTGACATTGTACAGGAGGCATTGTTCAAGACCATCCCCAAGAAAAAGAAATGCAAAAAGGCAAAATGGTTGTCTCAGGAGGCCTTACAAATAGCTGAGAAAAGAAGAGAAGCAAAAAGCAAAGGAGAAAAGGAAAGATACACCCATTTGAATGCAGACTTTCAAAGAATAGCAATGGGAGCATAAGAAAGCGTTCTTCAGTGATCAGTGCAAAGAAATAGAGGAAAAGAATAGAATGGGAAAGACTAGAGATCTCTTCAAGAAAATTAGAGATACCAAGGGAACATTTCGTGCAAAGATGGGCACAATAAAGGACAGAAATTGTATGGACTGAACAGAAGATATTAAGAAGAAGTGGCAAGAATACACAGAAGAACTGTGCAAAAAAGATCTTCATGACCCAGATAATCTAGGTGTGATCACTCACCTAGAGCCAGACATCCTGGAATGGGAAGTCAAGTAGGCCTTAGGAAGCATCATTATGAACAAAGCTAGTGGAGGTGATGGAATTCCAGTTGAGCTATTTCAAATCCTAAAAGATGATGCTGTGAAAGTGCTGCACTCAATATGTCAGGAAATTTGGAAAACTCAGCAGTGGCCACAGGACTGGAAAAGGTCAGTTTTCATTCTAATCCCAAAGAAAGGCAATGCCAAAGAATGCTCAAACTACTGCACAATTGCACTCATCTCACACGCTAGTAAAGTAATGATCAAAATTCTCCAAGCCAGGCTTCAGCAATACGTGAACTGAGAACTTCCAGATGTTCAAGCTGGTTTTAGAAAAGGCAGAGGAACCAGAGATCAAATTGCCAGCATCCCTTGGCTCATTAAGAAACCAAGAGAATACCAGAAGAACATCTGCTTTTATGATTATACCAAAGCCTTTGACTGTGTGGATCATAACAAACTGTGGGAAATTTTTAAAGAAATGGGAATACTAGACCACTTTACCTGCCTCCTGAGAAATCTGTACGCAGATCTAAAAGCAACAGTTAGAACTGGACATAGAACAACATACTGGTTCCAAATCGGGAAAGGAGTATGTCAAGGCTGTATTTTGTCACCCTGCTTGTTTAACATATATGCAGAGGACATCATGAGAAACGCTGGACTGGATGAAGAAGCACAAGCTGGAATCAAGATTGCAGGGAGATATATAAATTACCTCAGATATGCAGATGATATCACCCTTATGGCAGAAAGTGAAGAAGAACTAAAGAGCCTCTTGATGAAAGTGAAAGAGGAGAGTCAAAAAGTTGGCATAAAGCCCAACATTCAGATAACTAAGATCATGGCATCTGGTCCAACCACTTCATGGCAAATAGATGGGGAAACAGTGGAAACAGTGGCTGACTTTATTTTCTTGGGCTCCAAAATCACTGCAGATGGTGACTGCAGCCATGAAATTAAAAGATGCTTACCCCTTGAAAGAAAAGTTATGACCATCCTAGACAGCATATTAAAGAGCAGAAACATTGCTTTGCCAGCAAAGGTCTGTCAGTCAAAGCTATGGTTTCTCCAGTAGTCATGAATGGATGTGAGAGTTGGACTATAAGGAAAGCTTGGCACTTGATGCTTTTGACCTGTGGCGTTGGAGAAGACTCTTGGACTGCAAGGAGTTCCAACCAGTCCATCCTAAAGGAAATCAGTCCTGAATATTCATTGGAAGGACCGATGCTGAAGCTGAAACTCCAATATTTTGGCCACCTGATGTGAAGAACAGACTCATTGAAAAAGACTCTGATCCTGGGAAGGATTGAAGGCAGAAGGAGAAGGGGGTGTCAGAGGATGAGATGGTTGGAGATGTCAGAGAATGAGATGGTTGGATGGCATCACCAACTTGGACATGTGTTTGAGTAAACTCTGGGAGTTGGTGATGGACAGGGAACCCTGGCATGCTGCAGTCCATGGGGTCGCAGGGTCAGACACGACTGAGTAACTGAACTGAGCTGAAACAACCGAGCATGTGTAGACTCAGTGAGTGGCCTTTCCCTTGTCTTGTCCGGGGGATCTTCCCAACCCAGGGGTTGACCCCAAGACTCCGGATTGCAGGCAGATTCTTTACCAGCTGAGCCACCAGGGAAGCCCAAGAATACTGGAGTGGGTAGCCTATCCCTTCTCCAGCAGATCTTCCCACCCCAAGAATCGAACCAGTGTCTCCTGCATTGTAGGCAGATTCTTTACTAACTGAGTTATCAGAGAAGCATATGTACAGGCTAGATAACTATAAGAGCATACTAAATATCACAGAGAACTACTCAATACTCTGTAATGACCTGTCTGGGAGTAGAATGTAAAAAAGAGTGGATATATGTGTATGTGTAGCTGACTGACTTTGCTGTACAACAGGAACTAACACAACATTGTAAATCAAATGTACTCAAAAAAAAAAAAATTAAGAATTTTAAAAAGCAGTCTCTAGTCCAACCTCTGGGAATCAGAGTGTCTAGAGTGGATTCTAAACATGTGTATTTGAAATTAATGACAAGAAGTGATTTTGCGATCTGATGTGAAAGTTCATGTTCCCTCAGATGAGCACTGAAAGATCTTTATAATCAATTCCTTAATTTTATCACACAACTCCCTACTTAGACCCCTTGTCTGTGATGCGGTAAGATTGTTGGATGTCTCCAGTTTATAGTTCCTGTTTTGGCTTACCCTGGATTGCTCTCGCCATTATCCCCAATTTCAGTGCTCACTTTCTCCACACTACTCATGAGGATTGTACCATTCTTTTTCTTAAACACATATCAAAGCCTAACTTCTCTATAGAAATCTTCCTCCACTACTCCAGCCCATGGTGACCCCACCTTTTCCTCCGTTTTTATAGGTCTTATGTTCTAGGCCATTTATTTTATGTGTAGTAGTCTACAGTGGGCCATTACTTACCCTTTTATGTGCATGTTCTTTTTTCCGTACTAGATTCAATGTGTCCTGAGCACCTGGTCTTGTTTTGAGGTTTAAAATGGTCATGCTAGGGTCTCAGAATTGCAATTGTTCCTATAAAATCTTAAAGAATAAATAACTCTAACAAATAAGGTAGCTTCTGTTTCTAAACTTGATGGGACTGAAGTACTTTTCGGAAAGGGATTTTTACTCATAATTAATTTTTGTCAGTTGCCATAACAGCACTTTAAACATTATTTAGTGGGATTTAAATAAAATCATTGAAACTCATCTGAAATGTGTTACATTACCTGTGCTGTCACAAATATCTACAAGAGTTGTTAAATCTATTTTCTACAGTGATTCCCCCTCCATGCATGACATATGAGTAGTTTCCCTAAAAAGAGAGAATTTTCAAACAAAATAAAGAAGCTCTTCTTAGTGAATTAAAAAGATGACTTTATGAAGCTTGTTTCTGTACACTTGATTTGAAGCTGGAAAAAATAGATACAATTGGAATAGTTTCTTTTGTCTTTCTTGGTTTTTAGCTGAAAATTAGTAGCCAGAAGGAACCTTATAAAATGATATAGAGTGAACGTATGCAATAATGTTTTTCCTGGGGAAGAAGTGAGAAATTATGAAGCTGTCTCCAAGTGGTTCTCTTACAGTTTCTGTAATTACTATCAAAGCCAGTATATTATAATGTGAATTTGAAAAATAAGGAATGTACTTTCAAGCAAACACACATATATGCATACATGTGGTAGTCTTATGATAAGTTAATTAAAGCCACCACACTTTTAAAATAAATTATCAGCATATTTAATTAACGTCTAAGGCCTCCTTCCAGTTTAAAAAGTTACTTTATATTTCTCTGATTGTGTAAGTGTATGAGTAGATTTTTTTGTTAAACTTTAGTCCTAAAGGAAAAATTTTACTACATGTTATTTAGAATAGAGATGTGGGTTTTTCTTTAAAGACAATATATTCTAATACTATATCAAATTTAGGAAAATAAGTTACATTTTTATATATCATTTATCTAATGTCATTTAATCATACAAATAAAATATCTCTGAGTTCTAGCAGAGTTAATGCAGGATTTGCTTCTAATTCAAATATAAAATTTAATTGTCCAGTCATGTAAGTTGTGCTACATTTATAATCACCGAAAGAACCCTGGAGTTTCTTTGTGCTTTTTCTTTGAGGCCATTTAGGGAGAATGGTGGACAGTCATCCTAGCTATGGCTCTGCTTTGGTTTGTCCTTTCTTTATGGGGGAAAATAGACAAGAGAAAGAATAAAAAGAAATACATCCTTGGGGTGGCATTTTATGACATTTTTACATTTGAACATCTGGAACGCCTAGTGTGACAGTGACGACCCAACTGACAAAGCTGCCGACTGGATTCACTATCACACACACAAAATACAGGCACTGAAATATCACTTTAATTCTGAAAAGCTCAATGGAGTTTCTCCCCATGTTGGCCTTGAAGATAGAAAGGGAAGCTGCATTTATTTTGAAGATGCATTCTGAGTATTGTACATCACCCACACTGGAAAACAACAGTTCCAAAGAAAAGAACATGTATTATAGGAAAAGAGAAGAGGGCAGCTGTAGAACTGACTCTAATTGCAGATCCTGGATGGATTTGATAATCAAATGACTACTCTGCATAAACTCAGAGTAAAATAGCAAAACATTAATTACTTCTATTATTGCTTTTATCTATGGAGATGTAGAACAAAATAAATGCATAAAACATTTTAAGAACAGAAATCTAAAGGAAAATACAATTTCCGTATGGAAATATCTGCAGTGGTGATGAAAAGATGTCAGAGAAAGAAATGAACCCTAAAATAAAATGCTGACAGAAATAAAAAAGTTAGCTATCTACAATATGCTGTTATTTAAAGAAGTTACAAAATAAGAGAATGTAATAAAGATAATATTTTTGGTGTTTAAAAGAAGACATGATGTATAGTCTGTCTTGGTCTTTTGGCGTTGCCATAATAAAATGCCACAACCTAGGTGGCTTATAAACAACAGAAATTTATTTCTCTCAGTTCTATAGAGGCTTGAGAATCTAAGATCAGGATGCCAATCCTTTCTGGTGAAGACCCTCTTCCTGGTCCAGTGAGCACCTTTTTTGTGTATCCTCACATGGTGGAAGGGACAAGTTAGCTTTTATAAGAGAATTGATCCCATTCATGAGGGCTCAACCTTCATGATCTGTTCACTCCTAAAGGTCTCACCTTCTAACACCATGGAGGTTAGGGCTCCAGTATGTGCAAATAGAGGGACATGAACACAAACATTCAGACTACAGCCTAGTGAAATAACTTGGCTAATTTTGGCAGAAATTAAACAAGACTTCTGGTGTTGGGGCTAATTATGCTAAAATATTGTTATTTGTGTGGTGATAAATTTTATGATTTACCTCTAATTGAATCTAAAATTTAATGAGCTATGTGCCAGTGAGCAATGACAGGAACAAAATGAATTGACTTTATAGAACATGGTCTTTAATACTGTTATGGAAAAAATGACTCTTTGATTCACCAGTTTTCTGAAATATCTGCTCACTAAAAATGGGCCTTCCTTTATCATCCTAGAACATCCTAGAACATTCTAGGCAGTTCTAGAAAATCTCAGTGACCACAATTTACTATTACCCCACAGAAAAGTAGCCAATAAAATTAATTACATAAATAAAGAGGATGT
The DNA here is from genome assembly GCF_910594005.1 of Cervus elaphus. NCBI lineage: Eukaryota > Metazoa > Chordata > Mammalia > Artiodactyla > Cervidae > Cervus > Cervus elaphus. The sequence goes on along the minus strand of NC_057842.1, from coordinate 30,119,088 downwards.
TCTTTTTAGTAGCAAAAAAAATGAAAGTAGCCAGTTCTTGATGTCAAGGAGCAACAGACCACCAGCACCACCATTATCACTACCACAAAAGACTTTGCTCTTCTGATGCTGGGTTCTTGGAGATGTGTGCTACATTGATTTTTCAGTAAGAATGTTTTAATATAATGGCTACTGGGAAGCCCTGTGTCTGGTCCCTGCTGTATCTGGTCCCATCACCTCCTAAGCTATTCTAGAAATTATACTTTGAACTAGAATAAATTTATCATTAAATTCAACTTAACTCTCTTTGGAACTGGTTTGATTTCCAGAAAAGGTTTTGACTCGTCCAGGATTTCCTTGTTGATAAGAGGCACAGTTAGATCTTGAATCTGTATATTCCCAAGCTACATGTTCATTTACTCTTCTAGTTAAATTTGAACCCTTCCTTTTAAAATTTGAGATTTAGGCAATTCTTGGAAAATTAATTGTTCCAGTTCATATAATAAAGCCATTAAGGATATACCATCACATATGAAAATAAGGATGCTATTTCCTAAAAATTGGTCAGTCACCAGCCAAGGACTGAGAAATGTGTGGCAGTTCTTTATATTTCACATTATAAAGACTCAAGTATTCATAAATATAGCCCCCCCCCCCCCAAAAAAAAAAAACCAAAATAAAACCAAAAAACTACATCCCTTTGACCTGTTGACTCATAGCTGCTGGTAGCTTTAGGTGATAAACTGTTAGTTGCTAACTTGATACTCATTTCCATTTTCTCTGTTCTTACTTGAATCTAGTTTGTTTTGAGTGTTAATGTGCCCAACACGCACAATGGATTATTATCTGTTTCAGTTAATGTTGACAATTTTTTTTCACCTAATTTGTACAGCCTTATTTGCAGTCACATGTGTCCATGTGACCCAGTCTGGCTGCTGGAAGGCTTTCTTAAGGAATGTTTGTTTTCTAGAAGAAAGGGGTCAGATATGGCCAAAACTGTCATTTCTGCTTCCCTGTATAGTGTCTTAAGCATGGGTTTGATGCACAGAACGTCTTGAAAACCCCAAATATCTTAGCCCTGTTATTTTTGAATTGCTGAACTAATAACAGCCACCAACTATATCCATTTAGTCTTCTTTTGTGAGAAAAATAAACTCTTGCTGGTTTAAGCTACTGTTAGCTGGGTTTTCTATTGCTTATAGCTGAAAGCATTCCTAACTAAAATCACATGGCTGAGAATTGAATAAGCTTACTTCCAATACTAGGGAAAGAGATAAAAAGGAAAGAATAAATGACATGAGAACACACCCCGAAGATTGTTTTGATTTTTGAAAAGTTTCTTTGAGTACTTTGTGCTTCACTATGATTGCCCTTACAATTTCTCAGTCAAATGTCCAGAGATGAAACCATCTGCAGTTGCTATGAAACCAGAACCCATTTACAAGTGCAGCTCTTAAAGAATATAATTCCTTTTCTAAGGCAGTCTGAGAGGATGACCTGCATTTACTAACTATTGCAGACTATACCTGATACCAAGTAAGGGAGAGAAAGGGTTAATCTATAGGCTCATGGAAAATCATGAAAGTTGTTTAAATCAGGTTCTGTTGGTGGTGGTCTGGTCTTCTAATCTTGATGAGCCTCTCTGATCCCTTTAATCTTGCCTCAAGTGTTTTCCTGGCTGCTCCTCTCTTGATTACCAACTGTCTGCCCTTTGGAACTCAGAGAAGGTCTTGGAGGCTGGAGTCTTGCCTACAAGAAATGGAGGACAAAAAGGCCTCTGTGCCCAGCAGCCACACAGGACCATGCTCAGCTCAGCATTACAGTCAAGCCAGAAGTTGGGAGAAGGAAGGATTTATTACTTTCAGCAAATAGAGAGAACACCAAAGATCTTTCCAAAAGCAATGTCTCCTGGAACAGCAAAATTGGGGAAGTTTTAAGCTAATACGCATGAATACATGAAGGGGCTTGAGCAGAGGAGAATTCAGCATAAAATTGAGGCAAAGGTCAACAGAGTCCAAGCTTTAGTTGATTGAAGTCAGGAGGGTCTACATCATCATCCCATCCTCCACTTGGGTGTGACACAGGACAGAAGGGGGCAAAGTACAACTTTTGAAAGAATGACATAGCCTGAGGACACAACATAAACTGATTAAAGTCAGTTAGGCCCAAGATGGCAGACAAACCGACTTCTCCTAGACCCTGATCCTCAGTATAAGCTCATTTTAACACATCACCAGAAGCTGAAGCTCCAATACTTTGGCCATCTGATGCAAAGAGCCGACTCATTGGAAAAGACCCTGATGCTGGGAAAGATTGAAGGTAGGAGGAGAAGAAGGTGAAAGAGGATGAGATGGTTGATGGCATCACTGACTCAATGGACTTGAGTTTGAGCAAACTCAGGGAGACAGTGAAGGACAGAGAAGCCTGGTGTGCTGCAGTCCATGGGGTCAGAAAGATTCGACAGGACTTAGTGACTGAAAAACAACACAGCAGTAAGCTAAGTGATGCACCCAGAGGTGCCATGACAGTTCCAAGGCTGCCCAGAAGACCAAAAAGTGGATGGTGGCCCAACTTCTGCAAATCTCTGCCTCTTCCCCAAAATAGAATAATGCCCCCACTCATTAGCCTATGAGCTTACCCAGCCCATAAAAACTAACTGTACCACATTCCGAGGCTGTGCTCACCCTCTGCAATGGCCCACACTGTTGTCTTTGGAGTGTGTTTCTCCCAAGGCTGCTCTTGCCTTCTGCGATGGCCTACACTCTGCGTGTGGAGTGTGTTTCTGAGTAAACCCACCTCTTACCTATCACTTGTCTCTCACTGAATTCTTCAAGAACCTGAGCTCCATTGGGTTCTGAAATGAAGTTTGTGATCTCAGTTGTAAGACTGAGGTTTTGTCTGGCTTCAAGTCCCAAGCAGAGTTTTGGCCAGGTTTGAATCCCAGTGCATGAGTTCAAGTCCCAACCTGAGGTGAATGGTTTCAGCTTGGGGGGTCCTTAGTTCCTGTGGAATTCAAAGACTATGTCAGAGTGTTATATACATCCTTTGAGAAGGAGCTCAGACTCTGTTTTATTGCCGAACTATTGTTTCTTGACTACTTTTCCTTAGTCCCTGCCTTCTCTCATTTCTTTTAAGATCATTAATTAGACATCATCCACGGCAAGCATTGTGGCCAGGCCTAGATCACAAAATCACTAAGGCCCAAAGTGACTTTTCTTATGTCAAGAAAACCATGCCTTATTCTCTTTCTCTAGGGACCATTCCCCGCCGGCCCACCCCCCCCTCCCCCCCCACCCCGCCCCACCACCCCTTACCCTATCAGCTTACACTACAGACAACTCATGCTTAAAAGACCCTGACTCCTCAGTTGGTTTTCAGGGGAGTGTTTTTAAAGCCAGTATTTGGGACTGAGGGCTGCAGGATTCATGGCTTTCTTCTGATTGGTTGGCGGTGAGGTAACGGTGGTATTTCAGGAATCTACATCATCAATCTTCTCCTTCCCACCAGTCTGGGGTCTAGTGCTTGGGTGAAGCATATAGTTTCCGTCCACCATCTGGATGGAAGGAAGTTGGTCTTAGTTCAAGAAGAACGGCTCAAGGATATCCATCATATTGTTATCCCTTGAGGAGAAACTAAGACTCTGTTTCATAGCTTAATTATTGTCATTAGTTTTCTCATTTAATAGTTTTTCCTTTGTTTCCGCTTACCCTCACTTCTCTAGTTAGGAATTGCTTGTGCCTGCTCTCTGGAACTCAGGGAATGCCTAGGAGACTAAAGACTTTTTCTACAAACAAGAAACGGGACACAGAGGGGCTCTTGTACTGAGAGGGTCTGATAGGACCCTGCTTTGCTTCATAGTTATCAATTGGCCTAGAATATCCAAAGAATATAGCCTTGTCTATCAGGAAATAAAATTCTGGTGGCTAGGATAAAGCAGAAGTAGGTTCCAAGAAGCAGGCAATGGTTCTAGAGAGTTAAGTGAGCCTTGTAGCTATATAGTTCATTTTCAGAGCAGATCACCTGGCAACTTGAAAATGTAAGCAAAAGTGTCTAGGTGATGGGTTGAAGAGTCTGGATCTAGGCAGACTGGTAAAGTTCAGACCAAGAGAGTTTGGAGTCTAGAAAATTCTCCAGTTTTGATGAAGTTGTAAAGTGTCAATCAGGAAACTAAACCAGAGCCCAGAGATATAGTTATTTGAGAAGGCTGGTGGTGGTGGTCTTGGTAGCCCTTATCACACAGATCTCTATTGTTCAGCGAGGCATAGATAATATTAATGCACACTCCTTACCGTGCACACTTCTCAAGCTGAGATTTGTATCACCAGAGGACCATTTCTGTATCCTCATAGCAGTTTTCTGTGGGGAGTGCATTCCACGAAATGGAGATGCTAACTCAGCACAACTTGTGGTGATTTGTGCATAGGTTATTGTCTTTCACATATTTTAAAATGTGACCCATGGTTAGACTTTATATGGAACAAGAAGACATAAATTAGAAATGAAGCAAGAATTGTATGGCTAATAGTTTACTGTGAGTGAAGCACTATGATACTTTTATCTTATTCAATTTTATTATATTATTATATGCAGGAAAAATGTTGATCCACAAAATTGATTTCATGATCCAGGAATAGGTCAGGACCCATAGTTGGAAAAGTCTGGCTTAGTTTCTATGAAGATTCATTCTAGATGTCCAATATTGCTGTTCTCTCTTTGGATTTCTTTGGTTACTCAAGTCAGGATTCCTCCAGCCACTGTTTCTTCCAGCAGCTGTCCACAGAAGCGTTGACTTAGACTTGTAGCTCCAGTACATCATTGGTGCCTTTCATCATGCTAGGAAACATTCACCAGTCCTGAACTTACTGGATATCTTTACCTAATGTGTCCTCAGCTATTTTCTGGAAGGAGAATTGAGCCATCTTAACACAGGCATGTTGACAATCAGTGCTATGCACTTTCTTTATTTTCTGCTAGCAGACAGAGCCTATTTTTGTCCATCATTATGGGTCCAAACTGCTTATCAGAACATGAAATAAATGACAGAAAGAGACACAGTAGCAGGAGAAATACACTGAAGAACATGTCCCCCTCCAGGATAAAGTTGTAGAGCCCTACTGGCTGAGGGTGTTAGCCTGATTCTCATGGGCTGAAAGTTATAGTTTCATCTGCCAGGCTAGCCATTATTGACTGAAATCATGCAAAAGCACTTAAGGTACAAAAAAGCATTCACATAAGCTGTGCACTACATGGATTACATTTATATATACGTATACAGTTTCTTTGGAAGGCATTTCAGAGTCTGCTATTAAAGTTAGTGCAGTAGTTTTAAGCAGAATATTTGTGTGATCTGCCCTGCTGTTACCTCACTTCTGGGATCAACATCTCCAGATGTTTCTTCTTCTGCTTCAAAGTTCAGAAAGGAGTCTGGATAAGGAACTGAAGTAGTCTCTTGTGATTTCTCTTTCTGCTGTCAAATTTTAGACACAGATCCATGAGATGTTGCTGGGGACCCCTTCTCTTCCCAAGAACTTCTTTGCAGAGTTTGTCCTCAGGTTCAGCTTCAGATTAACTTCACACCTTATTCTGTGCTCCAGCCTCAAAGCATCAGAACAAGATATAGTACTATACAATAGTGAGTTGACTTTTGCTAAAATCATCATTTTATGTGTGTGTGTGTATAAAATTAGATCCTTGTATCTTTTCACATAATGCTGAGAAGTCCTTATAAGAGCTGTCCCCTGTGGCTTCATAGTCTGAAATATGTTACTGATTAGCAAATGAGAAATCATTTCTCTGTTTAAGAATTGAAACAGAAAAACTGAACATATTGGAATAGATTGTTCATTTACCCTAAATCAATGCAATAGGAATTGCCAAAATAATGACTAATATAAATAGAAAAGTACATATTATCACAAAGATTTAATAACTAATTGAAAAACCAGTGATGAGTGTTTTCCTGCATATAGTTCTAGAGAAAGGAGAATTCCTTTAAGAGCATGATAAAATAAGATTAAAATAAGTATGGTAAAAGTATGTGTCCCTTGAGTAAAGTTCTGAATTATACTAATGAGATACTGTTTAGGGATTTCATAGTCTAAGATATGTTCTTTGATTTTTCACCATGACACAAGACTGAATTTTGCCCTGGAGCTCAGTATTATTTTCTGCCATGTGTTAATTTTTTGCATGAATGCCTTATTTGCCATCGTTTAGCCTATGCTGCAGGTGGATTGTTAGCCATACTTATTGCTGATATTTTTGTTGGCTGAAGCTGAAGGACAACTCAGGGTCTTGCCTAGCTCGAGGGTTTTGTGACTGTGAAGGCAATTTTGAAGTGTGATTTGTCATTGTAGAAAAAGACTGGCTTCTTAAATATTATCCTATGGGCCATGGTTTAAATTAATAAACTTTCTCAGTAGGTTCAGAACATTTGGTGTGTGTTTTAAAAGGCCCTGCTTTTTATTTAAGACTTCATTGTAACCACAATGTGTTCATTCCTACAGGTATGCTTATTTACATAACAATTGAGAATTGAGTCAAATACTCTTACTAAACCATTGTTAGGTTTTAGCTGCTATGTTATGAAAGCTATTTCTTTCTCTCTTAAAGCAGCCCAGTCATTTCATGTTATTCAATCCCTTACAGAATTTACGGCCATAAGGTTTACAGTGTGGTTTGCTTTAATTCAAATGCATCTACTTTGGTAGTTTTAGTAATTACATGTTTCCATCAGGGATGGTTGGAAAGAAATGCAGTTGACAAACTATTGTAATAGGTTGACAACCACTGGGCTTATAAAAGAGCCCAGAGTTATCCCTGAGCTATAATTAGTAAGTGTGCATGATGCAGCTAGATTTTCTAAGGTGCTTATCACCTATTGAATATGCCTATTCTTCTTTCCTCAAATCCTTGTAAATTGGGACAGATACATACCACCTGCTTTCACCCAAAATAGTAAAAAAAGTGTTTTAAAAGGTTTTTCTTATGACTTGCATTATTTTTTGAGTCCTTCAAGAAAAATATTGATGCAAAGGTATAATGAAACTATCTTTAAGAATCCTAGTGTTCTTGTCAAAGTGATTCTGATTTGTCCCCTTGTGGAAGGAGACATGCTTTGGAGTAGATAGTATGTGTTCAATTCTTTTCCCCTCAGCTTTACTGAAATATAATTGATGTGTAACATTATGTGAGTTTAAGGTGTTAAAGGGGCTTTTTTCTTGGTAGCTCAGTTGATAAGGAATCCATCTGCAATGCAGGAGACTGTGTTTCAATTTCTGGGTCAGGAAGATCGCTGGAGAAGGGATAGGCTACCCACTCCAGTATTCTTGGAAGCTTCCCTGTGGCTCAGCTGGTAAAGAATCCGCCTGCATTGTGGAAGACCTGGGTTCAGTCTCTGGGTTGGGAAGATCCCCTGGAGAAGGGAAGGGCTACCCACTCCAGTATTCTGGCCTAGAGAATTCCATGGACTGTATAGTCCATGGGGTCACAAAGAGTAGGACACGACTGAGCGACTTTCACTAAAGGTGTTGATTTGATACATTTAAATATGGCAGAATGACACCATAGCACTAGCTAATACTTCTATCCTGGCACATAGTTACTATTTCTTTTTTTTTTTTTTGTGGTGAAAACATTTAAAATGTACTGTCATACAGTATTAGTAGTTATAATCACTATATTATGTATTAGATACTGAGAATTGGTTAATCTTAGAACTAAAAGTTTGCACCCTTTGACCAGCATCTCCCTATTTCCCACCCCCACCTCCACATCCTGAGTAACCACTACTCTGCTCTTTGCTACTCTGAGTTTGAATTTTTCAGATTCCACAAATTAAAGAGAATATACAGCATTTCGGAGAAGGCAATGGCACCCCACTCCAGTACTCTTGCCTGGAAAATCCCATGGACGGAGGAGCCTGGTAGACTGCAGTCCACGGGGTCGCTAAGAGTTGGGCCCGACTGAGCGACTTCACTTTCAATGTTCACTTTCATGCACTAGAGAAGGAAATGGCAACCCACTCCAGTGTTCCTGCCTGGAGAATCCCAGGGATGGGGGAGCCTGTGGGGTCACACAGAGTTGAACACGACTGAAGCGACTTAGCAGCAGCAGCAATTAGGTGTCTTTCTCTGTCTGGCTTATCTGATTTAGCATAATGCCCTTAAGGGCCATCCAAGTTGTCACAAACAGGATGTTCTCCTTTTCTTTGTACATATACTAATACAATAAAATATTAGAAGAAAATATATAAAATGAAACATATATATATATTTATCACATCTTTATTCACTCATCCATTGATAGACACTTAGGTTGTTTCTATATTGAGAACTATATATATGAGAGTGTGTGTGTGTATATATATGTAAATACAGTAACATATTACAGCTGTTTCTATATCTTGCCTATTACACAAGCACACACCTGTGCGCACACACACACACTCATAAATAATGCTGCAGTGAACCTGGCACTGCTGATCTCTCTAGGACATTCTGATTTCATTGCTTTGGGTATATATTGGGCCTAATTCTTGACTCCACTCTAAGCTCAGTCTTCGTGTTCTCATCTGTAAAATGGAAATAATGCCCACCTTAATTGGATTGTAGGGAAGGTTTCAGGAGAAAATATATGGGATGGGTATCACTCAAAGTGAGCATATTATAACTACTAGTTTTTCCTCATGAAAAGAATCAATGTGACCTTAATAATTATCTCTACCTCATTGAAAATTAGACTAATATAACTTAGCTTCATTGGTTATTCCAGTGCACTTGAATTAAATAGCTGGAAGAATAATTTGGTTGTGCTTTATGGAGGTCATAATACTCCAGCTTGATAATACCATTTTCATACATTTATCAAATGCTTAGTGTTGTAGTAGTTTAAAAAACAAACAAACACAAACAAATACTCTGTTCACAGGGGTATATTATTTGAATCATTGAATTTAAGTATTTACCTGTCAAATATCTTTGAGCGACTTCTTAGATAAATATTTGTATGCACTAATTGATTTCAAAGGGATTCTTTGAAGTTCTCTCTGTGGTCCTATGGGATAATTCCAGTTTCTTTCAAAATTTGCTGGGCCTGAAGCAAAAAATAAAAACAAAACAAAACCAAGCATCAGCCCTTTCTTTTTTTTCCCACACTCGTGCATTCTAGCTCTTCACTTATGGGGTGCCTTTTCCCCAGTTTCTGATGCAAGCAGCCTTAACATTCCATCTCCATTCCAGTTCATCCTCACCAGGGTAGGATTTTGAATTAAATCACTTCCAGAATGGTAGACACTGTAGCTTGAACTGTGAGAATTATGAGATTCCAATTTTAACTCCTAATTCAACTTTAGACCTTGTCTTTTGACCTCAGAAGATTACCCATAGCCTTCTCCTGGAGTCCCCATGCTATCATTGGGGTGCTGTCCCCCCACCAGTAACCTTACGTTTTGGTCTCTTATTTCCCAGGACAGTTGCCAAGAGTCATCCCTTCATCATCATAAAGCCTTACTCACAAGCCTCTTCGGGGCTATTGCTGTAGTCTTATCCTATGCCCTACTCTTACAGATACCTAATGAAGAAGCATATGCCTATGCCAGATCCACTCAGTCTCAGTAGCAAAGACTTTGATAAGAAAAGACGTAAAACCTGAGGAATTAGTCTCTTGTTTAATAAAATATTTACTTCTGGATAAAGAGAAACTATGAAGGATCACCTGGAATTGGTGTTTATGTAGATACAGTGCAGTAAATAGCAACTTCTTTGGGTTATTATCAGAGTCCCGTGGACTACAAGGAGATCAAACCAGTCAGTCCTAAAGGAAATCAGTCCTGAATATTCACTGGAAGGACTGATGCTGAAGCTGAAACTCTAATACTTTGGTCACCTCATGCGAAGAACTGACTCGCTGGAAAAGACTGTGATACTGGGGAAGACTGAAGTCAGGAGGTGAAGGGGACGACAGAGGATGAGATGTTTGGATGGCATCCCTGACTTGATGGACATGAGTTTGAGTAAGCTCCAGGAGTTGGTGATGGACAGGGAAGCCTGGCGCAATGCAATCCATAGGGTCCCAAAGAGTTGGGCATGGCTGAGCGACTGAACTGAACTGGGTTATTTACTGTACCTGTATCTTCAAAACTCTTTCACTGAACTCTTAAACTTAGGTCATATTTCAAGATTTGGATAGAACTTTGCTTTAGTATCTTGGAGTTTATTATGTTTATATTTCTGCCACCCTGATATTTAAGGAATAAGAGCAATGTCAAGTGTGTTTTTGAAACTGTCACATCACACTTGTAGGCACATGCATATATTAATTTTGTATGTTTAAACCTCAAGAATTATGAACTATGTCTTCAATATTTTCACAGTTATAAAGAATGGGTAAAATAATGATGTTTCATTAATTGAAGATATTGATAATGCTTAAGGTGATCAAGTACTCTCATTGAACTCTAGTTTCTTTCTTCCTCACTTATTTTATCCTGGGTCAGTATAACTGCTTGTATTTGAGAAGACACTTACTTTGCTAAAATCCCCTCTTCTGTTGGTCAGTACTATTAACATTATGAATAATGCTATTGATGAAGCATATTCTAAAGCTAACATAGTGTAGAACTTTAACTTCAACATCTGCTGTCTCTGTCTCTCTTTGCTGGGTCAAGACTGCTCTAGCTACTTCCACTGTTGAGACTTCTGGATGTTAGAAAATAAAGATAAGTCTACCATTCTTATGATAATTATGGTGTATTGAACACTTTAATCTGAACACCTCAGTTTATTCCATCGTTTCATTGTATCTGTGACCCTGTGGTAGAACTCAAATAGTGCTAACATCCAAGTCTAAATCCAGGTCCATCCAGAAGGTGTGTGTGTGAGTCACTCAGTCGTGTGTAACTCTTTGTGACCCCATGGACTCCTTTGCCCACCAGGCTCCTTTATCTATGGAATGCTCCAGGCAAGAATACTGGAGTGGGTTGCGATTTCCAGAAGGTGAGGCCCAGGCTGAATGGCTCTCTCAGTGTTAGGCACTCCACACTGCCCCCCGCCCCCCGCAGCTTTTTCCGCAGTGATTGTGTGACTGTGAATATGCACATTTTGGTTTTTGCTGTTTCCACAAGTCTGCCTGTTTTCAGCTTGGGAACTGTCCAACCACAGCCCTAGTTTGGCACATCCTGTTTCAGCATGTGTGATTCACTTCCCTCCTTCTCTGTCTCCTTGTGTAGACTTTCATGACTTGTGTTGCCATGAGCAATCCTTGTAAATGAACGATTTCTCCACCACTGAATTTTGGAGATAATTAGCCAGTTGTGTCAAATCAAAACTTTTAATCACATGTAGTTCAAGCCAGAATAAACCATATTTAGAATGTTTAACCCTGATTCCTGTTGGGTAAGTCATAAAGGAATCCATTATGGATGACTGAGTCTTCAGCACAATTCACCCTTAGATTATTAGACTATAATTTATGATAACATCTGTTTTGGATACCATGTCATTTCTTTAAACTGCATATTTTCCTTATGTCAGTATCAAGTTCATTCACTTTTTATTATGGCATTGGAGAATAGTGTATAATTAGTAACAGTTATTTCAGAATCTGTAACCACCTGTATAGTCTTATTTGCATAATAAAAAGGGAGGGTTATCAACTGTACAATAGTGTTGCTGTGTTCTTGTAGGTTAATGAGGAATTTAGTTGGTGAGTAGAGAAAAGTAAAGTATTTCTCTTGGAATTAAAAAGAATCTACACTTAAATAATGATTTTAAGACTAAATCCCTATAATTTCGGAGGCATGCATCACTAATTTCCCTGAAATTGTATTTGCTGTCTATGTTTTTCCGTTATGTTGACTGTATAAAGTACTTTTAAAATGTGTTTCTTGTTAATACTTTGCTTTAAATGTGCATGATGAGATAGATGTGCCTTAAATGAAACTTACACTTTAATTTTTTAAACCTAATTTTACAGGAAGCTTCAAAACTCTCCTTGTGTTAATAACATTATCACTATGGAAATTTTACAACATGTTTTCCTAAAGGAACTTGAAGTATTTTCACCATTTTCAGATGATTTGCCCTAAAAAAAAAAGTGAACTCTGTCACTTACATCTGATGATTGTATCATTGATTGTATTGTGCAGTGAAAACCAGTTAGAATTGAAAGCAACCTGCTGAATTATGGCTGGCTCTAAAGAACTGTGATAAACTCTTTAAATTCTGTAGTAACCTGACAAGTTGGTTAGATTATTAAGAAATCTCTGTGTAGATATCCTTTTTACTCCCTTTCTTGTTTGGTAAACATAGAAGGTCAAGCCAGCTGTATTTGTGTCTGGTATCACAGGGAGGAGCCTTCCCACCCTCTGCCAATGCAGAGACATAAGAGAGGCAGGCTCGATCCCCAGGTCGGGAAGGTCCCCTGGAGGCGGGCATAGCAACTCCCTCCAGTATTCTTGCCTGGAGATTCCCATGGACAGAGGAGCCTGGCAGGCTATGGTTCATAGTCAGATACCACTGAAGCAACTTAGCACCCTGAGAAATGATCATTCAAGTGCCAACATTGGAGGTGGCTATACCTAGGAAAGAAAGCTTTTCATGCTGAAGTCTTTACTAAGTGGTTTTGTATCTTGTCTCTCCAGGTTTGTTTTCTTGCACTCAAAAACAGAATGGAATCTCAGACCTTAAGAGTCACCTTCACTCTGTATCTCAGTGCCTTTAGGGGTCAATACCCTGATTGATGAGAAAAAGCAAAATGTCTGCATGATTCAGTTATTCTAGCTCTTTGCCTTCAAGGTCAAAGCTCTAAACTATGAAGCATGTTATAGCTAATATGTATCAAGTTTCTCACAGTACTAGGACTTTTTCTTGACCTTATTATGACCCCTTTCAGATAAACTGAACATACATGTCCATATTTACCCATGAAAAACCAGATTACATGAAAAGAAAATCACATGGAGAGAGAATGTGTTTCAAATGTTCTTGTGTAAAGCTAACTTATGTTTATTCCTCTCAAGTAGTCTTTCATGTTTCTTCTTCTTTCTCTCTCTGTACAGCACTAGAATGTTACATAGGTCCTGTGTATCCACAAGATGGATGTATTTTGTAATCCATCATGATGCTCTTAAGAACTTAAGAGCACGTATCTGGCATTATCTACTTCTCTAAGCCATAGCCAGAGAATCACAGTCATGAGTTGGTGGGCTTTGATAGCTCTCTGGGTTCCCTGGTGGCTCAGATGGTAAAGAATCTGCCTGCAATGCAGGAGACTCAGTTTCTATCCCTGGGTTGGGAAGATTGCCTGGAGAAGAGAATGGCCACCCACTCCAGTATTCTTGCCTGGAGAATTCCGTGGACAGAGGGGCCTGGTGGGCTACAGTCCATGAGGTTGCAAAGAGTTGGGCAAGACTGAGCAATTAACACTTTCAGCACTTTCAGCACTTAATAGCTCTTTATCCGCTCCCATCTATTCCCTTTCCCCATTGACCACAGCTCCCAGAGGCTGAGTTCAGCATCTCTCAGACCTCTTTCTCTGGCTTGTGTTCTTTGTTGGGCATCATGCTGCATTGTCCTTTGCTGACCTTCAACCTCAGCACTTGAGCCCTTTGATACCCAGGAGCTGAACTTTCTGATCAGGGAACAGGGAGCAGGAGAATAATTAAGAACTTTTCTGGTGAAGCAATCTGGAAGCAGAGAAGAAGCTAGTGATTTGGGAGAAGTCTGGTCTGAAACCTGTGATCTGTGATCTGGAAGGTGTACTGAGCGGGGGAAATCACAGCAAAGAGTAAAGAATGAGGGAGGGGGAGAAAAGAGAAGAGAGATGAACATAGAGTTGATTAAACATATTGATATTAATTCAGTCAGCATATTAGAGCAAATGTTTATTGTATGACATATGTGGTTATGGAGTAGAAAAGATTCAGCTGAAACTCAAGGAGATATTGAAGAATTTTAAAAAAAGTTAGAAACTTTGTATGGCTGTCTAAATGTAGAACTGATCATATTAATTAATGAGAATTGTTTATCATTTGTAGCTAATTGTCATGCTACAGACTAGTGATTATGGATATCATGAATGTAATTTATTTGATTGTTACACTAAACTCTGTTCATAATATACTCAATCTATTCAGTACTTCAACTTTCATGCTCAGGTGCTCAGAACTTAAATATGTAGAGCAGTTGGCATGAGACGCTATTCATTTTTTTTCCAAATTCTTCATTACTGAAATAACTAGGTAAACAGTACTGATGAAAGCTGCAAAACATCACCTAATCATGTTTTTCCTTTAAAATTTCAGTGGAGTTAAATTTAACTTTTGTATTTAAAAGCATTATTTCATTTATAAACTTGACTATAAGTAAATATACTTGAATGCTTCACTGGAAGGAAGGAAGGAAAGAAAGGAAGAGGAGAAAGCTAATGTTTGGTTCTTGCTTCATGAGTAACAATTAATTATTATGGAAGGTTGATGCATTTGAACAATCCCTCCATTGTCCACCAGTTCCTGCCCCAATGCCGTCTCCAAGTTTTTACTGTGCTCCTACATAAAATAGAATGCAAATAGAAAATCAAGTAACATATTACATTACATGGATTTATTTGATGACAACTCTAAATGCCCTTTGCCTATCAGATAACTTATCCTACTGGCTCCACCTCAAAATATTTCCCAGGTCCAACTGCTGCTTTCCTTATGCACAGTACTTGGTGTAAACCACTCTCATTGTTTTTCTCCCAGATTTATGCAATAGCCGTGTTTCCATGGCTTTCTACTGTGTCTTCCACAGTGTAGAAGAAATGATCTTTTAGAAACATGATCAGATCATGTCATGCATTTGCTGAGGGCCCCCTGTGGTTTCTTATTATACATAACTCTTCTCTGTGGCCTACGGGATCCTAGAAGACTTTGTCCCTGCCTTCAGCTCTCGCCTAGTAACATTCCCTGTCACTCACTCCAGTCCAGCCAGGTGGTCTTGGCCATTCTTGCCAGGGGAACTTTCCAAATGTTGTTCCTTTTGACTAGAATGTTCTTACCCTGACACTTTGTTGTTGTTGTTTAGTCACTCAGTCATGTCTGACTCTGTGACTCCATGGTTTGCAGCACGCCAGGCTTCTCTGTCCCTCACTGTCTCCCAGAGTTTGCTCAAATTCATATCCAGTGAATCGATGGTGCCATCCAACCATCTCATCCTCTGTCGCCCTCTTCTACTTCTACCTTCAGTCTTTCCCAGAGTCAGGTTGGCTCTTTGAATCAGGTGCCCAGAGTATTGGAGCTTCCGCTTCAGCATCAGTCCTTCCAATGAGTATTCAGGGTTGATTTTGACTCCGCTCTCTACTCAGATGTCTTCTCAAAAGAAGGCCTTCCAAAACAACCCTATCAGCCTATTATCGCTTACCTTATTTTAGTCTACTTTAATGCATTACCACTTTAAACCTTTTAGTCCTCTTTAAAGCATTTGCCAGACTTTCCTCATCTATGTTTTTGTCTTGAGTAAAAGCTTCTTGAAAGCAGGAATGTGGGCTGAATTGTTTACTTATCCTCAGAGATGACAAATAATGCCTGTTGTGTAATCAGTGCATCAGTAAATATTTGTGGAGCAAATGAATGCATGCTTATTCTTCATAAAGCAGAAGGAAAGAAACTGTTATAGATAAGAAAAGAAATTCCAAATGGCCAGTAGTTTCCTTGGCGGTTTTTGGTCATTGTTCTTGAACATGTGACCGACATGAGTAGTCATTTTCGTTGAGATCTACCCCCAAAAAGCTTTGACTCCTAAACTGCTGTACTCACTTTACAGTGCTTATTTTCAGAAAGCGGTTGTTGTAAAAAACAATTACCTACATGTCCTTGAACATGATATTTTTCCAGTTTCTGGTGTGATTGCCAATTGACTATATTCATTCTCCTTTTCAAGTGAAGAAAGAGATTCTCCATTTCAAATTGGGTTTTGTGTTTCTTAAACCTGTTAGCATCATGCAGAGAGCTGAAATATATTAATAGAACTATAAAAATACTTGCTAACTCATTGTCTAACTCAGGTTTCACATGATTACAGTGGCTATGGAAATAAAAATTTCTTTTTCCCCTGAAGACATATTGTCTTAGCTCAGGTGGCTAAAATAAGATACCAGAAACTAGGTGTTATAAAAGGAACAGAAGTGATTCCCCAAAGTTCTGGAGGCTGGGAAGTTTCAGATCAAGTTTCTGGCTGATTTGATGTCTTGTGAGGACTGACTTCCTGGTTCTCCAGTGGCCATCTCCTTGCTGTGGACACATCGCACTTGGTGGGAGAGGGAAGGACCTCTCTGTGGTCTCTTTTATAAGTGCACTAACATCATTCATGAGGTCTCCACCTGCATGACTGAATTACTTCCCAAAGTCTCCACTCCCCAGTACCATCTCATTGCAGGGGTAGGATTTCAAGATATGAATTTGGGGGGAGGGCACAGGCATTCAGTCTATAGTATATATCTTACTTGGTTTATCTTTGCCCCTTATGTTTTATATTATAAGCATGGATAAAACATAAAGCACAGTTCATATTTGGAAGTTGTGGAAGTCTTGGAACTGAGAGGGGCTTCCCAAGTGGCGCTAGTTGTAAAGAACCTGGCTGCCAATGTAGGAGACATAAAAGGCATGGGTTCAATCTCTGGGTTGGAAAGATCCCCTGGAGGAGGACGTGGAAATCCACTCCAGTATTCTTGCCTAGAGAATCCTGTTGGACAAAGAAGCCTGGTGGACTGCCATCCACAGGGTTGCAAAGAATCAGACATGACTGAAGCAGCTTAACTCAGACACACCCAGAGGAACTGAGAACACGCACCTTTCTAAGAGAAAACACTGCAGCCCCCAGCTGGTTATTGTCATGTAAGTTTGCTGTAATGCAAACTAAATTATTTTAAAGATTAACTCAAAATATAATTTCTTTTAAATTTTACTGTGGGCATCTAATTCTACATTTTAAGAAAATATTTGCAGGCCTACTGTCATGCAGCAGGTCAGGTTAAAGACACCTATGAACTATGATTGGCTTATGACCATCATTTCACAATTTGAATGAAATCTACTGGACAGACAGGTGTTGGTCCCTTTTGCATCCCCATCACCGCATATGTGCTGAAAAACCCTTGCTGTAGTCATTCACCTTGTAGCAGAACCACTCCACTTCCAGATTTTCTCTATTCTTTTTCCCTGAAGCACACGGCAAGGTCTGCATCCCTAGACTGCACGTTTCTTAGAGACTCTGAGTTTCAACCCAGAGAATACCTTTTTCAGAGTGCTCAGCTGGATCTGGCGGGCTCATATCTAGGTCCTGCCACAAGTGTATGCCTCCTTGAGCCATTCTTGAAATGAGAGCTTTACATAACTAAAATTCCAAAGTCTTCCTAAGATGGCCATTTGAACAGCTCTTCTCCCCACCCTGATCCATTATGTTCTCTCCCCACCAGTGCCTGGGACATAGGCGGTTGTTAGGTCAAAGCAGTATTCCAGCCTTACTAGGTGAAAGTTTGTGTATCACCATGTATAAGGGGCCCACACAAGGGACTAAACCCTTTTACTGAATGGACATTCTTTAGATTCTAGATGAGTGAGCACCCTCAAAGTGCACTTCTCTGTTAAGTGGTGGTGAGGGTGGGTTATTCTCAGTTCAGTTCAGTCACTCAGTCGTGTCTGACTTTTTGCGACTCCATGGACTGCAGCACGCCTGTCCATCACCAACTCCTGGAGCTTGCTCAAACTCATGTCCATCAAGTCAGGGATGCCATCCAACCATCTCAACCTCTGTCATCCCCTTCACCTCCTATCTTCAATGTTCCCCAGCATCCTGGTCTTTTCCAAAGAGTCAGTTCTTTGAATCAGGTGGCCAAAGTATTGGAGCTTCAGCATCAGTCCTTCCAATGAATATTCAGGACTGATTTCCTTTAGGATGGACTGGTTTGATCTCCGTGCAGTCCAAGGGACTCTCAAGAGTCTTCTCCAACACCACAGTTCAAAAGTATCAATTCTTTAGTGCTCAGGTTTTTTATGGTCCAACTCTCACATCCATACATGGACTAATGGAAAAACCATAGCTTTGACTATATGGACCTTTGTCAGTAAAGTGATGTCTCTGCTCTCTTTAATATGCTGTCTAGGTTAGTCATAGCTTCTCTTCCACAGAGCAAGCCTCTTTTAGTTTCATGGGTGCAGTCACCATCTGCAGTGATTTTGGAGCCCAAGAAATTAGTCTCTCACTGTCTCCATTGTTTCCCCATCTGCTTGCCATAAACTGATGAGACCAGATGCCATGATCTTTGTTTTTTGAATGCTGAGTTTTAAGCCAGATTTTTCACTCTCTTCCACTTTCATCAAGAGGCTCTTTAGTTCCTCTTCTCTTTCTACCATAAGATTGGTGTCATCTGCATATCTGCAATTATTGATATTTCTCTCTGCAATCTTGATTCCAGCTTGTGCTTCATCCAGCCTGGCATTTCACATGATGTACTTTCATATAAGTTAAATAAGCAGAGTGACAGTATACAGCCTTGACGTACTCCTTTCCCCATTTGAAACAAGTTCATTGTTCCATGTCCAGTTCTTAACGGTTGCTTCTTGACCTGCATACAAATTTCGCAGAAGGCAGGTTAGGTGGTCTGGAATTCCCATCTCTTGAAGAATTTTCTATAGTTTGTTGTAATCCACACAGTCAAAGGTTTTAGCATAGTCAATGAAAATTAAGTAGATGTTTTTCTATGCTTTTTCTATGTTTTTTTCTATGTTTTTTCTATGCTTTTTCTATGTTTTTCTTGCTTTTTCTATGATCCAATGGATGTTGGCAATTTGACCTCTGGTTCCTCTGCCTTTCCTAAATCTGGGTTGAATATCTGAAGTTCTCAATTCACATACTATAAGAGCCTAGCTTGGAGAATTTTGAGAATTACTTCGCTACCATGTGAAATGAGTGCAATTGTGCATTAGTTTGAATATTCTTTGGCATTGCCTTTCTTTGGCATTGGAATGAAAACTGACCTTTTCCAGTCCTGTGGCCACTGCTGAGTTTTCCAAATTTGCTGGCATATTGAGTGCAACACTTTAGTAGCATCATCTTTGAAGATTTGAAATAACTCTGCTGGAATTTCTCTACTAGCTTTGTTCCTAGTGATGCTTCCTAAAGTCCACTTGACTTTGCTCTCCAAGATGTCTGACTCTAGATGAAAGAACTGCCTTTTCATACTGTGCATGGGTTATTCATACTCTTCATGGGTTATTCTAGGCCTTGTTTATTCTTTTCCGTGATTGCCACCCTCGGTAACAATGTCAAAATCTTTTGGAGTCAAGGCAGACTAATATGTCTTGAACTTTAGTTTATATTTCAAAAATGAAAAAAAAAATGTTGTGAGGAATATAACTTAACTTGATCCTCTTTTCAAAACACTGCACTGGTGGGATCAGAGGCCTGTACTGTGACTGATGCAAAGCCAGAGATATGTGTGTGTATTTGCGTGTGAGTGTGTGTGTTTTACTCCTTGTACAATCTAATAGCTTGCGGTTGTATCCATTGCTCTTGAAGATTGGAAGTGAAACACATGTGGCATCTGTGAATCTGGAAGTGATATTTTAGAAAAAAGTGATCAAGCAGAAGAAAACCAACCAACCAACCTAGTGCCATAAATGCACCAAGTTGCCTCCTGTGTCTCATTTTCTCCAACAACAGAAGTCTTAAAACTGTACATAAAGCCTTCCTCCTCGTATACTACTATTATTCTTGATTCATTCAATACTTTTTCAGCTGTAATCAAACTTGTTTAAAGCTCACATGCTCATGGACCAGAAAAGCACTTTAGAAGAAATGTGAGCAATCAAAGCACACTTGCCCGCATATTATTATTGGTATTTTTCAGCATAATGCAGTTTCTGTTCTAGTCTACTCCCCTTTCTGAACATTTTTATGTCTGTGGGCATATACTTATACAAACCCCTAATAGAATTCTTATTATCTCAGCACTGGGGCTGTATTTACTTGCCAGAATATTCATAATATTAGGTGCCTTGTGAAAGCCGTTTTATTTTTATGACTGAGATTGTTTTGGAGAAACAATGGTTTGAATCAAGAATGACCACTATAGGGGCTTCCCTGGTGGTCCAGTGGTTAAGACTTTGCCCTCCAATGTGGGGAGTGCAGGTTCAATCCTCATTTGAGTAGCTAAGGTCCTACATGCCTCATGGCCAAAAAACAATAACATAAGACAGAAACGATACTGTGAAAAATTCAATAAAGACCTTAAAAATGGTCCACATTGGAAAAAAAATCTAAATGAAAGACTGCTGCTACCTAGTATCAGTAGGATGTTGTGATCTCTTTTCTCTGTTTCATAATAGCTAAGGACTCATTTAACTCATGTTTAAAGGTTTTCCCACTTTCTACACCTGCTTATATTTTGGTGTTTTAATAAATGTCACTGTTGAACTTCTGCAGTTAAAGACTGTAATGAGAGTTCACAAACTTTATACCAACCCAAATATCAAGGACAGTGAATGTAACTGCAAATCTTGTTCTTGCCCATCTTTACCCCACAGTATTATATCCTATCCTTTCCTATCTGATCCTATTCCATTCCATCCTCTTTACAGATATGCACATGTCCACACACATATGAGAAAATGAACCCTTGAAAATTCTGTTTGCATAATCCTGACATAAAATTTCTATGAGAACAACTGTCGAAGAAAAAACCGACTCTTGAACCTTTACAGTAAGTTAGGGGCCCTAGTTGAGAACATATTTAAACTCTCCAACACCAGTGGTTGGCAACACCCATTAAGCCAGGTTAACTGATCTGCCTCTTGAGAAACCTATATGCAGGCCAGGAAGCAACAGTTAGAACTGGACATGGAACAACAGACTGGTTGCAAATAGGAAAAGGAGTATGACAAGGCTGTATATTGTCACCCTGCTTATTTAACTTATATGCAGAGTACATCATGAGAAACGCTGGGCTGGAGGAAGAACAAGTTGGAATCAAGATTGCCGGGAGAAATATCAATAACCTCAGATATGCAGATGACACCACCCTTATGGCAGAAAGTGAAGAGGAACTAAAACGCCTCTTGATGAAAGTGAAAGAAGAGAGTGAAAAAGTTGGCTTAAAGCTCAACATTCAGAAAACTAAGATCATGGCATCTGGTCCCATCACTTCATGTGAAATAGATGGGGAAACAGTGGAAACAGTGTCAGATTTTATTTTTTGGGCTCCAAAATCACTGCAGATGGTGATTGCGGCCATGAAATTAAAAGACACTTACTCCTTGGAAGGAAAGTTATGACCAACCTAGATAGCATATTAAAAAGCAGAGACATTACTTTGCCAACAAAGGTCCATCTAGTCAAGGCTATGGTTTTTCCAGTGGTCATGTATGGATGTGAGAGTCGGACTGTGAAGAAAGCTGTGCGCCAAAAAATTGATGCTTTTGAACTGTGGTGTTGGAGAAGACTCTTGAGAGTCCCTTGGACTGCAAGGAGATCCAACCAGTCCATCCTAAAGGAGATCAGTACTGGGTGTTCACTGGAAGGACTGGTGCTAAAGCTGAAACTCCAGTACTTTGGCCACCTCATGCGAAGAGTTGACTCATTGGAAAAGACCCTGATGCTGGGAGGGATTGGGGGCAGGAGGAGAAGGGGATGACAGAGGATGAGATGGCTGGATGGCATCACCGACTCGATGGGCATGAGTTTGAGTAAACTTTGGGAGTTTGTGATGGACAGGGAGGCCTGGTGTGCTGCGATTCATGGGGTCGCAAAGAGTCGATCACAACTGAGCAACTGAACTGAACTGAACTGAACTTATTGTAAAGTTCTGCAAGTCACAGCTAGTCTGTTGCCTGAAAATAGAAATATAGATTCCTTAAAGAGATACAGAGGAAGAAAGGGCATAAAGATTTAGTTTTAAATATTTAGATTGGTGCAAAAGTAACTGTGGTTTTGCATTGATGAACTTTGCCATTTGATATTGGAATACATTCTTAAATAAAATGTGATTATGTTATGCATCTTTTTAGCATGCATTTCTCACTTTTTTTTTTTTTTTTTTTTTTGCTAAGGACTTACTTGTTGTTCATTTTATATTTATTTTAGCCTAGGGAAATGATGTTAGACAAAAAGCAAATTCAGGAGGTTTTCTTATCTGGGTTCAGAACGGGTCATAAAGCAGTGGAGACAACTCACAACTTCAACAACATATTTGGCTCAGAACTGCTAATGAACATATAGTGCAGTGGTGGTTCAAGCAGTTTTGCAAAGGAGACGAGAGATTTGAAAATGAGGAGTGCAGTGGCCGGCCATCTGATATTGACAATGACTAGTTGAGAGGATCATTGAAGCTGATACTCTTAAACTACACAAGGACAGTGAATGCATAGTTGCTGAAGAACTCAACATTGACCCTTCTACGATGACTTGACATTTGAAGCAAATTGGAAAGGTGAAAAAGCTCAGTAAGTGGGTGCCTCATGAGCTGAGCACCAATCAAAAAAATCGTCACTCTGAAGTGTCATTTTCTCTATTATACGCAACAGCAGCGAACCATTTCTCAATGGGATTGTGATATGCAATGAAAAGTGGTTTGTATATGACAGCCAGTGTTGACCAGCTCAATGATTGGACCAAGAAGAAGCTTCAAAGCACTTCCCAAAGCCAAACTTGCACCAAAAAAAAAAAAAAATCATGGTCACTATTTGGTGTTCTGCTGCCAGTCTCATGCACTGCAGTTTTCTGAATCTCTGCAGAACCATTACATCTGAGAAGTATGCTCAGCAAATCAATTAGATGCACCAAAAACTGCCTTGCCTGCAGCTGGCATTGGTCAACAGAACAGGGCCAATTCTTCTTCACCACAATGCCCAACCACACATCATACAACCAACACTTCAAAAGTTGAACAAGTTGGGCTTCAAAATTTGTCCTCATCCACCATATTCACCTAACCTCTCACCAACCAACTACCACTTCTTCAAGCATCTCAACAACTTTTTGCAGGGAAAATGCTCCCACCACCAGCAGGAAGCAGAAGATGCTTTTCAGGAGTTTGTTGAATTGCAAAGCATGGATTTTTACACTACTGGAATAAACCAACTTATGTCTCATTGGCAAAAACATGTTGATTATAATGGTTCCTACTTTGTTTAATAAACATGTGTGTGAGTCTAGTTATAATGATTTAAAATTCAGGGTCTGAAACTGCAATTACTTTTTCACCAACCTGAGAGGTAGTCAGTACAAAAAAAATAGTGGGAGTGATCTTCCTGAAAGGATGATTAGATTTATTATCTTTGAAGTGTTATAGAAGATGGGAGGAACACATTAAAACATTCCTAGTCCTTATGATTCGGAGAAGGCAATGGCACCCCACTCCAGTACTCTTGCCTGGAAAATCCCATGGGCAGAGGAGCCTGGTGGGCTGCAGTCCATGGGGTCGCTAAGAGTCGGACATGACTGAGCGACTTCACTTTCACTTTTCACTTTCTTGCATTGGAGAAGGAAATGGCAACCCGCTCCCAGGAATCCCAGGAACGGGGTAGCCTGGTGGGCTGCCGTCTATGGGGTCGCATAGAGTCGGACACGACTGAAGTGACTTAGCAGCAGCAGCAGTAGCAGTCCTTATGATTGCATTCTATCTCGGCAACAGGATATTTTAGACTATGCATTATTACACAGGAAATAAACCAAAAAGAAAACTTTGCCTTTAGTTGGTTATCCCCAGAGCTATCAACTTTGTCTTTATTCAGTGATACATACATTGAAATCTTACTCTTATATTAAAATGGAGGTTTAGTTATTTACTATATAAAAATAAGCATATCCTTATGCAAAATTTTTGTGTATGTATTTACATGTGTGTATATGAAATTGGCAGATCTAGTATAACTTTTTCTTATTAATATTTTCCATGTTCCTCAGAAATTGACTAACTAGTACTGTTTATGGTAATATAATTGTCCAGCATTCAGTTACTATATTATATATAAATATGATATGATATATATTTAATAGTTATTTATAGTCACATGCACTAGTTAATCACCTAGTTGTGTCCAACTCTTTGGGACCCCATGGACTGTAGGCTGCTAGGCTCCTCAGTTCATGGAATTCTCCAAGCAAGAATCCTGGAGTGGATAGTCAGTCATTCACTTCTCCAGGGGAGCTTCCCTATACAGATATTGAATCCAGGTCTCAGACATTGCAAACAGATTCCTTACCACTGAACCACCAGGGAAGCCCTATTTATAGTCAAAAGCCATATACACCTAATATGCATGTTTGTAAATATTATATATGTATATACATACATATAACTCAAATGTCATTGTAATGCTTTTACTTGTTACAAGGACATTTTGAGAGAAAAAGCCACATAGGGAGAGGTAGCATAGACTAGTCATTTGGATTCTGGCTTCCAATCCTGGCTTTATCCCTTAACAGGTGTTTGATTTTAGACAAGTTGCCTCATTTCTCAGTTATAATGAGTGTAATAATTGTGCCAATGTTACAGTTTCATTACAAAGGTTAAATAAATTAGTACTTATAATATGCTTAGAATAGACTCAGCTACATGTAAGTTAAATAGATAGCAATAAAAGATAGCAACAAAAAAACCCCACAAATATTCCGAGTATCACATCCTATCTTTCTACCTCACTTTCAAGTTCCAATACTAGCTTTCCAAAATTTTCTATCTGAATTCTAAGAAGACACTCAATATTGTTGATTAAATATTTAAATTATGTTTATTATAGCTAGTCATGTATTCATTTTTAGATAGGTCAAATTTATGAGGCAGCAAAGTTGTAATATTATGTGTGGTGTATACAGTTTTATAGTGCATTTGGGCCTCTTGCATAATCAACATGTGCTGTTCATTTATGTCCATTTTATAGGACAAGGAATATAATGATGATATTTTAAATTATTACACAGGCCTAACATTGTTCTAGCCTCGCCTTTATAGCATATTGTTGATCATATCTCTGATTTATTTGAAAAACAAATCCTTATTCAGGAACACAATATCCAATTACAAAATTACTCCTGAGGGAAAATACAAGCTGTTTTATGGTGTGATTTCCAAGAATGCATTGTGGTGTTAAGTAGAAATTACCTCCATCAATTTTGCTTTCTTTTATTTATTAGAAAACCATCTCTGCCTTCAAGTTTTACCTCTTTTGTTCTAGAAGCCTATAATTTAATACAGAAGTCAGCATGTCATCATTCTTATGAAGCTGTCCATTCATCCCTTGATTCTTCTGTTGCCTTTTGTTGAACCTCCTCTAGTTTCATCAGATTTAATTAGTATCAATTTCCAGTGTCAGCAACACTGGAGTGCTTCATGAGGCTATATGAATGGCCTCTGATGGCTTTAATGTAAATCCTAGTCATCCCAGCTCAGATGTAGAAAAACTTTACTTAAAAGTGGTTTCTGCTATAAAGACATAAGCTCCCTCTCATCTCTATATCATATCTCAATTTCCTCATTTCATTACAGAAAGGACATGGGGATGTAGAAAGGGCATGTATAAAAAGTTCCAAAAAGATTAAAGGTTTGAAAAATAACTCTTAAGTGAAAATGTCAAATGGATTTGGAGGGTTGCCCAGCTGCTTCCCTGCCCCCACATTCATCCAGCATCCATCGAGTTCTCCTTATCCCATCTGGAAGCTCAGCTTCACTCCTGTTCCTGGATCCAGGCCAGCCCACATTGAAAATGCAATGAGCCCTGCAGCCATTTTTTACCTGACAGATTGATGCTAAACATGTTTCCTGGTGCTGTTATCTGGTTTCTTGTTTTATTCGTTTGCTCCTGTACTCACCTTGTACCTAACACCAGTCTCCTATCTTTTGTCCGATTTTATGTCCTTAAAACTTATTGACCAGGTGACCACTCCCTGCTCCCTTCTTGGATTTTATTGCTTATTGTTATTGTGTCTCTGTTTTCTGCCACCTGTCTTGCTTGTATGGAGGATATCCATGTCTTTAGTTTCCACTTCACTTAGCGTTTAGAGCATCTTGATGATACGTTGTGGTCTTTTTTTGAGGGATCCCTCCACCCCTTGCCACAGAACATGCTGATGTGAGATCCTTCTTTGTTCTATCCTCATCACCTATATAGTTGTAAACCCAGTTCCATAGTGATTGGTAACCTGATGCTGAAAATCAAAGCTGGACTCATAGCTTAGACTTGGTTGTCGAGAAGTAGAGACAATACGTTTGTCAGTAATAGGGGACTTTTAGTTTATAGTGAAATGCAAAGTTTGATATCTTAAAGACTTTGGCGATTTAATTTGATTAAGAGATTAGAATTCAAAATTTAGGTTTGGGAATCATTGCATTTAGCCTATCATGCTAAGTCCCCTTACTCCATGGTCAAAACCTTTTGGGGTCTCTCAGTTCTACCAACATTTTGCTCCTAGTCCTTATCAGAATATTCAAGACTGTCTGTAATCAATATTCCTTTCCTTAAACTCCCACATGCTTCATTTCCTACTCCTACCCTGTGATCTAGTAAAACTAAAGTACTGCTTTATTTCCAAAATTCCTAACAATAGCTACTTTGGTGCCTTTGTTCAGTTTGTTGCCTGTACTTAGAATTATCCCCTTATTTCTGTCTATCAGAATACTATCTAGTTTTTAAGGCAAACTTCAAGTGCTGTTCTGTCCATGATTCATTTCCTCTCTTCTCCAAATCAGATGAGCTCTCCTCCTTTGAATTCACATAATCATTTGTTTTGGCATCTTTTATTGAATCTGTTCTTAAATTTTGTCTTGTATTATTGGTACACAGTGAAACACAGTCTAATTAATTAGAGCGCTCAAAACATTCTCAAATCGTAAAATGCTTAAAATGTTAGCACCCGTTATTAGATTAGTAAGTATAGGCAAGCCCAAGTAAGCTAGCTGGTTGTTAGTTCTCAAGGAAAAATCACCCCTAGCTGGTCAAATCACCGCTTCCTGATCTTGGCTATGGTTTTGGTCCCTAAAAGCTTGAATATCAATGAGAATGATTCAGGGTCCTGTGGTTGGCTGGAGTTTCCAGGACCATGATGGCACTCTCAGGAGGCTTCTCTTTGGTAAATACCCCTTTCATTAGCCTGACCCAGAGAATGCTGGATGGGAAAATCCTGGGAATGCAGGAGGACCCTCTGCGCGCTCTTTATCTGAAACTCAGGTGCTTGCTATGTTCTGACTTGTCTTCTTCTGCTCCACAAATACTCCATTATCACCACAGAAGAGAAGAATCTTAATTTCAACCAAGCTTTCCCCCTACAAGTTTGAGGAAAGCGCCTAGGCAATGTGTGGGAAACAACTGCAGTTATTTTACGTGGTTAAACTGCTTTACTTCAAAGGTAACTTTTCAAAGGAGAAAGGGGTGGCAGAGGATGAGATGGTTAGATAGCATCACCAACTCAGTGGGCATGAATTTGAGCAAACTCTGGGCGATAGTGGAGGAGAGAGGAGCCTGGCATGCTACAGTCTACAAGGTCACAAAGTCAGACATGACTTAGCGACTGAACAACAATAACAAGGGCTTTTTCATAGGCTTTTATTACATATGTATCCTTTGCCTCACAAGGTCAGGGGGCTGCCTTTGTCATTCATCAGCAGGTAGTACAATGTCTGGATAAGCTTTGTGGTCAGTTTTTTGTTATTTGGATTGAGACTGAGACTGATTGGGCTCTCCAAGCAGAATTGCTAGATGGTGGATTTTTTTTTTTTTAAGGTGGAATTTTTTTTTTTTTTAAGGAAGATGTCAAAGAAGCAAGCTGCCCCAGTTCATTGTTTCTGCAGCAAAATCACCAAACGTAGTTGAGCAATTCACTCAACTTTGATCCTCAAGACCTTCATCTTTAAAATGCTGATAGTAATACCTACCACAGAAGGCTGTTACTCACTCAACGTGTATTTATTAATCATGTGTCATGTTCCAGGTGCTGCATTTTAGGAATACTTCAGTGAAAATCACAGACACAGTTGTAGATCTTGTGAAATTTTTCAATGTGAAATTGGATCATTGTTTTATGCTTTAACAATTAAAATAGTAAACCCATAGTTTACATAAGTATTATAAAAATCCCTCTAGTCTGCAAGAATTAAAGAAAAAGTTCTCTGACCTTTAGGAATGATCATTGTAGGACAATCTTTTGGGTTGGCTAAAAAGTTCATTTGGATTTTTTTTAAGAACTTATGGAAAAACTTGACTGACCTTTTTGGTGAACTCAATATATTATATTCCCTTTCACCATAGAGTATTTGTCCAGCTAGCAGTCAACACAGAGCTGCTCTTATGTGTAACTAGAAGAGGCAGCACTTTTGCTGTAAATGTTTTAAGAAATGCTGGAATACCTTCTTCATAACTTCCCTCAGATAACTGTATTATCTACCTTCCCGGTCAGCTCCAGCTCCGCTATCAGAAGTACATTGAATGTTTTTGTGTACATGTATATATTTTAAGTCATTGCAACTCAGAGAATTTTCCGAAATTGCAAATACTCTTCAAGGATAAAAGACATACATTATCATCAGCTATAATTCATTTCTTGATTCACCTCATGGTGCCTAGCTGAGATCACTGGGTAGCCAGCTAGTAAGTACAAAGCCCTGTGGGTGAGAAGTGGGGAGGGATGCCATTTCTATAGTTAAGACCCTTGTTACCCTATTTTTCACTCTACTAGTCTCTATCTTCTTTTTTGTTGCCTTATCCCATCAGAATTTTATTTTTTAATGTCCTCCTTCATGTTTGAAGCACATTTGATCAGAAATAGCACTGAAAGAATCCTAACTGGCTTTTCACTTCCACCTAAAAGTCTTTGTGGGCACAGAAGTTTAACGTGGCCAGTGTATCATCACCCATGTTACACACGATGGTGACAAGTATCTGTCTATGTATAAATATGTGTGTGTGCACATGTAAACACGTATGTGGGAATTATATACATACATGCACATATATAAACAAATATAAAATTAATTCCTAGTACATACCTTCTACTCATAAGTGAAAATGTTAGTCACTCATTCATGTCTGACTCTTTGAGACCTCATGGACTGTAGCCCTCCAGGCTCCTCTGTCCATGGGATTCTCCAGGCAAGAATACTGGAGTGGGTTGCCATTCCCTTCTCCAGGGGATCTTCTCGACCCAGGGATCAAACCCAGGTCTCCTGCATTGCAGGCAGATTCTTTTCTTTCTGAGCCTTATAAGCAAAATAGTAAACTACAGGATTGGGGCGTTTTTCTCTTTTTTTATTGAGCCAACTCTCTGAATATGAACAAACCACCTTGAAATACTGAAAGTGCTGTGCGTAACCATTGTGCTTGATCCCCGTGGCATGACAACACTTAACTAATTGTGCCTATAAAGTGACTCTCTGAGGGCTCACTTAAGGAGAGGACAAGAGGGTTCAGGTGCCTCTCAGGATGTAAAATGATGAATTCTGGATGCACATTTTCAACAGATGGACTCGGCATTATGAAGGCAGCCACGAAAGGCAGCAGGTGGAAGAGGCAGCAGGAAAGCCACGCCACTTGCAGGAGCACTTGACATTAATTATACCTGTTGGAATTCTCGCCCAACCCTTTGTTTTCAGATGTGTTCTGAATATAATCATTGTGAGGCAAAAGAGAGGGAAAAGAAGCTGAGCATTGTAAACAGGAAATGGAACGTTTGCCCTGTAAGACAAGGGAAAAGCCAGTGGGTGAAGCTTCTCTGCCTTCTGGCTTCCAATTAATCACATGTGCAAAAAGAGGAGCCAGGCACACGATTACTTGTAGTGATCCCAGTGATTCCATCTGGACATGACAATTTTTTTTTTTTTAATTTTATTGATGTATAGTTAACTTACAATGTTGTGTTAATTTCTGGGTTTTAGGACTACTTCAGTGACATCACACAGTTCTAGATCTTGTGAAATTTTTCAATGTGAATTGGATTACGATTTTATGCTTTAACAATTAAGATATTAAGGGCATAGTTCACCTAAGTCACTCTGTACAGCAGAGTGACTCAGGTATACATACAGATTCATTCTTTTTCATATTCTGTTCTGTTATGGTTTATCACAGGATTGAATATAGTTCCCTGCATTGTACAGTAGTAGGACCTTGTTGCTTATCCATTCTATATATCATAGTTTGCATCTGCTAACCACAAGTCTGGGCAGGGCAATTTAAAAATTGATGTTTGAAGCTGGAGTTCCTCAGAAATTCAACATGTTTCTTGGTATCAGCAGAATATTAAATATATACATTTGCCTTTTTGTCTTGTCTGAACAAATTTAAAAATACTGTGGAGGACATTTGATTATTTTTTTAATGCTTAGGATTCTTCATTTATTTGTGCCTATGGAATTGGATCCCAGCTTCCCCACCAGGTTTTCCCTTGTCAGTCAGCACAGCCTGCATCTTCTTTACACTGTGCTCACGCTGAGGCTTCCTTCATGATGAATGATGACTAGTTGCCTAAAACTGCTTGGGTGCTTCTTATCTTTTATCATGCCTTTCTTTCTCTCTGGAATGCTCCTGCCTGCTTCTTGATTTTCTGCTCATCATGAAATGTCAAGTCAAGGGTTAAATCCACCAGGATGCAATTGGTGATTGTCCCAGGGAGCCATGAGACTTCATCCTCCTCACAGTCATAGGGCGTGCACATTCATCTGTATCATGTCTGGCACTTTGCAAGGTCCTAGGACCTCCTCTCCCCCTCTCTCCTTGGCTGTCAACTCCCAAGGAAAGCCCCATTTCTACTCTTGTAAGTCTTCTTTCTGCCAGCTCTTGGTCTCTCACTGAGTAGTGTCTGAATACATAAATAAATACTGTCTGATCTGAAAAAGATTGGATTGCCTTCACCTATAGGTGAAGTACCACTGCAAAGTAACTTTAAGAGTATCTCAATATCTTCTGAAAAAATAAGATACAGTTTTCAAAATTATCAATCATCTTCAGGTTTTGCTCACTTTTCAGTGAGGCTTACTGTGATTATTACTCTATTAAAAATAGCAACCTTTCCTGCTTCAAAGATTTATGCATGATTAGAATTTTGCTTTTATGAAATGATGTGAAGTAGAACACATATTTTCTAAGTAGGAGGGGCACAATTAAAAAGTGAGCTCTATTGAAGTGAAGGAAAAATATAATGAAATGGAAGTAAATATAATGGTGAAGAAATGGGTATGGGTTAAGAATATTTTCAGTTGCAAGTATACAGAAACATAATAATGGTAGAGTTTGAATTTTCTCACCAATAAGAGAACTTATTTATATCTACATCAATGATGGCATGTTTGCACTAGCTCAAAGATGTGAAAGTCAGCAGCCATGCAGTTTTTTGTTTGTTTGGTTTTTTTCCCTTATGGTTTCAAGATACCTGCCAAAGTTCCAGGTAATAGTCTCATATTCAAAAGGAAATAGAGGAAAGAAAGGTGCAGAAGGATCTTTACCCTGTGTCTCAGGAAAGCAAAAACTGTACCAGAGTCCACTCTTCAAATAGCTGCCGATGTCTAGAGGGGCAGATTCGTGTCACATGGCTTCTCCCGGATGCAATGGAAACTAGAGAACAGAAAGGTTTTGCTTTTTCAGACTCTATAGTGGAGACAAGTGAAAGAAAAGGGGATTTGGATTGGGCTTGGGGCTACCCAACCAACAGTGTCTGCCTCATAAAATATCAGGTAGATAAAACGAATTGACCACAGGAAACGACTGGAGGAAGACATTAACTAATGAAGGGATATACGAGAAAAATGAGCAATTCCATCGTATGATGAACTTACATGTATTGATTAACATGTATTATTTATCTATTGATAAATATATAGTATAGAAAACAAAATGTAAAGTGATAAGAAGTTAGATATGTACATTATACTACTCATATAATTAAAAGCAAAACAATACTGATCTGTTTATGTGTAAAAGTATAGATAGCAGACTGGAAGCTACCTAGCAAATTCAGCCCATGTTTGCCTTCTTTGGGAAGGACAAGGGTAATGGAACTGGGGAGCATTGAATGGGATTTCAATTTTATTTGCAGAGTTTCTCATCTTTTATTTTCTTAAAGTTCATGGCAGGTATGTACATGGTGGTTTGTTGTTTGTGCTACCTTTTAATGTATTGTTAAGAAAAACAAAAAGAAGTAAGAGTTAAAATATAGTCATGTTATTGCAAATGAGTTTAAAGAAACATAATATGAAGATGGTATCCCCAGGTGGCAATAATGGTCAAGACCCTGCCTGCCGATGCAGGAGACATAAGAGATGTGGATGGGTTCAATCTGATCCCTGGGTCAGGAAGATCCCCTGGAGGAGGGCATGGCAACCCACTCTAGTATTCTTGCCTACAGAATCCCATGGACAGAGAACCTGGAGGGCTACAATCATAGGGTCACGAAGAGTCAGACACGACTGATGTGGATGTGCCTACATTTTCATTTTATGGGGGACTCTCATTGCCACGAAACCTAGCACACAGAAACATGAGGAGGAAGGCTCAAATCAGCCCTTGACTTATTTTTTAACTTAATCCTTTTGAAATTGAATACTCTTATTTGCAAGATGAGGGTTATGTGTTAAGTTTATTTTTTTTTCTCCATTCTTTAGCAGTACTGATCGTTTAAGAATGTTAGTCATGTTGTGATAAGACATGATTTAAAAATACTGTTTAGTAATAAGCTGTGGTTGTCATAGATTTTGGGCGTCATAGGTTTTATAAAGTATTAAATTATTCATTTATTTGATTCATATTTATTAAGTGCCTATGCCAGTAGCTGTTTCAGCACTGGAAATTGGCATAAATGAATAAAAATCCCTTGTTCTGATGAAGACAACTTTCTAGTTGAGATCATAGGTGATAGGCACATACCAGGTTAATAAGTGGTGTTAAATTCAAAAAGCAAAAATATAGCAGTATTAGAGGGTGCTCAGGATAGGGTGACAGTAAAGCTAATGTTATTTTAGATAGGTGGGGTTTTTCTGACAAGGTGATATTTAGCATCAAAAGAATATAAAAGTAAAATATTTTCCTAAGTAATATTTGGGAGGGATGGTTTTAATCATATGTTTGTGTCATATATTATATAGGTTGTTTACAGTAATTGTCAATACTATATATATATATATGTATTTCATGTGTGTATGTCTTTCATATTTATATGAAAGTGAAAAGTGAAAGTGTTAGTTGCTCCACTGTGTCTGACTCTTTGAGACTCCATGGTCTGTAGCCTCTGTGCATAGAATTCTCCAGGCAAGAATACTGGAGTGGGTAGCCATTCCCTTCTCCAGGGGATCTTCCAGACCCAGGGATCAAACCTGGGTTTCCTGCATTATAGGCAGATTCTTTACCATCTGAGCCACCAGGGATATGTATATATATGGCTGTATATATATGTATATATATGTATGTATATGTATATATATGTGTGTATATGCATATATATAATTTATATATTAATGCAAATTATATATTAATAAAATAAATAAATTAATAAAATTATATATTTATTAAATTTAAGAAAATGACCACACCATGTGGCATGCAGGATCTTAGTTCCCTGGCCAGGGATGGAACCCTCACCCCCTGCAGTTGAAGAGCAGTCTTAATTATTGGACTGCCAGAGGTGTCCCCTCACTGCCCTGTATTTTAATACAAGATTATGTGTGCTTCATTGGAATTTGCTCTTTCTTGTTACACACATAGTCCTTTTCTTACAAGTATTCCTGGTCAGGTGGGATGGGCACATACTCTACTTTCTAGTCAATCTCTTCATGTTGGTATGGATGGAAACCTGTGGTTCTATCCTTATATACTTAGCATTCAAGGCTGATATTCCTGGAGTACTATGGTGAAGTATCCTCTTTAGGAAAGCTTGTTGCCCTCATCACATCTGTGTTAAGCAGTCATTGGATATAGAGTGTTGGCTAATAGGGTCTGGAAATTTTTCTTATCAGCTGTCTCTTGCCTCCTGGATGAGTGAAACGTAATTAGATCCAGACAGGTTTTATGTCCCTTTCTCACTTGAAATTTTAGCTGTTGTGTATATAGATTGATATGGGTTGGAAGTTGATATATTCCTAAAAAGGCTTTAAAAAGGTTAAAAAGGG
Organism: Cervus elaphus; assembly: GCF_910594005.1. NCBI lineage: Eukaryota > Metazoa > Chordata > Mammalia > Artiodactyla > Cervidae > Cervus > Cervus elaphus. Next base: position 30,084,990 of record NC_057842.1, on the reverse strand, counting down.
GTTTAAAAGTTAATTGTATTCTGGAATGCAATCAGACAACTAATAAAAATTGTTATCCAGATTTGGTCAATGTGAATTTTTAGTATGTCTTTGATTTTAGGTCATCACAGCACTCAAGGGGTTCTTGTGACAAATAGCATAGTGGAAGGTTAATTGCAAAATGAAAAGGTCTTAATTTAACGTGAAAATTGGCAATAGGAGCTAAGCTTTAGCAATCTGAGTAACCAAGAATACTGCCACTCAGGCCAGTGTCTGGAACATGGATATTATTGAGTGATGGAAAGAAAACCTTATGCCACTGAACCATGGGACTCTCTGGATGTTGTAGAAAGCTCTGAAGACACGCAACACAATGTTAGCTTTGAGTAAGTCCCCCTTGACCTGTTAATATTATCACAACTTTTTCCTTACTTGGAAAATATCATCAATGTTAAAACCCACAAACATTTTGATAAGCCTGCATCATTTACTTTTTACCTTCTAAGTAGAAGTCTTTCTAGGCAGAAGTGCCTGCTATGTGGATGGTAGGACTGTAGATTTTCTATTGTAGATGTTAACAGATACATGGTTGTTGTGGGACCTGCAAAAATGATCAAATATGTGTATAGTGTTTTGAATAGTGACTGATAAGCACACAGTTATCAATGAAATTTATATTATTAATCAAATAAATCAGGAACTTAATACAGTCAAAATCAGAGATCAATATTTTTTATTCCTTTTATATTTGCTGCCAGATTTTCTTTACTCCTCAGATACCAAAACAAATATTGGCTGTTTGAAAAATCTAACATTTAAAAAAATATGACCCAGCAGAGCCCTGGCTTCATCTATACGCTCTTTTTTTGTGCTGTAACTTTAGGCAGAAGGCTGTTCTTGCTGGAAACCTTGAAGTCTAACTGCACCATTGAAACTTACTGTTTTCTGTCTCTGCATACGTGGAATTAAACTATACATACTCCTAAAAGCTAATGACTATTATTGGTAAAGAGAGCAAGTTAAGTAATGTAATCCTGAAAGAATGAGAGACAGGCTAGGATTTGAGAGATGAAGTGGATTTTGGGAGGGGAAAGCACTAGGAGAGAGCGGATACCCTAAAAGGGCAGAAGAAAAATCTCTGAGCCTATCTAGCTGACATCTTGCTTGTGTCTGGAGCTAGGCCTGGCCAGTTTCCACGGAAGAAAAGGGTACCAATTACCAATGGATGATTCAAGTTGAAGATTTCTAAACTTTGCACTGGTGGTAAATCAAGTTTATCACCACAGCGGAAGTATAGTTTGCTTCCTGGGTTTCTACGTATGCATAACTTCCAGCTCAGTTTTTATTCACAAATACTATGAGTTGTTCACTATATGTATTCATCCAGCTATTCAGTTAGATTCTTAGCCAGAAATATTTGAAGAATTATTAAAGGAGAGGACTTCCCTCCCCCCATATAACTCCACATCATGATAGCTTCAGGGCCCTCAAAATAAAGAAAAACTAAAAAACAAGTGCCCCAAACCTATTTTTTTTTTTTTAAGAAAGGAGGCTTATACTAAAAATCAAGTTGGGGAAAAAACATCATGGAAAATGTTGATGTTATGGCTGAAAGCCAAGAAACTGTAACATTGTAAGAAAAAAGAAAGAAAAGTGAAAGTAGAAGTGCTTTCATATGAATGATGAAAATGCACCTGTAATACCTGTCCATTCATCTATAGAGAATGTTCTTAGATCAGAATGAGGACATCCTCCTAAAGATGGGAAGCGTTATGAAGCGTTACAAGATGCACACAGAATGGTTTGAGTCTTCTACCGCTGCCTGAGTTGAGTGCCATTATAACTTCCCAAATTAGTGAAATGGTAATTCTTCCAAGAAGGGTATTTTGCCTTAAAAAAGAGAAAAAATCAGGAGGTGAAGTCTTTTTGGGAGGAGACTTTGAAGTAAGGATAGAAATAGGCTTGTAAATTTCCCTCAGTATTTCTTTTTCCGTTAGGTTAAAACTATGTCTGTTCAAGGGAAAATGACTGTATCTGTTAAAAAATTAAAATGGCTCTTCCATGCATCATTTTAGTGGTTTCAATAGAGGTTGTGAAGTTTTCAATGGAGACTGTAGGTCGTATATATAAATATCAGTTTCTGTGGATAGCAGAAGACAGAAACTCAATGTCAAAATGTAAGCCTGCTATACTGGCACATTGGTTTGGGAGTTTTCTGCTTGTGTAGGCAATAAAGGTTGGCCATTGAACTGAAGCATGTGCTTTTCAGAGTAATCAGTTCTTGCTAGGAAAAGGTCAGCTGACTTAGAGGTAAGATAATGTGGTTGAGGTAGAGGCATCAGCCAGGAACCTTGAAAGAGAATTGATATTATGGCAGACATTATCTTCTACTTTCTAACAAAGAACTCTAAAAGGACTTACAGAAACCTAAGTTTATTGCCTGTACACCTCTTATTAGCATTTTGTCTTGATCCTCAGAGAGTATGTCCTACAGAAGGTAAAAGAAGATGAAGTGATAGTAATGCTTATAATAATGAAATGTTAATGTGCTTGACCTCTGCAGTTACCCATCATTAAATAATTAATTTTCTGAACCTGGATCCATTTATTTTCTCATTTTAGCTTAGGTTTAGGTGTTTAAGAGGAAGAGAGAAAGAAACTTTAAAAATTGAAGCTGAAATAAAGTTTGACCAGTCTCACCAACAACCCATTCAATGTCATACAGAAAACATTGAATTACACCTTGGACATTCTTTCTATAAGTTTAAATAGATGAAAGAGTGATATACTTTGAAGAAGTAACAAATAGTGAATAAACTGAGTTTTGAGGAAATATTATAATAGATTTTTTAAAAAGAACAGAAATTCTCAGGGAATCCATTACTCAATTTATCCTTTTTTCACCTGAATGTGGAAAAAAAGTACAGAATTTTCTTATTTCTATGTGGTTATGAAAGTGCATATGTGAATCACATCACAGCTAAAAGATATTCTCGTGTAGAAGGAGAGCTTTCTGAAACACTAAAACTTAATAATGGATTCAAAATCCTTTAATGGAAAGAATTGTTTAAAAAAAGCTACTGATCTATGCACTCTTTTTTATATCTATCTCTCTGAGAGAGAATCATTATAAGGAACTGGCTCACGTGATTATGGGAGCTGCACTTTGCTAAGTCACTTCAGTCGTGGGACTCTTTGCCACCCCATGGACAAAGGAGGAGCCATCAGGCTCCTCTGTCCCTGGGATTCTCCAGGCAAGAATACTGGAGTGGGTTGCTATGCCCTCCTCCAGGGGATCTCTGCAACCCAGGGACTGAACCCTCATCTCTTACATCTCCTGCATTGACAGGTAGGTCCTTTACCCCTAGCGCCATCTGGGAAAAACCTGCTGGGCTGGGAGGCTGGAGACCCAGGATTGGCTGTGGTGCAGTTATTATCCACCAGCAGTTTGCTGGAGAATTCCCTCTTGCTGGGGAAGCTATTCTTTTTGTTCTGTTAAGGCTTTCAACTGATTGGATGAGGCCAACCCACATTATGGAGAAACATCTTGCACTACCCCAATTCACTGATTTAAATGTTAATCTCATCCCCAATCACCCTCCAATTAATAAATGAAATTAATAATCATCATCAACATATGTCCACCTTGCCATGTCAACTGCATCAGAAGCAAAATTTTCTACAAGATGAATGAGTTAAAAATCAAAGTGTGCAAAGTATATAAAGTTGTGAATTTCCCCCCCTTTCATCATGCACTGTCACTACTAGAACATTTCTCTTCCTGAGTGTTTAGGTGTTTAGAAGAATAGATAAGAAAGTGTCAAGGACAGTGGTGGTGCTCACTGGTCTTTATCTATTGGACTGAGTTGGCCTGACTTTTTCTAGTTTAGAACAATCAAAAAAACAGATAGGCTGGGGATGTTCATATTTCCTTTATAAATATGTTTTAACATGAACATTAATGTTGACTTAAAATCAGGACAGTTTTCTGTTAGGGATTTGAAGAGATAAAACTATTTCAAGCCTAGGAGGACTATATGTGTCAGTGAAGTGAAAGTCACTCAGTCTTGTCCAACTCTTTGTGACCCTATGGACTATACAGTCCATAGACTTCTCTAGGCCAGAATACTGGAGTGGGTAGCCTTTTCTTTCTCCAGCAGATCTTCCTGACCCAGAAATCGAACCAGGGTCTCCTGCATTGCAGGTGGATTATTTACCAACTGAGTTATCAGGGAAGCCCATGAGATACATTTTAATCAAATGATTCTCATAATCAAGAGGAAGGCTATAACTCAGTAGTGGAGTTGTGAGATATATTTCATTTAGAAAAAATCTGCTAGCATATAAGATGAATTTTCCTGCTAATTACATTTATCTCTTCCAAAGGCCTTTCTCCCAGCAGTTGATTTAATGAATGCTAGAGAGTCTTTTTTCTGTTATCTGGGTCTTATTTGTACTTCAGACATCGTTGGGTGGTCAGAGAAAGAATAGTAATGACTTCAGTTCAGTTCAGTTCAGTAGCCCAGCTGTGTCTGACTTTTTGTGACACCATGGATTGTAGCACACCAGGCTTCCCTGTCCATCACCAACTCCTGGAGCTTGCTCAAACTCATGTCCATCAAGTCGGTGATGCCATCCAAACATCTCATCCTAGGTCATACTCTTGCCCTCCCACCTTCAATCTTTCTTAGCATCAGGGTCTTTTCCAGTGAGTCAGTTCTTTGCATCAGGTGGCCAAGGTTTTGGAGTTTCAGCTTCAACATCAGTCCTTCCAATGAATATTCAGTACTGATTTCCTTTAGGATGGACTGGTTGGATCTCTCTTCAGTCCAAGGAACTCTCAAGAGTCTTCTCCAACACCACAGTTCAAAAGCATCAATTCTTCAGCACTCAGCTTTCTTTATAGTCCAACTCTCACATCCACACATGACCACTGGAGAAACCATAGCTTTGACTAGATGGACCATTGCTGACAGTCATGTCTCTGCTTTTTAATATGCTGTCTAGGTTGGTCATAGCTTTTCTCCCAAGGAGCAAGCCTCTTTTAATTTCATGGCTGCAGTCACCATCTGCAGTGATTTTGGAGCCCAAGAAAATAAAGTCTTTCACTGTTTCCATTTTTTCCCCATTTTTTGCCATGAAGTGATGGAACCGGATGCTATGATCTTAGTTTTCTGAATGTTGAGTTCTAAGCCAACTTTCCCACTCTTTCACTTTCATCAAGAGGCTCTTTAGTTCCTCTTCTCTTTCTCTCATAAAGGTGATATCATCTGTATATCTTAGGTTATTGCTATTTCTCCTGGCAATATTGATTCCAGCTTGTGCTTTATCCAGCCTGGCATTTCATATGATATACGCTGCATATAAGTTAAATAAGTAGGATGATAATATACAATCTTGATGTACTCCTTTCCCAATTTGGAATCAGTCTGTTGTTCCATGTCCAGCTCTAACTGTTGCTTCTTGACACTTGCATACAGATTTCTCAGGAGGCAGATCAGATGGTTGGTATTCCCAACTCTTGAAAAATTTTCCACAGTTTGTTGTGATCCACACAGTCAAAGTTTTGGTCTATTTTTTCTTTTTTTTTAGTTTTTTTTTTTTTTGTTTATTAGTTGGAGGCTAATTACTTCACAACATTTCAGTGGGTTGGTCTAATAAAGAAAGCAGAAGTAGATGCTTTTCTGGAATTCTCTTGGTTTTTCAATGATCTGACGGGTGTTGGCAAATTGATCTTTGCTTCCTCTGCCTTTTCTAAATCCAGTTTGAACATCTGGAAGTTCACAGTTCACATACTGTTGAAGCCTAGCTTGGAGAATTTTAAGCATCACTTTGCTAGTGTGTGAGATGAGTGCAATTGTGCAGTAGTTTGAACATTCTTTGACATTGCCTTTCTTTGGGATTGAAAAGTTCTGTGGCCACTGCTGAGTTTTCCAAATTTGCTGGCATGTTGAGTGCAGCGCATCAACAGCATCATCTTTTAGGATTTGAAATAGCTCAACTGGAATTCCATCACCTCCACTAACTTTGTTTGTAGTGATGCTTCCTAAGGCCCACTTGATTTCACATTCAGTGATGTCTGGCTCTAGGTGAGTGATCACACCATTGTGGTTATCTGGGTCATGAAGATCTTTCTTGTATAGTTTTTCTGTGTATTCTTGCCACCTCTTCTTAATATCTTCTGATTCTGTTAGGTCCATACCATTTCTGTCCTTTATTGTGCCCATCTTTGCACGAAATGTTCCCTTGGTATCTCTAATTTTCTTGAAGAGATCTCTAGTCTTTCCCATTCTATTCTTTTCCCCTATTTCTTTGCATTCATCACTGAGGAAGGATTTCTTATCTCTCCTTGCTGTTCTTTGGAACTCTGCATTCAAATGGGTATATCTTTCCTTTTCTCCTTTGCCTTTCATTTCTCTTCTCAGCTATTTGTAAGGCCTCCTGAGACACCATTTTGATGTTTGCATTTCTTTTTCTTGGAGATAGTCTTGATCACTACCTCCTGTACAATGCCACGAAACTCTGTCCATAGTTCTTCAGGCACTCTGTCTATCAGATCTAATCCCTTAAATCCATTTGTCATTCTACTGTATAATTGTAAGGGATTTGATTTAGGTCATACCTGAATGGTCTAGTGGTTTTCCCTACTTTCTTCAATTTAAGTCTGACTTTGGCAATAAGGAGTTCATGATCCGACCCACAGTCAGTACCCAGTCTTGTTTTTGCTGACTGTATAGAGCCTCTCCATCTTTGGCTGCAAAGAATATAATCAATCTGATTTTGGTACTGACTATCCAGTAATATCCATGTGTAGAGTCTTCTCTTGTGTTGTTGGAAGAGGGTATTTGCTATGACCAGTGCGTTCTCTTGGCAAATCTCTGTCAGCCTTTGACCTGCTTTGTTTTGTACTCCAAAGCCAAATTTGCCTATTACTCCAGGTATCTCTTGACTTCCTACTTTTGCATTCCAGTCCTCTGTGATAATCGGACATCTTTTTCTGGGTGTTAGTTCTAGAAGGTCTTGTAGGTCTTCTTAGAACCATTCAATTTCAGCTTCTTCAGCATTGCTGGTTGGGGCATAGACTTGGATTACTGTGATGTTGAATGATTTGCCTTGGAAACAGAAGAGGTCATTCTGTCATTTCTGAGATTGCACCCAGGCACTGCATTTCAGACTCTTGTTGACTCTGAGGGCTACTGCATTTCTTCTAAGGGGTTCTTGCCCACAGTAGTGGATATAATGGTCATCTGAATTAAATTCGCCCATTCCAGTCCATTTTAGTTCACTGATTCCTAAAATATTGATGTTCACTCTTGCCATCTCCTGTTTGAGCACTTCTAATTTGCCTTGATTCATGGACCTAACATTCCATGTTCCTATTTAATATTGCTCTTTACAGCATCACACTTTACTTCCATCACCAGTCACATCCACATCTGGGCATTGTTTTCACTTTGCCTCCGTCTCTTCATTCTTTCCAGGGTTTTTTCTCCACTCTTCTCCAGTAGTATATTGGGCACCTACTGACCTGCGGAGTTTATCTTTCAGCGTCATATCTTCTTGCCTTTTCATACTGTTCATGGGGTTTTCAAGCGAAGAATACTGAAGTGTTTTGCCATTCCCTTCTTCAGTGGACCATGTTTTGTCAGAACTCTCCACCATGGCCTGTCTGTCTTGGATGGCCCTACATGGCATGGCTCATGGTTTCATTGAGTTAGACAAGGCTGTGGTCCATGTGATCAGTTTGATTAGTTTTCTGTGAGTCATGAGTTATGGAAATTATTAGTTGTGAATATATTTTTCCTAAATTCAAAATGTACATCCCTGTATAGAAAAAAAAATAGGATCATTCTTATATCTCTGTCAAGCACATCAATCATTTGTTTTTCTTTTATTTTAACTCCTATTGGAGTAAAACATGTATTTTTATTTGAATTTATTTGAACAAACTCTCAAATTTCACAAATGGACAGTATTATAGGGAACTGTTGCAGTATGTAGCAGATGTATTTTGAGGAAGAACATGCAATACTAAATAGCATGATAAGCAAATACAAAAAATATGTGCATCCATTTAAAATATAAAATGCTACTTTTCACTATTACTTATTGGGACTTTTTGGTATTATCATTTTAAAAAAAACTTACTTTTACTTAAATCTCCATTTTACATTCATTTAGAAAGTATAATTATAGAAATTATTATTTTTTATGTTTGTTAATGTTGTATACATGCCAAATAAGATCTTGAATTTACTTGTTCTGTTGCAATTGGAGTTTGTTGATTTTCTCATATTATATTCAGATCAGTAACATGAAGAGTTGAAGAAGCTTGCTGGATTCCAAATACTTTGTTTTTCAGTGGTGATTAAAGTAGAAATTAAATGAATTACTATATGTATATCAATTTCCCTATTAAATTATGGTTCTGTAAAAACATTAGAATATGCAACTTTAAATATCTTTAGAGTTGTCAGACGTCATACTTTGGGGCACAGTGAAAATAGTGTAGCCTGTTAACAGTTGTTAATGTCATATCCATGTGTGTCCAAACATCAAAACAGTGAGTGTTAGTCTTAACTGTTTGTGTTGATACATAGTGTCAAATATGTAACTGCTTTAATCATAGTCGTCCAGAAAGTGAAAGCGTTACTGAGCAACTTAATTAAAGAGAAAACAAAAAGTAATATGAAGTTTTTTTTCCCTGTTTGGTTTTTAATTTCTAAAGTTCAAATATGCATATGTCTCTGTATTAGTAAGGAAACACACATATATTACACATATTCATATATATCATTAACGGTTTGTTTTCAACTGAATGACTTGCTTCTATAGGGCAGAGTCTATTGTTAATAAATTCAAGAGTTCGAGATTTATCAGGCCAATTAGCTTGATGGTTAAATAGCTGTGGACTAACTGCTTTCTCAATCAAAGGTGACACATTTTTAGGTTTTAAACTTTCACATCATCAAGTTTTTAAAAAGTTTTTAAACTTTTCATATTACCAAGCATATGTATGTAACTGATTAAGGTTTTATTCTATAGGTACAGTGAAACATTGCATTTTAGCAAAGATTTAAATATGGACTGAGCCCCACCCTCTCCTTTGTCAGATGAAACAAATATATTTATTTATCACTTCCAAACATAAATTCTGAGCAAACCTGTTTTTGACTGTTGCCCAATATTACTATATAAGAAGTTATTTCATATTCTCCATCTTTGTTTCTCATATTTTTTTAAAGAAGGCTCAAACATCAATTCTGATTAGTGGCAGGCAACGTCAAACTTTCTGAAAAGCTTATGTATTTAAAAATATTACTTTTAATACAAATTTAAAACCTTTTCATTAGAAAACTATGAGTTTAAAGTATATTCTGCTAAGTTCTGGCAGGGTGATGCCATTCGTCAGCAAGTGATTGAGCTCCAATCTTTCAGGTCAGTGTCGGGGTGGGTGGTATGGGTATATACATATGCACAAACAGAATATTTCTGACTTAAATTATGTCTTGCTCTATGGGATCAGCTTTGAGACTTCTTGGGCTTCCCAGGCATTCTGAGACATTTGTAAGTCTTTGGCTCTGTTAGACACTGAATGATGTCAGAGCCCAAATCCTCTGTAAATGCAGTTGTTTGTATCATCCAAGAATTATCTCTTTAGCTATCTAGTTGATTTCCATTTCAGAAGGAAACCTGCTTACCTGACTAGGACCAAATACAAATATTGTTAAGAAATAAAATCTTATTGTACCGTGTTGTTTTGTTCTTTATCTGTGCTCTGGGTCAAGTTGTGGTATTCAGTGCCCTATGCCTTTTGGAAAGTTCAGTCACTGCAAAGAGATACTTAAAAAAAAAAAAAATTATTGAAGTATAGTTGCTTTACAAAGTTGTGGTAGTTTCTTCTGTTCAACAAAATAAATCAGCTCTACATATACATATATCCCCTTTTTCTTTAATTTCCTTTCCATTTAAGTCACTACAGAGCATTGAGCAGAGTTCCCTGTGCTATACAGTAGTTATTTTTTTTTTAGTACATAGTATCAATAGTGTATATATGTTAATTCCAATCTCCCAATTCATCCCATCCCATCTACCCCCCTTGGTATCCGCATGTTTTATTCTTCATGTCTGTGTCTCTATTTCTGTTTGATAAGTAAGATTGTCTAAGGGATGCTCTATAGAATGAGGTTTTAGTTCTTGGTATCTCCTTAATGCCTTCTGAGCTCACCCTGGTTAGAATTGGGTAATAGGGATATGACAGTGAAACCTGAGCAGAGGAATAAGCTCTTGCTTGTGTTTGTGTTTTTTTTCCCCCTGTCTCTCTTTCTGTAAATTAAATGTCATCCAATTATCTCTTGCAGCTATCTACAGAATTGTTCATTAGTCAACATTATGATACAGGTATTAGTGATTGGTCTAATTAGTTTTGTGAACATTTGTATATTTGGAGAGCTCTCAATAAATTGGGATTTTTTTTTTTTTAATTTGATGTTCCTATAGACCACTTGTATCCTTGGAGATGCTCTGATATTTGCTCTTAAGTTTTTTTATATGTTTCATTACAGAAGTCAGAATCCTTCCTGCTAATAATAACATAGATAAATACTTTGTTATTCTAGTAATATCTCCAAAAGTAAAGCATATTTTCTAGGCATCTCCTGAAATGCATGTCTTTTTTTAACATTGGAGGCTCTGAAGCTGTTAATGAGATATGGAAGAGGCATTTTCTAAAAGAGACAAGCTATTTTAATCAAAAAGGTCATGTGTGTCAGATAGCATTATTGTTTCCTGAAGTGGCTTGACTCTGCCTAAGTCAGTTAGAATTAAGATTTCAATTATACATCACTAATGGCTGGGACAGAGGGTGAGTGAGGTAGAAGTTTAATACCTAAGCGTTACTGAAACGTCTTCTTGATTTACTGGCATCACTGCTAAGTACTCTGTAAATGCCAGCATTTTATAGCGTGTCACTAATGCCCAAGAGTAATGCCACGTTAGAATTACAAATCGGAAGGCATTCTACAATCCAAGCAGCAGAGTTAACTTCCAGATGAGATACGAATACTAAAGTGAATGTCATCTTTGAGAAGGAAAAGCTTTTGAATGATCCTTGGTTCTGTTTAATTATTTAAGTGATGCTTAGAGGATACTGATTACAGAGTGTCTGACGCTTCAGTGGACTTTCATAAGGCTGAACTGGGAGCCAAGAAGAATGGAACAAAAGAGAGATCCTGGGATTAAGTGGGGTGCTCTATTCTTTAAGTTATCTTTGTTGTTTTTTAATGCTTATCCTTCCCCTCATCTCTCTTTTCGTACAACTTTTATTGTTGTTCACTCACTCAGCGGTCTCTGATTCTTTGTGACCCCATAGACTGCAGCACGCCAAACTTCCCTTCACTGTCTCCCGGAGTTTGCTCAAAATCATGTCCATTGCGTCGATAATACCATCCAACCATCTCATCCACTGTCTCCCCCCTTCTCCGCCTGCCCCCAATCTTTCCCAGCATCAGAGTCTTTCAGTGAGTCAGCTCTTCCAATCAGGTGGCCAAAGTATTGGAGCTTCAGCTTCAGCATCAGTCCTTCCAATGAATATTCGGGTTGATTTTCTTTAGGATTGACTTGTTTGATCTCTTTGCTGTCCAAGGGACTCTCAAGAGTCTTCACCAGCACCACAGTCCAAAAGCGTCAGTTCTTCAGCACTCAGCCTTCTTACGGTCCAACTGTCTGTACACAACTACTGGAAAAACCATAGTTTTGACTGTACAGACCTTTGTCAGCAAGGTGATGTCTCTGCTTTTTAACATGCTGTCTAGTTTGTCATAGCTTTTCTTCCAAGGAGCGATCATCTTCTAATTTCATGGCTGCAGTCCCCATCCTCAGTTATTTTGGAGCCCAGGAAAATAAAGTCTCTCACTGTTTCCATTCCCCCCACCCCCCCCATCTATCTGCCATGAAATGATGGGACCAGCAGGCCATGATCCTTAGCTTTTTGAATCTTGAGTTTTAAACCAGCTTTTTCACTCTCCTCTTTCACCTTTATCAAGAGGCTCTTTAGTTCTTCTTTGGTTTCTTCCATTAGGACAGTATCATCTGTGTATCTGGAGGTTGTTGATATTTCTCTCAGCAATCTTGATTCCAGCTTGTAATTCATCCAGCCTGGCATTTTTCATGATGTACTCTGCATATAAGTTAAATAAGCAGGGTGGCAATATATAGCTTGACATACTCCTTTCCCAATTTTGAACCAGTCCATTGTTCTATGTCCAGTTCTAACTGTTGCTTCTTGACCTGCATACAGATTTCTCAGGAGGCAAGTAAGGTGGTCCGGTATTCCCATCTCTTGAAGAACTTCCCACAGTTTGTTGAGATCCACGAAGTCAAAGGTTTTAGTGTAGTCAATGAAGCAGAAGTAGATGCTTTTCTGTAATTCCCTTGCTTTTTCTATGATTCAATGGATGTTGCCAATTTGATCAGTGATTCCTCTGCCTTTTCTAATCCAGCTTATACATCTGGAAGTTCTTTGTTCAGGTGCCATTGCAGCCTAGCTTGAAGGATTTTGAGCATTACCTTGCTAGCATGTGAAATTAGCACAGTTGTGTGGTAATTTGAACATTCTTTAGCATCACCCTTCTTTGGGATTAGAATGAGAACTGACCTTTCCAGTCCAGTGGACACTTCTGAGTTTCCCAGATTTTCTGGCATGTTGACTGCAGTACTTTCACTGCGTCATCTTTTAGGATTTGAAATAGCTCAGCTGAAATTCCATCACCTCCACTAGCTTTGTTTTTAGTAATGCTTCCTAAGGCTCACTTAACTTCACATTCAGGGATGTCTGGCTGTAGGTAACTGATCACACCATTGTGGCTATCTGGGTCCAGACCTTTTTTATACAGTTCTGTGCATTTTTGCCACCTCTTCTTAATATCTTCTGCTGCTTTTAGGAACATTTCATACACATGGTTGATGCTAAGTAAACTGGAGAAAGAAAGACAGCTCTAAGTTGTGTCTGACTCTTGCGACGCTATGGACTGTAGCCTGCCAGGCTTCTCTGTCCTTGGGATTTTCCAAGCAAGAATACTGGAGTGGGTTGCCATTTTCTTCTCCAGGGAATCTTTCTGACCCAGGAATTGAACCCAGGCCTCCAGCACTGCAAGCAGATTCTTTGCCAACTGAGCTACGCACGAAGCCCTGTAAACTGGGGAGAGACTTTAATGGTGAAGAGCCCTTTATTGTATGAGTCTGATAATATGTGTGCAACTGTTTTAACTTATGTAGGTTGCTTAAGCAGTGCTAAAGGAATTGTGTCATCTAATAGCGGGGGTTATACCTAGATCAGAATAGTCTTGATTGCTTAGAGAGCCTTTCTGACCAGAAAAACAGGATGTTTTCCAGATGTGAAGGTCCATGTACTTCTGCACGCCCCATGATGCTGAGTTCAGGCTTAGCATAGGTCCTTGGTAAAGGTAGATTTTCCTGTTGGCCACCCTCTGTTCCCAGTGACTTTGGCTCCACCAAGTATGGAAATCAATCTTAATGTCCTCAGGAGAGGGAGAACAGGCATTCTCCTATACAGAGTTTGGAACTTTATTAACTTATATATCTCTTATATGACTTGGCTGGTGTTTCATTCAGTGGCAGAAGGACTAAAATTACAGGAAGGTGAAATACTGTCCAAACCTGCTTGTTGAAATTGATTTATTGAAAAGAGAGCACTGGCTTTTGGGAGAGGACTGAACCTAATGGAGAGGGTTAAGTCCAAAACACCATAATTTTCCCAAAGTGTGTGTGGGTGTGAGAGAGAGGGAGGGGGGAGGGAGGGGGAGAGAGAACAAAAGACCAATCAGGCAGAGGAGGCAGATGGTAGGAAGGGGATGTTTGTTTGGGGCATCAAGATTAGTATATCTTACTTGGTTCGTGTTTATTGAAGTGGCTCAGTATCAGAGTGATTTGGGGGTGCAGACTCACATGTGAGGAACACTGGGCACTGTGATATATATGACTGAAAGTGAAAGTGTTACTCCCTCAGTCCTGTCTGACTCTTTGCACCTCCACGGACTGTAGCCCGCGAGGTTCCTCTCTCCGTGGGATTCCCCAGGCAAGAATACTGGAGTGGGTTACCATTTCCTTCTCCAGGGGATCTTCCAAACCGAGGGATTGAACCCAGGTCTCCTGCAATGCAGGTAGACTCTTTACTGACTGAGCTACCTAGTAAGTCTGTTTATGAAAGGTGAACTTAAAACATAACCTTTTTGATAAGTGGAAATATTTTCTTTAAGTTGGGTCTGTAAAAAATGTAAATGTCATGTGACCTAACTTTTTTTTTTTTAATCTGGAAAAAATTCTACAGGTGACTGTCCACTAAGTAGGCTGACATTTGCATAGCTGTTGTTGGCTCTGCCTTGGGTGCTAGAGATGCAAAGATGCATAAATGGCAGAGCTTGGTCAGTTTTCAGAGAAGTTGGCACCCTAGGGGTTCCTGGACTACATAATTATGAGCTCTTTATTGTTTCTGTACTTATCCCTTTTACACTAAAATGAAAACTGTAATAGATTTAACCAAATTTTGTAGACACACAAAGAGGGTAGGACTTTTTCATTCTTAAGATGTCAAAGCGTTTGTAGATGTGACTTTCAGGTTGACTATTAAGGAAAGATTAGCTGTATAGGGTTTAAAAGAGAAGGTTTCAGGTTATATTATTTCACTTTGTGAACACTGTATGCAGAAAGGTGGTAAGTGTGACAATTCTGTATCACCTGTGCCCTCTTATGACCTTGATATAGATGGGAGAAGGAGGGGGCTTGGGTTTGGGGCTGCTGAAGAGGGAACTGTAAAAGCCTACGAATAATTGTATTTGAGAGCCCAGATTAAGCTAAGGAATTTGAACATAATTTATAAATAATGTGTGTGTGTGTGCACGCTCAGTCATGTCTGACTCTTTGTGACCCCTTGGACCATAGCCCACCAGACTCCTCTGTCCATGGATTTTTAAGGCAAGAATACTAGTTCAGTTCAGTTCAGTGACTCAGTCGTGTCCAACTCTTTGTGACCCCATGAATCGCAGCACGCCAGGCCTCCCTGTCCATCACTAACTCCTGGAATTTACTCAAACTCATGTCCATCGAGTCGGTGATGCCATCCAGCCATCTCATCCTCTGTCATACTAGAGTGGGCTGCTATTTCCTTCTTCAGGGGATCTTCCTGACCCAGGGATGGAAGTCGTGTCTCCTGCATTGCAGGCAGATTCATTACTGCTGAGCCATCAGGGGAAAATATAGTTATAAATAGTGGGATTCATTAAATATGTTTTAAACCAGAGGTAACCATTATGGATGTGATGTAACAGATGTGAGAGTTGGAACATAAAGAAGGCTGAGTGTCGAAGAATTGATGCTTTCCAACTGTAGTGCTGGAAGACTCTTGAGAGTCCCTTGGACTGCAAGGAGATCAAACCAGTCAATCCTAAAGGGAATCAACCCTGAATATCCATTGTACTGGTACTGAAGCTGAAGCTCCAATACTTTGGTCAGCTGATGCGAACAGCTGACTCGTTGGAAAAAGACCCTGATGCTGGGACAGATTGAAGGCAGGAGGAGAAGGGGATGATAGAGGATGAGATGGTTGGATGGCATCCCTGACTCCATGGACATGAGTTTGAGCAAGCTCTGGGAGATAGTGAAGGGCAGGGAAGCCTGGTGTGCTGCAATTCATGGGATCATAGAAAGTCAGACAGGACTGAGTGACTGAGTGACCAGCAGCAAACCATTACTATACTGATGGAACAATTTTCAGAGATAAGAGAGTGATGGACAGGTGGCAGGAGACAAATTAGTAGCCAGTTGTAATAATGCAATTGAAAAAATAGAAGTGCCTGACCAAGGGTTATCAATGTGGAAAAACAGTGCCCTTGGACCTCAATATATTCCCCAATTGAAAGAAACTACCTCCTTTCCATTCTTTTTCTCTCCCTGCCTACTCTTTCCCTTCTTCCTTTTTTTCATCCCTTCTTTGTTTCTTTTTCATTTACATTCTTTTCCTCAGTACGCGCTATGTGCCAGGCCGTGGGAGTGGGGAAGGGAGTGGGTCAGAGGGAAGGCCACCAGCTCTGGTGTGGTACAGCTGACAGTAAGACTGTTAACTGTGATGGGGGAAAAATTTAGAAAACAGTTTTTCAGCAGGGAATAAAATGACTTTGAATTTGGAGAGATTGATTTGGAAATGCGTGTGAGACTTTCTTTCTGAGATATCCAGTAAAGAGCTGAAAAGCTCCCTGACGTTACTGTGGCCTGTGGAATGAATGGTCTTCCTGATGAGCCCACGAACACCTATCTCTAGGAAGGGGCATGACTTGGGCAGGTGGCCTTGGGTCAGAGGTGTTAGATGGAACTCTGATGAGGGATTATTAGTGATCTCGAACACAATGGGATACAATGTCCTTCCAGCCCTACAAATTTATAAGACTGTGGGCAATCTCTGAGAAAGAGACTGAGGGAGATAGCAAGAAAGAGAAACACCACACACACACATACATGCACACAGACACACACACACACACACCCCTTTTAGCTTCTTTTTCTTGTCTCTGACCATATCTGGTATCATAAGCATTATCATAAGTATATCTGTTGAAATTTTCCACATCACTTTTCTTCTTAACTTCGGCTCTGAATGATGACTGGGCTAGGAAGGATATTCTGATATCCCCTATTCTCCCACTAGCCCCTTACTTCTTGTCTAATTAGCAGATATTCATGGTACTTTCTGCAACCTGAATAGCATGTGCTACTTCATATTCTTAACCAAATTAAGGTAAATAGTCACGGATATACTTTCCATTCACAATGTTAAGTGTTAGGGTAGTCTGTTACAAGTTAAACCTCTGGGAATTTTATGTAGTTATTATTATTATTTTGGTAAATTTGCTCTTAGGAAAAAATAAGGGTAAACCAACATTTTGTCAGAGATTCTCCATTCTCTAAAGTGAAGTCTTAGGTGGTGTTTGTTGCTGCTGCTGTTTCTATTGTTCTTGTTGCTCTTATTAATTCTTTCATTCCTGCTTTTTAAATAGTAATTGTATTAAAAATTTTACCTATACTTCTATGGACCCCCAAGGCTTTGGAAAATGTGTGAAATGGTGTGCTATTCATAACTTCAACATAAGTATAAATACAACTGACATCTTATATGAGAATCTAAAATGTATTACTCACACTAATATCAAAAGCAGAAAAATGATACTGGGTCTGCCATCATATTTTTAGTTTGTACATATACTTCTGAAACATTTTTCTCCTACACATGAAAATTAATTTTATCTGTGAAATATTTACTTTATTAGCTTTGCATTAAGCAAGGGTAAATTTAGGAAAGCTTTTACCTTTTATGAATTCCATAGATGAGTTAAGATTAAAAATTTTGACCTAGAGACTTGTTTTGCACTATTCAATTCTCACAGTTTTGTGAAATGAATCACTTTGATCATTACTGAAATATTTGTAGCAGTTGATACATGCATTGATTAAGATAAATATAAATGGCTTTTTATAATAAAATGATAATGAGTTGACATTTAACAAATAAAATAAAAAGGTAAACTTTAAAAGAATTAGCACTGTTGATGGAAATTAAACTGGGAAGAAAACTTATGGAGAAAAATTCAGCAAAATGTGTCAAAATTAAATTTAAATGAGAAATTTTTTGACTCAGTGATCTAACCAGATGAAATCTATGCAAATAAATATATAGGTGACCTAATATGTATGTACAAGAATCTTGACTGTAACATAAGTTTCACTGGTAAAAAACTGTATCAAGGTATTTGGTAAATAGAATAAAGTATAAAGAAACAAAAAAATGAAATTCTATAATGTTAAAGAATAAGTTAGATATACATATACTGACATAGAAAACTTTATAACATTCTTTTGAATAAAAATAAGCACAATATAAATGGAATGATCCCATATTTATTTATTTATTTATTTATATGCATTCAAAGTCTGGAAAGATACACTCCATCTTAAAAAAAGCAAAAAGCTATTTAACTGAAACCAAAAAGAGAAGGAAGAGTTTACCAGGGAAATTTATTTAAGGCCAAGGAAATAACATCTAAGAAAGCCTACAGGTCAGAGAGATTTAATGTATTCAAGGAGCTAAAAACGTCAGGTATGAATGAATTGTAGAGTGTAAGAGAGATTTACCTTTGGGGTTAGTATTACACATGCAAATATGCTTTCTGTTTTATACATTTCTGTGTTTGTTAACAAAGATGTTCCCATTAAAACACAAATAATTTAAAAAAGGCTTAAATTGTCACAAAGAAAAAGTTAATGAAACACTTTAAATAAGATACCAAAAGTATCCTATTTTGTAGAAATATATTTATATTTATGGGATAAATAGGATATATGTAAATAGGATAAATGAGATACATTTATATACCCTGTTTATATAAACACCAAAAATAAATACATAAAAGAAGTTGCAAACAATCATGTTGAAGCCTGAGACAAAAAGGATAGCATTACATACTACTTTGAATGGAAGGAGATGAATAAGAGGGATACAAGCAGTGATTTTTAGAAGATGAAGATACTTCTTTTAAATAGGCTTAAATAGAAACATTAAATAAAGCAACAGTGTAAATTTTTAAAAATTACACTCCTACTGTAGAAAGGCCCACAGGACTATTTGTAGTCAACATAGTCAACATAGCTGTGAAACATTTAGCACATTTAGCACACCTTCTTTTCAGTGAGGAATTTAAGTCCTCAGTTGCCCAGACAGATATCTTGGGGCAAAAGCAGGATCTTGCGGCCTGTTAGTGTTTCCTTTTCCCCACTGCTTTCAGTCCAGGTAATATTCCCTGTAAATTCTTTCCAAAGTATGAGCCAACTCTGCATCAGAGGTCTAAACCTTGGCTCCATTGTAGACTCTCCAGAGCAGATTCAAAAATTTCAAGCTCAGGCCCCACTTCAGATCAGTTAAATCATTATCTCTGATGCAGGGACCCAGGCAGTGAGTGAATGGTTAATGCTCCTGGGTGGTTCTCCTATGCAACTGGGCCTGAAAAAAATCACGGCTTTAGGAAGGATTAAACTATTGACACCTTATGTGTATAAACACAGTGACTCTGCAGCAAACTCTGGGAACAATATATTCAAATGGGTAATTCCAAAGAACTGAGTCTAGAACTAAGAGTGAGAGGTCTCAGACTTCAATAGCTGGTTTGGTGGTGAGGTTGTCTGTGGTGTGGCTGTTTAAAAGGTTTTATATTAGAAAAGTGGAGATGAGAGACACTTTAGGTATAAAGTATAGGAAAGATACAAGATTAAGAAAACACCAAGTACATTAAGGATAAATTTAGGACTCTGGTTTCTCATCGGAATGTAACTGCTTCATGGAGTTGTCACTGTTAAATCAGAGTATTTATATAAGCAAAGTCAAAGTGTAGTCCATTCATTGTTTGGATGCTTAATAAACAGAATGAGAAGTAGAGAGAGAATCAATCTCTTTCATATAGTTTTCAAATAATTATAGCTCTGATTCTTGGTTTCCATCAAGCACATTTATTTTCCTTTTAGTGGACGTTAGTGGGCTTTTGTTCACAGTACAGAGCCCAAAACAGTAGATAGACTGTGTCCAGAATATTCTGGACAGGTAGCAGGTAGCACCCTTCCAGACTTATTGAAGGCACTCCAACTTCCTCACAGTCCATCTGCAGAATGCATGCATATTAGTCTCCTTTTGTTGTAGAACAAGCTCCCACAAACTTAGTGAGTGCCTGTTGGAGATCATCAAGAAGACATGACCGTGGTTGGCCCCCAATGGGGGGGCCAACATGGACTGTGGTTGGTCCAGCCAATAGGCTGGACCCCAGACAATTGGAGGTACCTCGTCCCTTTTTCTGTCCTTGGAATGTACTCTCCACCCACCATCTCTGTGCTAGGAACTGTTCCAAGGTTTATCCTTGAGAGAGTATTGTTGAGACCATCTGGTCTGTGTATGTGGCTGACCCCGTTAAGAGCCATATATAAACGTTTAAGATTCTGGCAGGCGGTCCTGAGATCTATTCATCTTGCGGCCACCCAAGACAAGTTTCCCATATAAGTTCCTTTGCTTGTTAAACCTACCACCTGCTTCTTTCTTCAGTCTCCTTGCCCTCCAGGTATGAGGGCCGGTTTTCTAGCCCACAGTGCCTTAAAAACGCCTATTTATTAGCTCACAGTCCTATAGGTGAGAAGCCTGGGCTGATTTTTCTGCTAAAGATCCAGGGAGCTAAAAGCAAGCTGGGCTGCATTATCATCAGCTGAACTGAGTCCTCTTCCAAGTCTTGAGTGATTTTGGCAGAGTTCAGTTCCTGACACTTAAAAGGGCTGAGATTTTTCTTTCCTTTCTGACTGCTCTCGGCTTTAGAGACAATCTGCGTTCGCTATTGGGGGGTCCCCTCCATCTTCAAAAGCTGTGACAGAGAATTTCCCTCTCTGGCTTTGCATCTCTGACTTGATGTCCCCAGGCAGATTTTAAGGGCTCATGTGATTGCCTAAAGCCCAGTGAAGCGATGCATGTTTTCTTCAAGTCAACTGTAGCAAGTAACCTCACTGCAGGAGAGCTGCCCATCATATCACAGGTGTCTCTCATACCAGAGATGGAGATGATTTGACAAGGGTGTGGGTCATGGAAAATCATCTTACAAAGCGGCCTGCCCCCACAAACCCCCTCTCCTACACACACACAGTATAAAAAGGGTGCGTGGACAGTGCCATTTGTTGAGGTGACTCTAAAGCAAGGAGTATGTAAGGAGAACTATCGCTATCCCACTTTTTCAGTGAGTATTATTTTTCCTTTGGCTTTCCTGGAGGGGGAAGATCTGCTTCAGTGTAGTTCCTACAGAAAAATAAAGGAAAAAAAATAGGTGTTAAATTATCTATAAATTAAAAATATAAACATTTTGCTTATGATTTTAATGCCTAGCAAAGGCCATGTTTGAGAGAGCAAAGGCTCTCTTGCTTTTTGTTTTTTTTTTTTTTCCTTTTCATTCTTAATAAGTAAAATTTCTCCTACAGTTTCATCTCATGGCAAATATATGCTAAAAATACAAACCAAAAAATCAACGTTTCTGAAGGAACTATATTTTACAAATAGAAATTGACACACATTTGGATTTTTTGGAGGTTGTGCTGTTTGCATTGTCAGCTGCATTGTGTTCATCTGGTTGTGAGTTCCATGGATTTGCCATGGAACGGGGAAAGCCTCTGCATGTAGTCTCCTAAAGCTGAAAAACCGCTCAACACGGCTCTAAGTACTTGGCTGTTTTCTTAATAAGTCCTTGTAACTCTGAGAAATGGTGTTTGGAGCCAGAAAACATTGTTTAGGTTTGAGCCAATTTTCTATTTCTCAGAACCCAACTAAGGAAATACATCTAGTTGCTTTCCAAAAATCATAGCTGAATGTTTGAATGAGTATTACTAATAATGCATTGCCTTATTTGGCCCATACAATCTTGCTGGGAATATAAAAACAAGTTCTGGTGTTCTCCGGAAGATTTCTGCATAACTTGTCTTAATGCTGAATTGCAATAGATATTTGAACTGTTAAATGTGTATATTTATTTGCTGATAATAAAGGAAGATCCTTGGGAGATCTTCAGTTGAAGTTATCTGATTCAAATTGGTGTGCTCTAGTTTGACTCAGTAGTATACTTTCAGGAGAAGTGAACATATATACATGTAGTATAAATTGCCATCACCCTCTTGTGTAGTGGACTTTGAACTGTATTCCCTGGGATTATATGAGGCTTTCCCACTGGTATATAGACTCAGAACTTTGAAGATACCCACCCCCCTCCACCCTTCACCCTCCACCACCATAAAAAAGCAAGAGACAATTTGGTTTTAGTGTTGACAGGTGAAATGGCTCTGACTGTGTAACAAATCTATTTGCAAGTCAAGTGGTTTACAATTCTCTATTTAAGCAAAGTTGCAGAAGGGCCTAATTGAGTTGTCAGCCAATATATGATTAAAATAATTTTTGATGAAAATCACTGACTTCTGGCATTTAGCTGAGGAGTTCAAGGATTTGAGTGACACTGCTATAATGGAAGGCGTTTCTTCCATTTCCATCTATTTATTTATGTAAACAAAGAATCTCCACAGTTACAGTAACAAAGACAATAACAAATTGAAAATGGAAGAAAGTTGATGCCGGGTCCTGTCTTCTTTTAGCACTAAGTAATGGTCACCCATGGAATACATGAAATAAATGGAAAAAGGCCAAGTTATCCATTTCATTAAGAGACTAACTTCTAGTAATTGTGATCTGTTTAATAATCACCACAACTTCAGATACGTTTTGTTTTGGTAATTGTGCCCTTCAAATAATCTTAATTGCAATGAAATCCAGAAGACAGTTATTTTTACACTTATATGGTCTTGAGTTTTTAAAGTCATTTCTGCATATTTTTATTGCGGAGAAATATCAATAGAAAGACTTTCAGGCATAAAACTTATTACAGTAAGGTAAAATTCAGTGAGAATAGGATAGAAATTATGCTTTCAGAACAAATAGGAAAAAGTAAAACTTCAAGCTGTAAATAAAATCTTATGTCATTCTCCCTAGTATTTAGATAACTCTGGATTAATTAAAATGCTTATGTGAGTTTTATTCCAAAACATTATTTTTAATGTGGCACAGCTCATAGTCCTTGCTATTTAAATGCACCATGAAAAATTAAATGTTCATCTCAAAATTAAAATTAAATTTTTAAACTTACATTTAATGAATTAAATATACACCTCTGTGAGGGGTACATGGTTTTTTAAAATTACTTTAAAAGGGTACGTTAAGTTTGAGGACTGTGGCTGTTAAGGAAAGGACTCACAGTACAACTATCAGCTTTCTCAATGCTACAATGAAGGATTTCGTACAGGAGATAAGGCCCCCACTGGCTCTGACATTGACATCAGCTCGCCTTTCTCTGAACCCCTCGTGGCCCTCACAGCTCATCCAAACATTTGATGCTTATTATGTGACTGTCTCAGAAAATTTTGCTCATATGTTAGACTGGATATTAGTTGCACTTTGGACAAGCTCTTCATACACCCTGACTACAAGGTCACAGTTGATGTCAGTGAAATAATTAGCCAGTTGGATTTGAAATAGTAAAATAAAATGTCTCAAAAAATGTAAGTACAGTATCTTCCAAGTCATAGACTTGAGAAAATGATCATGGATATCCCTAGAATGCTTTCATGGATATATGCAGTGTGTTTTTCTAAGAAAGGTTTATTTATTTACTTTTGGCTGCGCTGGGTCCTCCTCGCTGCACGCAGGCTTTTTGTAGTTGCGGCAAGTAAGGTTGCTCTTGATTGTGGTGGGCAGGCTTCTCGGTGGTGGTGGCTTCTTGCTGAGAAGCCTCGGCTCCCGGTTCCTCAGGCTCCAGAGCGCAGGCTCAGTAGTGGTGCATGGGCTTAGCTGCTCCCGGCATGTGAGATCTTCCCAGACCAGGGATTGAACCAGTGTCCCTTGCGTTGCAAGGTGGATTCTTAACCACTGGACTGCCAGGGAAGCCCCATATTGTGTGTTTTAATAACAAAGTGAAAATAGGTGGTACAGATAGTATATAGTAAAGAAATGCAGCAGAGTTCTTCATTTTTCCTAAAAGGTTAATTGGGACCAATTTTTATCCAAGAAAATGGTCATTTTTATTCGTGTGTGATTTAATAGGGTTTAAAATTCTACAGTTATCCTTGTGGTTAGCAGAAGCAATGCGTACATACGCGCTTGACTCTCGTGTTCCCTGAGTGGCCCTGCTCTTTCAGACTAGTTGTGCCACTTGAATTTGGTGGCATAGAGATGATGTTTGAAGTCACAGGCAGGAACGGGATCAGGTAGGAAAGGAGTGTGCTGTGAGGATAGAAAAGAGGCCCTCTAATGGTAAATAATGGTTGTGGAGGAGAAGGAGGCTTGGAAAGATCTTGAAGGATAGGTAGAGAAGAAAACTTGGAGTTTGGGGAGCTTTCAAAGCCACAGGAAGAGAGTGCTGCGTCATGCTGAACAATTAACATGGGGAGTGGCTATGTCCACTGGAACTTGTTAAACTGAAAATATTTCTAAGATCATAAAAAGAGTCAGTGGTTGGGGGGGGAGGAAAAAGCCTCACTGTCTGCAGGTTGGGTAGATTCAAAAAAAGATTTGCGAGTAATCTTCTGTGGTCAGTTGTGTCCTTTACATACTGACGGAGCCTCAATTCTGTAGTTCCCCACTTTGAGAATCCAGACCCATTGCATAAACTCTCTAAACATTTTGTCCCTATTTGGTAAAACAGGGATGATAACACCTCTATCTTAAGGGTATTTTGTGAAGATAAAGAGAATAAATTACATAACAAACTTAGCATACTTTATGGCATGTAAAAACTCACTCAGCAGTTGAGACATATTATTGTAATTAACTTTCCTAAAGAGGTTCTTAGGGCACAAGGGAATTTACCTATCTCCAGCCACATCGTCTTCTGTCACAGTTATATTGTGCTAGTTAATCTAATTCATTTTATTATAAGAAGTGATAATACACCTGAGGTATGAAAAGCTCATTTTGATAGTTATAAGGGAATCAATATGGTAATAGATATTCAGTTCAGTCTGACCAGCTTAGATGAAGAGCAAGGGTAGTCTATGCATTTAAAAATGTTACAAAACATGTTGATACATTTAATGTTATTTAATAAGTTGTTTTTTAAATACATTTTATTTAATATGTTATTTAATATATGGCAAAGGACACGTTTTTTTCAGGCCTCAAGATATGTATGGATATATTGTCATCTAATTTGCTTACTTGCCATCCTTAAAAGGAGAATTAAAAGATTGACTCTTGCTGTTGATAATACTAATATCAGATTAAACAAGAGTCAACGAGGTAGTTATCTTGAGAATCAGCACTTATAGGGAGATCCATATCTAGTGTGCCTTCTCCCCAGAGTTACATTGCTTGTAAATTTTATTTATGATTCATATAAGGTTTTATGTTACAATATTTTTCCAAAGGACATCCTTTATGTCCATGTTCCTGCCCTCAGTTATATTGGTAACTGTCCATTTTGTATTAAAGATCACATTGAAAGTAATTTTTATGATATTTCTGAATTATGAAAGAATTTCATTCCCTTTCCAGTAGAACTGTGCTGCAGCTGAGATGTTTATGACTGTGCTGTAAGCTAATTGTAGTAAAAATCATAATTTGGGTGACCTTTCATAGTATTAAAGTGACTAATAAAGCTCACTTTGTCTTGGCCAATACAGATTATAGGTGTAGAGCCCTATTGCCCACGGTCATCTCTGTTGCTTCCCCAGGGAGGGTTTAAATTGTGGGGAGATTTTCTGTTGAGACTAGAATATGTCTTTGGGCAAGATGCAGTTGCCTGTTTGGTAGTTCTGCCTATAGGGCTCTCTGAGATAAATTTTAGTTTGGAAAAGCCAGAAGGACAAAGAAACCAATTTTTTTTTTTTTTCAAATTCTGAGACAGCGTCCTCCAACCGGCTCAGGATACCTCTAGAGACCCTGAATAGTGCATAGAAAGGCTGTTTTGTTTTTATTTTGAAAATCAATTTGCTCCTAAACTTCCTCAAATATTTACTGTAGGTGGAAGGAAAAACATTTTTCTGCTCTCAGTTTTGCCCTAGGGAGGAAGCATTTCTGTGCTCTCTAATCCAAAAGAAAGAGTGGGTATTAGTGTGTCTGATCTAGGCATAATTTGCCACTTTATTGCAGGTCATGCTCAGATGCTCCATAAGCAAATATTTCCCCCAGGGACATCTTCCCCAGGGGTCCTCTTACCAGGGAGCCAAGCATAATCCAGTTACAACAGCACTGTCCTCTCACCGCCTCCCCCACCCAACCTCCAACGAAGCCAAAGCGGTAGCCACTCAGTCGTGTCCGACTGTTACCCCATGGACTGTAGCCTGCCAGGCTCCTCTGTCCACAGAATTCTCCAGGCAAGAATAGTGGAGTGGGTTGCCATTTCTCTCTCCAGGGGATCATCCCGACCCAGGCATTGAACCCACTTCTTTCACACTGTGGGCAGATTTTTTTACTGTCTGATCTACTATCGAACCTCTAATTGGCTGTCCCAAATAAACTCCAGGAATCTGTCTTCTTCTTCATCTTGTTTGTTGCCTTAATTAAGTATAGCATGCTAGTTTTTCTAAGCATTAACTTTTGATTAACTATTACATGTGATTTCCCTCTATATACATTATGGATCCACACCTTTTATGGAGATGTATGCTGTTATGTGTATATCTGTGTTACTTTTTGTAAAAAATTCAAAACCAGTGGATTACATTAGTCTCTTTTGTTGTCTTAACATGCTTTTGAAAAACTTTACATTTTGCCATCGTTTTATTTTCTAGTGTATCTGTAAGGACTAAGCGTTACACACACTTTTTTAGGTGAAAGCCCAACATAATGAAAGATTGGTTGATAATGAGTTCCAAGCCTGACTTTTTAAAAAATGTAAATTTTTATTTTAGTTCTCTAAAATAAAAAGCTCAAGATGGGGTTGGGATCTGTTAACACTTGGTGAATGTTTACTGTGTGCCAGAAACTTAGCAAGACTGGGAACCCAAAGGAAAGAAAGGCAAGAACCCTGTCCTCAAGGCTGTTACAGTCTATGGGGGAAGATGAGTTAAAAAGACTTCAGCAAATGGACCAATGGACGTAGGCATCACAGACAACCAAGGATGACGGGGAGCCAGCCAAGTGATGAAAGGTGCCAAGACAGTTCCAGGCACACTATTTAGAAATGGAGGAGAGTAAGAGAGAACCTGGACTTTAGAAATATACAGAATCCCTTTTCGTGACTAAATTGTGTGTGCTAGTCTAATAAGTAAAAACAGAATTAATATTTGTCTACCTGAGGGATAAGTAAAATTTATGTAAGACACAAAGCCAAGAAGTAAAATTTTTTTCTATCTCCCTATACTGGTCCCTTAATAGTGAACTCACCATTTTAAAGATGATGCAATTTAAACATGTTCAGAAATGAGTATTCAGATGAATCAGCCCTTTTCTGATGCAGAGAACTTCTTCAGATAGAAGCCCCAAATAGCCATGTTTTTTGAATTATAAACCTCTTTTGAGATTTAATTGGTAGGTGCTTTAGTAGTTACTAAATCTGTCAAGAGTTGGTTATTAAAAAAAACAAAAACTGGAAGCCTCCAGTATAGGCACTTAGCTGAGTATATGTTGTCTTTGTCATTCATTATTATCATTGTCATTGTTATTTTAACAAAGCATTAGTAATATTTATGATTGGAGTCAAGTACCAAATATACTCAAATTTATTTTGATTCTTCAGATTAGTTTGTGATTTTGATAAATGGGAAGATTTTCCTTTTAATTTTCATGAGTCAGTAAGAGCTAGGTGTAAAATCTGAAAGCTTGTATTTTAACTATTTGAAGCAACAGAAGGGTGTATGAGAAGGGAAAACAGTCAACGTCTACAATATAGATGTCTTTCATTAAATGCTCAGTTATTTGTAAATCCTTCTTTCCTCCTTCCTTCCACTTTCTATCCTTACCTGCATTGATTTATATTCTTTTCTCCTGAAAGATAGAATAAATCTCAGGTCTATTAATAAGGGTAAATAATAAACAAAACTTTTTCTTTTTTCCTAGTAAGGGACTCCCAGACTTTCATTATTAATGTCCACTATAGCCCACTATTCTCAAATTTCAAATCAGCACTTTGCCATTATATTCTTAATAGGTTATTTTGCAATCAAGAAAATGTTTTTCTTGGTTGTTGGAAATTAAAGTTAGCTAACAAACTTGTAATGTGTTAGTGTGCAAAGAAGAACGTACGATAGCAAATTTTCTATTTTACTTTAAATGCTTAAAGTTCCAAAGTTATGTTTTCTCAAAGAACATCAAATTATCAACTAGTAAACTCTTAAATATAATTTCCCCATATTTTAGTGATTAGTACTTTTTCCTTATTTATGTGGGACATCTGAAAATACTTTGCACTTATTGACATTATAGATTATGGATTGTTTCTATAAATTT
This sequence comes from Cervus elaphus, assembly GCF_910594005.1. NCBI lineage: Eukaryota > Metazoa > Chordata > Mammalia > Artiodactyla > Cervidae > Cervus > Cervus elaphus. Next base: position 30,056,945 of record NC_057842.1, on the reverse strand, counting down.
GATAATTTGAGATTAGCACATATAAGACATTTCTTGTATATATTGCCAAATCTCTGAAAATGTTTAATAAAAGAAAGATATTCAGATTAAGAGTTCCTTTGAGCTTTGTTTCAGCATGTGGCTACTTGGTTAGATCATTTTACCTTACTAAAATGGTAAAGTACATTTGAACCTTTTATGAATGGAAATGGAGTGCTTTAGTTGTGAATATATTGAAACATCATTTGAATGAGTTGTTTAGAAATACAGACTTATATTTTGTTCCAAATTACATAGTCTTTTTCCTTGAAAGGATGTTGGACAGTTGATATAAATGAGCTATGGATCTCTGCATAGTAACTTTCAGCATATGCCAGCCATTCTGTCAGCTGTATCAATAAATCTATTATTGGGTTGGCCAAAAAGTCCATTTGGGTTTTTTGGAAGATGATATGGAAAAAACCCGAATAAACTTTTTGGCCAACCCAATGTAGTGTATGATCAGAAGATAGAGGTGTGTTGAGGCATTTGAATAAAATTCTGTTTTACGCTGATGTGCTTTTAATAACTCTAGCTTTCATAGATATTGTGTGTTAAATACAATCTCTTTTAAGCCTTTTCTCATGCAGTAGTCTTGTGACTGTTCTCTATATACATGGCCAAATGGAACTATCCTGTAAAACACGTTTCATCTATTTCATTGCTACCCATTTATGGCTGCGCCATGTGGTAAGAATCCAGAAACGTCAGGTCTGCTGTTCTTGTAACATTCAAGTGGCCTCCAGGTGACAGGCAGGGCCAAGTGTCTTGGTCCAGTGCCAATTCACAATGGTCCTTCCACCAGCACATTACTTTGAGGCAGTGGATGATCTTATGTGGAACAATATAGGATTCTGCAAAGCAGCTATCTTGAAGTTCTTCTGTCTGTGAATCAGAACAGAAAGTGTTGCTAGCTGGAGTTTTTTGCTGAAAGAATAATTTGCTTTTTGGCCTCGCTGCTGCTGCTAAGTCGCTTCAGTCATGTCTGACTCTGTGCGACCCCATAGACGGCAGCCCACCAGGCTCCCCTGTCCCTGGGATTCTCCAGGCAAGAACACTGGAGTGGGTTGCCATTTCCTTCTCCAGGTTTTTTCAAATGGAATGAGAACAGTTGTATACAGATCTCCTAGTCCTTCAGGCCACTCTTTTTAGTAATCCACTCTTCAGTTCTCTCTTTTGCTACTTTTTTGGATCAAGTCCAATTTTGTGTTAATTAGAATTGTGAATTTCCCTCCTTAAATAACTCACATTAGTTTGAGTTTGATATTTTGATATAGCAAAGACATACAGGGGGGCAAAAAGGCAACTTGCCAAAAGTTAAAATATGCTGATATAAAGATTATTTAAAACTGAATCTTTCAGTTTGGTTCTCTAAAGCAACTGAAACATGGAGAAAGAAAGCTATGCTGTATTGTATGTCTTAAAAATGAAAAACAAAACAAAAAAAAAAAAAGAAAAACTTAAGCAGAAATCACAACAGCTTCAAAATTAGGAGCAAATCTAGACCCTGAAATTGAGATGTATTTGGTAAGATCAACATTCTCCAAGATAAGGAATAGTTGGAATTAAAACTGCAATTGGCTGCATGGAAGGGGCAATGTGGGAAGTTCTACAGAATTATCATGGGTAAGATTGGTGAATCTAGGGTTAATTCTTATGGGGCTGTTGGTAGAGACATCTGTTGGAAGGTATTTCAAAGAGACATGGTCAAATTGGACAGTTATTGTTTTTTGAGGAATTTATTGTCAAAATGTATAAAATGCGAAACTGTTCATATTACAAGGCAATTATACTCAGTGCTATAAAAGTGGGAACAGGTATTGTCACTAACTAAAAGGCAGGTTTAAAATGTATATTCATCTGCAGCCTAAACCCCAGATGCTTGAAACTACTATTTTCCTAATTGGTTTAACTTAATACTAGATTGTCTCCTAAACTCCATAGTGGTACCAGAATCAGACTATATTTTGGTTGGTGGGCAGTGCCATCAAAAAGTGCTCCACAGTTATTTCTTCCCATCTTCAGTTTGTTTTTAGTTTATATTTTTCAAACTTTAGCACCACCAATTTTAGACACTATCTTCAGTATTTAAGACTTTATAGCTTTAATTTTATTTTAATAAACTTAAGCATTTGCTTGATTTTTTTCCTAAGCATAAGCTCCTAAAGTAAATAGTTCATTCATTTTTATGCCAGCTTTGGTGCTATTTACATGCATACCAATGAAAGGAAACCACTCCAGGGAACTTGTAGAGGGTTGGTTTCAAATTCATGAATTAATGCAAATGGTAAGGTTACATCATTTGGGTATAAGCTATAAGCTTTGGAGAATGGAGAATAAGCAATCAAGGTAAAATAACCCTCATGCCTGCATTATTTATGAAAACAAGATCCTGGCATTTATATTCTGAGGTGCTATTACAGAAGATAGAGCTACCTATCTGTGCAGGTGTGCTAGAAAGGTCAAAGGGGGCCGAGGTTCAGCCTCACATGTGGGAAAGGAACTGTTCTGCTGCATCTTTATTCAGAGGAAATCCACAGGGCTTTCATTTGACCTCCTATATTCCCAATATTTATTGCTACCATATCTGAAACCCCTACAGGTTGAGAGCAATCATATTTCATCCATTCTAAGGTGTCATCAATGTAAAGGTGCATTATTATGCTCAGTATACCACTAAGAAAGGAAAAGTACTTCCAATTAAAGGATGACTTTTCATAAACTGAAGATTCATCCCACTTTCAACAGTGGGAAAATTTGAAAGCTAAAGTCACCTCAGAGTTGAAATACAGCACTGCTTTTGTCAAAAGTGCTCACTAACTTGGAGGTAAAGCTTACATGTTGCTTTCAGAGGGCTGTCTCGGGTAGAGACGGACATTCCCTTTGGAGAACGAGAGGTCGACACGTTGTCACTTTAGGTCTGTCCCAGGAGCTCTCCCATTAGCACATTAGAGAGTATTAGAGCTTCACCTGGTAGAGTGCTTGGGAATTCCTTCTCTGTATCTATGTCTTCTTATACTTGATTGCTTCCAGTGAGTTTTAGTAAGATATAAACAGGCATAAGAGCACATCAGAAGTGTTGCATATACTATTATTTATTAATATAATTATTCTAAATTTGCTTAAATTAAAAAAACAGTCCAGACATTCTTAGTAGAATGCCATAAAAAGATGTATTTCTAGGAAACTGGTTAATGAACAAAACCAGCAAAAACCCTCATCTGCTTAACATCTCATTCTGTTCCCAAAAGCTCCTTTCTTAGCAGCCTTAAAGTGACAGTTGATGGCTTGGTAAGGATATGGTAACAAGGAATAACTTCTCCATATTTAAGGAAACTCAGAATTTCAATTCTTGCCACACATATATCTACTCTGTTAATTAAAGCAAAAAGTCTGCAGATAAAATGTAGTGTCCCAAACCTGAATTTTAATAAATGCAAATAATCCAAAAGTGAGAAGAGTCAGCTGAAGTTCCAGGATAAAATGTTTGTCTTGTATTTACCATGAAATTCATCAGCTTTTACTCAGCTTTAGTGGAAACCTCAGGAGAAGATAAAAAAAAAAATAATTCCAGGAGTCTGACAACTAACAAATATACTTCATAGATTCTTTGAATTTTAGTGTGGGGAACAGTATAACTTCTATGAAGCCAGAGGAAGAAGAAGCCTTGTCATCTCTTCTCCATTTCAACTCCGTGGATACTGGCTTTCTCCGCACCCCACCCCACCCCCACCATGTGTTTAGGAATCTGGGTTTTAAAATCTTCTACTGAAAGTTCTCTGCAGGATTTTTTTAGCCATTAACTATCAAGATAGTGAGCATATTATTCTCACCACATGTTAGCTTGCACTCTTTAACTGAAACATCTCTGAATTGCCAATAAATTTCTTTCACATTGGCAAACAATCCTGCTATCTGATTTTGTGGTTTATGGGGAAAGGTGGACAAAATTACACCAGAAGTACAATTATTGTTAGTTAAAAACAATTATTGTTAATTAGTGGCATTGCTATGAGATGTCCTTTGCCTCAATATAGTGTGACTCCTTATTTAATTGCTTTTTGCTCTAATAAGCTGTAAAGTCTATGAAGGTAAAATACTCATTCATCACTGATGTAAATACTAAATCACCAGCACTTAGCACAAAGCCTGGCACAAATCAGAATATTAAAATATGACATGGTTTGGTTTCAATAGCATTGACATGTGATAAACATCTTTTCAGAATGATCTACATGTGGCCAATTGGAGATGCCATATAGAGATGCTGAAAAACTCCCACTATAATTTGTGTTTTGTTGTTGTTGCTTTTGGAGTAATGTTTTACAGATTTTATTTTTCCTTCATTTTTATTCATTAAAAGGAATGGCTCTTGAGTGTTACATTAGAGATTAGATTAAATAGCTAACTAATTCTGATAACTGTGACTAAAGCTATGTCTACATTGTTGTTCAGTTGCTAAATCATGTCCCACTCTTTGCTACTCAGTGGACTGAAGCATGCCAGGATTCCCTGTCTTCACTCTCTCAGAGTTTGCTCAGACTCATGTCTGTTGAGTCACTGATGTCATCCAGCCATCTCATCCACTGTTGCCCCCTTCTCCTCTTGCCCTCAATCTTTCCAAGCATCAAGGTCTTTTCCAGTGAGTCAGGTCTTCACATCAGGTGGCCAAAGTATTGCAGCTTCAGCATGAGCACTTCCAATGAATATTCAGGGTTGATTTCCTTTAGGATTGGTTGATTTGATCTCCTTGCAATCCACAGGACTCTCAAGAGTCTTCTCCAGCGCCACAATTCAAAAGCATCAGTTATTCGGCACTCAGCCTTCTTTATGTTCAGACTCTCACATCTGTACATGACTACATGTTTGTACATGACTACTGGAAAAACCATAGCTTTGACTATACAGACCTTTGTTGGCAGTATGAAAAGACAAAAAGATGTGACTCCAGAAGGAAGAAGATACCTACATAAAGGAAGTGAAAAAGGAAATGGGGCAGTTTTGGTGTAAATATGAGCTAGGAAGTTGAATTATATGAGAAACACAGTTATTCAGAACTATTAAAATAATGGATCTAGTTCATTTTCATGTAAATATTTTTAAGAGTCACCAATAGGACAAAGTAACAGGTTATTTTTTAAATTGACATCTGCCTACATAGCAGAATCTTATACACCGCTTTGCACTTACAGACATTTTTAATAAATAATCAATGTGTTTTCTAAAGATATTCTAATGTTTCAATTAAATAAGAATGTAGACATATGGATAAGGGTGTTAACACTTTCGGAAGTAATGAGAATTTATTTAGGAGCCAGACTGACAGATTTTAAACATTGTTGCTTAGAAAGACGGACAAGGAGTCATGCCCATAAAAATCAAGTGAATTCAAAAATGAGTTGGCATAAATACTGATTTATATCATTCATACCCTTTTCTAGATAAAAATGCTTAAGACATTATCTTAGGCACCAATTGTACTGTATATGCAAATATTAGTGCATGTTGCAAATAAGACTTAGTTACTCAAAGGACAAACACTTGCTGTGTTATTTATTACGATTATGTTGGTATTTCTACATTGAATCATAATTATTATTGGCTTGCATACAATTGTATGTAATTTATTTATTCAACAAATATTTATTGGACCCCAGGATTGAATTAGTTTTCAACACAGGATGATACAGAGACAAATTAATGTCCTGAAAGTTTCTAGTTAAAGGATATCTTTATATTTGACTTTTCCCAGTTTAATATATAACAATAATAACCAAGTTATGCTATCATTACTTCTACACTCTGCTTTGAACATGAACACATGTTGGGGTACCCTCTGAGTTAGGTGCTCCACAATATGTGTCGCCTGAATATTATAAACATTCCAAGATTGTAATATATGATTGGGGACAGAGGATAAACACTGAAAGAGGTAATATGGAGTAGCATAATTTGAGTCAAATGAATAGTCTGTGAAGAAATAGAACTTTGTGCTGGTGATGAATCACTGAAAAAATGACTACGAACCAAACCTTTCTTGTTTTTAAATGTTTTCTCCTGGGTCTCTCTCTTTTTTCTTTACCTCTCACCTAATTCAGACTTTCGTTTTTTCTTGAATTATTTTTAAAAATGTTATGCCCACCCATAATCCATTCTTGCATATCATTACAAAGTGAGTCTTCTATAAATATGCTTTGGCCCTAGAGTTTAGGTTCTACCCGTGTTACTTTGGCATTTAAGGTGGTTCAAAACCTGGCCTGACTACAGTTCACATTTTCATTTACTGCTGTTTTGCTCAGAAGTGCTAAGTTCTTTTTTCTGCTTATTGCAAAAAAAGAATCAGAATTATCATGAAAAACAGTGAGAGAATTGACGACCTTTGCAGTATTATACTGTGTTTGAATTTGCAAATCCACTGAGAATGAGCCGAGCCTTCGGATGGATTATAAATAGGCTTTGGCAGGCTTTGAACTGCCCACATGGCATTCTAAGATTTGAACAGGGCTTTGCTGGCATGCTGAACCAACTTAAGCTCTGATATGAGTTATAAAGAACATAAGGATGAGTGGCTCTGTTTGGAGCTTTGTGTTAGCCAAGTAGGTAAAATGAATTCATGGTTAGACTTTCTCTCTACACTTCTTTCTGAATTATTTTGATATCTTTTCTTGATCCAAGACAGACAAATTCCACTCTTCTTACAGAAATGACCCATTACTATTTAAAAGAACAACATGAAGCACCAAAATTTATTTCATTGTCATCTCTGAAAAGGTGGTGATATCAGAGATATAAACAGAGATCCAGAGTCAAATTTTCATAGACTTATTAATTGATGGCACAAGTTTGGACACTTACATGTGCTATGGTTTCTAAAAAGCATCCAGAGTAATTTGGAATGACTCTATATATTCCAAATTAATGTATTCTTGTTATGGCTATATATGCATACAGATTATTAATATGTACTCGGCATGAAAGAGCCCAAATACCACCATCTCCTATCAGTTGACATTCTCATCTTTGGTAACATCAAGCTTGTTCAGAACTTTCTGATGGAATGCAATTGTTTACCAGACATTTTTTTCTGTGAATTACCTAATATGGTACTGTTTTACTGACCCAGGTGTGCTATCCCTATGGACACTGACAAGACATGTGACTAACACCAGATAGATGGGGCGGACTGCATGGGAATGACTCAAAATATACTCTATAGGTCAAAGCAGATGAGTTTTGTGGGGAAGGTAAGTGCCTGCAGCCTCTGCCTACAGATTTCAGGGGAGCACAAAAGTGACTCAGGCAGTGTACAAAGGGCACACCATCTCAGGCTTTGGCCAGCACTTTAGACTTCAAAGACAGCATAGAGATCTAGACTGGAAATTGAGATAGGAAATTCTAATTCTGACTAGAGCTGAAAGTTCATGGAGAAAGTGTGGATTTTTTGCATGCATGTCCATAATTTAGACTAATATATTGAGCTGATTCTCGAGCATGTAGTAATATCTGCTTATTTCTTAGTCACTAACTTTGTTAGGTAAATGATTTTTCAGACTGGGGATATGAGCCATCTTGGGAAGGACTGTTTGGTTGCTATCCCCATCTCAAGTTTCCTTCAAGGGCCTGTTGTAGCCACCTGGATAGTATAGCTGTGGGTCTGTTCAGATGCATGAAGAACCAATCAGAATGTCTTTTTATCCAAAATAAATGGTTATGTGATTGATCTTCAATGAAGAGTGAAGAGAAAGAAAGCCCAAGTACACTCAAATATGTATTTGAGAAAGAAAAGCACTTACTTGAGTACTTGCTAGAAATAAAACCCCAAAGAGGAGGGAACTTCAAAAGGAGGAAAGGAAACTAAAAAGGAAGACAGACAGAAAAGGGAGAGGAAGTAGAAGAACTGAAATTGATCAACCACTCTTAGTCAACAAAGATCAAAAGAACGTTCAGAAAAACAGAATAATATGTTTCCACTTACCTGATTTAGACAAATGAATTCTTCCCTGAATACCCTTGCTAACATTTTTGAAAAAAAAAAAAGTGTGGAATGATCACATGTGGAATATTTGCAAATATCTAAAGCATACTACTATAAATGTCTTTCTTAGGAACCGGTTAGCATGTTTAAACTTTATTTAGAAATGATATATACTTGTATGTGTGCTAAGTCGCTTCAGTCGTGTCCTACTCTGGACAACCCCATGGACTGTAGCCTGCCAGACTCCTTTGTCCATGGGATTCTCCAGGCAAAAATACTGGAGTGGGTTGCCATGCCCTCCTCTAGGAGATCTTCCCCACCCAGGTACTGAACCCACATCTCTTACATCAGCATTGCACCCTTATAACAGTTTCCTCTTTGCCCCGGCTGTCATTCTTTGAGACAAGCCTTTGCCCTCTCACAGTGAGACCCCTGTGATAGACTCCTAAAAGTTCCCCTTCTTCTTTCCCTGCCCATCCATCCTAACACTCCAAAAAGATAAATCTGTTAAAAACGCTGCTCTTCTGTGTTGTTTGTGTAGAATTTACTTTAGGTTGTCCCTTTGTAAGCTGTAAAAACCTAACAGTGTTTAAGGAGGAAGCTCTAAGGTGCTCCCTAGGGCAAGAATGGCTGAGATTTTTACAAAGGAGGTGCACAGTTTGCATGGACTTTCAGAACAAGTAGAATTTACTCAGGAACATATCCCAGGGAGGATATCCCTGGGAGAACATATCCCACCAGCTTCACTGGTGGCTCAGAGCTGGGGCAGGACACACGGGTTTGATCTCTGGGTTGAGAAGATCCCCTGGAGAAGGGAATGGCAAACGACTCTAGTATCCTTGCCTGGGAGATTCCATGGACAGAGGAGCCTGGCGGGCTGCAATCCCTGGGGTCCCAAACTGAGTGACTAACAACAACAGCCACAACAAATATCCCGGGAAGAGCAATCTCTTGAGCAAGCTTTCAGCAGAGTTTTTTTTTTTTTTTTTTTTTCAAACAGTGGTGGGCAAACTGAGATAGAGGTCCCAGAATTTGTGTGAGATAGTGGTTGAGCGACTCTAATCTAGATTGAGCAGGGCAAGGATTGTCACGGCAATTTTGGAATTTCATTTTATAAGCCTCAGGGAGTGGGATACAGAAGGGTTGCATTAGTACTCTTTCAGTTTCCAGTGATAGAAACACAGCTCATATTTAGCTGAAAATGTAAAAGGCAAAATTTTTATTGGCTCACAAAACTAAGAAGTTTAAGAGGAAAATTGGCATTAGGTCATGCTGAGGCAGTAAAGCTGTATGAAAGAATATTAGAAATCACTCTTCCTTTCCCCTTTACTGTCCTTTCCTCTAAGACCCAGCAGAGTTATGTCCTTAGTGCCTGCAAATCCAGGGCTATCGTTTTCTAATTGTTTTTGCAGAAGTCCTGTGGTTGCCACTAATGGGACCTGGCAGGATGAAGTGCTCCAGTGTGCACACACATACCTGAAGCTGAAAGTGGGGTCAGGATCTCTCAACTGAATGGGTTGATGAGAGCAGGACTCGGCTCCCTGTAAGGAAAAAGTTCAGTTATCAGAAGAAGGTGTGGGCAATAGAAACCAGGAGAAGTCATCCCACGTTTCTTAACAAAATGTTGTCAGTAGAGTAACTATCAGGCTTCCCTGGTGGCTCCCACGTTTCTTAACAAAATGTTGTCAGTAGAGTAACCCACGTTTCTTAACAAAATGTTGTCAGTAGAGTAACTATCAGGCTTCCCTGGTGGCTCAGTGGTAAAATATCTGCCTGCAGTGCCAGAAATGCAGGTGATGTGGGTTTGATCCTTAGGTCAGGAAGATCCCCTGGAGGAGGGCATGGCAACCCACTCCAGTATTCTTGCCTGGAGAATCCCATGGGCAGAAGAGCCTGGTGGGCTACAGCCCATAGGCTCGCAAAGAGTTGGACCTGCCTGTAGTGACTTAGCATGCAAAAGTAGCTATAGTTAATTGTCCTGAGTAAATTGGGACCACTTGGGTGGGTAGCCTGTCTCATTGTCTAGTCCAGAGCTGGGACTGGGTTCAAGACAGCCATCTTTGAAGTGGGTACCTCTTTGATGTGGATGCCTTGGCAGTCAAAGCTTAAGTCAAGCACTTGCATTATAAAAAGGAGAGCCAACTGCAGTGCTTACACAACAGTGGATGTTGTGAAAAACCATTGTTGACTTGGACCCAGGACTAATGGCGAATATACACTATACACTGCCAGACTGATGGAAGGGCAGAGCATCTACCAACCACTTATACAAAACAATAGTTATTTCACCAACAAAAGAGGGTTTTTGGTATCCCTTAAAGTCTCTGGCATCAACTTTAGTAATATTTTAAGTCCTTAGTTTTACTGCCTTAGGGTTTATTCCTGTTTAGGCCATGTCTAAGAATGCTAACCATTGTGAGAATATGGATTAAAGTTTAAGTATACATACCATGAATTGTGATTGATAATCATGGTATCAGTTCATTGAGTCATAACTGCATTTTTTGAAATGAAACTAGAAACTATCAAAGTAGAACAAATAATATGTTTTAGGATGAAACATTTAACAAATGTAATGGTTTTTTGAAACTTCATGTTTTAAAAATCTATTCATAAAAAGTGTATATTTGGTGGACTTTTGTTAAAAAGAAATTGTGAAAATCACTAACTTAAAGCACATGGGCATTATCCCCTCTACTTGGTTATTGGCATAGCTGCTTGTTGGAGTTTAGTAAATACTTAGGTTTTATCATAGCTATTTTTCAATATATGCTTTTTAAAGTTATATTTGAGTGTGTTTATAGCATATATGAAATGTATAATATATGTATATACATATAGGGCTTCCCAGGCGGTGTAGTGATAAAGAATCCACTGTCAATCCAGGAGACTCCAGAGACATGGGTTTGATCCCTGAGTTGAGAAGATCCCCTGGTGTAGGAAATGGCCACCCGCTCCAGTATTCTTACCTGGACAGTTCCATGGACAGAGGAGCCTGGAGGGCTATAGTGCATGGGGTCACAGAATTGGATGCGACTGAGCACACACACATATTATATACAAAGTGCATCTCTGAATTTATCATAGAACAAGTGGGAAATTGAATTTATTTTACCAAATTGCATTTAAAGGCAGTTTGGTAGAATGTACTTGTCTTCTCTTCCACTCACTGTTCCTGTTCCTCACCCTCCTCCCTCTCCTTTTTCTTTCTTAAGTAAGTAAGTAAGTGAAGTTGCTCAGTCGTGTCCGACTCTTTGTGACCCCGTGGACTGTAGCCCACCAGGCTCCTCCCTCCATGGGATTCTCCAGGCAAGAATACTGGAGTGGGTTGCCATTTCCTTCTCCAGGGGATCTTCCTGACCCAGGGATCGAACCCGGGTCTCCCGCATTGCAGGCAGATGCTTTAACCTCTGAGCCACCAGGGATATATATATGTGTGTATATATACACATATATACATATCAGCTTTCTTACCTAATAAAAACTGGCATGCTAAGCACTTATAGTAACTCATTTAATCCTCTTCCCCAAGGTATTTATTATCCCATTTTACAGATGGGGCCATTAAGGCTTTAGAGACTTGACAGTAGCTTTTCTAAGGCTACCTAGTTAGTAAGTATGTGAACCAACTGGAAGTTGAACCAGACAGTTTGACTCTAGAGCCTGTCATCTTTATTGACCTTTTTGTTCAGATTCAGAAGAGCAAGTTGAATCACTGTACCAATGACTTTTGAATCTATTTGCCCGAACACGGGGCACACGGGAAGGGAGGGCACTGGAGAGTCTCCATTTCATTGACCTGCCAACTCCATGTCCTCGTGTCTCTGGGGCTTTGAATTTGGGGTTTATAGGTTTAAAAGAAATGAATAGAGAAAGACTGAAAGGGAGTTGTGCACCTGATAATTCATTAAAGAGCAAATAGACAATGGTGCATAGGACCATGTCCTGTTTAAAACCCCTGTCCATCACGTCCTGCTGGCCATGCTGACCCAGTGATGACCCACAGGTCAACCCAGGGCAGAAGGTATAGCCAGGGTGAAGAACACTGTTTTTTTTGTTTTGTTTTTTTTTTAAACTTGAGCTCTCCAATGGCTCTGCTTTGGTCAGATGCTTTGAATGGTGTCAACTGGGAAATGTGATCTTTCATCTCACGCCCGCTCATCTGTCCTCTTACACTCTGTGTTGCTGCTGCCTGCCAGCCAAGGGTATGTTTACAAGCTTCAGTTCCTTTTTTTCTTAACAACTAAAGAGTACAACCAGTGTACAAACCAGACAAAATGTAAACACTTTTGTTCAAAGGGAAGCAGGTAGTCATAGGTCATGACTTCTTTTAGAAAAATAGAGCTCTATATTATGTATGTCTCTTTGTAAAGTATTTGAGAATCATAGTAAATGTGAAAGGCATTGTATTTTTGATTCCCTGAAGAACTCAGTTTGCCTTAGAGCCCTTGGGTAAGAGAGGAAATGGCCTGTGTGAAGCAGTTCTAGAGAATCGGCACAAATCCCATTAAGATGACCAACCTCCAGTCAGTAATTTTAGAGGTCTCAGGGATTGTGGCAAAGCGTGTTTGCTTGGATGCATGTTTATAAAAACTCTCGCTTATCCCCTTGCTTCTAAAGGAGATGTTCAGTAACTAGAAATTGGGTCAAGCTTTAAATCTCGTGTTTGTCATCCTGAAAAGTGACCCTGCTAAATGGCTGTCTTGGCAACGTTAAAACTGACACTTGACCAACCAGATCAGGTGAACTCAGTGCAGGCCAGGGGAACAAGAGCAGGGGTGATCCTCAGATCAACCCTTCAAGGGCCTAGCCTGTATATGTAACTCCAGCAGTTGCACACATTGACATATGGCCAATTGCTATGATTCTTCTTGGAGAAAAGGTGATAAGCTTGTCACGAGATTTGTGCATGTACTTTTATGGCCAATTCATGTTTCTGTATGGCAGAGCCCACTGCAATATTGTAAAGTAACTATCCTCCAATTAAAATAAATTTAAAAGAGATACTTTTCATATTTCTGCATATGAAAGAAAAGTTTTCATTAAAAGTTTAAAGAATTAAAATATTTACATTATTGGACTCCGCTGGATACGTCAGCTTAACACTGATCACAAACTTAATCTGAACAGTTGTAATCCTGAAATGGAAAGCTTTACTTCCCTTCTCTGGTTAAATTTGTTTTTTTTTTTTTTTTTTCCTTTCTTTTTTTTTTAATTTTTTTATTAGTTGGAGGCTAATTACTTCACAACATTTCAGTGGGTTTTGTCATACATTGATATGAATCAGCCATAGATTTACACTTATTCCCCATCCCGATCCCCCCTCCCACCTCCCTCTCCACCCGATTCCTCTGGGTCTTCCCAGTGCACCAGGCCCAAGCACTTGTCTCATGCATCCCACCTGGGCTGGTGATCTGTTTCACCATAGATAGTATACATGCTGTTCTTTTGAAACATCCCACCCTCACCTTCTCCCACAGAGTTCAAAAGTCTGTTCTGTATTTCTGTGTCTCTTTTTCTGTTTTGCATATAGGGTTATCGTTACCATCTTTCGAAATTCCATATATATGTGTTAGTATGCTGTAATGTTCTTTATCTTTCTGGCTTACTTCACTCTGTATAAGGGGCTCCAGTTTCATCCATCTCATTAGGACTGGTTCAAATGAATTCCTTTTGACGGCTGAGTAAAATTCCATGGTGTATATGTACCACAGCTTCCTTATCCGTTCATCTGCTGATGGGCATCTAGGTTGCTTCCATGTCCTGGCTATTATAAACAGTGCTGCGATGAACATTGGGGTGCATGTGTCTCTTTCAGATCTGGTTTCCTCAGTGTGTATGCCCAGAAGTGGTATTGCTGGGTCATATGGCAGTTCTATTTCCAGTTTTTTAAGGAATCTCCACACTGTTTTCCATAGTGGCTGTACTAGTTTGCATTCCCACCAACAGTGTAAGAGGGTTCCCTTTTCTCCACAGCCTCTCCAGCATTTATTGCTTGTAGACTTTTGGATAGCAGCCATCCTGACTGGTGTGTAATGGTACCTCATTGTGGTTTTGATTTGCATTTCTCTAATAATGAGTGATGTTGAGCACCTTTTCATGTGTTTGTTAGCCATCTGTATGTCTTCTTTGGAGAAATGTCTGTTTAGTTCTTTGGCCCACTTTTTGATTGGGTCATTTATTTTTCTGGAATTGAGCTTCAGGAGTTGCTTGTATATTTTTGAGATTAATCCTTTGTCTGTTTCTTCATTTGCTATTATTTTCTCCCAATCTGACGGCTGTCTTTTGAAGTGCCTATTCCTCATAGTCTCTCTGGGCCTTATCTCTCTCTTCTCTGTGTCTCTCTCTAAATATTGCCCAATATGCTTATTTGTGTAGCTATCTGTGTGTGGGTGCTAAGTTGCTTCGGTCATATCCAACTTTTTGCAGCCCTATGGACCATAGCCCGCCAGACTCCTCTGTCCATCGGATTCTGCAGGCAAGAATACTGGAGTGGGGTGCCATTTCCTACTCCAGGGGATCTTCCCAATCCAAGGATTGAGCCCGCATCTCTTGTGTCTTCTGCATTGACAGAGAGGTTCTTTACCACTAGCACCACCTGGGAAGGCGTGTAGCTACCTAGTGGCCTTATATTTTCAACTGATTTGGAGAACTTGTGTTTTGTACGCATAAATGGCAAGCAGTCATCAGAAGTGATTATTGCACTGTAAGGAAAATTCTAGGTCTTGAGTTGTCTGCTTCACCGCTCACCCTGCTACCACACGGGTGTTCCCTCCACAGATGCGCAGAAGCAATGCTAGGTGGCAGCTTAAGAGCCCCAGCAGCTCCTGCCACCCCACAGCTTGTGATGCCCTGCCCTCTCCCTCTGCATTGGGACCTACAGAGTGTTCTTCTGCCAAATGGGTACTCCAGACTTTCACTGTATTTCCACACTTCTTTATACCTCTGAAAACAGAAATTAGCTTATGGTTAGGTGCAGTTGCTTTATGGTTACTTTTTTTAATTCAAAAGTTATTATTTTTTAATGGTACTGAAAAAGCTTTAAAACTGCTTTCCCAGTGGTTTTTGAAAGTTGTCCATGTTCTTGTCTGCAGTCTCTTTTTTAAACATTTTGTTTTTAATTGAAGGATAATTTCTTTACAGTACTGTGTTGGTTTCTGCTGCACGTCAGCATGAGTCAGCGCTAGGTATCTGTGTGTCCCCTCCCTCCTGAGTCTCCCTCCCACCTCCTACCCCATTTCACCTCTCCAGGTTGTCACAGAGCCCCGGCGTGAGCTGCCTAAATCACACAGCACATCCCACTGGCTGTCTATTCTACGTATGGTAGTGTATGTTTCCAGGCTACTCTCTCCATCCGTCCCATCCTCTCCTTCCCCGCCCTGTGTCCACTTTTTGTTCTCCACATCTGCATCTCCATTGCTGACCTGTGAATAGATTCATCAGGACCATCTTTCTAGATTCCATATATATGCATTAGTATGTGATACTTGTTTTTCTCTTTCTGAATTACTTAACTTTACATGATAGGCTCTAGTTTTATCTGTCTCACTAGAAATGACTCAAATGCATTCCTTTTTATGGCTGAGTAATATTCCATTGTATATATGTACCACAACTTCTTCATCCATTTATCTGTCAGTGGAAGAATACTGGAATGGTTGCCATGCCCTCCTCCGGGGAATCTTCCAAACCCAGGGATTGAACCCAGGTCTCCCACACTGCAGGCATATTCTTTACCATCTGGGCCAAGAATACTAGAGCGGGTAGCCTGTCCCATCTTCAGGGGAATCTTCTCAACCCAGGAATCGAACTGGGGTCTCCTGCATTGCAGGGCGATTCTTTACCAGCTGAGCTACCAGGGAAGCCCATATTTGTACCACAGCTTCTTCATCCATTCATCAGTCAAGGGACACCTAGGTTGCTTTCATGTCCTAACTGTTGTAAATAGTGCTGCAATGAACGTTAGGGTACATGTGTCTTTTCAATTATGGTTTTCTTAGGATATATGCTCAGTAGTGGGATTGTTGGGTCCTAAGGCAGTTTTATTCCTAGTATTTTAAGGAATCTCCATAGTGGCTGTGTTATTTACATCCCCATGAGCTGTGTAAAAGGGTTCCCTTTTCTCCACACCCTCTCCAGCACTTATTGTTTGTAAGTTTTTGAAGATGGCCATTCTGACCAGTGTGAAGTGATATCTCATTTTAGTTTTGATATGCATTTCTCTAATAATGAGCAATGTTGAGTATCTTTTCATGTATCTTTTAGCCATTTGTATGTCTTCCTTGGAGAAATGTCTGCTGAGGTCTTCTGCCCACTTTTTGATGGGGTTGTTTTTCTGGCATTGAGATGCATCAGCTGCTTATCTATTTTGGAAATTAATTCTTTTGTCAGTTGTTTCATTTGCTGTTATTTTCTCCCATTCTGAGGGCTGTCTTTCCACCCTGTTTATAGTTTCCTTTGCTGTGGAAAAGCTTTTAAGTTTAATGAGATCTCTTGTTTATTTTTGTTTTTATTTCCATTACCCTAGGAGTTGGGTCATAGAGGATTTCGCTGTGATTTATGTCAGAGAGTATTGTGCCTATACTTTAAGAGTTTTATGGTTTATGGTCTTACACTTAGATCTTTAATCCATTTTAAGTTGTTTGCAATCTCTAAGTCTCTCTCTAGCTCTTTCTGTCTCTCTTATTCTTTCTGTGTGTCTGTCTCTGTATCTCTTGCTATCTCTGTCTCTCTTATTTCCCTCTCTCTCTGTGTCTCTCTGTCTGTCTGTGTGCGTGTCTCTCTGTATCTCCCTCTCCATCTCTCCCTCTTTTGCTGTCTCTCTCTGTCTCTCTCCCCATCTCTCTCTCTCTCTGTCTGTCTTCCTCTATCATGCTTGCACACACACACTGTGAGCATTTACCTGGAAATCTTTCCCTCTGTTTTGCCAACAGTTAATGTGTCCTAACAAATAGGTATGTGTAATTTAAAGGAGATAGTGTTTTCATATCTCTTCTCAATAATCAATAGTTTAAGATCAGAGCCATAATAGAAGGTATTAGACATACTATATAAATGTATACTCATTTACTTGTTATTCCTCATGGCCGTTCTCAAAGTATGATTTGTGTTCTTTCAGGAAGTCAGGAGGGTCGAACTATTTTCCTAATAGTACCAAGACATAATTTACCTTGTTCGCCTTGACATTTGTCCTGATGGTACAAAAGTAATGATGGCATGGTCACCTTAGTATGAATCAAGGCGATGACACCAGACTGTACTAGCCATTGAGTTGTTTATCACCATGCATTCCCAAGGTGTGTGTAGTTAAAAAAAAAAGTTTCAGTTAAATTCTTGAAGTAGTAAAATTTATACATTTTGTTAATCTTTAACCCTTGAGTAAACATCTAACATCTTTTTAATATTCTCTGACAAAATAGAAGGGATGCAAAAAGCACTTTGTGTACTGAAGTATTTTTGCTGTCTCAAGGAAATACTTGTGCAGTTTTTTGAGTTGCAAACTGAACAAAAAGGTTGTTTTATTTTTTTCCCGATGTCATCAGCATGTTATCAGTTTTTGCTTGAAAAACAATTTGCAAACTGTGGTTATGTAGACTTGGGTATTTTCAGTTCTTTTTCTTTTTTTTTGGAAATGGGCAAGTGAGCTTGTTGCTTCAAGGAAGACTACTAACCGTATTTGTTGATAAAATCTGATTTTTGAGTTTTGGAATGTGAGTCTCTGCCACTAGTTTAACAGCTTGTGAAGATTCTTCTGATAAGATGGATAGTGATATTAATAAGTATGGCTTTTAAATATTGTTTAATGAAATGAATCTTCCTTTAGAAAATCTACATAATTTAGCAAACCATTATTTTTCAGTTACTAATGCAGGATATTACAAAATTATTCATGGACAAAAAATCCATTCAAAGTGTAAGATGTACTAACTGCTTCTGATGTTATAAAATATTATTTAATATTATTTCAGATCCACATTGTAACTTAACTTTTAAACTACTATAATTTTTGGTGTAGTATCAAACAATATTAAAAGGCTATTTGATTTATGTCGGAGAGTGTTTTGCCTATGTTCTCCTCTAGAAGTTTTATAGTTTCTGGTCTTACATTTAGATCTTTAATCCATTTTGAGTTTATTTTTGTGTATGGTGTTAGAAAGTGTTCTAGTTTCATTCTTTTACAAGTGGTTGACCAGCTTTCCCAGCACCACTTGTTAAAGAGGTTGTCTTTTTTCCATTGTATATCCTTGCCTCCTTTGTAAAAGATAAGGTGTCCATAAGTTCGTGGATTTATCTCTGGGCTTTCTATTCTGTTCCATTGATCTATATTTCTGTCTTTGTGCCAGTACCACACTGTCTTGATGACTGTGGCTTTGTAGTAGAGTCTGAAGTCAGGCAGTTTGATTCCTCCAGTTCCATTCTTCTTTCTCAAGATTACTTTGGCTATTCAAGGTTTTTTGTATTTACATACAAATTGTGAAATTATTTGTTCTAGTTCTGTGAAAAATACTGTTGGTAGCTTGATAGGGATTGCATTGAATCTATAGATTGCTTTGGGTAGAATAGCCATTTTGACCATGGAATATTACTCAGCTGTTAAAAAGAATTCATTTGAACCAGTCCTAATGAGATGGATGAAACTGGAGCCCATTATACAGAGTGAAGTAAGCCAGAAAGATAAAGAACATTACAGCATACTAACACATATATATGGAATTTCGAAAGATGGTAACGACAACCCTATATGCAAAACAGAAAAAGAGACACAGAAATACAGAACAGACTTTTGAACTCTGTGGGAGAAGGTGAGGGTGGGATGTTTCAAAAGAACAGCATGTATACTATCTATGGTGAAACAGATCACCAGCCCAGGTGGGATGCATGAGACAAGTGCTCGGGCCTGGTGCACTAGGAAGACCCAGAGGAATCAGGTGGAGAGGGAGGTGGGAGGGGGGATCGGGATGGGGAATACGTGTAAATCTATGGCTGATTCATATCAATGTATGACAAAACCCACTGAAAAAATAAATAAATAAATAAAGGAAAAAAAAAATAAAGAAAAAAAAAATAAAAGGCTATTTGAATACTCCTCTTCTTTCCAACCACAAGTGAAACTAGATTTCCTACATATTCTTCAAACAAAATGACATAGAATGATTAACCAAATATAAAAATCAGACTTTCTTTCATTAAAACTTACCACTTTAATGTATGCAAAATATTAAATTATACTTCTCAGCTGTTTTGGGAAATAGCTATTTTTTGTAAAGTATATTAATATGTAATAGTCTTATTTTATTAAATATTTAAAATTTTCTAACTTCTGATATGGTAAATAAAAAAATATATATAACTGAAACCACTTTTGGATTCTCAGTGCTGTTTTTATTTTCCCTAACACTGTAAAAATGTTCTGACTCAAAATAATTTTGAACACCTGGTCTACCATTTTCATATTTAAGTAACTGATATTTTTTTCAACCACACATAGAATTGTAAGGCATGATAACTGAGACACAATCAGCCAAGAAATTAAGTTAACAGGAATACACAGTCTGGTAATCTATGAAAGTTATCAATAATATCTTGCCCTAATCTTACTATGCGAAATCTCTTCAAAACAATGTCCTCATCCAAGGCAGAATATCAGTCTCTTAATACATTTTTCCTTTTCATTCCCAAGTCAGAGTATGTCAAAAAAACAAAACTCTGGTCTCTGAAGTATACCATGGTCTTAATTTTTTAAGTAGTTTTGATTCAACCTCTTACAGAGCTCAGACTACACAATCTGTTCCTTAAATATTTCAAGGAAGTACAGTTCCTTTGGTGAGAGACATTTCCATCCAAATATCTGGTATGACCACTCACATTTCTAATTGAGAACTTGCTGTCTGAAGAATTAAAGACTCAAAGACTCTGTAAAATGACCTCACTCTCCACTGGGAACAGATCAAAGTAGCCCTTGGGCACTTCTTAACTGACAAGGGTCTAACCTACTCTCCATGCTCGTGGTCAAAAAGTAAAGGAAAGTGTGAAATAGTAACTGAATGATCATCACTTTAGTAGCTCATAGCTATGGCCTTGGTGGGGTTTTATATGTCTTTCTTCATGTTTTAACATTGCAGGTGATGTAACTACTTTGTGTGCTTTCATTATAGAATTAAGAGGATGTCAGAGACAAACTCTTGAGAAAGTTGGTTGTGTCATACCAGAGCCCTTCAGAGTTGTCATGATACCTTAGCTAAGAGTGGTATCTGGACTCAAGCACTAGCTGTGACACTTATGGTGGGCTGGATGCTTAACCTCTCTTGACCTCGGTTCCTTTATCTGTAAAATAGGAATAAGAATAGTTTGTACATATAGAGGCTATTTGAGGATTAAAATTTGTGTTTGCTTATAGTAGCTATTGGAACATAAGGGATAAGTCAATTTTAGTTATTACAACAGTGATAGCATTTATGATGATTCTCTATGTTCTTAGAAATTGTCTAAAAAATGGAAAATGTCTACAACAATCAAAATGATTATCATGATTTCTTTTACTCACATATAATTTTTATTGACCTACCTACTGATAAATTTTTAAGGAGTAAACCCCAGTCTCTTGAAGAGATCTCTAGTCTTTCCCATTCTGTTGTTTTCCTCTATTTCTTTGCATTGATCACTGAGGAAGGCTTTCTTATCTCTCCTTGCTGTTCTTTAGAACTCTGAATTTAAATGGAAATATCTTTCCTTTTCTTCTTTGCTTTTTGCTTCTCTTCTTTTCACAGCTATTTGTAAGGCCTCCTCAGGCAACCACTGATGTTTTTGAACTGTGATGTTAGAAGACTCTTGAGAGGCCCTTGGACTGCGAGGAGATCCAACCAGTCCATCCTAAAGGAGATCAGTCCTGGGTGTTCATTGGAAGGACTGATGCTGATGCTGAAACTCCAATACTTTGGCCATCTCATGAGAAGAGTTGACTCATTGGAAAAGACCCTGATGCTGGGAGGGATTGGGGGCAGGAGGAGAAGGGGACAACAGAGGATGAGATGGTTAGATGGCATCACCAACTCGATGGGCATGAGTTTGAGTAAACTCTGGGAGTTGGTGATGGACAGGTAGGCCTAGCGTGCAACGATTCATGGGGTCACCAAGAGTCGGACACAACTGAGTAACTGAACTGAAACCCCAGTCATTATCTCCACTCTTTTTTTTTTTTTCTTTTTCCTTAACTGTAATTCATTGGTTAAATTATTTTTGACCAGATTCTTCTCTTAAGGCTGTATGGCTACTGCTTTCATGAAGTTCTTACTGACCACCTAATTGCAGAATTGCAAAGCTGTTTTGACTTTGATTTGGAACCATTTGACTTTCTTCTGTCCATTATTGAAAATCTCTTCCTCCTTTGAATTTGAGCAAACTCCGGGAGTTTGAAACTGCAGCATTGAAACAATGACCACAATGAATATTGGGAACCTAACTCATCACTTCCAAAAGTTTCCTTGTGCTCCTTTATATAACAACTGATATCTTTTCTGAGACCACATGGGAGTTTCCATTCTAGAAATTTATACAAATGGAATCATAAGATGTTACTCCTACTTTTGTAGTAACTTTTGTCTGGATTCTTGCACTCAACAAATGATGAAAACATACTTATATTGTTGTACATATTAACAGTCCACTCCCTTTTCATTGTAGAATAGTATTCTGTTTTATGGATATACCACAATTTATCCATTTACCTGCTGATGGACATTTGAGTTGTTTTCAGTTTGGGAATTTCAAAAATAAAGCTTTTGTGAATATTTGTATACAATTATTTTAATGGATGAATGCTTTCCTTTTTCTTGAATAAAGACATAGGAGCAGTAGTCCCCCAAAACCTGTCCTTTTTCTTGAACAGAGAAATGATGGGCTAGGCCATATAATGGTTGTTTTATTTTTTATGAAATTATTATCATTGCTTTTCAAAGTGTTTGCAGCAGTTATATTCTCAGCAGTATATAAGAGTTCTAGGTACTGACTTCTTGCCAGAATGGTGTCTTCTTAATTTCTAGCCATTGAAACAGGTCCGTAGTAGATTTTATTGTGGTTTCATTTCCATTTTGCTAATGACTAATGATGTTACGGGCTTCCCTGGTGGTTCAGATGGTAAAGAATCTGTCTGCAATGCAGGAGACCTGGGATGAATAGAATATCTTTTATGTGT
Source organism: Cervus elaphus (assembly GCF_910594005.1). Taxonomy (NCBI): domain Eukaryota; kingdom Metazoa; phylum Chordata; class Mammalia; order Artiodactyla; family Cervidae; genus Cervus; species Cervus elaphus. Next base: position 30,034,761 of record NC_057842.1, on the reverse strand, counting down.
TACTGTATATCTTATTTGGTGAACTATCTATTCAAATCTGTTGTCCATTTTTAACTGGAAATTTTCTTTTGAAACTCAGTATTCTTCATATATTCTACATCCAGGTCTTCTATGATGCATGCATTTTCAAATATTAAATCTTTCTTTCTCTGAATAGTATTTGTGAAGAACAAGTATTTAACTCTATGAAATATAATTTATCAATTTTATTCTTATATAGACTTTTTTTGTCGACTATTCAAGAAATCTTTGTCTAGCCCAAAATCACCAAAGTTTTAGCCTATGTTTTAGCCTAGAAGTGTTTTTGTTCTTAGATTTACATATACGTTTGCACATCTTTTGCATATCATTAAGATAGGATGAATCCTGAGGTGAGGTAAAGTGAAGCATTAGTGAATAAGTTCTTTTCTTTGTAAATTAAAATTTCACTAGTACTATTTAAAACAGACATCTCTGATAATCTTGTATAGTAGGGTGAGCAGTAGTTCCCCAAAACCTGTCCAATTTCTGATCTTCAGAAACTGCAAAAATGGTTCTTACATACCAAGGAGAAATTTACAGATGCAGTGACGTTTCTAGGACTTGAGGTGGGAAAATTATCCTGTGGGCCCAATCTAATCAAATGAGGCCTTAAGGACAGAGAACCTTTCACCAGCTAAGGTGAGAGAGAGAGAAAATCGTAGAAAAAGGATTAGAGAGCTGTGACCTTGCTGTCTTTGAAAGTAGAAGGGCCTCAAATTAGTGAATGCAGATGGCTTCCAGAAGCTGGAAAAGGCAAGGAAGGGACTTCTCCCCTAGTCTCCAAAAAAGGAATGCAGCCCTACTGACGCTGTTCTTTAGTCGATGGAATCTTTGTTGGCCTCTGACCTATAGAAGTACAAGGTAATTGTTGTTGAGTTGCTCAGTCATGTCTGACTCTTTGTGACCCCATGGACTGCAGCATGACAGGCTTCGCTGTCCTTAACCATTTCCTAGAGTCCACTCAAACTCATGTCCATTGAGTCAATGATGCCAACCAACAATCTCATCCTCTGTCATCCCCTTCTCTTCCTGCCTTCAATCTTTCCCAGCATCAGAGGCTTTTTCAGTGAGTTGACTCTTCACATCAGGTGGCCAAAGTATTGGAGCTTCAGTATCAGTCTTTCCAATAAATATTCAGGGTTGATTTCCTTTAGGATTGACTGGTTTGATTTTGCAGTCCAAGGGACTCTTGAGAGTGTTTGCCAATACCACAGTTCAAAAGCATCGATTCTTCAGTATTCATCCTTCTTTATGGTCCAACTCTCACACATACATGACAAAACCATAGCTTTGATTAGATGGACTTTACTAGGCAAACTGATGTCTGCTTTTTAATATGCTGTCTAGGTTGGTTATAGCTTTTCTTCCAAGGAGCAAGCATTTTTTAATTTCATGGCTGTAGCCACCATTCATGGTGATTTTGGAGCCCAAAATTTTGGAGCAGAAAATAAAGTCTGTCACTGTTTCCATTGTTTCCCCATCTATTTGCCATGAAGTGATGGGACCAGATGCCAGGATCTTCATTTTATGAATGCTTAGTTTTAAGCCAGCTTTTCACTATCCTCTTTCACCTTCATCAAGAGGCTCTTTAATTCCCCTTTGCTTTTTGCCATAAGGAAAGTGTCCTCTGCATATCTGAAGTTATTGATATTTCTCCCAACAACCTTGATACCATCTTGTGAGTCATCCAGCTTGGCATTTTGCATGATGTACTCTGCATATGAGTTAAATAAGTAGGGTGACAACATACAGCCTTGACATTCTCCTTTCCCTATTTGGAACCAGTTCCTTGTTCCCTGTCCAGTTCTAACTGTTGTTTCTTGACCTGCATACAGATTTCTCAGGAGGCAGGTAAAGTGGCCTGGTATTCCTGTCTCTTTAAAGATTTTCTCATTTGTTGTGATCCACACACTCAAAGACTTTAGTGATGTCAGTGAAGCAGAAGTAGATATTTTCCTGGAATTCTCTTGCTTTTTCTGTGATCCAATGAATGTTGGCAGTTTGATCCCTGGTTCCTCTGCCCTTTCTAAATCCAGCTTGTACATCTGGAAGTTCTTGGTTCACATACTATGGAAGCCCAGCTTGAAGGATTCTGAGCGTTACTCTGCTAGCGTGTGAGATGAGTGCAGTTGTGCAGTAATTTGAACATTCTTTGGCCTTGCCCTTCTTTGGGATTGGAATGAAGACTGACTTTTCCAGTCCTGTGGCCCCTGCTGAGTTTTCCAAATTTGCTGGCATATTGAGTGTAGCACTTTCACAGCATCATCTTTTAGGATTTGAAATAGCTCAACTGGAATTCCATCACCTCCACTAGCTTTGTTCGTAGTGATGCCTCCAAAAGCCCAATTGACTTCACATTCCAGGATGTCTAGTCCTAGATGAGTGATCACACCGTCGTTGTTATCCGTGTCATTAAGATCTTTTTCGTATACTGTGTATTCTTGCCACCTCTTAACATCTCTGCTGTTTTGAGGGCCATACCATTTCTGTCCTTTATTGAGCCCATGTTTGCATGAAATGTTCCCTTGGTATCTTTAGTTTTCCTGATGAGATCTCTAGTCTTTCCCATTCTATTGTTTTCCTCTACTTCTTTGCACTGTTCACTTAGGAAGGCTTTCTTATCTCTCCTTGCTATTCTCTGGAACTCTGCATTCAGAGTGGTATATCTTTCCTTTTCTCCCTTGCCTTTTGCTTCTCTTCTCTGCTATTTGTAAGGCCTTCTCAGACAACCATTTTTTCTTTTTGCATTTCTTTTTCTTGGGGATGTTTTAATACCATGCACTTCTGTACAGTGTTATGAACATCTGATAGAGTGCTTAAAGAGCTATGGACAGAGGTTCCTAACATTGTACAGAAGTATAAGATAATAAATTCGTATTTTTTAAGCCACTAAATTTATGATAATTTGCTGCAGCAGCAATGGAAAACTAATGTGATTTGCATATCCTCCTTTCTAAACTGTTCTTTCCAATAAACAAGCAAAAAGCCTTCTTTTTTTTATTTAGCAAAATGTTAAAAAACTGCATAATAGAGAACAAAGTAAATATTCACTGTACAAAATGAATGAGGAAAAAAATTTAAATAAATTAGACCCATGGATATTCTGGCTTCTCAGGTGGTAATGAACCTGCCTGCCAATGCATGTTTTCCGTATGGGGCCCAGGTTTGATCCCTGGATCAGGAACACACCCTGAAGGATGGCACTACAACCCACCCCAGTGTGCTTGGCTAGAGAATCCCATGGCCAGAGGAGCCTGGTGAGCTACAGTTCATAGGGTCGCACAGAATCTACCTGAGTTAAGCGACTTAGCAAGCAGGCATGGATATCCTGCCACCTAGAGATGATGCCTCTCTGTAAGTATTTATAAAACAAAAATACCAGTATACAAAGTATACAGTATTGTAACCTGCCCTTTTCATTCAATAATATCTTTCTGTGTCAATAACATTTCTACACATTTTCTTAACAAGTCTTCTAATGGTGGACATCGACAACTTATTTACAACTTTCTGCTAGTATAAAAACTATATAAATTTACTACCTTTAATATTTAGGAGTTTCTTTGTTTCCCTTCCTTCCTTGCTTCCTTTAGTTTGTTACCTTCTTAAAGTTGTTTATTAAAATACTTTAGAAAATTTTAAAAAGTATAGATAAGAAAATAAGTTGCCTATGGTTTTTGTTATCATTTTGATGTCACATCACAGGTTTTTATTTTAGAGCATAGGTTTATATAAAAAGTTTTAGTGTTATTTAAACATTTATATATCATTCTTTTCAAGGACTACGTATTATTTAACAATATACACATCTCATTGTTTGTTTAACATACCTCCTTCTAAGGTACACATTTCCCATTATTTTGATATTTTAAATATTCCTGAAATCAAGTCTTATGTACACATTTTTATACTTTTCTGATCATTTTCTTAAGATAAAAAATTTGAAATAAATTTCCCTTTCCAGTGGAATGTGTTGTCAGCAGGACTTAGACTTATATTATCAGATTGTCTCTGGAGAAATTTTACTGTGGATCATGACTAGCAGAGTACGGAAGCGATATGCTGTCTGCCCACTCAAATATCATCTCTCCCATTTTCTTTGCTTGTAGAATGCATGTTACAGTTGGATTTTCGCCACTCAGGGAAAGGGATCCTGAACCTTTCTTGAGGGTAAATTCTGAGTAGTATGAGCCAACCACAGTTACATGGTTAATCCCCTTCCCTTTGTCAGTGAGTGCTCTAGAGGTGGGACTGTAATCCATTTGGGGGGCAAAATATTTAAAAAACAAAAAAAAACAGCACTTCTTTTTTTTTTTCTCTCCCTCTCTCTTAATAAGGGATATAGTGAACTCCTTCCTTTCCCAAAGTACATTAATCAATATTTCTGATAGTTTTTGTAGGGTTTTAAATTTTAACTCCATTCCTTATTTTTTTTTTTTTTAAATTGAGTCCTGGCTTCTTAAATTCTATCACCATGAAGTCACATAGCATGCCTCATGCTTGAGAGGATCTTATTGGATCACTTCATAGTTCATTAAATGAACCACATTTTAAATGCTTCAGCTGAGAATAAAAACCACCATGAGATGCTGCAAAGCTGTTCTGTAAGTTTAGCATAGCCACCCAGGTCTCTGGTTAGCTGTAAAATCATTAGCTATGACTGGGTCATTAGTAATGATAACATCTCCTCTGATAACATACATCAGTCTGAAGATGTTCAGTTTATTTTGCCCTATGCATCTCATAGAAGAATCACTATTTAAGAGCTGTCCTCTCGAGAGAGTACCAATCCAGGTGTGCTTTGAATCATCCACCTAAGTATGCTGAGTGATGGTCTACCATCTCTAGTGATCAGCATTATGATTGATGTGATTGTAGAATTTCTCTCCTGGAATAAACCTTGTAGACATTCTCTCCCTCTCTCTCTCAACTCCCCCCACTTGGCCCCTGCAATGGACCCCATCCCATCTCAGTGTACAATCAATCTATACTGGTAAAATTCCCCCAGTCAACACCTTGTATCTTTCTAATTATTTGTAAGTCTAAGATTTTCTTCTTTCCAGATATTTTCAACTTTGATCTGTGGATTCAGTGATCAATTTATACAGCAAGTTGAAAATTTAAGAAAATTTACATAAGACTGTTTAGATCGTTTCCAATGTTTACATTTTGAATTTTATATCTTAAAATTTTAAGGCAACAGTTTGAGGAATATTACTTACTATTTAATAGATTAAAAACTGCCAACACTAGGCGCCTCTTTGACAAAATTTACATGCACAAAAGAAACCAAATATTCCCTTGTTAACGAAAGGCCAAGGAATCATGGGCAGGTTTTGCTGAAAAAAGTGCAAAATTAAAACTCCTGAGGAAATTTGTTAAAACTTCAAGAAATTGTACTGTCAAGAACTAGTTAATTATAAACATAATTGAATTTCTGAATTTTGAAGAAAATGCATTTATATGCAATGTTTGTACCTTGATTAACTTGGCAGTTTAGTGCATGGTTTCCTCCCAAAAGCAGTGATCATTTTGTGCTTAAAATAGATTGAACTGCTGTGTGAATTCATGCCACAGTCCACAATGCTAATCAGTTTTGAAGAAGATGAAATTGTATTTTTAACTTGGCTGTGAAATAAAATTTCTTTGCTCAGCTTTCTTCTCTTAAATAATACCTATTTCTGAGGCTACTTCTCTGTACCCCAGCCTTCTTCTACATACAAAAATTAGCCACCCCAACAACAGCCACACCCCATGCTACTGTGGAGGTAAAGTGTTTTTTCCTTTCCATTTTTTATTGACATATAATTGATTTGTGATGGGTGAGTTTCAGGTGTTCAGCAAAATGAATCAGTTATACATCTACATATATCCACTCTTTCCCATACAGGTCATTACAGAGTACTAAGCAAATGTTCCCTTTGCGATGCAGTAGATCCATATAGGTTATCTGTTTTATATATAGCAGTCAGTACATGGCAATCCCTATTTACCCACGCCCTCTTTACTGTCTTTCTTTTTACCCCCTGGTAACTGTAAGTTTGATTTCTACATCTGTAACTCTGTTTCTGTTTTGTAGATAGGTTCATTTGTACCCTTTTTTTAGATTCAACATTTGAGTGATAACATATGATATTTGTCTTTCTCTGTCTGCCTTAATTCACTCCATATGACAGGATCAAGGTATTCATGTTGCTGCAAATGACATTATTTCAATTATTTTTTATGGCTAAGTAATATTCCATTGTTTATATGTACCACATCATCTTTATCCCTTCCTCTGTTGATGGACATCTAGGTTGCTTCCATGTCCTGGCTATTGTAAATATTGCTGCAGTGGACACTGGGTTGCATGTATATTTTTGAATTATGATTTTCTCTGGATATATGACCAGGAATGGGATTGTTGGATCATACAATAGCTCTATTTTTAAGTAACCACCATACTGTTCTCCATAGTGACTGTACTGAATTACATTCCAATCTACAGTGTAGGAAGGTTTCCTTTTCTCTATAACTTCTCCAGAATTTATTATTTGTAGACATCTTAATCAAGGCCATTCTTACTGGTGTGAGGTGATATCTCATTATAGTTTTGATTTGAATTTCACTATACTGATAACTTAATTGCCATCTGTTTTGTTCCAGTATAGTTTAAATTCTTCATACACATTTTCCCTTAGTACCTACAGTGTCTGTGTGAAGTTGTTTCTTTTATTATTTATATTTTACAAATTAAATAACCAAAGGAAAGATACCTTAATTTGCCTGCCTAAAGTACACATTGGAAAAAGTATTGAATCCAGGTCTGTGATCTGTCAAATGCCCAGTGCTTTTATCTGTTAAATGACATAGCTAGACTTTCTACATGCCTATCAAAATGATATACCTGCACATTCTGGTGCAGTTTGTCATCATAAAATGTAAGCAATTAGGGGCTTTTCTCTTAACATTCCCTCTTTAATGTGCAACTTTTAAAACATTGTACTAAAGTGAGATTGCCTTGATTTTTCAGAACTTAATTCCTACCTCCCTCACTTTCAGTTCAGTTGCTCAGTCGGGTCCGACCCTTCATGACCCCATGAACTGCAGCACGCCAGGCCTTCCTGTCCATCACAAACTCCCAGAGTCCACCCAAACCCATGTCCACTGAGCCAGTGATGTCATCCAACCATCTCATTCTCTGTCGTCCCCTTCTCCTCCTGCCCTCAGTCTTTCCCAGCATCAAGGTCTTTTCAAATGAGTCAGCTGTTCGCGTTAGGTGGCCAAAGTATTGGAGTTTCAGCTTCAGCATCAGTCCTTCCAATGAACACCCAGGACTCATCTCCTATAGGATGGACTGGTTGGATCTCCTTGCAGTCCAAGGGACTCTCAGGAGTCTTCTCCAACACCACAGTTCAAAAGCATCAATTCTTCGGCACTCAGCTTTCTTCATAGTCCAACTCTCACGTCCATACATGACCACTGGAAAAACCATAGCCTTGACTAGACGGACCTTTGTTGGCAAAGTAATGTCTCTGCTCTTTAATATGCTATCTAGGTTGGTCATAACTTTCCTTCTAAGGAGTAAGCGTCTTTTAATTTCATAGCTGCAATCACCATCTGCAGTGATTTTGGAGCCCAGAAAAATAAAGTCAGCCACTGTTTCCACTGTTTCCCCATCTGTTTGCTATGAGGTGATGGGACCAGATGCCATGATCTTAGTTTTCTGAATGTTGAGCTTTAAGCCGACTTTTTCACTCTCCTCTTTCACTTTCATCAAGAGGCTTTTTAGTTCTTCTTCACTTTCTGCCATAAGGGTGGTGCCACCTGCATATCTGAGGTTATTGATATTTCTTCCAGGGATCTTGATTCCAGCTTGTGCTTCTTCCAGCCCAGCATTTCTCATGATGAACTCTGCTTATAAGTTAAATAAGCAGGGTGACAATATACAGCCTTGACGTACTCATTTTCCTATTTGGAACCAGTCTGTTGTTCCATGTCCAGTTCTAACTGTTGCTTCCTGACCTGCATACAGGTGTCTCAAGAGGCAGGTCAGGTGGTCTGGTATTCCCATCTCTTTCAGAATTTTCCACAGTTTATTGTGATCCACACAGTCAAAGGCTTTGGCATCCTGGAGGTAAATATTTTTTGGCATTTGAATAATAAAAGTCTCTGAATCTTTTTTTCTTATGGCTTTTTAATCTTGAAGTTCAGTTTAAATAGTAAGTTTTGAAAATCTAAGACTTTTTTAAGACTTTATGTGTATTTTCTAGAGTAATGAACTCATCTTGGTCACCTTATACCTAATGTCATCCTTTTTGTAAAAAGGGTATTTTAGTAAAATGGATCATCTTATAGAAAGGATAAAGACTTTAGATCAATTTCACTTTAAGGATGTCTATATGGAGGCAACTGTAAACTGGTAGAGATATTACATCTAGATACTCTGTAGAAACAATGTTCAATGGAAGCTATTAAAATATAAGTTATTAGTGGACTATTTTGTTAGTGAGCTTGAATGGTCTAGCTGATATAGCAGATAGGCATATTATTGCTTATTCAGCCATTCTCTTTAATGCTGTTGTTCACCTCAGCTTGAAATAATATCAGTACTTTGAGTGATCTCTCTGTTCCTCTTAATGTTCAAATAAAAGGCAGCAGGAAGCAGAGAGGATTTTTTTTCCCCTGAGATCTTGTGAAGTACACATCTGTACCTAGGCTGTCTATACTTAATCTTTGGGTTTCTGAAAGCCAGTGTGAAAATGGATCTCTCACTCTTGGTGAAGGAGCAATATCATTCCTGCCAAAATTAGTCTATATTATATAGTTGCTCAATCCCTTTTGCATATGAATATTAGAGTTTTGAAACTTTGATTGCGTCCATCCTCTAAGCATCATTTCTCCCTGTGTAAGTTATCTAGAGTTGGCAATCAGGGAAAACTTTCCCTGGTATTCTAACTTTTGTGTGTTTGCATCTTGAGAATAATGGAAGTAATGGAAGTAACATAAAAACATTAAGTTTTCTGTGCCAACTACTGTATGTTTCAGGAAATGATTTGGTATATAGTATATTGATATATAAAGTCAATATTTAATTTTTGAAGGGAAATAAAAGCCAACATAAAAACAGGTATCCTGTATTGGCTCTTAAATGAATTAATGAATTAAGCGTATTCATTCAGCCAGTATTTGTTGAGCACCTACTATATTCTGGATAGAGTTTAAGTCCTAAAGACAAAGCTTTAAAAAAAGACAGTCTTTTCTCTCATAAGCTTAACATCTACCCTGAATTATTTTATGTCATTTCAATTTATATAACTTAAATGTCCCATATTACATTTCTTGAAAGTTGCTCAGTTGCATTCGACTCTTTGTGACCCCATGCACTATAGAGTCCATGGAATTCTTCAGCCAGAATACTGGAGTGGGTAGCCTTTTCCTTCTCCAGGGAATCTTCCCAACATAGTGTTTGATCCCAGGTCTCCCACACTGAGGGCAGATTCTTTACCAGCTGAGCCACAAGGGAAGCCCAAGAATACTGGAGTGGGTAGCCTATCCCTTCTCCAGCGGATCTTCCCAACCCCAGATTTGAACCTCGGTCTCCTGCGTTGCAAGCGGATTCTTTACCAACTGAGCTATTAGGGAAGCCCATTTACATTTCTTAATAATTCAGTATTATACACTGTGAACATTATCCCCTAAAATCATCAGCAATTTTCTCTTCTAAAAATGACTCAAAAATGCAAGTTTTATACTCACTTAACTTACATTTTCTATGAAATTTTGAATCTTAAAAGGATCATTTTCTTAATTGGAGTACAACTGATCTACAACATTATTTTCAGGTGTACAACAGTAATTTGTCATTTGGATAAGTTGTGAAATGACATAAAATTTATCTCCAAAAGAAAATATTTTTAGATTTTTCTCTGTATAAGCGTGTATTTTGTATGCCTTTGCTGAAAAATTAATTCAATAATTTCTCCTCCCCCCATTTTATACCTTTAATTATATCATCTAGGTTTGCATGAGATCAGAAGATAATTGAACACATGTAAAATCTAGTCATTTCATGATCATAGTCTTTAACTGTGTAGATATAAATTCTACCCAAATTCTAGTGGGTTTTGACATTTTTGATCATTTATTTATTTTTGAAATGAAGAAAAAGGAAGATAAATGACAAGTTATTCTCTTCTTTTCCAATTACAAACACGGGTTAGAAAAGCCAAGTTCAGTCAGCTAAAGATGAGTTATCTACAAATGAGCCTACTTGGAAACAGATTAGCAATTTAAATGACTAAGTTAATAAGATCCAATTATGGCTAATTTGCCTATCCTTTCTTTCTCTTGCCCTCCCACAGGCTTCAGAGGGTGAGTGCCTTGCATGAATTCCTGGAAGCAATGGGGAGGTTTGTAGGGCAGGCACGTTTGTAAGGGAAACACAGTCACGTTTATTACACCTGCTATAGCTATGTGGGTTCTGCTGCCCATACATGTAAATGTGTACATCTGTAAATTTTTAGTTAAAATATATATGCATATAAACACACATGTATGTATATTTGTGTATGTATATCATGTAAAGTGTGTATGTGTGTAATGTATAGTATGTATACATTTGTATTATATAATGTGTGTGTGTAATATAACCTGCGTGTCTGTGTATGTACACATACACATCTATGTGCCAAACAATGCTATGATTGCTTGCTCTCCTGTCTCACCTCTCTGACTTACCTTTCCCTAAAGACTCCTTCAAGTCACACTTTTCCCAGTTTGTTGACATCTTGCTCTGGGCCTTGCTTTTTTTTTTTTTTTTTTTAATGTACCTTTATTCATTTTTATGTCAATGTATATAGCTCTGAAATGTTAACTCATTAATGTTAATAATACATCATTGTTATGTTTTTTAAGACTGTTGGTGTTATAAGTAAAAATATACTTAAAATAATCTGAGATTCTAGAGATTTTTCTCATTATTGCAGCATAGGTTAACTTTACAAGTTAATTTCTGCTAAAATACAAATAGCATTCTGCCAAGCACTGTAGGGCTCAAAGAAGACACTTATGTTTATATCACAGTTTTGAAGCTGAAAAGTTACAGGATGTAAAGGCAGATAGTTGAGGGATTTGGGCTGGGCATTACTGGAAAAAAACTGAACAAACCTGCTTTCTAAAGTTTAGAAGCAACCTCTAGTAAAAGAGTTCCAGATGAGACAAGGAGAGGAAAAAATCGATACAAAAAAGCCATCTGAAGTGATTAGAGATAAATAGAACACACTATAATATCCTTAAGAATTGTTAGGCAATAAAGTGTCATATTAAAGAACAAAAATGGGATTATGATGTATAGTTAGTGTTGCTTGTTTGTTTTAAATGGGGTAGTGATGATTTGGTAATGAGAGAAACTATGTCCAGGATTCAAATGCTGTCTACTTTTGTGATCAGAAGAGAGTGTTCAGTTTTATGATTTTCTCCCCCTGGTGGCTCAGTGGTAAAGAATCTGCCTGCACTGGGGACCCAGGTTCAGTCCCTGGGTGGGTAAGATCACCTGGAGAAAAGGAATGGCTACCAACTCCACTATTCTTGCCTGGGAAATTCCATAGACAGAGGAGCTTGGTGGGCTACAGTCCATGGGGTCTCAGATGGTCAGACACGCCTGAGTGACTAACATACATGAATACATCATTTGTTTTAGTCAGTAGGTTATATTCCCCTGACTCATGAATTAATAAATATCATTTAATATGTATATTAAACCAAGTCTATCAGGTAAGCCCTCAAAAAGATTAGTAGCTATGATAGTTTATACATGTAGCTCACTTACATTTTACCATTATCAAATGACTTTTATAAAATGACATGTAATGAATTAGAATACACAGAGCTAATTGTAGAAGACACGTCTGTATGTGGGCATCTCCCATTGCTGCATTGCATGGTTAGAACAACTCCTCTTGTGCTGGAGAGTGAATCTTTTAAAAATAAGGAAGGGGAAAAATTTAGCATTTAACAAACTAATGCAAGGAGATCTATGAAATAACATATGGACTTCTTTAATATATACTCACTGACTTATTTCCATACTTAAATGATCAGTATTTTAAAAAGGCTTTAAGATGATCAGTTGTTTATGTGATATTATACAGGATTGTCAGACAATAACTATGAATTTTTTTTTTTTTAATTACAACTCTGCCATTTTAGTAGAGTGCTTTTCCTAACTAAATCGCTCACGTGTCTTTTAGGATTCATTACTAGTATGCCATCCATTTTTGAAATAGCCCATGTACAGGATAAGCTGTCTTGAATCTGTGTGTATAGTAGATCTAGCATACAGGAAAATGGGTTTTGCTTTAACTAATCCAAGGCCAATTTCTTGGTAGGGATTTTGTTCCTAACTTACTAACATCTGTTTTTCTCTCTATCTCTTCTGTTTTTGAGGTTAAGGGTTTGAGGTAATCATTTTTTTTTTCCTGTGCCTCCTCACAGATCCTGTGAAGTATTGATCTGCTGAGACATGTAACAAATGTGATCGGAGATTCAGATCTGTGATCCATGAGTATCTGTTCTTGTCCCAACCCAACATACAGCTCTGTGGTAGCAGAGTGAGGTCACGCTGCAAAAAGAACCTTCCCCCCAGGTTCTCAGCAGCAAAGTCTAGATAAGAAGCAACATACATATGAAACAAAACAAAATGAAAAACCAAGAACGAGTGAATATCCTAAATCAGTGTCATCTCTTTTTCATCGTTTTAACCTTTTTTGTTTTTATTTGTTTTTAAGGGCAGTCCTTTAAACACACTGTTAATTGGGAAAACAATGCCTTCATGTTTGAGTTTCTCTAACATTCTAGTAGCTAATTTAGTGGATCCTAGGGAAGTTTATTTCTATAGCAGTTGGGTAGACTGTTCCCTATAACTCCTTACCAAGATTACCTTGTTCTTCAGTTCCCTTTCCCTTTATAATTAGAAAACTGTGATGATAACCAGCTTCTCCAGTGGCTCAGCACTAAAGAATTCTCCTGCCAAGCGGAAAAATCAGGTTTGATCCCTGGTGTGGGAAGATCCCCTGGAGAAGGAAATGGCAACCCACTCCAGTATTCTTGCCTGGGAAATCCCATGGACAGAGGAGCCTGGCAGGCTACAGCCTGTGGGTCTGCAAACAGTTGCACACGACTTGGTGACTAAACAAGCTGGTTTTAGAAAAGGCAGAGGAACCAGAGATCAAATTGCCAACATCCGCTGGATCATTGAAAAAGCAAGACAGTTCCAGAAAAACATCTACTTCTGCTTTATTGACTATGCCAAAGCCTTTGACTGTGTGGATCACAATAAACTGTGAAATTTCTTAAAGAGATGGGAATACCAGACCACCAAACCTGCCTCTTGAGAGACCTGTATGCAGGTCGGGAAGCAACAGTTAGAACTGGACATGGAACAACAGACTGGTTCCAAATAGGAAAAGGAGTACGTCAAGGCTGTATATTGTCACTCTGCTTATTTAACTTATATGCAGAGTACATCATGAGAAACGCTGGGCTGGAAGAAGTACAAGCTGGAATCAAGATTGTCGGGAGAAATATCAATAACCTCAGATATGCAGATGACACCACCCTTACGGCAGAAAGTGAAGAGGAACTAAAGAGCCTCTTGATGAAAGTGAAAGGAGAGTGAAAAGGTTGGCTTAAAGCTCAACATTCAGCAAACTAAGATCATGGCATCCAGACCCATCACTTCATGGCAAATAGATGGGGAAACAGTGGAAAACGGTGTCAGACTTTATTTTTTGGAGCTCCAAAATCACTGCAGATGGTGACTGCAGCCATGAAATTAAAAGATGCTCACTCCTTGGAAGGAAAGTTATGACCAACCTAGATAACATATTAAAGAGCAGAGACATTATTTGCCAACAAAGGTCTGTCTGGTCAAGGCTATGGTTTTTCCATTGGTCATGTATGGATGTGAGAGTTGGACTGTAAAGAAAGCTGAGCGCCAAAGAATTGATGCTTTTGAACTGTGGTGTTGGAGAAGACTCCTGAGAGTCCCTTGGACTGCAAGGATATCCAACCAGTCCATCCTAAAGGAGATCAGTCCTGGGTGTTCATTGGAAGGACTGATGCTGAAGCTGAAACTCCAATACTTCAGCCACCTCATTTGAAGAGTTGACTCATTGGAAAAGACCCTGATGCTGGGAGGGATTGAGGGCAGGAGGAGAAAGGGACGGCAGAGGATGAGATGGCTGGATGGCATCACCGACTCGATGGACATGAGTTTGAGTAAACTCCTGGAGTTGGTGATGGACAGGGAGGCCTGGTGTGCTGCAATTCTTGGGGTCAGAAAGAGTTGGACACGACTGAGCGACTGAACTAGGACTACTTGTGACTAAACAACAACAACGATGTTTACCAACATGTACAAAGTGCGTCCCATCTGTGAATAACTAGTCATTTGGCGAAAGCCTGAAAGGAAGAGAAAGTCTAGGGTATCTATCCCAGTCCTCCCCTCTCCTATTTGTCGCAGGTACTCATCTTTAGTCACTGCCTTTTTTCCCCCTTGAGCCCTACAGGTGTGTCAGTTGTTCTTGACCTTGTGTTCAGACAGTCACTACTCATCAGTGTTGCCAGCATGCACGAGAAGCTGTTTCATATCCCTTTTCTGTAAACATGTTCAATGTCCTCATCCTAAAACCACACTAAGCCAAACCCTGAGTCCTCTTGCCCTTCGGTTACTCTCTGTTAATCTCTTCCTTCCTTGGCTCAACTGCTTCAACGAGCGTCTACGCTGGCTTTCTCAGCTTGCTCACCTCACTGACCCTGCTCAGGCCCGCGTGGCCCACCTTCTGTGTCCGCTGCCCCAGTACCCCTGTGCTGTGGGCCTCAGGTCATTCTGAGGCTGCCCTGCCGTTCATCTTTCGTAGTTGTCTGTTCAGTTATCTTCCTGCCGCTGCATTTGTCCATCAGACTCTCTTCCTCAGCTCCCTTCTTTCCTCTTCCGGTTTGTCTTCTGATAACTCCTGAGCTGCCCTCTGCTTAAAAAGCTGTTTCTCTAGGAGGGCTTGGACCCATTGTGGGTGTCCCTTCCTACAGGTCTGTCGATCTCTCAGTGTTTTCATTATTCATCAGAGCTTGAAGACTCAGATCTCGAGCCCCTAACTCAGCCTCCTCGCTGATATTTCTTTAGTCTTGTGGATCAAAGTCTGTGGCGGCCATCTTCTCAGATGACCCCCAGGGAAGCCCTATGACATTGCTGCCTCCTCTAGTCCGCCTTTCAGAGAACTCCATCCCCATGCAGTCAAGCCTGGTTTGTGGGGCACAGGCATTGTCCAGCACTCTCACACGCCTTCACCTCAGCTGAGTCAGCTGTTCAGTTTTAGGTGAGCTCCAAATAGTTCTTCATTCTGTTCCCGCTTTCCATTTCTCATCCTCACAGCCCTGTCAAGGTATATAACCCCCTGACCAGTCTCTTAACATCTCATTCTGTTTCTCTTAGACTTCTTCCTTACATAAAAAACATATCTCAAATGAAAACTCAACCATGACATTTACCTAATTGATATCTTTAAATGCCTCCCCAATACCTATAAAAGGCCAGGCTCCTTAGCATAGAACAAACAGCTGTGATCCAATTTGTACCTACCTATATTTTTCGGTCTTAGGCTATGACGGCCGTAGAAGATGTGTTCTCTGCACAAATCATGGGGTTTCATGAGTTTGTATCTTTACACTTAGCACTCTTTAGAATGCACTCTCCTGTTTTGCCAATTTAACTTACACTTATTCTAGGATTCTATATATGCCTCCTCAGCTCTATGAAGCCTTCTCTGAGGTCTCAGTATAGGCTAAAATCCTCTTCCTTAAATCTCTGTGGCATTTTTTTTTTCTCACAATAAATTGCATCATACTCGTGTGGAACTAAAGCTGCCAATTTCAGAATCTAACCCCAAATGAGGTGTGAAATAGGACCTGACCTGACCTACCCAGTGTTCAAGAAATAGAGAGTGATAGTTAGCACGTGGAGTCACAGTAAGCAACACAAGTTTGGAATGGCCAGTTCTTCATTCATGGTTTTCAAAGTTGTAGATAAAAATTTAGATTAAATTCAGGAAACATTTGTTGGTATATGCTGTGTGCCAGATCTAGATGCTTTTAGACACATTGTCGCATTTGAAACCTTAGAAAAACAAAATCAATCTTTGTTAAAAGAAATGAGATTTTTATACTAAAGTAGAATTGATCAAACATGCAGGCAAATAGAGATTCTTTAAAATCTTCTGTCTTTCTGTCCTTTTGATAGTTTAATAATAAGAGGCTGCTAACTATCCAGTTGTATTTCACAAAACTTGTTTTTGTTGTTTTCTTGGGTCTCACTTAGTGGATCTCACAGTATTGAATGCACAATCATTAGGACAGTGATGGTGTACAAGATGTTGTACACTGCATTTCATGGATGATTTAAGGAAGTTAAAGGATAATTTTGTCTTTGTGTACTGAATGTGCTTTCTTTAGGAACTGATCTCACTTGAGGTGGGATGCCAACTAAAATATAGCTCTTGTTCACTGAGAAGGCTAGCTTTGGGGCAGACAACTTCACACACATTTTACAGTATGTTCCTAGAGTCTGTGAACTTAGTCTCACATAGTTCTGTACCCTGACAGGCAGTCTAGTACCTGGAATGAATTATGGGCTCGGTAAATCTTTGTTCAACAGAACTGAAGTGGAGGTCAATGCTATTCGAACTCCAAATGGAGAAGAGGCCCCTTTGCCATTTTCTTGATTGTTAACCACACAATGATTCATGCACTGTTTCAAGTTGGGTGGTCTTATTTCTCCAGAGGAACCAGCCATGGTCTCCAGTGTGTGTGATGACATAGCTGACAGAGGGAGGGCCAGGACGAAAAGAAGCAGCACTTTTACAATCTTTTAGAAGAAAGCAAAAACAAATGATGAAGCTGAGCTATGGCTGAGGGTCATGGTGGAGATGTGGGACGCTGCAGATGGATTTAAAGATAGTAACAAAGACTCTTGAGGTACAACCATAATGTCACATATTTAGAATTCTAGGGGACGAGATGACACGTATGTTTCAGTACAACAGGAAGTAGCCAGGAAGTGATCATTCCACTGTGATCTTCACTAATCTGTCTAGACAGAATGCTGGTGTCATCTTTTTAAGGATTTTTTAGGAAGAGATTCATTGCATGCCTCTTGAGTTCTAAAACTTCTTTTACTGAAAGTATTATCTTTCGACATAACCTCAGTTTGGTGTTGTCATTTTCACTATTTGATAAAGTAGGCAGGTAGGTAGATAAATCATTCATTTTTGAATCTTCAGTAAAAATCTAGAGCGAAAGGCACTGTTTATTAAATTTAAAGATGGGGACTACACATCAATATAAAAATGATCAGTGTTGCCCTATTGGAGTATTAGTGGAATAATATTTTAACATCATTTGATTTTCTCAATTAAAATAATAAAAGTATATAAAATAATAGAACACTCAAAATCAAGGCAAGATTTTTTTCTCCTGAAACACATCAATTTATTCATCGCTATTCTTTCATTGTATTGTCATGGCTGCAAACCAGTGAAGGTTACACACTTCGTATAACAATATTTCCTTTCAGGTAATGATTTTTTGCCTAGTGCCCTATTTTCATATATAATACTTTGTGTTAGTTTGTACGCTAGAAAAGGAAATCAATAAAATGTCATTGATTAACAACACCCAGCCTACATGTTTTAGTAAACTGAACCACTTTGCCTATTGCTGGCATGATAGATCCACTTTAATAGAAAGTGCTTAGCTGAAGGAGAGCAGGTGTGTCTCTTTTATCAAAAATGTAGAGAATAAAGAAGAAAGTGATTAACAATACAAAAAGTTAAAAAGAAAAATTGGAAATCATTTGAGGCATTAGTCATTTACCAGTATGCAGGAGTAGCATATTGTCTGGCTTCCGGGATCTTGAAAAAGGTTGAAGATGAGTGTTCTATTATGCAGAGTTAAATGCATTGCATTAATGCCTTAAAATAACTACAATGATTTTGTTAAAAACCAGTTAAGTTTTTAAAAATCTGTTAGACCGTATCCCAGTAAAGATTATTTTGCCCTTCTCATGTTAGTTATAACACTTAAAAGGTATTTAAAATAAATTAATGATATACAAGTAGGTGGAAGAAAGCCAACCATTGTGTTTTAAGCAGCTGCTTATTCGAGCCCTTGGATATCAATTGCATCATGATTATAAATGTGCTTCCTAACTAGCATCCAGTGTAAAATAATCTGAGAATTGGTTAACAGAGGTTAAATCACATTTGGGACATTGAAAGGAAAACTGATGAACAGATTGTTAATGGCTGATTCTTTTCTCACTAAGAGGACATCATCCCATCAAAAGAAAGAAAGGCCTCTGCATTATTAAAAGCCTGTTCTGTAATACTGTTGGGAATTTGGTTGGGTCATGAATGCTGGCAGGTTGTCAGGGAAACAGGAATAAAGCAACTGAATGCATAGTCTTCTTGCAGAAATGGCTTTAGCATTGCTACTTTTGATTGCCTAATAGCCATTGTGGAATTTCTAAAAGTAACATTAATGGAGAAGAACATATTTTTCTAGTTTAATTACATATGCCTCTTTTGATATAGCAGTAACACTCTTTACCTACAGAAGTATTTGTATTATGCTTGTGATCTAAAAGGAAAATATTTTTTCCCACAAAGTTTGAAATTTGTGTTTTGATAATTCACACCACTGTGTTACTTACTCATTTGTGATAATGGTATTACTGACCTATTTTGTATGGTGATTTGATTTTTCTAGTAGTTGTTTGAGGGTTTGTATTAAAGTCTGCCACATTCACATTCTCAGGGCTCCTTTTTCTAATCACTGCTTTTTTAAAAAACATCCTGGGAGAGTCCATATCCAGTGTATTGTCTCTGAGAAAAGTCAACTTTCTGATGGAATGATTAGATCCCCAATAGGGCAGAAACATGAATATGAACAATTTGTAATGCATTATCACAAATGCTTATGATTTACATCCGTAGAAATTCAAAAAAGAGAAATTGGGCCTCTCCTGCAAGAGACTCTAATAAAACCTAAAATGAGAGAGTGCTGTAAAACAGTTGTTCACACATTAGGATTTGCTCTTTCCCAAACCAAACCAATAATCTGACCATAAACAGTTAAATGTTTAAATTATGGGTCTAAGAGCAATGCACAGGAGCTTAGAAAGCCTTGATGTTACATTATAGCATGTCTTGTAGATACAGCAAATTAGTCTTGAATACCTTTTTCCTCAGCTCACTTAAGCAGTCCTTTGATATTTCTAATCCTTGTAGAATAAAAGTGTGATTTTCATCTTCTCTTGGCATTCAGGACCCTGCATCAGTGCCCCAGAAAATCATTCCCAGCTCTTCTCTAATTTCCCTGTACCTTATTTCTTCAGATAAGTATGCTCCTCTTTCTAGCCACCCCACTAATGCGATTCTGTGCAAGTTGCTTCATCCCAATGTCCTTTTGCTCTATCTATGACTTGGTTTAAATAATAATGGCCGATACCCAAAAGTGCTTTAATAACTTTGCTGGTGTTTCTGTTACCCTTCTATTCAGACTCTGCCATACTTTTAAGTAACTAGTAGAACATTTTATTTAACATTGTGTACCAGAAATTCAATTCTGTATTTTTGATGGTATTTGTCAAGATTGGAAACTCACTGTACTTTAGTGTTTTTTGTGAATTGGAAATAACAGGGTCCCCTTGTGATAGCATAGAGGGCAGGCCAAGAATCCCCACGACAGTCTGTCAACCACGAGTTTATGATGGCATATGAGAGGGAAAATAACAAGCGTGCTAGAAATGGGTTTTGAAAAGCACACCCTTGTAATGATGTAAAAGGCTTAAAATTACTTAGTATTGAAAGAATAAATAATGGCTATTGTCTCTTCCTTAAGATTGATATTATGCAGATACTATGTAATTAGGAATTCTCTATTATGCCTCAGCCCACATGTTATATCCATAATATCATTGATCCATTAACCACAAAACCCACATTGTATCTGGCAGGCAGGACTTTACTGGAGGCTAGACCTTCAGGTAGGAAATCTCTTCGAGTATAGATGTTACAAACATGATCTTAACTTTACCTGTTTTCCTCCTGTTTATGAACTTGCGTGGCCTTTGAGTTATATATTTTGGTTTGAAACATTTTCCCATTAGACTCAACTAACAATATTTTCACTTGTTTCCCTCCCCTCCCCCCCCTCCCTTGCCAAGGTTTAAGGGATATTGATTGTAGATTCCCCTAGTTACCAGTCCCACTGCAACTTCTCTACAGTCTAGTCTAAATATTTTTATACTATGTTTGTTTAAAAGTGAAACTAGTGCCTTTATGTCCAGCCTAAGGGGGTAGTTTCTTTAGAAAGAAGAACCTTTTTGACTCTGAGTATAACAGATCTTTTATTGCAGGAACTAAATGAACAGTTGATCAGCTAATCTCTTTCTTATACATCTATTTTGGTTCCTTTACAAACAAAATATTTTACAAGCTCAACAGTGGTAAAAGGAATTCCTGACCTTGCCTGTTTTTGAAAGACTGGGGACTTAAACTACACCCCATAGCAATCAGGCATCCAAATCATTTCTTTTCTACTTCTAAAGTGTGAATGTGGGTTTTTTTTTTTTTTTTAAACCACTAATGAAAGCATTACAAAGATTAGCTTTTGAAGTGGTGAGCAGCTTTCATTTATTTTCCTTCTGGTATTCCCTCTGCCTCCAGCTAAAATTTAGAAACTTAAAAACACTGTTCTTCAGTGCTAAGTTCAGTTGATGTTCTATCAAAGTGTATTTGGATTATCAAAGCTTCATTCTTATCTTGCAGCTCAGTATTCCTGAGAGAACACTCGTCAGGTTAGAATTGACAAGCCTATGTCTGGTCCTTTCAAACTGGAATGTGCTCCCTTCCCGACCATGGGCCCTTGTACCTGGGCTGATTAACTCTTCTGCTGCCATGCAGGGCAAGTAGCATCCACACTGGGATCATAAGGAAGGCTGTGTTCATTTCCAAAAAGCACAAGAGCCACTTCAGCCCTTGATGCAATGGAAGAGAGTCACATAGAAATGATCAGTAGGGAGAGGTACAGGATGACATGAGGAGATTCCCAAAACTCAGGATATTGGGAGTCTTTTTTCAGTATTACACTATTGCCAAAAGAAGGAGGCTTAAAGTTTTAAAATTATTTCTGATGTGGAAAATTCTGGAGGTTTTTCCAGTAATCTGTGTGGATGTGAGAGTTGGATCATAAAGAAGGTTGAGCACGGAAGAATTGATGCTCTCAAACTGTGGTGCAAGAGAAGACTCTCCAGAGTCCCTTGGATAGCACAGAGATCAAACCAGTCAATCCTAAAGGAAATCAACCCTGAATATTCATTGGAAAGACTGAAGTTGAAGCGCTAATACTTTGTTCACCTGATGCAAAAAACTGACTCATTGGAAAAGACCTTGATGCTGGGAAAGATTGAGGGCAGGAGGAGAAGGGGATGCCAGAGGATGAGATGGTTGGATGGCATCACTGACTCAATGGACATGAGTTTGAGCAAACTCTTCGAGATAGTGAAGGACAGGGAAGCCTGGTGTGCTGTAGTCCATGGGGTCACAGAGTCAGGCACAATTGAGTGACTGAACAATAACAAAACCTTCCAGTGACAATTTCAGTTAATATTTTGTCTTTGATGTCAAAAGTTAACACCAGTGAATTTTGCTTTCATAGATTTCACAGATATCATTTTTTCTTCGAATCCCCATAGTTATTGGCTCCTGAAAATTTGTATACTTTGGAATTTCTTAGAAGTTATCTCCTTCTGAAAATGGAGACACATTAAATTTAATCAAGGAGTGAAATCAGATTAAACCAGTGTTATCTCCTGCATGCACCAAACAGCAATTTGAGGCAGAGTTGGAAACTGCATAATCTTACCTAAAGACCTTGCTTAAAGATTTGTTGGTCCTTGGATGTCTCACTATAGTAACATTTATCCAAAGAGAAGAATAGCAGACTGAATTTTGGAATTCTGTAATTTTCTGGGGTTATGGTAAGATGGGTAAATACCTGTAGAGCGATGGGAGCAAAAACCAACTGTAATGTCTAACAGCAGTAGTAGTCCACCAGAGGGAAGCACTGCAGGAGCCCTATGTTCAATGAGCATATGAAAGGTCCACGATTGGGTAGAAGTGAGAAGGGGCACAGGATCATAGGATGTACTTTAAAGCAGAGCTGTTTTGTAGAAGTCAGGGTCATGTGATTTCCGAGCTGTCTGGTAAGGCCTGAGACTTTGAGTGTGCCCCTTGAAGGAACAAGAATCACTTACATTATTGAACTGAGGACAGTGAAAATGAAGTTTTAAGAGATCACTTCTCTTTATGATCCTGAAATCAACCAAGCTTACCACAAATTTTGCATTAATTAAATGTGACTGAAATATGAAACATGGTGGGTACTGAAATAGATGACAGTTCAGCTGACTGAGAAGTTTCATTTTTACTTGGTTTTTAGTCATTATAGACTAGCTTCTACCTGGAACTGACCAGGATACTTAAACTGTATACTCTCAAAAAGGAATATGAGACCCAGGAATGATGGATCTCTGTACTGGCAAATTTAATTACTTTATATTTTACACTACAAGATTTCAGGTAAAATCACGGATGGACACAGAATCCAGATTTTTAGCAAAATATATTGAAAATGAATTTTCTGCTCTGTCTCCTCCCTCTATCCTCCTCTTCACAACACACACACATGTACATGCACATATACACACACACAAACACGCATGACCCTCTAAGGGTGCCTATTCCATAACACTCAAATGAGGCTAGATTCAGAGGCAATTTCTCTTGATATATAACTTTAATGAAATGCACCCAGGAAGTTTCATTTTGATGGGTAGGATACATAAAATCTTGGCACTTTTATTTAGGACTGTGTACACATTGATACTTTCCAGTTTCATCAAAAACAAATTTAACAGAAGAGTTCAATATTTTATAAGTTGTTGCACTTAGAATCCAGGGTGTTTAAGGCACCTGTCTTCCCTCCCTCAGGAGATTGCTGACAGCTCTGACAAATTTAAATCAAAGTCTCCTTTCAGACAAGTTTTCATGGTGATAAATAGTAGTTGGGAGCCTTTTTATTCTCCTATAAAGTGTTTCTTATATGAAAAGGACATTCATAAGTTTTTAAATATCTGTTAAAGTTGAGTATTTATTGATGCATGCTTATTTTAAAAATACATACAAGTTTGCTAAATATTATCAATAAAATAAAAATACTTTGAAATGCCAACACCTCGCGATACCTACGTAGATAAGTCTATATGTTGGTTCTATTGCAGCATAGGCTTATACTGTTTTTATTATTGTGGCTTTATAATACTATCTAGTATGTGATAGGGCAAGTAGCCCTCAACAATCTTCTATTTCATTTATCAAGAGCTGTTTCATTTTGGGAATTACAGAAAAAAAAAACAATTTCTCTTTGATTACTGGCAAGGCATTATATGGTCAATATGTTCACCTGTATGTATGTATATTTATATTATGCATCTTCCTAATATTGGTCATTTGTTCAACTGTTCTTGCACATCTTAATAGACTAGATACATTTCTGGAGTTAATCCAATGTATGTTCTGTTTGGGGTTGCTATCATTGATATATTTTCTGGTTTTGCTTATATTCAATCATTAATTTACTTGTTTATTCAATTAATATCTTTTGAGCATCTTCCAGAAAGCAAGCCTGCAATTTTAGAGAAGAGAATGTAATAGGAATGTTTCCTATTAGTCACAAGGCATGACTCTGGCTTTTGCTTTGAGATACACATATGTACATCTCCAGGCTTAGCTTTCTCTCCAACACATATGCATATAGCACACATGTGTTTATGATCTGGATTAAGTATGCATTTATTCCTACAGTAAAAGAAGTTAGCTTTCTTTATCAGGACATATCTGGGGCTAATATGTCATTTATTAACAGATTTCCTAATGGAGGGTCATCCCTAAAAGTCTTAAATGAATCTCACTTGATCATGTTTTATTATTCTTTAAATATATTGTATAATTATATTTGCTACTTTATGAATTTCATTAATATTAATTAGGGTGATTTTTTTATAGCTCTCTAATTTCTCTCTGCTTTTATATTTATTACATATTCCTTCTGTTTTCCTAAAGTTCATTTTATAGTCCTTCTCAAAATTCCCAAGTTGAATACATTATGCAGTTATTTTAATTATTATTTAATTAATGTGTTTAAGGCTATGAATTTTCTTCTGTATACTGCTTTAGTTATATCTCATAGGTTTTGTACGTAGTTTTTTCTTGATTTCCTCTTTGTCAGAATTAACTCAGACATAACTTTTATATTGTAGATTTGGTCTTTGCTTTTATTGATGTCTGATTTATCATTACTGCTATTCTTATTTAGTAAATATATGCTACTATAATATTTACCATTATCAAATTCTGTGCTGAGCTTTGCTTAATAACATCATTGACTGCTCCTCAGACATCTGTGATATAACTGTTTTCAGATAGAGATTCTAGGGCTCCTTATATGGCCTTTGTAGTTAAGCACATGTATCCATCATGGCTAAATTTACAGGAACAAATTGATTAACATCATTAATCTCAGTGTTCTTGTCTCTAAAAAGGATATGAAATTTGTACTTAATGAGATGAAAATCAAATGATACAATGCAAGTAAATGCCATAGAAACTATTACTAGTACTATTATTATTACATTTGTCTAAGATCAAAGAGGCAGTGAGTGGCGATGAGGACCAGAGTCTGATTCTAATGTTCAAGGCCTTACACTCCACTCCTACTGGATACTATTTCCAGTTGGCTATTTTGTGTACCTTAATTCATTTCGGTAGTTAACAAACTGGGAGATGAATTTGTAATTGCACATTAACAGGCTACATTTCAGGAAGCCATATGAGTATATTTTTGATTGAGCTATTGTTATAAGAGTATACTCTAGTTTATTGTTGTTTCAGTAACTATTGAGGCTTCATTAGCCTTTGATTCGTAAGTCTAATCATCACTCTTGTCAATATTAACAACTGTGAATGGCTTATGTTTTTAATGGTAATTATCTGCATATCATCTCATACTGTTGTTAGAGTACCACTGCCTTATGGGCATAGAAACTGAAACATTAAAGGAGACTTCTGCCTTTTAAAACTGTTGGATAAGCAGAAATTGTGAAAACTTGAGGCAAGATTGAGTTTGCTCAACACAAATGCAAATACTTACATTTTGTTAATTTTATTATATTGACTTTCTTTTGGATTTTTTATCATTGAACATTTTAACACCGCTTTCTTGCTTTGAAGTGCAAACATTATTTCTAATAGATTAATCTCATACCAGCTTAAATTAAGTAGGATGTTATTATAGTTCAGAGGTTGAAAACCCCTGTATTTGTGACTTGAGTTTGTTTATTTTATTGTTTTAAAAAAAAAAAATATTTACACTGAACCATGTAAAATAACATTTTTGTTGCTATTAATAAAGAAGAAATGTTGGCTCTCTGTCTATGCAGAGAATGAATAAAAAAGGGAAAGAGAACAGCATATAAATATATTAATCACTTTCACAATCTTTCAAATTGCGAGAAACATCAAGTCATTAAAGTTTAATTTATGAAATGTAAGTGTGTGTGTATATATATATTCATTTATTTTGTAAATCTGAGTTTTTATCTGATATGTAAGTATTCATTGATATGATTCCCTAAAGTCCATTTTGTTTTCTGAATATTGGCTCTTTTTTTAGTTGATTGCTTAAATCATTTTTAAGGTGTCCATGTTTTTCCTCACTTGGACAAACAGGGAAAATATATATTCTTGCTATTTCTCAATTCTAAATAAATTGGAATGACATTTTTGTTTTCACCAGGCAAATGCTATTTGGAAATCCCATGATGATAATGGAGGGGACAGCTTTGATTATGTCAGATTTAGTGGCACGGTGGTAAAGAACCGGCCTGCCGATGCAGGAGATGCAGGTTCCTCCCCTGGGTTGGGAAAGTCGCCTGGAGGAGGAAATGGCAACTCACTCCAGTCTTGCCTGGAGAATCTCGTGGACAGAGGAACCTGACAGGCTATAGTCTATGGGGTTGCAGAGAATCTGACATGACTGAGCACACACACTACTAAAGAAAGCTTGGATCCATTTGTGGCTTAATGAGAGTGGCCAGTATATGTATTAAATGAAACAGAAGGGCACTTCACTTGTCCCCCAGTAAGTGCTTGTGCCCTGGCTCATGAGCTTGGAAGCAGAGATGTTGACCCCAGAGTTGGAAGCCAGGATAGAGAGGAGCGTGTTCAGAGAAACGTACAAGGTGGCATTTGACAGAGAGATTGATACCTCTCCTGACTGGTCATATGGTTCCTAAAGTTCTAACACATGTGACAACCGAGCCACACTGATGGGTGGCCTAGCTGTTTGCTGCCCAGGGTTTCAAAACATTACTGCGTTATTAGAAAATGTAAGCTCGGTTAATGTATAATTCTTCATTTTACTCTTTACCTAACTTGAGAAATGTAAATTAGTTTCAATATTCACTCCACTCATGTAGAGAAAGGCAATGGCACCCCGCTCCAGTACTCTTGCCTGGAAAATCCCATGGACGGAGGAGCCTGGTGGGCTGCAGTCCATGGGGTCGCGGAGAGTCGGACATGACTGAGTGACTTCACTTTCACTTTTCACTTTCATGCATTGGAGAAAGAAATGGCAACCCACTCCAGTGTTCTTGCCTGGAGAATCCCAGGGACAAGAGCCTGGTGAACTGCCGTCTATGGGGTCTCACAGAGTCGGACACGACTGACATGACTTAGCAGCAGCAGCAGCATGTAGAGAAAAAAAAAAAAATCCGCACACCCATCTCTGAAGAGTTTATTTACAGCCTGTCCTTCTAATGGTGCAAAATATAGGCTCTGTACTAATTCTGAAACTTATAGCCTGCAAGCAACTGAATTTGGCAGTTTAAGCCCACAGAACTGTTATTCGTGGTGTACAGCTAGTTAATGGGAATACATTCTATATGCTATTTTCTAAATTTTTAAGTTCGTAAATGATTCAGAGTCAGAATAACCTTCTAAAATGAACTGAAATACCTAGAGTGTCCAAGTGAAAGCTGGAAAAAATGATATTTTGAAAAATATTTTGTAATCATATCTATGCAAAGTAGACTTTTCCTTTTGAGAGGAATTTGTCATTTAGTTTAGATGAATGGGGGGGGGGAGTCTGTGAAATGAAGTTAATTCCAAATAAAATAACTTGTTTTGATGTATTTAGCACATATGATAATTTCCTTATTATGATGGAGCATTAAACATTTTTAATAAAATGTTTTTTACTCACCTCTACTAAAATATAGGCAGATTGCTAAAGGAGATTTATTTGAAGGCATGGCTAATTTAGAAACCTTTCCAGTTGTCCACCATCAAAATTCTACTGTATATGACAGCAACTAATCTAAAATTTGTACTTTCTACAGATTTCAAAGTTCTTTAAAAAGTGAAGAAAAACAAACAACTTTCTTTATAAACTTAAAATGTGCAAGGTGTCCTATAGCCTTTTGGCAGTCAAGATCCATTTTGAGAATATTTAAAATAATACCTCTTAGAACATGCTACAACACCTGGCAGACCAAACAGCCAGATGGTAGCTGAGATCATATGTCTTCAAAATTATGTCTTTTAAATATTATGGAGTTTGAAGAAGATTCCTAGCAGATTGTCATATATTCCTTGAATGCTCAGCTTTCAGACAAATCTATTTTGAGTATCTAGGTTGTGCAGGACACTGTATTCAGACAGTGATGATATAAGAAGAATGAGGTGTTCTTCACTTGAAGACAGTGCATCTGGGGTGTTGTACAACTGCGGATCACACACATCATTAAACACTGAGTTAACTGATGAATGGAAAACAAGACAACCTATAGTTGACTGCAAAAGTCAGGAAATGTAAATAGTTTTTTGTTCATCTAGAATTTATGTCTAGATAAGTATTCTAGACTTAAAAATCTTATTGAGTTGCCATGGGACAGTAGAGACTTTGGCAATCAAGACTCTGCTCTCTGCTGTTTATCTACCACCTTTATAAGTGAAAGTGAAAGTCACTCAGTCATGTCCGACTCCTTGTGACCCTATGGACTCTATAGTCCATAGAACTCTCCAGGCCAGAATTCTGGAGTGGGCAGCCTTTCTCTTCTCCAGGGGATCTTTCCAACTCAGGGGTTGAACCCAGGTCTCCCGCATTACAGGCGGATTCTTTACCAGCTGAGCCACAAGGGAATCCTACCACTTTTATAAAATCATTATTTTTCAGTCTTACTATCTTGTTTTACAAAGGAAGAAGTTAATATCTCTAGGGCTTCTTGTAAAACATTCAGATTCTTTATTATTGCATTAACCAGCAGAGTTACAACTCATTACTATGCAGTAGACTTTTGCAAGATGTCCAGGTATTTTAAATAGACACCATTTATGTTGGAATTGATTTTAGAAGGAAAGCAAAAGTAGTCGTTTTCAACCATAGGAACAGTTGAAGGCATTCATAAGAGAAGGTAGTAACAGTCCCAAAATATAAAAACTGTGGAAATGGTTTCTACAGACATAGGGTTGGGGTTATTCTGGACTACCCTTTATTGCTCTTGGATCTCTGAAAATGCCCAGTTTACTCCAGGTCCATCAAGGGCTGCCTCTTGAGGCAGTTCTCCAGTCATAACTGCAACTGCTTAAATACGGATGCTTGAGTATCAGAACTGAGTGACCAGTCCCCAAGCCCGGAAGTTCCCTTGAGTACTGTACCCATTCGTCTCACTGCACATCTGCTGTGATTCCGCACACTCCTGGGGCTCCAGGCTCCTGTAGGATTCTCTCGGAGCCCTTTCCTCTTTCCCTGTGCATTAAGCAAGGTCAGTCGCCTAGAAAGAATTTAAATGGTATTTTTTGACCTCCTACTTGGCAGGTCAATTGCTTTGGCAGAGTACTAACCTTCCTCCCAAGTGCTGATCAGTTTATCTGTATTTTCTGCAACATCCTCCAATTATCACTGAAAGATGTTAACAGTGGAATTTTCTTACCTGCAGTAGAGAAATGAAATTAGAAGAAAAGTTCCTTTTAATCAGTAGAGCTGAAGTTGAGTATACATAATCACTGTAAGGGAAAGAAGTAGGTCTTTTTGTTCTTCACCCCACCTTGACTCCCTCAAGCAGACTAAACTGGGTTTTCTGATTTTTTGGAAGAGTTAGAAGTTTTGCCTTCGTGCCTGGAGTTACCCAGCTGAGTTAATTTTGTGGGCTCATAAAAAAGCTGTCTCACCATCATTGAAACTCTTATGGCATAATTCAGCTTTGTATATAGTTATTTCTTTAAGTCAAACCATCCTGCTAGAAAAATATATTTATATATCACATATATATGTATAATATATGCATATTTTAGTACATTACTGATTCATTTTAAGAAAATTCTCTGTTCTGATATCATCCTTGCATATCACTGGAGCTGAATACATGCTGTTTGAATGAATGAGTGAATGAATGAAAAAAATGGCATGCCCTCTTGGCCATGGAAAAATAGAAAGGATTTATGGAATTTACGTAGTGACATATAGAGATAAGAATTTCTTGGTTTTATACTTATGATTTTATATTAAATACATTCATGGGAAGAGGAAATCTTTATGGATGTGGTTATAAAAACACAGTTTTTACTCTTGTTTAGGAAGCAATTTGTGTCTGCCCTGTCTCTTAAGATCAGTGAAATCCTAAAAATTAAGCACTTAATGCTTATCAAATAGAAAACACAGACTGTAGCCTAGTAACCTTTGTCTGCATCAGAGGATTAGAAAAGAGGCTAAGTGGTGATTCATGGAGATGGTGATTATGTGTTTTCAGCTTATCCCAATGTATAAGTGACATTTAAACCATTTTCTGTAATTTGAAATTGATACATTATGGTTTCAAAATGTTACTAACAGTAATCCTTATCAATCTCTGACCCTTTCAGTAAATATCCAGTGTTTAACTTAATAGCTTAATGCTCTTTTGATATAGTATTATAGATTTGTGTGAGTTTAAATTGAAATAATTGTGAAATCCACAAACGACTTAATAATTGGGTCTGAAAATTGAAACTTGGCTTTTGTGATCTCTATTTTTCCATTAAGTACAGTAAACATTAATTAGCAGGTGTTCTAATAACTACCCAGTTCCAAAGAGGGAAAAGAAGGGTATTTCACTTTTTTTTCCTGCAGGTTTTTAGGAATTTGGATTCAATAATAAGTCTAGTAAAACCAAATTTCAGTTGTGAGTTTATACCAATTAGAGTGAAGTTATATTACAAGCAATCCTTTTACACACATGTACAATGTCCTAATCTACAAATCATACCTTTCTTTATGAAGTGATTGAAAATAAAGAATGATGCCGCCTAGTTTAAATCAGTCATTTGTCTGAGTCTTTTGGGGAAAAGTGTACTATTTCACAAATTGTATTGCCAGAACACTGGTGTTCCACCCAATAACTATTCCCTAATGAAACAAGCTCTGTAAATGATTTAAGCAAAACACACTTCTTGGAGAGTCCTAATACACATTAGCTCATTTAACACTCTGAAAAGTTCTCCAACAAAGAAACTTTACATTTGCTTAACCCAGAGTTTCCCAAACCTCTCTGGATCACTTGATTCTGCATTATCCCTTTGAATATTTCATATGATAGTAGGTTTCAGAGGAGGAGAATTCAAATGATAAAGTTTAGCTTACAAATTCATTTACTTAGTTTCCCCCTATTTGGTAGAGAAAAAAGTGCCCTTCAAATATAAGGGGGTATTTTATTTTTTTTTAGAGAACTTTAAGTTTATAGCAAAATTGAGAGGCAAGGCAGAACTTTTCCTGCTCCCTCCTTAATATGCAACCCTCCCCATCATCAGCCATCCTTCACCAGAGTGGTTACAGCTGGTTGAGATATCATAAGTATCCAAAGTCTGTAGCTTAGCTTAGAATTCACTCTTGGTGATGTACTTTCCATGAGTTTGGACAAATGTATGAGTTGTTCATTATTGTGGTATCATAGGCTCTTCCCAGGTGGTAAAGAAAACGTCTACCAGCACAGGAGACACAAGAGACACTGGTTCAATCCGTGGAGTGGGATGATCCCCTGGAGATGGAAATAGCAACCCACTCCAGTATTCTTGCCTGGAAAATCCCCATGGACAGAGGAGCCCGGTGGGCTACAGTCCATAGGGGTTGCAGAGAGTCGGACACGACTGAGCACAGAGCACTGGGTATTTTCATTGCACTAAAAGTAGAAAGATGTTTTTAATTCAACTTTGTGCCTTAAACACAGCTTCCAAATAAAAACATATTTTATGGATAGAGAGAAAGAGGAAAGGAAAGAAGAAATGAAGGTAAAGGTAAAGTGAGGGTCAGGTAGTCACTGAATCAGAAAATACATTTCAAACCCCGTCTCTAGCAGCATTTGTTAAAATATGATCTGTGGATCAGCAACAGGAGAATCACTGGGGATCTGGCTGAAAATTTAGAATCCCAGATCTACAGACTCAAACTTGGGGGATGTGTCCAATGAGCTGAACTTTAATCAGTTGTCTAGGTGATTCTGATGGATGAACATGCAGACGCTGGGGGAAGAGATTCCTCACCCTGAGCGTGGGAGTGTAGACTTTGAGCTCTCAAGCTTCTCCCCGTGATGAGTAGGCTCTGCCACCTGATCTTTGAGGTGCTTGCTGAAAAGCTGTCAAGGAGTAGAGCAGGGTGATTCTGTGGTATCTGTCATGATGATGAAGGGTGTATCAAGCTATTCAAAATGTCATCTGTGCTTACAAAAAGTCCCTATGTCAGACAAGAGAGAGCTTATATGACCAATCTTAGGTTTGGAGCAAAAGTCAATACCTGTCCTTTTTCCACTTCCTCATGACGTAGTTTCTGGTTAACCCTGTACAATCTGGTTTCTGTCGTGGAAGACCTTCAGATACGTACAGTGTGTGAGTTGGGAAGTCTTTGCACTTGTGACATCTTTTGATTCTAGCAAGACTGAGAGTGTACCACTCAAAAGTCAGATCCCTGTGTTCTCCTAAAAGCAGGGTATATTTGCCGCAACAGGTGTGTGTGCGTGTGTGTGTACATAAGTATCATCTCTAAATCCCATGGATTTGACCCTTTGTTGAAAGTTCATCTCAGCTTGTTTTTCATGTATCTACAGTGATGTGGGGAGAGTAAAATACAGATTGGAATAAAGTAGGGGGGGGGATCTAGTCTATAAATGCGTAATGAAAGAGCAAGTTGCATGATCTTAATGTCCTGTGTTCTGCAGTGTCACACTGAGGAAAACAACATAGGAAATGAAGCTTCTTCCCCAGCAATCAGGCAGTGCTTTAAGAGCCTCTGCTATAATCACAGACACCCAGTTCTCCATCCACTTTTAAAGACATCCACTCTTTGTCATCATTCACTCTTAAAGTGAATGATATTAGCTCTGGTACCCAAGATATTTTGGTTAGTGACCAGTTCCTTCCTTAAGCAGAGAGCAGGCCCAGTGTGTAAATTATCTGGCTAATTCTTGGCACTGGATTTAATAGAGGTAAAGAGAGAATGAAGACATTTGGTTAGTCTGTCTCTTGAAGTGAAGTGAAGTTGCTCAGTTGTGTCCGTTGCTTTTGCAACCCTGTGTATTGTAGCCCACCAGGCTCCTCCGTCCATGGGATTCTCCAGGCAAGAATACTGGAGTGGGTTGCCATTTCCTTCTCCAGAGGATCTTCCCGACCCAGGGATCGAACCCAGGTCTCCCACATTGCGGGCAGATGCTTTAACCTCTGAGCCACCAGGGAAGTTAGTCTGTCTCTTAGCATCCAGCTAAACTTACCTTACTCCAAGGTCAAATTTGCCTGTTACTCCAGGTGTTTCTTGACTTCCTACTTTTGCATTTTAGTCCACTATAATGAAAAGGACATCTTTTTTGGGGTGTTAGTTCTAAAAGGTCTTGTAGGTCTTCATAGAACCGTTCAACTTTGGCTTCTTCAGCGTTACTGGTTGGGACATAGGCTTGGATTACCGTGATATTGAATGGCTTGCCTTGGAAACGAACAGAGATCATTCTGTCGTTTTTGAGATTGCATCCAAGTACTGCATTTCGAACTCTTGTTGACTATGATGGCTACTCCATTTCTTCTAAGGGATTCCTGCCCACAATAGTAGATATAATGGTCATCTGAGTTAAATTCACCCATTCCAGTCCATTTTAGTTTGCTGATTCCTAGAATGTCGACATTCACTCTTGCCATCTCCTGTTTAACCACTTCTAGTTTGCCTTTATTCATGGACCTAACATTCCAGGTTCCTATGCAATATTGTTCTTTACAGCATCGGACCTTGCTTCTATCACCAGTCCCATCCAGAACTGGCCGTTGTTTTTGCTTTGGCTCCATCCCTTCATTCTTTCTGGAGTTATTTCTTCACTGATCTCCAGTAGCATATTGGGCACCTACCGACCTGGGGAGTTTTTCTTTCAGTATCTTATCATTTTGCCTTCTCATACTGTTCATGGGGTTCTCAAGGCAAGAATACTGAAGTGGTTTGCCATTCCCTTCTTCAGTGGACCACATTCACCTGGAGTAACAGGCAAATTTGGCCTTGGAGTATGGAATAAAGGAGGGCAAAGGCTAATAGAGTTTTGCCAAGAGAATGCACTGGTCATAGCAAACACCCTCTTCCAACAACACAAGAGAAGACTCTACACATGGGCATCACCAGATGACCAACACTGAAATCAGATTGATTATATTCTTTGCAGCCAAAGATGGAGAAGCTCTATACAGTCAGCAAAAACAAGACCTGGAGCTGACTGTGGCTCAGATCATGAACTCCTTATTGCCAAATTCAGACTTAAACTGAAGAAAGTAGGGAAAACCACTAGACCATTCAGATATGGCCTAGATCAAATCCCTTATGAATATACAGTGGAAGTGAGAAATAGATTTAATGGACTAGATCTGATAGACAGAGAGCCTGATGAACTATGGACGGAGGTTCGTGACATTGTACAGGAGACAGGGATCAAGACCATCCCCATGGAAAAGAAATGCAAAAAAGCAAAATAGTTGTCTGAGTAGGCCTTACAAATAGCTGTGAAAAGAAGAGAAGTGAAAAGCAAAGGGGGAAAGGAAAGATATTCCCATTTGAATGCAGAGTTCCAAAGAATAGCCAGGAGAGATAAGAAAGCCTTCCTCAGCAATCAATGCAAATAAATAGAGGAAAACAACAGAATGGGAAAGACTAGAGATCTCTTCAAGAAAATTAGAGATACCAAGGGAATATTTCATGCAAAAATGGGCTCAATAAAGGAGAGAAATGGTATGGACCTAACAGAAGCAGAAGATATTAAGAGATGGCAAGAATATACAGAACTGTACAAAAAAGATTTTCACGACCCAGATAATCACAATGGTGTGATCACTCACCTAGAGCCAGACCTCCTGCAATGTGAAGTCAAGTGGCCCTTAGGAAGCATCACTACAAACAAAGCTAGTGGAGGTGATGGAATTCCAGTTGAGCTATTTCAAATCCTGAAAGATGATGCTGTGAAAGTGCTGCACTCAATATGCCAGCAAATTTGGAAAACTCAGCAGTGACCACAGGACTGGAAAAGGTCAGTTTTCATTCCAATCCCTAAGAAAGGCAATCCCAAAGAATGCTTGAACTACCACACAATTGTACTCATCTCACACGCTAGTAAAGTAATGCTCAAAATTCTCCAAGCCAGGCTTCTGCAATACGAGAACCAAGAACTTCCAGATGTTCAAGCTGGTTTTAGAAAAGGCAGAGGAACCAGAGATCAAATTGCCAATATCCACTGGATCATCGAAAAAGCAAAGAGTTCCAGAAAAACACCTATTTCTGCTTTATTGACTACGCCAAAACCTTCGACTGTGTGGATCACAATAAACTGTGGAAAATTCTGAAGGAGATGGGAATACCAGAGCTCCTGACCTGCCTCTTGAGAAACCTGTATGCAGGTCAGGAAGCAACAGTTAGAACTGGACTGGGACAACAGACTGGTTCCAAATAGGAAAAGGAGTATGTCAAGGCTATATATTGTCACCCTGCTTTTTTAACTTATATGCAGAGTACATCATGAGTACTTATATGAGAGTACATCCAATCAAAATAGGAACCATTACAATCAACACATATTTGCCATGAGAAATAAGTTTGTATATTACTATAGCATAAAAGTCTGTGCCTTGGGATTCAACGAACTCTTGAAAAACATTTTCTGTCTCCTGCGGGTTGTGGAAGCATTTTCCCTGCAAAAGGTGGTTGAGATGCTTGAAGTGGTAGTCAGTTGGTTAGAGGTCAGGTGAATATGGCCACTGAGGCAAAACTTCATAACTCAGTTCATTTAACTTTTGAAGTGTTGGTTGTGTGATGTGTGGTTGGGCGTTGTTGGACCCTTTCTGTCGACTGTTGCTGGCTACAGGTGTTGCTGTTTTCAGGGCATCTCACTGATTTGCTGAGCATATTTCTCAGATGTAATGGTTTTTCTGGGATTCAGAAAGCTATGAGATGGTTGGATGGCATCACCGACTCAATGGACATGAGCTTGGGTAAACTTTAGGAGTTGGTGATGGACAAGGAGGCCTGGTATGCTGAGGTCCATGGGGTTGCAAATAATCGGACACAACTGAGCAACTGAACTGAGAAAGCTGTGGTGTGTCGGATGGGCAGCAGACCACCAAGTAGTGACCATGGCTGGTTTTTTTTTTGGTGCAAGTTTGGCTTTGGGAAGGGCTTTGGAGCTTATTCTCAGTCGATCCACTGAGTTGGTCGTCATCAGTTGTCAGATACAATCCACTTTTCATTGCACATCACAATCCGATCAAGAAATTGTTTTGTGGTTGCATAGAATAGAAGAAGATGGTCCTTGTAAATGACAGCTATTTTAGATTTTCGGTCAGCTCATGAGGCACCCTCTTATCGAGCTTTTTCACCTGTCCAATTTGCTTCATATGCTGAATGACCATAGAATGGTGGCACTGAGTTCTTTGCAACTTCATGTAGTTGTAAGAGGATCGGCTTCAATGATGCTTTCAGTTGGTTCTTGTCAACTTCCGGTGGCCAGCCATTGTTGTCCTCATCTTCAAGGCTCTTGTCTCCTTTGCAAAATTTCTTGACCCACCACTGCACTGTGTATTCATTAGCAGTTCCCTGGCCAGAGGCGTTGTTGATGTTGTGAGTTGTCTTCGCTGCGTTATGACCCATTTTGAACTCAAGCAAGAAAATCACTTGACTTTGCTTATAGTCTAACATCATTTCCATAGTCTAAAATAAATATAAAAGAAACAGCAAGTAATAAGTGATTAGCATAAAACATAAAGTGAGAAATGCATGCTAAAATAATGTGTAACATAACCACATTTATTTAAGATGATATTCCAATATTAAATGGCAAAGTTCAACAGTGCACAACCATGATAACTTTTGCACCAACCTAATATATTTATGTGGTAGGAACAGACAGATGTCTGAAACTTAGGAAAACATCAGCAGAAATGTCAGAAAAGATGGGCGAAATATTCAGATTAACCTATGTGTACTTCTGTAGCTGAAAACAAAATCTTTATGGTGTTTTCAATCAATTTATGCCAAAGTGAGATTTGTAAATCCAGGAAAATATATTGGAATAGTCATTCAAAATGTTACTGAAAGAGGAAATTGTTTACAGTTTAAGGACTTGAGTTTTGGGTCAAAAATGGATTGATTTTTTCATCACTCATTACACATTTTTAGAATTCTGATGGGCCCAACTTCCTTTACAACTTCATGCACAAGCCCTTTTATTTCATGGCATGATAACATTCACTGAGGAGTATTGAAGGGATGTGAAAAAAGATAGAGGTGGGAAGGAAAAAATAGTATGATTGATATATATTTTCTGAGATGCAGGAAAATGAAACTGAAGGGAGAAAGGAGGATGTGTGATGAATGGAAACATTTGTATTATCTGACATCTTGATGAAGAAATATAATGAAAAATTGACTATGTGAGTTGCTGATTTAATCTTGATATGCTCATGAGGAGATCCTCCTTAGAAGAGGAAGTGACTCTTATAAAATTGAGTATGTGAGTGCTAGTTGGATGGGGTGGGAGGACACATTCCAGGAGGGGACAGTGCATGAGAAAAGCAAAGACATAGCAGCCTGTGTTTTATGGGAACTGGAAGCAGTTGAAATATGTCGATTTGGGAAGGTAAAGTAGGCATAGTGGTCATGCCCCAAAGCACCTATACTCATGTTAATAGTGGCTTTTAT
Organism: Cervus elaphus; assembly: GCF_910594005.1. Classification (NCBI taxonomy): domain Eukaryota; kingdom Metazoa; phylum Chordata; class Mammalia; order Artiodactyla; family Cervidae; genus Cervus; species Cervus elaphus. The sequence continues at coordinate 29,997,345 of NC_057842.1, read as the reverse complement.
ATGATATGGTATTGGAGGTATGGAGGAGATACGAGTTCGATACCTGGGTTGGGAAGACCCCCTGGAGGAGAAATGGCAACGCACTCCAGTATTCTTGCCTGGAGAATCCCATGGACAGAGGAGCCTGGTGGGCTACAGGCCTTAGGGCTGCAAAGAGCCAACAAAAGTCCGTCTGGTCAAAGCTATGGTTTTTCCAGTAGTCATGTATGGATGTGACAGTTGGACTATAAAGAATGCTGAGCACCAAAGAATTGATGCTTTTGAACTGTGGTGTTGAGAGTCCCTTGGACTGCAAGGAGATCCAACCAGTCCATCCTAAAGGAAATCAGTCCTGAATCTTCATTGGAAGGACTGATGCTGAAGCCTAAACTCCAATACTTTGGCCACCTGATGTGAAGAACTGACTCATTGGAAAAGACCCTGATGCTGGGAAAGATTGAAGGCAGGAGGAGAAGGGGATGACAGAGGATGAGATGGTTGGATGGCATCACTGACTCAGTGGACATAAGTCTGAGTAAACTCCAGGAGGTGGTGATGGACAGAAGCCTGGAGTGCTGGAGTCCATGGGGTCGCAAACAGTCGGATGTGAATGAGTGACTGAACTGAACTGAGTACACAAGCAGCAAACAATCTCATGGCGTTTGGACTTTCCCGAATTCAGTGAGGAGCCAATGTAGGATTTTGAATAGGGGAAAAAATGTGGTCAGATTTTTGCTTGGAGACCATGTATTCTGATAGGATTATGTAGGGAAGAGAAAGAGACCTGGGCTAGGGTTATAGCATTGAAAGTAATCATCTAGATGAGAGAAGAAGCTATTAGGGTGACTGAGAACAGTTCCATTAATGTAGAAAATTAGAAAAGAGGCAAGACAGAGCTTGGAGATCACCTGATTTGTACACAATTAAACAATTAAATAGGCTACTGTATAATTGATATAAAGACTGAGGAAGATTTAAATATTTCAGAAGGACTTTTCTGCACTGACTACTGTTAAGACAGTATCAGTAAACCTTCCTTTCTGACTGATCAATCTTTCCCTCTTGTAGGGGAAAATATGCCAGCAGCTACACAAAACTGACAGTTACTTTTGAGAATGTGCAAAAGAATAAAATGCATTCTGGGCTCGAAATTGTAGGGGATATTTTTGAGTCTCTGTGATGTTTATCAATTAATTGAAAGTTATGTTCATGTTTGATATGAAGAATTGAAAAGTTCAGCTGTCAATAGGAAAATAAACAAAGGAAAAGCAATGTGTTTTGGAGACACATGGAAACTGTTTAATGCTCTTAGAGTAATTTTCCTAAGTGTATCTCTCAATCACAGTAGGTCTCTATTCTGGACTTTATTGATCATTAAAAGCTGAAACACTTAATGAACTGAGTATGACTTATAGTATGAATTTAGCAAATGTTCTTGAAGAGCGTAAGTAGAATCTGTTTGAAAACATATTTTTATTGTGCTTATTGTGTAGGCCCTAGTTCCATTTATAAGATGACAAAACTTTTAAAGCTCACTTAATTATATTCAATATTGACTTCTGAGTTGTCATGGCCTTGACAGTTTTTTAGTCAACTCTCATATTTTATTTTTATAATTGTAGAAGTCCCAATTTAAAATTGTATTTAAAATTAAAAGGAAGGACTTTTACATTGCTCATTTGAGTCATATGCTAATTCACACATGGCCCACCATAGTTTCTTGCATGTAGCAGGTGTTACAAAATGAACAGTAAATGACTCTAAGAAGTAAGGCCTTCTGCATTCTCAACTGAAAACAATGTATGGGAATATTCCCCAATATATTCCCTAAAATGCAAGAGAGGTTCAGGAGTTCCTATGACTGCTCCTCTCTGATTCTTCCAGGTCTCTCCCAGGTATTTCAAAGCCCCATTGGGATTCAGAAGACCTAGGGGATGTAGTCAATAAATGTAGCTGCTTTATCTATCCATCAAAGCCTCCATCCATCCCTCAGTCAGAATATATTAAATAATATGCCTAACTGTGCTAAATTGGGACTGAAGAGTGAAGTGTTATCCTTGATTTCACTGAATATATAGATTTTTGGACCATTTATACACAGAAGCAGAGTAACTATAAAGATGATGAGTCTTGCCAAAGAAATTCATGGTGGTAGTTTACTAATGGAACATAGAACAAGGGGATTTCACTTAGTGTAACTGATCAGGGTAGGCTTTCCTGATAGCTCAGTTGGTTAAAGAATCTGCCTGCATTGCAGGAGACCTTGGTTTGATCCCTGGGTTGGGGAGATCCCCTAGAGAAGGAAACGGCCATCCACCCAATATTCTTGCCTGGAGAATTCCATGGACAGAGGAGACTGGTGGGCTACAGTCCATGGAGTTGCAAAGAGTCAGATATGACTGAGTGACTTCACTTTTCAACTGATCAGGGCACTGCTTGAGGTAGGTGTATACAGAAGAAGGAAGATACATGATTTTTGCCTTCAGTGAGGTTAAAGATCTTGGGTCACATCTTCTAGTTGCATAATGAGCTGGTGAGTATCTGTATCACCCTACTCACTACATTACGGAGGTGCATGGGTCAGCCTGGCTTGGGGCTCAGTGAGTTTCATTGAAAATCTCCACCAGACAAAGAGACTGACAAGCAAAGTCACTTGTATTCTTTAGCCTGACTTGTTTCAGCCAATGTGGTTAACTAAGTTAAATTATGGTCACTCTGTGTCCTTGCCCTTCATGCAAAGCAGCCAAACTATATTTATTTTCATAGTCATATTTGTTCCTCAGTTTGGGTGGGGCTATTCATCCACTTAAACCCAATACTTAAATACACTTCATGCAAAAACATTTCAGTTTTTTCTATTTTTCTAAAAGTTGTGTTTCAAGTGACACAAATTCTAAAAATTAAGACCAGGGTTGTGTAAAATCAGTTGTACCTATGAGTCAGCAAGACATTTTAGGAATTTTGGAGATGATTAAGGTCTTAAAATATTTATAATTTTATCCTTTTTGTAGGGAGAAAGAGAAATACATGTGAGTCAAAATAACTTAAGGATATGCCTTTGAAGTAATCTGTTTTAACAGGTTAAGTTTATAGCACATAATACTTGTCAATAGAAATCCATTTTATTTTACAAGCAATTTAAATTAAGTGAATTCCTGTGGCTAGAGACTTGTGTTTTATACATGCATTTGAACAGATAATATTTTAATGATAGTCATGGTGAACTTTATAGACATTTTTTGTCTTCTGAAACACCCTGTCAGAGCCTCTCTGCATGCATTAGGGTTAATTAGATAATGTCTCCCAGTTGCTTAGAGCTTTTCGGAGAAAAGGAATGAAGCTTTGTGTTAAAACGATTATTAGTGACTTCAAAGACAGCTGTATGAGAGTTCAGAAAGAACAATTTTTTATTAATAGCAACTCATAAATGCCATTCAGAAATAGCATTGTGATATTATAAATGGCCGTTTATTTATTAGCAAGCCAGTCATCTTTTCCTTCTCCATTAGATACTTTGGGGAAGAAACTAGGAATTTGTGCTACTAAGACACTGAATGGGATGCTGTGAAGTGGACCAAAATGATCTGATCACATTGGTTAAGTTCATTTAGGGGAATGGAATGACTTTAGCTTTAGCCTCTCTGGAAGCAGTGGTTTAGTGGCATTCAATAAAAAGACTGAAAGAAGATAAAGCTTACATAATTTAGCTTGTTACAGGTAAAAGAGAAGTGCAAGTTGTGTCACTAAAGGAGAAAGTGTGAAAGAGTCATAAGTGGCCCATGATGATCCTCCTGACTGCTTGGGGTGGGTGGGCAGACAACCAGGTGGAGCGGTGGTTATAGTCCACATCGCCCTAAGACATATTTAAAATGTGGCAGTAAAAGCTATTTCAGTAATCAGTATAGTGCTTTGAACTTTACAGAACTTTCATACCTAATTTCAACATACAGAACAGCTCTGTGAAGGGGTACTGTTAGGTCCATTATAAAGATGAATCTGAGCCTCAAATAATTTATATCTTTCTGTATATAGATGATTTGTAAGAGACACAGGTGGGGTTGGAACCTAGCTCTTCTAATTCCAGTGGAGTGCTCATCCCAATACACAACTATAGGAGAGTCGCTCACACTGGAACAAGTAGTAATGTGAGGCTGTGGTACTATGTAGTTTCTCTAGCAACATTTTGTTGTTGTTCAGTTGCTAAGTGGTGTCCAACTCTTCGCAGCCCTATGGATTGCAGCATGCTAGGCTCCCTTTCCTTCACTTTCTCAAAGAGTTTGCTCAAATTCATGTTCATTGAGTCGATGATGCTATCTTAACCATCTCATCCTCGGTCACCCCCTTCTCCTCTCACCCTCAATCTTTCCCAGCATCAGGGTCTTTTCCAGTGAGTCGGCTCTTCTCATCAGGTGGCCAAAGTATTGGAGCATCAGCATCAGTCCTTCCAATGAATATTCTAGGTTGATTTCCTCTAGGATTGATTGGTTTGATCTCCCTGCTGTCCAGGGGACTCTCAAGAATCTTCTCCAGCACCAAAAATCAAAAGCATCAATTCTTTGGCACTCAGCCTTCTTTATGGTCAAATTCTCACATCGGTACATGACTACTGGAAAAACCATAGCTTTGACTATATACACTTTTGTTGGCAAAGTGATGTCTTTATTTTTTAATACACTGTCTAGGTTTGTCATAGCTTTCCTTTCAAGGTGTAAGTGTATTTTAATTTAATGGCTGCAGTCACCATCCACAGTGATTTAGTCATGCTTATTATCTATTTTCACCAAGTTCCTCCTGATATTAATTTCCAAACCTGGAGTTTACAAGAAAGCCTTACTTTCCAAGTGTAATCCATTATGTTTGAGACATAATGACTCAATGATACCCCACTATCTTACTCTGAAGGTCATTCATAGAAAAAAGTTATTTTATCTTGAAGATACCACTGTGGCAAGTGTTAAATTATGTTTGTCTTGTGTTCTAAATGATTTACATACTGTCACAAGATAGAAGATGCAATCAGGCTCTCTTTGAGGTGACTATTAAGTTTACAGTCCTTTTTCAATGAAAAAAGTTAATTTTCCCCCTCATGTATTTTTTTTTCATTTATTTTTATTAGTTGGAAGCTAATTACTTTATAATATTGTAGTGATTTTTGCCATACATTGACATGAATCAGCCATGGATTTACATGTGTTCCCCATCCTGATCCCCCCTCCCACCTCCCTCCCCATCCCATCCCTCTGGGTCTTCCCAGTGCACCAGCCCTGAGCACTTGTCTCATGCATCCAACCTGGGCTGGTGATCTGTTTCACCCTTGAGAGTATACTTGTTTCAGTGCTGTTCTCTCTGAACATCCCACCCTCGCCTTCTCCCACCAAGTCCAAAAGTCTGTTCTGTACATCTGTGTCTCTTTTTCTGTTTTGCATATAGGGTTATCATTACCATCTTTTTAAATTCCATATATATGTGTTAGTATACTGTATTGGTGTTTATCTTTCTGGCTTACTTCACTCTGTATAATGGGCTCCAGTTTTATCCATCTCATTAGAACTGATTCAAATGAATTCTTTTTAATGGCTGAGTAATATTCCATGGTGTATATGTACCATAGCTTCCTTATCCATTCGTTTGCTGATGGGCATCTAGGTTGCTTCCATGTCCTGGCTATTATAAACAGTGCTGCGATGAACATTGGGGTGCATGTATCCCACATGTATTTTCAGATGCTAAATGCTTTAAACATCAGTTTTATATAATGATCGGTAGCATTAAGTGGTATAGTCTCATTTTCACAGTTTAACTTGTATGAATATTTTGCCCTTTAGAGCATGAACTATTGTAAAAAATGACCCTTAAATAAAAAGTTGAAACTGAATAAAATTTCACAAAGAAAACATTATACACAAACCTATGCCATGGATGTTCACTTCAGGATTGTCTGTAACAGTGAAATGTCCACCCTCCGTGTCATCCATTGGTGAATGGAGTGGTAAAATGTAATAAATCATAATAACATGCAAGAGTAAAAAGAGATTCATGACAGCCATATTTTATCAGTATGCTTGGATGTTATATAAGTTTTAGTAAAAATAGAAAATTTCACAAGAATATGTAAACTGCTAAACTCTGTAGAAGATGTATACAAAAATACATGTATAAAACAATATGTATGCATTTTTATAGGTAAATATAAGTATACAAAAAAAGGCAGTTTGGGCAGATACCAAGAACATAAAGTAACTGTTTGTGGAATTGAGAATGCAGAGATAAAAGAAAAGGAAGTCCTTATTTTAACATAAGATGGTATTTTGTCATTGAGTTTTTACTTGACTCAGTATACAGTGCTGTGTATATAATTTGTGGGCAATACCCAAATCTAAACATGGACATTTGATTCATAAACAGTAAGGCTGAGTCTGTGTAACCATACTGATAGCACCTTGGATTAGTAGTTTTATCATCAGTTAAAACTACAGGTCTTTAACCAGAAAGTCACAAGTCATAGGTATACTGATTTCAGAAAAAAGGGTTAGAACTGCATGTTAATACCTTGTGCCTAACTCCCAAAACTGCTTCATTTGTATTTGATTCTTGCTGTCTATTTGTATTTGATGCTTGCGGTCAAATGACCCAGGCCCTTTGCAAGTACTTCACAAGTGTGAAAATACATGCCCTACTAAGAGAACAGTGTGGAGGAGCATAGATTATATATAAAATGTCTAAGTGTTTTTACTTGAATGCTTTTTAATGTTAGAAAGCAAAAGTCCTTTGGAGAGTGGAAACTAAATTTATTTGGGACTGCTTATTAAATGATTAACCAAAAGAAATACAATTTTTGATAAAGCATGGCCTAATAAAAAAATTACAGAAGTTATTAGAACATACTAATTAATAAAACACTTTTGCCTAAAAAATACAAAGATACATGCTTTACAAAATAAGCAATAAAAACAATGATAAACTGTTTACATGAGAAATTGTAATAGATGGCAGAATATGGCAATTGTACAAAATGATCCACCAAAATGTATAGAGTCATCCAAGGAATGGAAAATATCATATTCAGTTAACGCGAGGATGAAGAAAGTCAGAAGAGAAGTCATATTAATAATAGAAGGCATGTGTGAGGTAGCCTTCATATCTGGTGCTTAACTCCTTTGATTAATCTCTGACTCCACTGGTCTGAATGTAGGAAAGAGAAAAGGCTAAACCAGGGAAGACTAGGAAATTAGGGAGACACATGAAAAAGTTGAGGATGGGACAGGGATGTAGGGAAGGTGGGGAGAGAGTGAGGGAGCAGGAGAGAGGACAGAAAGAAGCTGCTGAAGGAAAGAGGTTTGGGAACAAGCAACAATGAGTAGTGTCTTAAATTTAACATCTGGGGCGCTGGCCGACATATATATGATGTCCAATAGCAGGTAAAAATACCAAATCAGGGGAGAATGCTGGCAACTCATATGAGGTGGAATAATTGTCGAAAACCAGAGACTGAACCTTTTTAGTCATACCTCTTTTTTTGTTTTTTAAATCTCTGATGTCAGCATTTCATTGGCTACTAAATATGCCTGTCCTAGACCAGAACTCTTAGCAATGGGCCATTTGCTCTACCTGCATAGGTATAGGCAGGATTGTTACAGTATTAAGTTCCTAAAGTCCTTATCAAAGACAGTTTATGATCCAGACAGTTCCCCAGGGACAGGCAGTGCTGTTATTTAAACAATGCTCACCGCTTGATCCTTTGTGCGCTCTTAATGCATAATGAAGACCTGCTTTCTCAGGGGTGGATTCAGTCCACCTATTCATTAGCTTGTTTTTCGTTTGAGAAGATGGTCTCCTGTCTGTGGTAAGGACTGAAATACGTGCAGGGATGAGCTTATGAGGGTGTATCTCTAGAGGGCTTGAGGAGAAAAAATATGTCCAAGAATCATGAATGTTAATCTGGATTAATCTAGCAGTTACAAGATTCTAGGAACAGTGATTTTATTGTTAGGATTGTTATCCTTCCAGATTTCAAACTATGTGAAGATGGAGAAAACAGTGGGACTGATGCTTAGAAGTGTAAGAGTGTTGTAAGATGTTTCAGTGTGTTTGAAAGGAAGGAAAGAAAGTTGTGTAATTGATGGCATGAATAGAAATAGTATTTATATTTGGTAAGGGAGCTTAGATATATTTATGTCTTCACAAAAGCATTCTAAAGAGAAGTCAAACTTTGATAACTATTGGGATTTGGATAAAATCACATCAAAGAAAGATGTAAAGATGAGTTTTAAGGCACTTTTGAGTCAAAGCTGGTTTTTCCTGTAATTTCACCTCGTGTCTTAAGGAAAGGTTACAAAGAGAAGACAAACGAGAGATCAGTAAGAGTTTTCTGCTCTGCCGGTGGACTGGTCACTGGCAGACACCTAGTGCATTAGGACAGAGCATGATGAAAATGAGTCCTTGGAAATGGTAGGGTTTGTGCCCAAGGCTGTGGTAACAACAGATGCAGAGAAACCGCATTGAGCTTGAGACCAAGGGGGCTTTGTAGTACAGGAGGGACATGTCCAGGAGCACAAATTTCATTTTACAAATTTTATTTAACAGTACTTGTTACCAATTGGTGACTATGTTACAAAAATATTCCTAGGTTCTTTTTCTAATCATGTACTTAATGTTAGTAGGCTAAACAACCCAGCTGCCACAGACAACCTAGACATAGAAGAAGTCTAAAGTACCAACATTGACTGCCTTTAGTCCATTGGTGACATCTGGCAAACATTTCAGGTAGTGATTTCTCTGCCCAAGAATTCTGGGAATACACTCTCTGAGTTTGGGACAGTTTCCTCCCTTCCTCTCCCTTAGCCAAAACGTCAGAATGCCTGACTCCTTTCTCAGCAAATCCGATTCCCTGTGACCCGGATCCCTGCTCACAGCGGTCAAGGAATTAATGGGCTCTTGACTTCCAGTGGGTGTCTCCTGAAAACACACAGTCATCCACACAACACACAGGGCTTTCCTTTCAGGCTCCGAGAAGAGGGGGTGGGGGAATGTGGAAAAGGGATCCTTACTGCATTCAGGACCCTGGTCCTTGGGTGAAATGAGCGGCTCATCACTGCCCTCCTTCATCACTTGATTAGAAGAACCAGTGGTTTCCCTTCCTGTGTTGTTGTTTGTTAGTTTTAATTTAAAATGCTGTAAGATAATAATCAAAGAATTTTCTTGATGCACTAATGGACTATTTCAACATAATTCAAAAGTAAATAGTCTTTATTATATGTCATGGGACATTTTTTTTTTTATCTAGAATAAATAATTTACAAATTTAGTTTAAATTCAGGTGAACTGTGTTTCAAATATGATTTCACCTGGATTATCTTGTGGTTGTTGTTTTAGTCATTAAGTTCTGTTTGACTCTTTTGCGACCCCATGGACTATAACCTGCCAGGCTCCTCTGTCCATGGGATTTCCCAGGCAAGAACACTGGAGAGGGTTGCTAATTACTTCTCCAGTGATCTTCCTAACCCAGGGATCGAACACCTGTCTCTTGTTCAGCAGATGGGTTCTTTACCACTGAGCCACCTGAGGAGCCTTAGACTATTGTATACGTTGCCCATTTAAAAAATCCTGTCACCTGAACAGTTTTCATAGGGAGGTGAAGAAATAACCTGTCTCAGTCTCACAAGGGTCTCAGTATTCTTTTTCCCCTTACAACTACATTTAGTTGCTATCTCATGAAATTCCAAAAAGCAGCATAAAAAGAATGCATAATTTAAAATATAAAACATTTGTGTCACTATCAAACAAATAATATTTTCTTTTCAGATACCAGCACCCTGGGAATCTTTTAAATAAAAAACAGTAATTGTATCATAGACTGAAAAACCCATAGTTTTTCAAGATTGCAGTTAAAAATGGGCAGGTGATTTGGGAATTAGGTGGAGGATATTTAGTTGTTGCTTGTTCTAATTATCCACTGCTTTTTTACACCCAGCAAGACAATTCACCTTTGAATGAACCCTTCTCTCTAGTCCTCAGAGATTAGACATTTAGGAAAACTGGGAACAAGGGTCTCCTTAGTGTAGTCATGGCAGCTCTGGATGGAATCCCTTATTATTGGATAATTGTTCAACTCTAGAATAAGGCAGCACAGCTAATCACTATGACCTTCAAGTCCAGGAACAATCTGAAAAATGTTGCAGTGTATAAGTCATGTTCTCTCATTTAGACTGGCTTTAAAAAAAAAATGGCACTTTTGCTATTCTGCAGTTTGTTAACATTAAAAATGTGAATCCTTTTCATCTATCTTAGAATATAAATGCCAGGAAAAGGGATATCCTAAAAAGAAAAGCCATGAGGATATCCACAGTAGTTTAAACTATGTGATTTAATATGGCGAGGTTTGACTACTATGGTTGAAACTGTCTGCCATTTTTCTCTTAACTCCTTTCCTGGTTAATACCTTTCTCCTCTCTGCTTTCAGCAGAATAAGTATAGCATTTGCTATGCCCTGATTTTGCATGTCTGCTCTATTGGTTTCAGGTGAGCTGATCCATTGCCCACATCTCTGCAAGTATACAGCAGATCCTGTGCCTGAACACAGCCTTCCTGTAGGTTTGGCTGAGCAATGCAGGATAATAAAAGTAATGAGCCCATTGAAATCCCTTTAGCTTTATGCTGAGGCCTGGAATCTGTCTTTTATTTTGTTGTGCCTTTAATTGAGGGTTTTTTTTTTTTTAATTCTACAGTACAGTAATTGGTACTCCAATTTTTTTCTCATGTTAAAAAAAATAATAAAGCTGTGTATCTTGTTTCCTGATGGTTAACAAGCATTGATGGTTTTTGATTTTATATAAAATTTTATTTTCATTCATTTCTTTTGATAAAATTGTCACACAAAGCTTAAAGAACCTCTTTGGTAGATAAAGGCCAGTTGTGACATTCATGCGTGTAGAAGATTGAAAACACCTCCTTCAACTCAGTGATGTTTCTCTCCCTCTTTTCAGTACATAATACAGACTTTCTAAATATAGGTGAATAATAAATATGCGTCATTAATAATTAATAGGATTGCAACAAAACACAGTATCAGCATAATCCTCTTAAGACATCGATGGGTACATGTTGCTGCTTTAAATACTGGCATGAAAGGCAGTGGGCTCTCTGATATGGATTTGCCATAGTAAATGGGTTTGTGTTACTGTATATATTTTGTTCTGCACACCCAGCTATCAATAATTGTCTTCATGCCTTTCAAAGGCAGCATAAGCAGGAAAAGAATAATTGCCACTCTTCATGGAGCCAGCTTATTGATGAGGTGGACACAATAATATTTTTAGCCTGCTGTCTGTCTGTCTGTAAGCAGTTTCCTGGAGCTGTCACTTCTCCTTTCTTTGGAAACTGTTATGGCTTTGTCTGCCCAAGGAAAATAATGAGATCCATCTATCAAGAAAAAAAAAAAACAAAACAATAAACCTTATACCTTCCAATTAATTTGTTTTCACCTATGTTTACCTATATGCATTCAGTAAACTATTCATCATGTTATATGCACGTGGAAAAATACATTTTTCAAAAGGTTAAATCCATTAACCCTTTTGGTAACTAAATATATGGGCACCGCTTCCAGCTAAATCAGGGACTTGTAAAAATCAATCCTTTCTGAGAGCTCATAAACACTTGCTCTGTCTTTCCCCTGTGTACCCAGTGTTGATAAATCTGCACGCTTAATGTGAACCAAACAGGTTGTTCTCATTCATCCCTCCAAACTTAGTGTGTTTCTCCTTAAATGCATCTTTGATTTTAATGCCACGCTTAACATTTTCAGAAATTGACATGAAGTGAGCAACTTAAATCAGCAGCTTCAACTTGATTTTTTTTAAGTCGTTAACAACAATTTAGTGGAAAATGGTAGTGTATCTCAACAATCAAATGGCATATTTTTTCTCCTCCCTTAAAAAGTATGTTTTTCCAAATAAAAGACACCAAAACAAAATGCCTTGTGCAGTAATTTGTTCCTAGGATTTTGCTGACATTTATCAACTATTTGAGTTTTACTGCTGCCTTATAGTTAGCAAGAAGCTTCAGTAGTGAAAGTGGTCCTGGAATTAAGTAACCTCCTTTTTATCCATCTGTACCATCAAAATAGTCACCATTAAATAAACACTTGCAAAATGCTTTAAAATCATGAAAGGGTTGGCAGCGTGTCCTGAAAGCCCCCAATTCAAAGAACAACCTGTGTTCCAAAAATTCATTTGTAAAGAGAGTTGTTTGAAATATAGAACCACAAATCCTCAATATGGTGGCAAAATTCCTACCTTAATGCCTTTGGACTCTGGTGTATCATAGATTTAAGAATGGAAGTAACTTATCTGGATCTTGTTTAACTTGACACCATTTTCTTATAGATACAAGGAAGTGAGAATTAGGGATTTATTCACAAGACAGTTGCAAAGAAAAATACTGTTATCACTGTTATTTAACTGGTTGTTATAAGAGAAATATAATGAAATTAGATAATAGGTATATTTTACCTAGAAAGCTGCTGCTTAGGAGGAAAACTGGTTTCTTTTTACGATTATGAAGGGAATATTTATGTTTGGAAATTTTTAAAAGAAACTAGAAATATTTGACTATAAAGGTTGAAAGGACTGTTCCTTGTTCTATGCAATCTGATGTTTGGCTTTCCCCCCACCCCAGTCCTAGGCATCTAACTAGATTGTAACTATAATGTTGATAGACTATGGAAAAGAAGGCATGGACAAAGAAAGTAAAGGGGAGTAGTGGATAAAAGGAGATTGAAACTAGGCAAGAACTAAAACGATGGAGGAGAAATGTACATCAGGAGGGAGGGAATGAAAGTGTATTGTGATATTATTTAGCCATGTAGTTACCGATGTGGACCCTTCAGCTAGGCTTTCTGCCACTTCTTAGCATGGAGACCTTGGGTGCTGAGTTCCTTAGACGTGCCTTTGTTTGTGACTCTGTTTATTATTACAAAATACATTTACAGCTGGTACGTACCTCATAGGCTTGTGATGACTGCCTGGCACATAGTAAGCCCTCAATAAATGACAGTAAGGGTCACCATCTAATTTACAGTCTTAAACAGGAGATTGGTGAACCCCTGGACTAAATTCACCCACCTGTTTTTATATGGCCCATGAGCTAAAAATGGATTTTGTATTTTTAAATAATTGGAAAAGTCAAAAGACTTATTTTATGATACTAAAACTGAACTTCATGTATAATTTTAATGTCTCCAGAAGTAAAGGTTTATTGGAACACAGCCACCCCCTTGAGTTTACTCATTGTCTGTGGCTTGCTTTTGTGCTGTTGTGGCAGAGTTTCGTTACCATCTGATCTACACAGCCAGAAATACTTGCACTTGGGCCCTTTACAGGAAAAGGTTGACAACCCTGGTCTAAACCTGGACACTTTTCAGAGTAAATGAGTGTACTGTTAATAATAATTTGGGGCAGCAGGCATAAACTGAGCCAGCCAGTAAGTCCAGTCACCTTAAATACACTTATTGTGTGCCATAAGAAATAAACATGAAAATTGTGAGTGGTGAAAAAAAAAGCAACTGAAAGGAGATAGCTTATCTTATGCAGGTGATTTCAACAAGGCTAAGTTAATAAAGTGTAAATCTTACTGTTTCTCTCCTTCTATTAAATCCATCAACTCCTCCAAGTAGAATAGTATCCAAACTCAGTCTGTGCAAGGATTTATGTAATCTGGTCCCTACTTACCTCTTGGACATGTTAACTAAAGTTTCAGAACTGGATATCTGATTGAAGTAAAAGGGTGTTGATTTGAGATTTAAGACTAGTCTGGGAGACACAGAATTGAGAAGCACTTGAATTGTGTTCCACAAGACTACGAAATGGAGATTTACAAAGGCAAAACTCTCAAAGATGGTTAGTTCCATAGACTATTTATCAGGAATTATAGTTGAAGATGGCAAGAAGTATGGATGCATGTTAAGTAACGATTTCTTGAGGTCTGAAATGGCTGTATAGTTACAAAGGGGAGCAACCTATGTCTTTCGAAGACATAAGGTTGCATCTTTGTTTTAAAAATGGCTGGGGTTAGGCGCAGTTTACAGAAAGGTCAGTTTCTCAGTGGTGCAGGGGCATGTCTGAGATCAGGTCCTCCATTGCCAGCAGACTTCATTTTTGTATGCTTGAACAGTGATTGTTCCATTAGAATTTCAATTTGTCATCAGACGTTTTCCAACAGGTTTCCCCTTTGTTCACTGTGCACTGGCCATAGTCACTTTTCTCTTCCAATAAAATGATGAGTTAGTCACCATCTTAGGGCGTTTGCAATGCTCTCTGCCTGGAATACCGTCTCAGATTTTTGCAAGTCTGGCCCTTCACCTGGCCGTCTAACCTGACATCATCCTCCATTCCATAATTTCATTTCAGCTCCTCAGACTGTCACTGTCAGAAACCTGGGACAGGGGCTCCGTGATAGTAGGGATTTGTCCTGTCTTCTGGCCTCTGTGGCTTGCTCCTGCGCCCGCCGAAGCTCCTGGCGTAGACTGGACACTCTGTGTGAATGCATCCTCCTGACTCTGCTTGCATTGTTTCTGCTCCTCCTGTGCTGAGCACATAAGGGGTTCCACCCACTTCTTTTCCTCTTCCTGGTCTTTGGCGCTAGATGAGTAGTTTGGCATTTCCACAAGTTTAAGCCAAAGTCACTGGTCTAGACGTGCTCTCTGGGCCCAGAATATCTCTTTGATTGCTTTATTTTGGCCATTTTCATATTTTACTGTGTTACCTGTGCTAGTTATGTATAGATCTCATCAGCCCTGTTCTATCATGGTGTTTCCAGAGACAGCCCTTATTGGTTCATCATTTATATCCCTCACAGAATAGAGAGAAGCCAGCACCTAGTATAAAGAGGTAACTTCCTTTGAGCTTATGTTGCATGGTTTTCAATTTCTTGGTCTACAAGAGTTTCCAAGATTGGGATGTAAACTACTTGTAGGCAGAGGCTACAACTTTTCAGCTGTATTTCTTTGCATCCATCACAATATTATAACAAGCAGGGGCATGTGCTCATGGATATAAATAAATGAAGAGAATGGTTAACTCTTAAAAATTTACTCTCTAGGCTAAGCAATAAGCATCAGTAAAAAGTCATAACAGATAATAATATTGAAATAATGTGGCTTTCAGAGACATTCTTGGACCCTGCTGACCCAGCCCTTGCACCAATCACAAGTTTCGCTCATGTGCATTTTTTGTGGAGTTGGTGATCAGCTTGTACTGTCTGAGTCATGGAAGTTAGCCTTACATCATAGGAGCCTTTATATGCAGTTGTGCCTCACAGCAGTCAGCTGTGGAGTTTAAGAAAAGAGGGGGAAAATGCCCCCTGTTTCCTGATTTGTAAACTAGCCTCTGCACAGAGAGATCTAAGGAGAGACCTAGGAAAGAGGCCGACCATTCTAGGTTAAAGTGAAAGTGAGGTCGCCCAGTCGTGTCCGACTCTTTGCGACCCCGTGGACTGTAGCCTACCAGGCTCCTCCGTCCATGGGATTCTCCAGGCAAGAATACTGGAATGGGTTACCATTTCCTTCTCCAGGGGATCTTCCCAACCCAGGGATCAAACCCTGGTCTCCTGCACTGGAGGCAGACGCTTTAACCTCTGAGCCACCAGGGAAGCATTCTAGGTTAGCAGGTGGCAATTTCAATAAACAAAGTAATTTACTTGCAAGGCTTGTCTTGGGTAGCTGCAAAGGGAGATCTCTGTATCCATCCATCAGAATCTTGAAACTGTATATAGGGGCCTTAACTGGGTTCAGTTCATATGGCATTCAGGTTGTGTGTGTGTGTGTGTGTGTGTGCACATGCTCAGTCGTGTCCAGCTGTTGGCGACCCCATGGACTATAGCCCACCAGCTCCTCTATCCGTGGATATTCCAGGCAAGAGTACTAGAGTTGGTTGCCATTTCCTACTCCAGGGGATCTTCCCAACCCATGAATCGAACCCACATCTCTTGCATTGGCAGGCAGATTCTTTACCCCTGTGCCATCAAGGAAGCCCAGGTAATCTCTACAAGACATTATTTTTCTCAAGCTGTGTCCTTGAACAGTTTCTAAGGTGGGGACGGTGGGCAGAACATATGTTTCAACAACAAGGTTGGGGGTGAGGAAACTCTGATTTGCTTGATTCTGCTCACAGGTCAACCAGAAATCCTCTTGATGATTTCCTTCAACACTGGATTTCAACAACACCCCAAGTCCCTTCCCTTGTTAAGGCTACATAGAAAAGAGGAAAAGCAGAAAGAAATGCACTTAGAATAGTGAAGTCTCCTCTAACTCAGGCAGAGGCAAGAAGAAAGTCTGTAGTTCATTTTCTAGACATTTAGAAGTGCACCAAACTTTCGAGCTCCCCAAAGAGAACTGGACACCACTCACCAGATTGTAAGTTGCATGAGAGGAAGTATGTCTCCCTCATTTAACATATAATTTGTTATAAATCTAGTACCTAAAACAATTGGGAAATCAATAAATATTTATTGCATGAAAGAATGGCTTTCCTTGCTGATTACTCATCTGTTTAACTTTAGCAAACTATGTAGGTAAAAATTAAAATTTTATCCTCAATGTTTAACTATGAAATTCTTCAATGCAGAGTTTTAAAAATATGAAACTAAACAATAGAAGAACCAGACAATATGAAATACAGGGTTCTCTCTGGGATGTTCAAATGCTTTGGCATGAAAATATCCATCCACTGAAAGCAAAATGTCATCCAGCAATGAAAAAAATGCCACAGTACAAGGAAAAACTTGCTTGAGAAAAAGAGCATTACTATGATGATTAATGAAAATATGGCTTTTTTATTGTAAGTACATGCAGCTTAGGAGAAAGCTTTCAGCGTATGTAACATTTTGAAAATAAAAGTTCATGTGATTTGATTAAAGAGCTCCAACCTTTTAAAGATAGTAAATAATAAGTACTTAGAAAATTGCTTCAAATATTTATTTCTCTGATTGGCTAAGATTGTTCACAAATTGCTACACCTTTTAGATAGTGACAGAACAAATCTGAATAACACATACGTCTTGAAGACTAGTGGAAATCCAATACTTTTCTTTAATGCTAGAGATGGAGGCAGGGGGAAATAGTCTCAGTAGGTAACGACATTCTTGTAGATGTTATTATGGTTTCTTCTTAAATAGTTTAAAATGTTATTACATTTTCATTAACCTTCATAGCTATTTTATGGGGAAGGTAGAAGAAAGACAGCCTTTCAAAACTTTTTCAAGAAGTCTTTAATCTTTCTCTCAAAAATTAGATAATGCATGTGATTCTGTAGTGGGGGGACTCCATTAACTGAGATGTAATTTAAATGAAGAAAACCTTTCTTACACTATTAATGTCTTTTATGAAAAGGCAAGCAAGCTTAGTGTTCAAAGAAAGTAAATGAAGAATTGTTTAACTATTCCTTCCCTTCCTACTCTTTGGATCCCTTTGTATTTTAATAGTGTTTTTTTTTTTAAAGGTGATTTAAGTGTTAGGAGATGTATTATCCCAAAACATGTATACAGACTATTCATGCTCACACCGCTTAGCAGCCTTAAGTAATAAGAGCTATTGCCAAAGAAGAGATCTATTGGAAGAATCTCAGAAGTTCTTAAATACATAAAATATCAAAGATTACTTTCAGATATTTTACAAATAATATGCATTCAGTTAAAAAAGATTTAAAAATGTTGTGTGCAGTTAATCCAGGCCTTTTAATATGTTCTTCACAATAATCACCCTGGTAAGGGAGGCAGGGCAGATACTTTTATTATCATTCTCAAAGAAGCTCAGGGACCAGTCTGAGAAGGATTCACACAACTAGTAAGTGGCAGAGCCAGGTTCGAAGTTTTCAGAGACTGAATTCTTTGTATTGCTTCCGCTGTCTGACTGCTTTTGTAAATAAACATGCAGAAATAAACAAGGGGACAGAGATGCGAGTAAACAAAGAACTAAATAAAAATCTGTTACCTGGAGAATACCGAAAAGATACATCACCCCAATTTCACTGCAACAGTATTTACAATAGCCAGGTCATGAAAGTAGCCTAAAAATCCATCAACAGATGAGTGGATAAAAAAGATGTGGTACGTATATACAATGGAATACTACTTAGTCATAAAAAGGAAGGGAATAATACCATTTGCAGAAACATGGATAGATCTAGAGATTGTCATTCAGAGTGAAGTACATCAAAAGGAGAAAAATGAAACCGTATAACACTGCTTACACGTGAAATCCAACAAATTGGTACAGATGAACTTATTTGCAAAGCAGAAATAAAGAGACACAGATGTAGAGAAGAAACTTACGGACACCAAGGGGGTCAGGAGGGGTTGAATGGATTGGGAGGTTGGGATTAACATATATGCACTACTGTGTATAAAAGAGATAGCTAATGATAACCTACAGTATAGCACAGAGAACTCTCCTCAGTGTTCTGTGGTGACCTAAATGGCAAAGGAAAACTAAAGAGAGAATATATGTATATCTGTAACTGATTCACTTTGCCGTACCGCAGAAGCTAACACATTGTAAACCAACTGCTGCTGCTAAGTCGCTTCAGTCGTGTCCGACTCTGTGCGACCCCATAGACGGCAGCCCACCAGACTCCTCTGTCCCTGGGATTCTCCAGGCAAGAACACTGGAGTGGGTTGCCATTTCCTTCTCCAGTGCATGAAAGTGAAAAGTGAAAGTGAAGTTGCTCAATCGTGTCTGACTCTTTGCGACCCCATGGACTGTAGCCCACCAGGCTCCTCAGTCCATGGGATTTTCCAGGCAAGAGTACTGGAGTGGGGTGCCATTGCCATCTCCAGTAAACCAACTGTATTTCAATAAAAATTAATTTAAAAATCAATTTGGTTGGAATAAAATGAAAAAAAAATTAATAGAAAATGTTCTTCATTGGTTAATCAGAATTAAACTGAAGTGGGGATGGAGGCGAGAGTAGAGAAAATAAAGTATCAGTATATGTGTTTCGGGAAGATCCGCTGGAGAAGGGAAAGGCTACCCACTCCAGTATTCTGGCCTGGAGAATTCCATGGACTATATAGTCCATGGGGTCGCAAAGAGTTGGACACAACTGAGCAACTTGCACTTTCACTTCACTTCTTACATATGTGTTTCAACATAAATAGTGCAGAGATTAGAACACCTTTAGCCACAGAAAACAGTTGCCCTTATACTACCAACGAAATAAAGCTAACATTATAATTTTAAAACTGTTCCTTCCAACCTGTTACTCAAGGTATTAATAGCTTTATTTATTTATTTTATAATAATAATTTTATAATAATAAAATAATAGCTTTATTATAATAGTCTATTATAGTGATATTTAAATAAAAATAATATACATGTGAAATTTGCTAACTTTTTTTTTTTTCATTTAAGTTTGCAACAAAATGTCTCCATATTTTACATAGTCTTCAAGATCAAGACTTTAAGACCCTATTAAAGTTTTAGCATATTCTTGTAATGGGAAAAATACCATATATTGTTAGGCAGCCCTTCTAGTGCAGGGCATTTCCTTTTGCCCACATTTTATTGCTATTATAAATACTGTGGCAATGTGTAGCTTTGTGTCTGTATGTTTGTATTTTTCCAAAATATTGTATATTTTCCTTAGGGTAGAATAAGTTTCAGGGTGGCTTATTCTTAATGTTTCCCTCTTTGGCTTTTGATACATAATTCCAATTTATATTCTAAAAGAACTTTTGTCATCAGCAATGTAGAATAGTTAACACTTATTGGGTTCTTACATGCCAAGGACTCTTGTGAATAAACTTTTACATGAGTTAGCATCCTTAATTCTCACAACAGTCCTTAAGATATATGGTATTATTGTCCTCATTATCCAAAAAGAAATTGAAGAATTGAATTTGAAGAAATTGTACTCCTGAGACGTTAATTAACTTGCCCAAGGATGCACTGTTAATAAGTAGTAATAAGAATACCGGTTTCTGTGTCTTCCTTGATATTGGGCAAAATATATTACAATTTATTTTTGCAAAGGAAGTGGCTTTATGTTGTTTGACTATCATTTATTTCCTTAGTGACAAGACAACTAACTTTTTTATTCCAGTTTTATTTCCTACTGGATTAGTCACTTATTTCATGGGATTGTTGTGAAGAATAAAGTTAACATATATAAAGACTAGAGAGTGTCAAGCATGATCATAGCTTTATTCAATGAACAGTGACTTCTAATGCCATTTTTAGCTAGCTACTGAGGGAAGTAAGGCAAAATTTCAGAACCCTGTTATCTAGTTCACTATTTTTTTATATAACTGGTTTACTTATTAAAAGGAATTCAGTCTTAGTATTTTATATACAATGGCTCCTGAAATTAAGATAATGTGTAGCTAAATGTAATTATTGGAATAGAATAAAGTATTATAAACTTTTTTGATCTTTCATCCCTAGCAATAAAATATATTTAGCATGACTACAGATTTATTTGTAGTTTTTATACTATACTAGCATATTATGTACTTACAAACACAAAAAGGATTTATAATAGATTACATATGAAATACATAGAATTTCATATGTGAATTCATATTTTAAATCATTCTATCTTTTCCAATGTCATAATATTTGTTTTGCTAAAAATTATATATTTCATAAAAGCCATATTAGAAATGGTTATATATCATAAATACCTCATATTTGTATTGTGTCAAGCAAGAAACTCCTACTAGATTGATTATTGAAAATTATTTGCTTTTGCTTGCTTTACCTTTATGGCTTTCAATCTGCAGGTTTCTTTTCTGAGGTAGTTGAGGCCATTTTGAGTGTGGGGTTAGTTAAGTTAGAAAATGAAATCTCCAAATTCATCTCTCCCAGCATTAGTGAATGGAAAGATCTCAAAATATTCTAGACTCGAGGAAACTCACTCTTCCCTCAAGATATCACTAGGAGGTGACGTTTGACAGATGTACCGATAAAAATACTAGTTTAGATATAAATATATTAAATATAAGTGCATTTAAATAAATGGTGGAGATCATGAGGGAAGCATGTAGTATTTAAACATATGTCATTTAATAAAATAGCTGTATACTTTATTTCATAAGCTTAAACGTATGAGCTTCAACAGGTATATGCTTGGAGTGGCATAATCATTTACATGAGATTAAGAAGATGTCAGTAGTTCATGTAAAACTGTAAATAAAGCAGGGCTTTATTTTAGAGTATATTTATAGCCTATATTTATAGATTATAGATTATATCAATTTACAAATTATAATCCTTATTTATAGATTCTAGAAGGACTTGGACCTCTGTTGCCATCTGGTCCTTGATATTACAAGCCCACGTTTCTGTCTAATCTCTGGCGTTTAGAAGATGTATATTACCTTGGCAGGTTTTAAGCCTTTGTTTTCATATGTGTGCAGATGGTGGTATCATCCTCATAAGTGCGTGTGTGCTCACTCGCATCTGACTTTTTGGGACTCCATGGACTGTAGCCCGCGAGGCTCTTCTGTCCATGAAACTTCCTAGGCAAGAACAAGGGGTCAGGTTGTCATTTCCTACTCCAGGGTATATTCCCAACGCAAGGATCGAACCCATGTCTCCTGTGACTCCTGCCTTGGCAGGCAGATTCTTGACCTCTGAGCCATCTGGGACGCCTAGCTTCCTCCTGGGGCTACACAAAAACATTAAACTATGTGAGTAGATTGTTTAGAGCAGAACCGAGGGCATAGTAAGTGCTCAGCCATCGTTACTGCTGCCATAGCAACGTAGCATGGGGTCAGACTGCCTGGGTTCAGATCCCTGCCCCACAGGGAGCACCCATGAACCCGGAGCCCAGCACTTAACCTCTCTATGATTTATTTTCCACACCTGTAAAGTGGCAATAATGATACCTACTCTACAGGGTTGTTTTGAGCGCAAAATTCAAGTAGAGTACTTAGCAATAACTGCCGCCTGCCACTCATTAGGTAAATACTAAATACATGTTTGTTATTGTATTGCTACTGTTTTAAAAACTTCCAGTGTTACCAGCCTAGGAAGAAACCACATTCTCTTATGTGGTTTATCATAGTCTCTCTTCTCTCTCTTTGGTTGCATACAGTGGTATTTGTGCTATTACACTTGGAACATTGATTGTTTGTATTGAGTTATCTGCCTGCTTTTGACCAATTAGCGATCTCTGGGCATCAGTATGGAGGTCTGCTCATGTCAGCAATGCTGAGCAGCCCCTGGGCTTGAGTCATTTGTCCTCTTCAATGAATAGAAAAGTGACCCGGGTTTGGAAAGTGAACCATGAAAATCCCACAGACTGACTTTTACATGTTCTTATTTTCAACCTTCCCTTAGGCACTTTTACTCACCATCTTCCACAGCACACAGCCCCTCATTATTCCTACAAGTGATAATCTTTGTAGTATTTCCATTAACACTCACATCTTTTACTGCCCTGTTCCTTCTTCACCTCTCATTGCCATCCCTCTCAGGTGCACACGCACATGTGCACACACACGAACCCTCACACTGAAAGGCTCCGGGGACTTTGCTGGGTCTGCCGAGATGACCAGTGCGCATGGACACCGAGTGCTCCTCTTGCTCTGGCCTCTCATGGATACATCGCTACATCGTTTCTGTCTGTCTTACATGACATGTTATACACAGTAGCCTATTTATTCATTTGAAACCTATACATTTAAGTTCTGAAACACTAAATGCATAATTCAAAAAGCGTTCATATTTTCTCTTGATACAACCAAGTGAATGTGTGTATGTATATATGAGGCTTCCCTGGTAGCTCATTGGTAAAGAATACGCCTGCCAATGCAGGAGATGCAAGAGACACAGGTTTGATCCCTGGGTTGGGAAGATCCCCTGCAGAAGGAAATGGCAACCCACTCCAGTATTCTTGCCTGGAAAATTCCGTGGAGAGAAGCCTGGCTGGCTACAGTCCATGGGGTCACAAAGAGCTGGACATGACTGAGCATTTATGTGTGTGTGTGTATAATCTACATATACACACATCTGTGTATATATAACTTGTTGAGCATTGTGAAAGTGAGTATGAGTGACTGTCTAGAGGGGAGGAGGATGGTGTAGGAAGCAAGGAAGAAGGAACTTCAGTGACAACGGACTTAGCTGTAGACCTTTGTACCCTGTAGCATCTCAGCTCTTTGTCTTCTCCAGGTTTGAGTACCCAGAAGTATGAAATATTTGCCCCAGTGAGAACTATGTATAAGGGTGTGACCTTTTATTGTTTCTCTCTCTTTCTAAGAATGTTATTTTTGACTTACAGGTATATTGGAGACCTTCAAGTAATTATTTTTATTTTTCTCTGTTCTGAGCTGTGTTATCACCCTTTGGCTCCCCTCTGCCATTGCTGTATCTCCTCTCCTGTTTGGCTGTGGCTCTTGATTGCTCTGGCAAGAATATGCGCAGCTTTAGCTAATTAATTGCTTCGACAGAGCAGTAAAGTGTACTTACCTAGAGTGCACTTGCAGCAGGCACTATGGATTTATTAGAAAAGAATTATGGATCTCTATTCATAGCTCATATATGCATATGCACATTCGAATTAGAATTTTTTATAAATAGTATGTTAATAACCCCTCAGCAATAACAGGTCTTAAGACCATTATAAATGTTGAGAACTAGATACAGCAAGGTTTAATTGTAAAAATGAAAGGATAACATATGATTTAGCCATATGTGTTTATATGTAAAAAGCTTGTTATTTACCACGGGGTTCCTTTTGCTTGTCACCACTTTAATAAGCAGGAAAGCATATATCCTCCTTTGAGTGCAGAGCACATTGTAAGGATCCTATCTCAAAACACACTGATGCAATCTTGAAAGTGCATTTCTACCATGTTCTATTTTTGTTGGTGTTAAAAGCAGCAAATACTCAAAACTCCCAACTTGAGAGCATCTTCAATACAACATGCCCTTTATTTCTCCATACAAGCCAGCTTTCTTGGCCCAGAAGAGAATGTCCTCTCTTTGGCCGATATGAGAAGGTGATAGAGGCATCGTGTAACAGGCATTTTCTATGACCATAATGTGGCAGGTTTGCTCCCTGTATTTTTAATCTGCTTTCTTGTCAGCGGTGCAGCTCCTTTCAGCCTCTTCCAAGTTCTTCTCTCTGGGGTCTGAGGCGGGCCGACAGAGCAGTTTGACTTCAGTGTGACAGCTGGGAACAGACCCCGCATGGATACTATTATTTTTGAATCACAGCTCTCTCCTGCTCAAGCCTCTCTAAAGGGAAACACTGGTGTGGGTAGCATGATTCCTCACCACGTTGTGAAGACCATTTTCCTAAGTTTGTCTGTATTTATGGCTTCTTTTGTTCCTGCCATCCCTCTCCAATACACAGTCTTTCCTTTTTTTTTTTCAACCACAGTCCAGTTATGGGAAACCCTGATTCTCACCGTCCTTCACTTGGATGTACTCATTATAGCAACAGAACAGATGCTAGAAATAGAAGTCTGAGGATGAGATACCTAATTACCGAGTTACAATAAGAATCTCTAAAATGAAACAGAACACAAAGACACTTTGTACTGAGCTGTGTTTGTTGGACATTTACCCAAGTGAAGCTTTCATGCAGTTTTTTTTTTTTTTTTTGTATAGCAAAGCCTTGCGTTTCTCTGTGTGGTGCAGTGGAAAAGTGTGCAGACTTTATTTCAAATATCTGTTCTGCTGACTAGCTGCATTTCTTATTTTCTTTGACATGTACCTTCATATTAAAGTGTGCAACATAATGATTCGATATATGTATATATTTTGAAATGACTGCCACAGTAAATTTAGTTAACATCCATCATTTTACATAGTTACCGACTATGCCTTTTTTTGTGATGAGAACCTTAAAATCTATTTTCTCAGCGGGAGTGTTAACTCTAGTCACCATGCTGTACAGTAATTGCCAAAACTTGTATATCTTGTACCTGGAAGTTTTGCATCTTTGGTCTCTTCATCCACTTTCCCCACTGCCTACCCTGCTGCCTACGGCAACCTACCAATCTGTTCTGTTTCTACAATGAATTTTTTTTTTTTTACTGTTTGATTCCACATATAAGTGAGTTCATACAGTATTTGTCTTTCTCTGACTCATTTTACTTAGCATGATGCCCTTCAGGTCAATTCATGTTGCTGCAAGTGGCAGGATTTCCTTTCTTATGGCTGTGTAGTATTTCTGTGTGTATTAGACACTTAGGTTCATATCTTCAGTTCAGTCACTCAGTCATGTCCAGCTCTTTAAAACCCCATGGACTGCAGCACACCAGGCTTCCCTGTCCATCACCAACTCCTGGGGCTTGCTCAAACTCATGTCCATTGAGTCAGTGATGCCATCCAACCATCTCATCCTCTGTCGTCCCCTTCTCCTCCCACCTTCAATCTTTCCCAGCATCAGGGCCTTTCCCAATGAATCAGTTCTTCAATAAGGCGGTCAAAGTATTAGAGTTTCAGCTTCAGCATCAGTCCTTCCAATGAATATTCAGGACTGATTGCAGGATTGACTGGCTTTATCTCATTTCAGTCCAAGGGACTCTCAAGAGTCTTCTCCAATACTGCAGTTCAAAAGCATCAATTCTTTGGTGCTCAGCTTTCTCTATGATCCAACTCTCACATCCATATATTACTACTGGAAAAACCATAGCTTTGATTGGACAAACCTTTGTTGACAAAGTAATGTCTCTGCTTTTTAATACACTGTATAGATTTGTCATAGCTTTTCTTCCAAGGAGCAAGTGTCTTTTATTTTCATGGCTGCAGTCACCATCTGCAGTGATTTCGGAGCCCAAGAAAATAAAATCTGTCACTGTTTCCATTGTTTCCCCATCTATTTGTCATGAAGTGATGGGACCTGATGTCATGAACTTAGTTTTCTGAATGCTGAGTTTTAAGACAACTTTTTCACTCTCCTCTTTCACTTTCATCAAGAGGCTCTTTAGTTCCTCTTCACTTTCCGCCATAAGGGTGGTGTCATCTTCATATCCAAGGTTATTGATATTTGCACTGGCATTTTGATTCCAGCTTGTGTTTCATCCACCCCGGCATTTCTTTTTTTTTTTTTTTTTTTATTAGTTGGAGGTTAATTACTTCACAACATTTCAGTGGGTTTTATCATACATTGATATGAATCAGCCACAGGTTTACACGTATTCCCCATCCCGATCCCCCCTCCCACCTCCCTCTCCACCCGATTCCTCCGCCCCGGCATTTCTGATGATGTACTCTGCATGTAAGTTAAATAAGCAGGTTGACAACATACAGCCTTGAAATACTCCTTTCTCAATTTGGAACCAGTCTGTTGTTCCATGTCCAGTTCTAACTCTGGCTTCTTGACCTGCATACACAATTTTCTTTTTTTTTCCCAATTATTTTTATTAGTTGGAGGCTAATTACTTTACAATATTGTAGTGGTTTTTGTCATACATTGACATGAATCAGCCATGGATTTACATGTGTTCCCCATCCTGAACCCCCCTCCCACCTCCCTCCCCATCCCATCCCTCTGGGTCAACCCAGTGCACCAGCCCCGAGCACTTGTCTCATGCATCCAACATGGACTGGTGATCTGTTTCACACTTGAAAATATACATGTTTCGATGCTGTTCTCTCAGATCAACCCATCCTCGCCTTCTCATAGAGTCCAAAAGTCTGTTCTATACATCTGTGTCTCTTTTTCTGTCTTGCATATAGGGTTATTGTTACCATCTTTCTAAATTTCATATATATGCATTAGTATACTGTATTGGTGTTTATCTTTCTGGCTTACTTCACTCTGTATAATGGGCTCCAGTTTTATCCATCTCATTAGAACTGATTCAAATGTATTCTTTTTAATGGCTGAGTAATATCCCATGGTGTATATGTACCACAGCTTCCTTATCCATTCATCTACTGATGGGTATCTAGGTTGCTTCCATGTCCTGGCTATTATAAACAGTGCTGCGATGAACACTGGGGTACACGTGTCTCTTTCAGATCTGGTTTCCTCGGTGTGTATGCCCAGAAGTGGGATTGCTGGGTCATATGGCAGTCCTATTTCCAGTTTTTTAAGGAATCTCCACACTGTTCTCCATAGTGGCTATACTAGTTTGCATTCCCACCAACAGTGTAAGAGGGTTCCCTTTTCTCCACACCCTCTCCAGCATTTATTGCTTGTAGACTTTTAGATAGCAGCCATTCTGACTGGCGTTGCATACACAGTTTTCAGGAGGCAGGTCAGGTGGTCTGATATTCCCAACTCTTCAAGAATTTTCTAGAGTTTGTTGTGATCCACACAGTCAAAGGTTTTGGCATAGTCAATAAAGTAGAAGTAGATGTTTTTCTGGAACTCTCTTGCTTTTTCTGTGATCCACAGATGTTGGCAATTCGATATCTGGTTTCTCTGCCTTTTCTTAATCAAGCTTGAACATCTGGAAGCTCTCTGTTGATGTACTGTTGAAGCCTGGCTTGGAGAATTTTGAGCATTACTTTGCTACCGTGTGAGATGAGTGCAACTGTGAGGTAGTCTGAGCATTCTTTGTCATTGTCTTTCCTTGGAACTGGAATGAAAACTGACCTTTTCCAGTCCTGTGCCCACTGCTGAGTTTTCCAAATTTGCTGGCATATTGAGTGCAGCACTTTTATAGGATTTGAATTTTGAAATCTTTTAAGGTTTGAAATAGGATTTGAAATGTTTTAGGATTTGAAATAGCTCAACTAGAATTCTATCACCTCCACTGGCTTTGTTCATAGTGATGTTTCCTAAGGCCCACTTGACTTCGCATTCCAGGATGTTTAGCTCTAGGTGAGTGATCATACCATCATGGTTAGCTGGGACATTAAGATCTGTTTTGTATAGTTCTTCTGTGCATTCAGGCCACCTCTTCTTAATATTTTCTCTTTCTGTTAGGTCCATACCATTTCTGTCCTCTATCATGCTCATCTTTGCATGAAATGTTCCCTTGGTATCCCTAATTTTCTTGAAGAGATCTCTAGTCTTTCTCATTCTATTGTTTTCCTCTATTTGCATTGTTCCCTTAGGAAGGATTTCTTATCTCTCCTTGCTAATCTTGGGAACTCTACATTCAGATGGATATATCTTTCCTATTCTCCTTTGCCTTTTGCTTCTCTTTTTTTCTTAGCTATTTGTAAGGCCTCCTAAGACAACCATTTTGCCTCTTTTGCATTTCTTTTTCTTGGGAATGGTCTTGATCACCACCTCCTGTCAGTTCAGTTCAGTTCAGTCGCTCAATCGTGTCCCATGCTTTGCGATCCCATGAATCACAGCACGCCAGGCCTCCCTGTCCATCACAAACTCCTGGAATTTACTCAAAATCATTCCCATTGAGTCGGTGATGCCATCCAGCCATCTTATCCTCTGTCGTCCCCTTCTCCTCCTACCCCCAATCCCTCCCAGCATCAGGGTCTTTTCCAACGAGTCAACTCTTCGCATGAGGTGGCCAAAGTATTGGAGTTTCAGCTTCAGCATCAGTCCTTCCAATGAACACCCAGGACTGATCTCCTTTAGGATGGACTGGTTGGATCTCCTTGCAGTCCAAGGGACTCTCAAGAGTCTTCTCCAACACCACAGTTCAAAAGCATCAATTTTTCAGTGCTCAGCTTTCTTCACAGTCCAACTCTCACATCCATACATGACCACTGGAAAAACCATAGCCTTGACCAGATGGACCTTTGTTGACAAAGTAATATCTCTGCTTTTTAATATGCTACCTAGGTTGGTCATAACTTTCCTTCTAAGGAGTAAGCGTCTTTTAATTTCATGGCTGCAGTCACCATCTGCAGTGATTTTGGAGCCCAAAAAATAAAGTCTGACACTGTTTCCACTGTCTCCCCATCTATTTCCCATGAGGTGATGGGACCAGATGCCATGATCTTAGTTTCTGAATGATGAACTTTAAGCCAATTTTTTTGCTCTCCTCTTTCACTTTCATCAAGAGGCTTTTTAGTTCCTCTTCACTCTCTGCCATAAGGGTGGTGTCACCTGCATATCTGAGGTTATTGATATTTCTCCCGGCAATCTTGATTCCAGCTTGTACTTCTTCCAGCCCAGCATTTCTCATGATGTACTCTGCATATAAGTTAAATAAGCAGGGTGACAATATACAGCCTTGACGTACTCCTTTTCCTATTTGGAACCAGTCTGTTGTTCCATGTCCAATTCTAACTGTTGCTTCCTGACCTGAATACAGGTTTCTCAAGAGGCAGGTCTGGTGGTCTGGTATTGCCATCTCTTTCAGAGTTTTCCACAGTTTATTGTGATCCACACAGTCGAAGGCTTTGGCATAGTCAATAAAGCAGAAGTAGATGTTTTTCTGGAACTCTCTTGCTTTTTTGATGATCCAGCGGATGTTGGCAATTTGATCTCTGGTTCCTCTGCCTTTTCTAAAACCAGCTTGAACATCTGGAAGTTCTTGGTTCTCGTATTGCTGAAGCCTGGCTTGGAGAATTTTGAGCATTACTTTGCTAGCGTGTGAGATGAGTGCAATTGTGTGGTAGTTTGAGCATTCTTTGGGATTACCTTTCTTAGGGATTGGAATGAAAACAGACCTTTTCCAGTCCTGTGGCCACTGCTGAGTTTTCCAAATTTGCTGGCATATTGAGTGCAGCACTTTCACAGCATCATCTTTCAGGATTTGAAATAGCTCAACTGGAATTCCATCACATCCACTAGCTTTGTTCATAGTGATGCTTCCTAAGGGCCACTTTACTTCACATTCCAGGAGGTCTGGCTTTAGGTGAGTGATCACACCATTGTGATTATCTGGGTTGTGAAGATCTTTTTTGTATAGTTCTTCTGTGTATTCTTGCCACCTCTTCTTAATATCTTCTGCTTCTGTTAGGTTCATACCATTTCTGTCCTTTATTGAGCCCATTTTTGCATGAAACGTTCCCTTGGTATCTCTAATTTTCCTGAAGAGATCTCTAGTCTTTCCCATTCTGTTATTTTCCTCTATTTCTTTGCCTTGATCGCTGAGGAAGGCTTTCTTATCTCTCCTGACTATTCTTTGGAACTCTGCATTCAAATGGGAATATCTTTCCTTTCCTCCTTTGCTTTTAGCATGGGAGAAGCCTGGTATGCTATAGTCCATGGGGTCGTAAAAGTCGGACATGACTGAGCGACTTCACTTCAGTTCAATGTATTACAATGAGTATATATGAGGCTCAAGGTCCATTGGAATTCAAATCTTCTTCCGTGGAGGACCTAGTTGGTTCTAGCCACCTCCTATACAATGTCACAAACCTCCATTTATAGTTCTTTAGGCATTCTGTCAGATTTAATCCCTTGAATCTATTTGTCACTTCCACTGTATAATCAAAAGGAACTTGATTTTTGTTTTATCTGAATGGCCTAGTGTTTTCACTTACTTTCTTCAATTTAAGTCTGAATTTTGCAATAAGGAGTTCATGATCTGAGCCACAGTCAGTTCCTGGTCTTGGTTTTGCTGACCATATAGAGCTTATCCATGTTCGACTGCAAAGGCTATAATCAATCTGATTTTGGTGTTGACCATCTGGTGATGGCCATGTGTAGAGTCTACTGTTGTGTTGTTGGAAGTGGGTGTTTGCTATGACCAGTGTGTTCTCTTGGCAAAACTCTGATAGCTTTTTGCCCTACTTCATTTTGTACTCCAAGGCCAATCTTGCCTGTTACTCCAGGTATCTCTTGACTTCCTACTTTTGCATTCCAGTCCCCTGTGATGAAAAGGACATCTTTTTTTTTTTTTTTTTGGCATTAGTTCTAAAAGGTCTTATAGGTCTTCATAGAACTGTTCAACTTCAGCTTCTTCAACATTAGCGGTTGGGGCATAGACTTGGATTACTGTGATACTGAATGGTTTGCCTAGGGAGAGTACACCCAAGTACTGCATTTCAGACCCTTTTGTTGACTGTGAGGGCTACTTCATTTCTTCTAAGGGGTTCTTGCCCACAATAGTAGATATAATGGCCATCTGAATTAAAATCACCCATTCTGGTCCATTTTCATTCACTGATTCTTAAAATGTCTATGTTCACTCTTGCCATCTCCTG
Organism: Cervus elaphus; assembly: GCF_910594005.1. Classification (NCBI taxonomy): domain Eukaryota; kingdom Metazoa; phylum Chordata; class Mammalia; order Artiodactyla; family Cervidae; genus Cervus; species Cervus elaphus. The sequence goes on along the minus strand of NC_057842.1, from coordinate 29,966,340 downwards.
TTTGACCACTTCCAATTTACTTTTATTTATGGACCTAACAATCCAGGTTCCTATATATTGTTCTTTACAGCATTAAATTTTACTTCCATCACCAGTCACACCCACAACTGGATGCTGATTTCACTTTGGCTCCATCTCCTCATTCTTTCTGGAGTTACTTCTCCACTCTTCTGCAGTAGCACATTGGGCACCTACTGACCTGGGGAGTTCATCTTTCAGAGTCATATCTTTTTGCCTTTCCATACTGTTCATGGGGTTCTCAAGGAAAGAATACTAAACTGGTTTGCCATTCCCTTATCCAGTGGACCACATTTTGTCAGAACTCTTCACCATGACCCATCTGTCTTGGGTAGCCCTACATGAGCTACGGTTCATGTCTTAGCTATTGTAAATATGTTTCAATGATTTTTTTTTTTGAGATGGTAATCATGTTTTGTTTTTCAGCCATGTAACCTGAAGAATTGCTGTATCATATGGTAGTTCAGTTTTTAATTTTTTGAGTAATTTCTGTGATGTTTTACATATATATTTCTTTTTGAAGGTGTAAATTCCTCATTTACCTTCAAAATGATAATAGAGCTCTACCTCACAAAGCTAATATGTGGATTAAATTAAATCCATCCACATACCCAAGTGTTTATTGGGACCCTATTTTGTGACAGGCATACAAGTGTCAGATGTAATGATTAGGAACAAAAAAAATTTTTTGGGCAAATGCATATGAGAGAGAACAGTAGTGATGTATGCCCCACACTGTTCTGAATCCTTATGTCCCAACTCATGCAATCCAGAATAATCCAGAACTTCAAGGCACAGGCATTATTCTCCTCAACCTATAAGGTGGTAAAACGGGCATATGGAGTCTTGGTGACTTAATCAAGATTATGCAGTTAGTAAGGGGAATTTTAGTATACAAACCTAAGCAGTCTGGCTCTACCACTCAACCTCTCAAACACTGTGTTAGTAATAAGGAAAATTATGTTAGAAGAAAATGAAGTGGAAAGTAAGAAAGGAAGTTTCTTACAGCAGCACTTGAGTTTGAGAGGATGGTGTAATTTCTAAGTTATATAGTAGCTATTCAGTAAATTTTAGACTCTTGACCTGATTTTTGGTAGCTTTTGAGCTTGAGTTTGAGACTCTATGCAACATTCCGTATGTCAATAAAACTAGAGTTGGCTGAGTTATTTTAAGTCTATCTCAGCCAGGGAGCTGAGACCACTCAGTGAGTTTAACTTTCCTTCTTTCATCACACTGGAGCCTGTATTGCACATGTCAGTCATCTACTTCAGGCCCACTCATGCTTTATCTTTGTTCATTTTGGGGGGTTCTTGGAGAGCCCGTAGGACTGGCAGGTCAATTAGTTGATGGATGTAAGCAACGATGAAGAATATTTTTCAGTCTGAGGAAACATTTTCTGGTCCACCGAGCTTTTGAACTTATTTTGAAGGATAACTTGATTTAATTATAAATTTGAAAGGGGAATAACGTGAGCAAGTCATCTCTTGTTTTCTGAGGGATAACTCAGGTGGCAGTCCAGAAAGGAAGAAAGATGGAAGCCTTCCCTGAGAAAGGGTCTTCTGAGAGATGAAAAGTGGGGTGCTGGTTTCTCTAAACCATGTCATCTGGTCCCCAGAGTCTGGGGGTGAAGTGGCACAACTTTGAAAATCATAGAGTAGAATCAGTGATCAGTTAGTCACTTGCGCTTCCAACAACAACTCATTTATTTTAGCTCCTGTCAACCAAGACCGCAATTTTTTTTTTCTGTTTCCTTTTAAAATTTGGTTACATACAGGAAGCACTGCACTTTGAAAACAATCTTGCTTTTCTGTTTCTTACATCTCAGAGTTCTGAGGAAACATTCTGCGTTTGACCATCACCTCATTTGGCTCTGTTTACTGCATATGGAATTTCATCTTTATCACTCAGGTTCTATTACATTTTATTATCTTTTTAAAAAATATTTTATCTTAAAAATTGCTCACAGTCAGCCCAATTCCATGGAGCGGTGACCTGACAAAAAATTTCACATATGAGCATATCTTCATTAGAATTGTTGGCTAAAAACTCCTGAGCTTCAGGAGAATTTTGAGTGTGAGGCTGTGATGCTGGCATCCTCCTTAATGAAGCTCATCCACCTGGGGCAACGGGCCAGTTAGTCCGGCTTTTGCAGTCATTCCAGTCAAGATCATGTGAAATCCACCTGGATTCAAGTCATTCAGGAGAGCGACTCCATTCCATTTTTATAACGGAGTGTGAATTTTCAATTGTGTGCACAGAAGGAAGACCGGCTCTAGCACGAAAGCATCTCCTGGTGTCTGATTAGACAGGTGGTCTGCGGCACGTCCAGATTGAGTCTGTGGCTTGCTCAGTCCCAGCTCTCCTGTGGAGAGATGGCTCAAGTGTTGGGGAATGGAAGAGAGCCACGCGTAGAGGTGATGTTGCTATTTTTACTGAGCCCCGCTGGCAGATGCCTTCTGCCTCCACCAAGGGCGCCACGGATGGCTGTAGTACCTCAGCAGCCCGCTAGGAGGCGCCCTTCCCCTCCCGGCACTCAGGCCAGATTCCAGATGGTCGCTTGTGAAACTGACCTGACTCCCTGCCCGGCTAAGCTGTGACCAGTCATGGTTGCCTCTGTCAGATTTATAGCATTTTCTACATATTAATGGGTGTTGATTCCCTAGTTAAAAAAGAAAAAATGACACTGAGTTATTTTTAGCTTAACTTAATAAATCGATTGTTACTTACTTTTTACCCTCAGCCACACCATGGTGAGAACGTGTCTTGGCTCAAAGTCTTCATCTGATTTCTGTCTTCTCACCTGTAGCAGCCACAAGGCTCACTGCTTTCCTTCAGCTCGGCCACGTATGGGCTTTCAATTTATTGACTTGTGTTGTCCAGGAGGGGAAATCTTCCCCCTAACCCCTTTGAGTTCTTTTGGCTGGTCTAATAATTAAATTGACACAAGACCTATTAACAGAAGAAAAACAAACTTGAATTTGTATGCATAGGGGTCTCCTAAAGATGGGACCCCAGAAGTGACCAAAGCAGGCTGTTTATATATTATTTTTCGACAAAGAAACAATAGTTTGTGAAGATTTAACAAAGGGGCTTGTACCTGAGGTAACAGACTAATGAAAATGTGACTAAGGTGGTTCATACAGCTTTCTTAGTCTTGAATTCTGTAACTCAGGAGATTCTGTCTTCCTGCTACAGAGATGATACTTTCACATGGGAGAGTTATTTCCCACTTTTGGGGAAAATGAGGTTGGAGGGGGCGGAGTTTAGAATGTTCTTTATGTGATTTTCCCCACCAGCTATTTCTCAAATAAATTTAATTTGAAATAATCAATATACCATTGTGGCATTCATTGAAGTGGCCTGTTCTGAGCCCTAACATTATATATACCATTTTGATAACTAATGAACTTGTTTTTGTCCAGAGCATAACATCCGGCCCCTCATCCATCCCTAATTCTCCATCCCATCATCTCTATTCTGGCTCTTCTGGGCCCCTGACCTGAACTAGAGACCACGTGTAATCCTGTATGTTATGCGTTGATCTCTAGCCTGGCCTAAACTCCTTGAACTTGTTTTCACTCCTGCTTTGTGTTGCTCAGATCTAGATAGGTTTTTTTTTTTTTTTTCCTAGATAGGTTTTTTTCACTCAAGATCTGAGTGTGCTTTCTATAAAGACACCACCAACCAGTATGGATGGGTCTTCCTCCCATGCCCCACCCTAGCCTGCCCCTATCAGTACTAAGAATCCTTGGCATTTGTCTGCTGGTTTCTTCTCCTAAGTGGTGGTCCTGGAATGGGTTTGTACTGGAGAAGGCTCTAGAGCCATACTGCTCCAGTTTGGCTTCCAGCTTTGGCTTTTCCTCTGGGCCCAATCTGGGTAAATCACCCCCATGTTCAAACACCATGAACAACCATTAGAGATTTCATTTTCCCCTGGCGTTCACAAGTCTCCACAGTGCCGTCATTACCTTCTTCACTAGCCACATGTACCATTTCTCTCCCCCATCTGCCCCTTATAACTGACCTCTAGGCCATTCCCTTTGTTTTCACTGTTTCTCCTGCCTGCATGGCAAACACTGGCTCTATTAAAATGCCAACAATTTCTAGATTTTCAAGGAGTGTTTCAAAATATACCTATGAAATATCTCTATTCACCTAACAAAGTTTTACTTCTTCTTCATTTGACCTATATACTACTACTACTGTCTCCAAGACTTAAGCCACCTGATGCGAAGAGCTGACTCATTGGAAAAAAACCTTGATGCTGGGAAAGATTGAAGGTGGGAGGAGAAGGGGACGACAGGGGATTAGGTGGCTTCATGGCATCACTGACTCAATGGACATGAGTTTGAACAAACTCCAGGAGATAGTGAAGGACAGGGAAGCCTGGTGTGCTGCAGTCCGTGGGGTCACAAGGAGCTGGACACGACTGGGCGACTGAATAACAACTGCCGTCACACTCACCATGGGCTGCTTTGTTGTTGATTCATTTTGTTATCTACCCCTGCTTTGGGGGAGCAGACACTCCTGCCATACTTGGATTCCCGTTTAATTTGTAAAGTTCCTTAAATTATGAGACAGTGTAAGTGTCAATTTTAGTCCATTTTTACTGACTGTGCTTAGTTAGTTTCCCCCAGTAAGTGTAGTCTGGAATGAGATTTGCTTAAGGTGGGCTGCTGACTAGTCCTCTTGAAAACAACACTTGTAAGGGAGCGTGGAGAGGAGGACTGTGCAGAAGAAGTAGAAAGCTTCAGCCAGGCCCACAAGGAACTCTGAAGCTTGGACAATATATTGCTTTCCCCAGATTGAGGCAATGAGGCTGGATTTTTCTACCCCCGTGTGGACCAGTCATTGGATGCAGCAGGCATCCAGGAAGGAGAAAGCAGATCCCTTTCACCCAGGTAGTTCCTAAGGGGGCCTTCACTCTTAGCTGTCAGCAGCCAACATGTCCAGCAGCAACTGGGGGAATGAGTGTTTTAGTCCTCAGTAGGGGCTTCACAGGTGGTGCTAGTGGTAAAGAACCTGCTTGCCAATACTAGAGACGTAAGAGATGCAGATTCAATCCCTAGGTCTGGAAGAGCCCTTGGAGGAAAGCATGGCAACCCACTCCAGTATCCTTGCCTGGAGAATCCCATGGACAGAGGAGCCTGGCAGGCTACAGTCCATGGGGTCACAAAGAGTCAGACACAGACACAGCTGAGGCAACTTAGCACACACACACGTACGCAGGGGCCTTTGTAGCAAACAACAGCAATCACTGCACTAGGATAGGACCTTGTACATACAGAGCCAAGGGTCGGTAAATATTTGCTTAATTGTGTTTAAAGTGATTCAGAAAAGCCTCACATCTTCTAATAAAGTATATGTAAATAGCTAAATAGTGGTGATTTTATTAATGCACCTAATTAGTGTAAGGGACAGTTTTGCTGAGCTATGACTATTTATTGAAATAACTCTAGGTCAAAGTCCTAGAAAGAGCCCCAGGCTTCTCTCCCAGGTTAGGAGCCATAGCCAGCAGTTTTTCGGCTCTAACCTTCCCATGATAGGTATCTGAACACCTATGTTTTGTAAATTAAAGTCATTAATTTTATCTACTTCACTTATATTGGCAAGTTTCTGCCCTTCTGAGTTATTCTTAAGCTGGCTGATATAATGTTGATGAAAAAGAACACATGCCCCTGAATTTTGTAGGTCCAGAGGCTCTAGGACTTTATGAAGCAAACTTCATTTACGCAAATTTGACCATGACCTACAGAGGCTGTAAAAAACCTCCTGTTACTCTGCCCCACCTTCCCTCTGTCAAACAGTGATTTTCCTATGGGAAGTATTATATCAGTTTTCGTGTAATAGCAACAGTTCCTTGATTTCTAACTTAGGTCTCAAATCATACATTTGAGATACATTTACAGGGAAATGATACTTATTTCTACCATGTGTTTTGATCTTTGCAGTGGCTCTCCGGTTGTCTGTCTAACTTGATATCTGATTACACACCCCACTGGCACTAGCGTGCCCCACCCACCTACCCAGAGGAGGATCGATTTTGTGAGACCGGAAGACTAGGGAATTTGAGGTTCCTCCTTTAAAAAATAAGAATAAAAATCCATTTTGTCTTTGATCATTTTATAAAACTTCCTGTGTTGGGGGTCTCCATGAACTTACAGGTTTGATGATATGCCAGAAGGACTTACAGCTTCACTGCTATGATTTATTATGGTGAAAGGATCCAAGAAGGGGAAAGATTCGCTAGGCAAAATCCAAGGGAAACCAGGTACAAACGTTCAAGAGTTCTCTCCCAGTAGAATCACACAGGACATGCTTAATTCTTCAAGGAACAGATTGTGACAAGTGGGAACATTGCCCACCAGACAAGTTCCTTAGAGACTCAGTGCCGAGCTTTTTACTGGAAGCTGGTCATGTAGACGTCCTCTGTCCAGCGTGTACCCAAATCCCAAACTTGCAGAAGGAAAGCAAGTGTTCAGCACAAACCAATTTGTTTCTATAAGGAATTTAGGTACAGTGAGTCACTCTTGTTTGTGGGATGGTGGAAACCCTCCTGAAATCTAAGTTCCCAGATGTCAGCCAAAAGCCAACCTCACAAGCAGGGCTTTCCAAGGAGAGGGGTCTCAGGCCCACCAGGATAACTCTTTCTTGTACACATATAAACATTTGAACCCGTTGGTAGGGTTCCTTCCAGGGTTTTGGAAAGGGCTGGTGCAAGTGAGGAGCCCTTGAAGCTGAAGCTTCATTATCTGCAGTGGTAAGTGCTTGTCTGGTTCCAGCCATACTTGAAATAACTTTCAGTACCTAAACCCACCAAGTTCTAGCTCTGTGCCGGCCTTTGCATGTACCAGTGTTTCATCCTGAATCACTGTTGCTGCTTTTTTCACCAAACTCCTGTTCCTCTTTAAACTTTCAGTTTACATGTCACCTTGTCCTGGAAGTTTGTAGACCCCATGTTCTGATTTACTTTGCCTTCCGCGGTGAACCCAGAGGGAACTCTCCTCTCCTTAGCATAGTCCTCTGTATAGAGTATCTTGGTTACTTTATCACTTCCTTCGATGCCTTATGAGATTTGAGCTTCTTGAGAATAAAGCCTGTTTGTTCTTTTCATTTGTACTCCCATGCCTAGCACTGTACCTGGCATATAGTAGATTTATATTAATATTTGTTGAGTGTAGTAGTTACTAATATTGACCATAGCAATGTAATTAGTCCTCCATCGGAGATGTGTGTGTATGTGTTTGGCTGTACTGGGTCTTCATTGCTGCAGGATTTTTCTCAAGTTGCAATGAGTAGGGGCTACTGTCTAGCTGTGATGCACCAGCTTCTCTTGGTTGCTGAGCATGGGCTCTGGGGTGCATGGACTCTGGTAGTTAAGGTGTGAGGGCTCAGTTGCAGTTCCCGGGCTCTGGAGCACAGGCTCAATAGTTAGACTCACAGACTTAGTTGCCCTACAGCATGTGGGATCTTCCTGGATCAGGGATTGAACCCTGCATCGGCAGGTGAGTTCTCTACCCCTGAGACACTAGGGAAATCCCCCTCCACTGGCTATTAATTTAAATATTTGGGTTAAATTTTGAGATGTATGTTCAACAGCAGTTCAGTGTAATTTCTAACTTCTGTCCTCAAGGCCCTAAACCTTTTGGAAAACCTCTAGACACTCTTCCTTAGCAACAAATAATCAATTAGAAGCAAAAACAGAGTCGGGGAGAGTTATATGACCCATATAGACTTGCTAATGAAAAGCTTGGGTAGATATTTGTAACTTAAGTAGGCCATGGAAAGGAAGCCGCTTGATGTTTCTCTTTTTTGGTAACATTTATTCTTAATGTCTGTGCATATAAGCATGATATCTTAATTGACATTAATCAGAGTTATGTTCATTTTATTAGATTTTCAGAAAGCTCTGAAGCCTGTTATTAAAATAGGTGTTGTCAGCTTTGTTGTCATCCTTTTAAGACACATTTCAAGATCTGCTCTAACTCTGGCAGACCTACTGAGAATCCTATGACTCAAATATATGTCATGCATTGCTTCTATAAAACTTAAGTATGGTGATGGACTGGGAGGCCTGGCGTGCTGCAGTCCATGGGGTCGCAAAGAGTCGGACACGACTGAGCAACTGAACTGAACTGAACTGATGGTACTTTGAAACTGCCACTGTTGGCATATGGACTACATACACATACTTGTGTATTCATTCATATACGTAAAAGATAGAGGTGGAAAGCAAGACAATTTATTTGTTAGATACCCCACAGGCAGACTCTGTGAGAGATGCTGAGGATGGGGTTGCAGGTAGTAATGTCTCTAACTCCCCAGATTTGCTGCCAGCAAATATTAGGATTGAAAACACATTTCTCGAATCTAGTGTTTATAGTTTTGGTTGGAAATGGTTCATCCTGAAAGAATTTCTTATTGCAGGAGATGATGGAAGGATGGGGATTCAGCAGGAGCAGCAGCACAAGAAAGTTCCCAGGAGCCGGGGTTTTAGAAAGGCAGTTGTCATGCATCTTAGCTGGAAGCGGTGCCTCCATCAAGGGGGCTGTTGGATTATAAGCTGCTTGACTGGAGAGGAATGGAAAAGAGAATTGAGGTGACTAACATTCCATAGGGCCCTTTTCATCTGTGTTTGTTTCAAAGGCTTTTTCTGGTGGCATATTTACTGGATTGAAGGTCTTGCTAGGCTGTTTATGAGCAGATAACTAAACAAAAAAGAAAGGGAGAGGTGAAGGAAGATAAATAAGTTAGCTCACCCCATGCTGCCTCCTGTTTTGTATATGCTTTGGGCAGAACATACGAAGATGAAAAAAATGGATCATGTAATGTAGTTGACATTTACAATATGGAATTAACAGATATTTTTCCCTTACAGATATTTCTCAAGGACCTCAAGACCTCACTTAGGTGGAGTTGTTCTCACATGTGAGATGGTAGTCCAAACAAACGAGCCTTCTGCCTTTAGGCTTGGCCATTGAAATCTCTGTCAATGTAAGGGTAAATCTGGAATACAGAGATCTGAATTCACCCCTCGACTTGGCTCCAGCTTTGCAGTGGCTAACAGCTTTGCAGTGTCATCCTCCATGCTTTGCACTCTTTTCTCTTTTGGTGAGCTCCTTCCTAAATGGGAGATCATAAAACATATCTCTGATATGGTCATGCAAAGATTCAATGTAGTATGGGCTTAGTGGACACCTTGTAGCTATTTACTTACTGAGTGCCTTTAAAGCTCTTAGCACATAAGGCACTTAGTACAAAATTAATAGTAAGTTGTCTACTTTGTTAAATGGAGTATACTTGAGAGCTCTCAAGCCTTGATGACACGGAGCCATCGTTTTGAGCGTCGGTTTCTGTTTTTGTTCTGTAACAGTCAGGAGCCTTCTGTATTGCTAGAATACATTAGGACAATTTGTGTGAAGGCCTGAGCATACATGCACGCCCACACATACCCTGTGCTGTTTTGAATCTTTGAATCTTTTCAGTGATTATTCTCTCACACATGCATTTTACTTTTGTCAAGGCCTTTGTATCCATCTTCTCATTCTTCTGTTTTGCTGCTTATGAGCTACTTTTGGATCAGAAACCATATAAGAGGCTTGATAGAAATTTAGATCAGCTCAGCATGAGCAGTTTCACAGGAAGGGTGAGAGGATGCTTGTAACTCAGGCTGATGAGGTTTTGTGCACAATCCATAAGACGTCTACTGGATCTTCTCTTGTGGCCTTTTAAAATGGATTTAAAACATCTCACTGATGCAGGAGCTAAGTGAAATGAAATTACAGAGTTTGGGTCTGAACATCATATGCCATATTTAAAAGTTCATAATTCAGTTACATTTCATTATAAAAGGTGAGTTTAATTATGGGAAGTAGCTTAGAATTGAGACCAATATTTCTTTTATTTTGTATTTTTAATCTATGTTGTCACCAAATCCATTTTTGACCCATCCTCTCTTTACTTTAATTTATTTTTAACTGAAGGATAATTGCTCTCCAGTATTGTGCTGATTTCTGCCAAACATCAACATGAATCAGTACACAAGTGTCCCCTCCCTCTTGAACGTCGCTCCCCATCCTCCTCTAGGTTGTTACAGAGCCCCACTTTGAGTTTCCCGAGTCTCACAGCAAATTCCCATTGGCTGTCTATTTTATGTGTGGTAATGTGTGTTTCCATGTGACTCTCTCCACACATCCCACCTCTCCTTCCTCCCCTACTCCCACCATGTCCATCAGTCCATTCTCTTTGTCTGTGTCTCCATTGCAGCCCTGAAAATGGGTTCATCAGTATCATCTTACAAATTCCATATATATGTGTTAGTATATGATATTTGTTTTTCTCTTTCTGACTTAATTCACTCCGTATAATAGGCTGTTGGTTCATCCACCTTATTAGAACTGACTCCGATGTTCCTTTTGTTGGCTGGGTAATATGCCATTGTATATATACCACAGCTGCTTTATCCATTCATCTTTCTTTTTTTTTTTTTATCCATTCATCTTTCAATGGACATCTAGGTTGCTTCCATGTCCTAGCTATTGTAAATAGCGTTGCAATGAACACTGTGGTACGTGTGTCTTTTTCAATTTTGGTCGCTTCAGGGTATATGCCTAGGAGTGGGATTGCTGGGTCCTCTGGGGGTTTTATTCCTAGTTTTTCAAGGAATCTCCATACTGTCTTTCAAACTGGCTGTATCTATCTACATTCCCACCAGCAGTGCAAGAGGGTTCCCTTTTCTCCACGCTCTCTCCAGCATTTATTGTTGTAGATTTTTGATGATGACCATTCTGACCAGTGTGAAGTGATATCTCATTGTAGTTTTGATTTGCATTTCTCTAATCATGAGTTATGTTGAGCATCTTCTCATGTGTTTATTAGCCATCTATATGTCTTCTTTGAAGAAGTGTCTATTTAGGTCTTTTTTCCACTTTTTGATTGGGTTGTTTGTTTTTCTGGTATTGATTAGTATGATCTGCTTGTATATTTTGGAAATTAATCCTTTGTCAGTTGTTTCATTTACTATTATTTTATCCCTTTCTGAGGGTTGTCTTTTAACCTTGTTTATAGTTTCGTTTGCTGTGCAAAATCTTTTAAATTTAATTAGGTCCCACTTGTTTATTTTTGTTTTTATTTCCATTATTCTAGGAGGTGGGTCAGAGAGGATCTTGCTGTAATTTATGTCACTGCTCTGCCCATGTTTTCTTCTAAGAGTTTTATAGTTTCTGGTCTTAAATCTAGGTCTTTAATCCATTTTGAGTTTATCTTTGTGTTTGGTGTTAGGAAGTGTTCTAATTTCATTCTTTTACACATAGCTGTCCAGTTTTCCCAGCATCACTTCTTGAAGAGGCTGTCTTTGCCCTATTATATGTTCTTGCCTCTGTTGTCAAAAATAAGGTAGCCATAGATGCCCCATCTGGCTTATCTTTGTTGCCCCATTCTCTTAATTGCATTTCATTTAGGACATATAATGTAAGAATAGAATATATTAAATATATAATAGAATAGAATATATATAGTTTGTTTCTAACTGAGTTTATAAAGCAGTGGCTTTTTAAAAGTTAAAGTTTTAAAGTTTTGGGCCATGGGACCAACCCTGAAGATGTGAAGCAACCATGCATTCCCATAGAAAGCTAACCATTTTAGTATTTTTCTGCATGAATGGATTATTCTTTTCATTATTAGACGTTGACACTTATTGCTTTTGATCATGATTTGGCTGAGCCAAAAGTGATCTCTTAAGAATTCACTGTGCAGTAGTGGAAGTTAAATCTATTTTTTAAATCAAGTACATATTAAAATGTCATTCCCCTCCCAGACACTATTGTTAACACATCACTAATATTAACTCATTGAATCTTACAACCTTTGGGGGTAGATACTACTATTGAGCCAATTTTACAAATGAGAAAGTTGCAGGAAAGAGAAATAATTTGACCAAGGTCACACTGCTAATGGGCTTCCCTGGTGGCTCAGCTGGTGAAGAATCTGCATGCAATGCGGGAGACCTTGGTTTGATCCCTGGTTTGGGAAGATCCCCTGGAGAAGGGAAAGGCTACCCACTTCAGTATTGTGGCCTGGAGAAATTCCACGAACTGTATAGACCATGGGGTTGCAAAGAGTCAGACACGACTGACCAGCTTTTGCTTCCACCACACAGCTAATAAGTGTCAAAACCAGGTTTGAACACAGACAGTGTAACAGTATACACTTAATCAGATCTGAGAATTGAAGGGCTATCTTTCAGGTGTTGTGATCTTAGTCTAAGGAAGATCTTTTTTTTTAAGTTCCCATGATATTAAGTATTTTGACCAGTTTTGAAAGTAGTGTACTTAACTATGACACATTAAGTAAATAAACCAAAGATGACTACATGGTATTTTCATGGCATGTGTGTATGCAATTATGAACCAAGTGAAATGGAGAGTATAAGCTTAAATCTTGTGTTTGTAATATAATTATTTAACCATTCATTTTTTTTTCATTTTTTTTATTAGTTGGAGGCTAATTACTTTACAATATTGTACTGTTAACCGTTCATTTTTAAAAATCATTTTTTATTTGTGTTGTCGTTTTTAACAGCAGTGTATCCTGGATTATTTTGCTTCCTCCTCTTACTATGTTAATTCCTCATTACTTGTCTTTACCAGGAATTAACAGTGGGGGTAATCAAAATTGTTCAACTTCAAATTAGTCAATATTGACAGAACTTAGTAATGGAATTGGTGAAAGATTCTTTAGTATGAAGTAGATATGACTAGCAATTTTTAAATTTTGATTTTTATTCTGTCTTCCATGTGAAAATATAAATTAGAGTCTATTTTGCTCCCTGTGTGTATGTGTGTGTGTCCAGGGGGGTGGGGTACGTTTTCACTTTGAAAGTATTTATAACTTTAGTTAGTAGTATGATCACTTGAAAAAGCTGTATTCTAATTTTTCACGTAGCTGAAGCAGGATATGGCTTACTGACTTGTAACCATCCCCATTTCTTTCTGCTTAGCAATTCCACTAAGTAGGCATATAAATAGATAACAGGCTGTGTCAGTTTAAAACTTCTTGTTCTGGGCATGCCATTTATTTTGCTAATCCTATACCACTGGAAAGTATTAATGAAAGTGTAATTTACCCTAAAGTGACAGCCTCTTGAGACACAGGAAACCTGCCTTTCTCCTGTCACTGGGAGAAGAAAATACTCAAGGCAAAATTAAAGGCAGTGGCCAGAGAGGAAATAATTAATATTCAGGTGGAAGGCGCACACACATGCAGTTTTGTCCTCAGTGAGAAATGATAGTGGGGAGGAAGAATGGGATTACAGATCTAGAGTGGGAAGGAAGCTTGGGCATCAGAGTATTAAAGAGGTGTGAAATAGAAATTAACACCCACAGGAAATCTGCTGAGAGAGAAGCTGGTCCAAGAGGTGTGTTCAGCAGTTTTCTGAGGAGTCAGGGCCCCAGGGCGGTTCCCTCCACTGGACATCTTATCTGAGTCAAGCTAGGCTGGTGTATTTTCCCATCTCTCCTTGGAGTTTTATATCTGCACATTGCAGATACCGTAAGATTTGGCGCAGGTATTTGCTAAATGCTTCGAGATCATTCATGAAAGGCTATCTTGTTCCTGGAAGTTTAGAAGCAAGTAGTTGGTCTCTTGCAATTTCTTTTAGGTCTGTCGGTCTCAATCCACTCAGGTTACACTATTCATTATTGTTTTGCTTAAACATTTCTGATGGTGATATTTTTCAGAAATTTGAATATCACTTTTTATACCTATGCTTCTGATGATCAGTGATTTTTAAAATGAAATTGAATATTACCTTTTACATTTTACTAAATTCTTCTTGTATATCTTAAATATTTGTTTTGTCAATTTCCAATTTATATATGCAGATAGACTGTTGGTAATGTTTGTTATACTCTTCCAACAGCTGTAAAATACTTTCTTTGAATTTATATCGTACCAAAACTCATTATAACAACTAAAAGAAGAGGAAAAGGAAGAAGATAAACTGAAGATAATTAGCACTTGAACTTAATGGCCCTTCTTGATTGCATCTAGCTTTGCACAGGGCCACACAGACAACTACCAAAACATTTCACTTGGCCCATTATAGCACACCTTTTTACCTACTTTCCCTCATTTCTATAAATGAGAAAAAAAATTTCAAATAAACATTCTGGAAATATGAGTTCTTAACATTTTTTCTAATACCCTATTGTGAGGTATCTCATATTATCACAAAGTTCAGGAAAATCAAGAGGCCTCATAGACTAAAATTTTTACCAAAAATCAGCTTGCCGACATCAGTGTAAATACCAACATAGTTTTAAAAATGGATTGCAGTGTGGTTGATTTCAAGAATTTATTTATTCATTGGTATATCAAGTAAAACTTCTAGTCTTAAAAAATTATTTAGTCTAGTATTAAAAAATTTGCACTGCATGTTGATGCTCCTGTGTGTGGCTTCTACTCGACAGCTCTATTTCAAAGATTTTTATCTGCCAAGGAATTCTTGATGACTGAGAAATGAATTATATTTACCAATATAACTGCAGAAAATATAAGCTATGGTGTTTCTACATAAATGAAGTCAATTTTATCTTTGATTGGTGGAATTAGACAAGATGTTCTGAAATAAGGTTATATTACTAGTTCACTAAAATGCCCTTATTTCATTTATATAGGTTTTACATAAGATTTGATTTGCTTTTATGTAACACATTCTGCTTTTGCTTCTTATTAGAAATGAATGGTGTTATCTTTAGTGTGTCTAAATATAGTCCTTATGTCTAGAATTTGGTAATTATTCATAAATCTGTTTCTTTTGCCGAAATATTTTGCAAAAGAAACTAAGGGAAGGGCAAAAATACTTTTAATAAAATATGCTACATTTCAGTAAACTTGAGTTGAATTTTCTAGTAGCGTCATAGACTCAATCTTTATATTGTAGTGGTTACTGAATGCTGAGAATCAAAATTTTGACTCTTCAAGGCCAATTTGCAATGTGAAACCACAGGATCAGAATTCGCTTTAGAAAATCCAATCAAAACAAATCCTGTTGTCAGATGAAAAAATATAAGGTCTGATAATGCTGGATGATTTTTTTTTTGTTGGATGACAATACCAGTTGGATCAAATATAATTATTTTTGTGTTACTTTTATTTTTTTAAATTGGAATATAACTGTTTTATAATACTTGTTAGTTTCTGCTGTATACCACTGTGAATCAGCTATGTGTATACATGTATCCCCGCCCTCTTGAGCCTCCCTCCAACTGGCCCCCTACCCCATCCCACCCCTCTAGGTCATCACAGAGCCCTGAACTGAACTCCTGTGCTATATGGCGGCTTCCCACTAGCTGTTGTACACATGGTCGTCTGTGTATATGTCAACGCTACTGTCTGTTTCTCCCACCCTCTCCTCCCCCATTCTGGGTCTACCAGTTGGTTCTCTACTTCTGTGTCTCTATTCCTGCCCTGCAGTTAGGTTCATCCTTACCATCCTTCTAGATTCCATATATATGCATTCATATAGGATATTTGTTTTTCTCTTTCTGACTTACTTCACCCTGTATGACAGACTCTAAGTTCATCCCCATCACTACCCAATTTCATTCCTTTTAAATATTATTAACAGTTATCATTAACAATCTGAGCTGTTCCATCTTGATAAGCTATATTGCAGCTAGGCAGATAGATTACACAGTTAAATATGATCCAGACCTTGACCTCATGGGAGAGAATTAGCACCAGTGTCTAGTGCAATTAAAGGTATGGAAAACGAGTTTAGGAACTTGGAGAAACAGGGAAATGATCCAGCCTTAGACATCAGGGTGGTATGATGCAAACTGTGGCCTTGAGGGGTGAGAGGAAAAAGGGAAGCTTGAGCTGGATTTTGGACTTTGAGTGGCAAGGACTGGATCTGAAACATTACTCAAACTCTGACATTATTGATTTTCTACTATATTCATATGCTAAATGCAGTGAAAATCAAAACATTATCCCATAAGATATTTACTAGATCCTTTTTTTTTCCAGTAACTTGACTTCACAAGCTATTGACATAAGTGTACAATTTAATTTCAGAATAATATAAATGCAAATACATCCTGTTTTGTCTGATATATTTACATAAAAGATATAATTGGTTCTAGTATGTATTTGTGTATAATTTAAATTGATAACTCTATGAGGTTTTGCTTGTTCATTTTTCCCTTATGGACTTCCTTTATTATTCATTTGTTGATAAATACAACTTTGGATAAAAAAAGCTATTTTATTAGAACTTAAAATGTTTAGAAGAATAAAACAAGTTCCATATCTGCTGCAAATACTTGCTCTTAGCAATGGCTGATATTAATAATTCATTAGAATTCTTCCAAGTTTAGGGATCCAGTGTCAGGAATTTTTTAGAATCCAAAAATTAAATGAATTCTTGTAAGCCAGCCTATCTACTATATTTTCTATATTATTTGTATCTGAATAGGATCTTACAAGGTATAAATCAATCAGATTTTGTTGAGAATTGAAAAATTTACATCCACATACCTACATATCTCATATATACAACATATACAGCCCATATTAACAAGTAGTAAGTTACTTATACAAGTAAGGTTATTAATATTATTAATTTTCATTTATTGTTATAATAAATAACTCTTATACATTTCACGTATATTAGCTATTTCATATATATCAAAGAGAAGATCTCCAAATGTGAAAAAAATATATTTGGAAGAAAGAGTGTTTTCTTTTAAATTCCTAATAAATTCATACTAGAACATATGAACACTTGTATCCAAAAAGGAAGTTAATTTCATATATATTATATATGCTATTAACTAAACAATTCTTGCAAAACATATAATAGAGTTCTTGGCACAGAGTTATGCTAAATAAGTGTTAACTGGTCTTTTATTGTTATCGGTCATTATTACCTGCTTAAACATAAAAATGTCAGTAAATACTATAGAGAAGGAAATGGCAACCCACTCCAGTGTTCTTGCCAGGAGAATCCCGGGGACAGAGGAGCCTGGTGGGCTGCCGTCTATGGGGTCGCATGGAGTCGGACACGACTGAAGCGACTTAGCAGCAGCAGCAAATACTATATGTGTAAATATTTATGTATGCATTTCAGTGGAAGACAATAATGGCTATTTTATTTTTCTCTATATCCTATATTTTCCTAAATTTTCATGACATAAAATTTATTTTAGCACTGATTCTTTCATCAGTAAATACCCTTTGTTGTTGTTAATATGAATAAATTTCACATCAATCTAATTATGTTTATCAAAGTCTTGGACTCTTTCCTTCTTGTTCTATGTCACATTCAAGTTGGAACCAGTTCTCAATTATCTGTAGCAATGAACTTAGTCTCTAAAATGAGAATATTTACAAAACTTCAAATCCTTTCTCAGCTGTGCTGTGCTTAGCCACTTCAGTTGTGTCCAATTCTTTGCAACCCTATGGACTGTAGCCCGCCAGGCTCCTTTGTCCATGGGATCCTCCAGGCAAGAATAGTGGGGTGGGTTGCCATGTCCTCCTCCAGACGATCTACCCAACCCAGGAATCGAACCCATCTCTCTGGCCTCTCCTGCACTGCAGACAGCTTCTCTACCTGCTGAGTCACCTGGGAAGCCGTCTCAACTGTGCTAGTAGTCCTTAAATCTAAGGGAGACCGTAACAACAATCAGGTCTACAATTGACGTGGGTTTAATAGCACTTCTAAAGGGCCCAATTATTGGGAGCATGTTTTCACAGAATTCCGACATGGCTGTATCCTAGTGTGAAAAGTAGGGCACTAAGGAGGGGGCAGATCTAAAATGACCTTAGAGAACATAATAAAGAGTTTGAATGTGATCCTGACAGCAGCAGGGATCAATTGAAGATTTTAAGCAATGAAGTAATGAAGTTAGATTTTCCATTTAGGAAAGCCATTTTGGCTGCCATAGCATGGATCCCAGTAGGTAGATTATAGTCATCTGCGGGAGAAATGAGGAAGGCAGAAATTAAAATAGTGATTATAAAGATACGTAAGAGAGCAGAAACATGCTAGCGGCTTGTTTTTTTGTTTTTTTTTTTGTTGTTGTTGTCGTTGTTGAGTCGCTAAGTTATGTCTGACTCTTTGTGACCCATGGACTGAAGCACACCAGGCTTCTGTCCTCCACCATCTCCCTGAGTTTGCTCAATTTCAAGTTCTTTGAGTTGGTGATGCTCTCTAACCATCTCATCCTCTGCCACCCCCTTCTCCTTTTGCCATCAATCTTTCCCAGCATCAGTCTCTTCCAATGAGTCAGCCCTTTGCATCAGGTGGCCAAAGTATTGGAGCTTCAGCTTCAACATCAGTCCTTCCAATGAATATTCAGGGTTGATTTCCTTTAGGATTGACTGGCTTGATCTCATTGCTATCCAAGGGACTCACAAGGGTCTTCTCTAGCACCACACTCTAGAAGCACCAGTTCTTCAGCATTCATACTTCTTTATGGTCCAACTCTCATATCCATACACAGTACTACAAGAAAAACCATAGCTTTGACTATATGGACCTTTGTTGGCAAAGTGATATCTCTGGTTTTTAATACACTGTCTAGGTTTTGTCATAGTTTTCCTTCCAATGAGCAAGTGTCTTTGGGTTTCATGGCTACAGTCACTGTCCACAGTAATTTGGGAGCCAACAAAACAAAATCTGTCATTGCTTCTACTTTTCTCACTTCTATTTGCCAAGAAAGGATGGTACCAGAAGCCATGATCTTAGTTTTTTGAATGTTGAGTTTTAAGCCAGCTTTTTCACTCTCCTCTTTCACCTTCATCAAGGCTCTTTGGTTCCTCTTCACTTTCTGCCATTAGGGTGGTTTCATCTGTATATCGGAGGTTGTTGATATTCCTTCTGGCAATCTTGATTCCAACTTGTGATTCATCCAGCCTGACACTTCATACGATGTACTCTGCATATAAGTTAAATAAGCAGAGTGACAATATAGAGCCTCAATATACTCTTTTCCCAATTTTGAACCAGTCCATTTCTAACTGTTGCTTCTTGACCCACATACTGGTTTCCCAGGAGACAGGTAAGGTGATCTGGTATTCCCATCTCTTTAAGAGTTTTCCACAGTTTGTTGTGATCCACACAAAGATTTTTGCCTGGTTGATGAAGCAGATCCCCCCCCACCCCCGGAATTCACTTGCTTTCTCTATGATCCAACAACTAATATTGGCAATTTGATCCCTTGTTCCTCTGCCTTTTCTAAACCCAGCTTGTACATTGGAAGTTCTCAATTCCCAAACCACTGAAGCCTAGCTTGAAGGATTTTGTGCATAACCTTACTAGTATGTGAATTGAGCACAATTGTACAGTACTTTGAACATTTTTTGGTGCTGCTCTTCTTTGGGATTGGAATGAAAACTGACCTTTTCCAGTCTTGTGGCCACTGCCGAGTTTTTCAAATTTGCTGACATATTGAGTGCAGCACTTTGACAGCATCATCTTTTAGGATTTTCAATAGCTCAAGTGTAATTACATCACCTCAACTAGCTCTATTCATAATAATGCTTCCTAAGGCCCCTTCACTTCACACTCAGGGATATCTGGTGGTAAGTGAGTGACCACACCATTATGGTTAAGCCAGCCATTAAGAGCTTTCTTGTGTAGTTCTTCTGTGTATTCTTGCCACCTGTTCTTGTCTGGAGTGAAGTAGATGTAGTGATTTTAGATGAACTCAGGTTTCTAGATTGAGTAGTGTAGAGGGTATGTCCTATAGGAGAGAGGAAAAAGAATTTGTAACATATTGGATCAGACAGAGGAAATGAATGCCCTCAGTTTGGGATATTGTGGCTCTTATATCTCAGATCAAGATTGCATATTTTCTTGCACAACTTTTGTAGGTAGTATTCGTCTTATATTTCTACACAGCCTGATAGTTTTCCAAGTGCTTTCACTTGTGCTTCCTCATCTCCTCCTTGAGATTCTATGAGAAAAAGAGGAGCATTCACTCCCTATCCACTTGTAAAAATCAAGGCTCAGAGATCAAAATACATAGAAATTGGCATGTCTGGAATGAAAGTCAAAGTAATTGTACTGTAATCAACAAGAATCTTTTTGCATCAAGAAAAGTTTACTTGAGAATATAGCAAGATTTACAAGCATATTCTCCAATGTTCATAGAAAAAGAAATTTGCTAAAAATTTTGCTAAACTTGCTGAGAAACCCAAAGAGCATTTTTCACCAAAAAGCAGTGTCACAGCAGGTAAATGCTGTGATCAGAGTTCAAAATTTGTTAAAAGGAGACTCACACCAGGATCTCCCATGTCAATTTTCTCCATGCATTTTATAAGTGAATTAGAGATGCTATAAATAGTGTATTTTGTAGTGACCGTCTGACACAGGGTCCTCCTCTATGATCAGAAAGCAAACTCAGGAAAAGACTTAAAAAATAAGATTATGGTTACAGTTCAATAAGTTATCTTATGTTCATTAGTTGGAAATCATATTTATGTGACAGTGGAGATTTTTAATGCAACTACAGAGTTTAAAATCCATAAGTTTCCCATGGTTTACTTCTGACAGAGCATTTGAGAATTATGATTTATGCTAAAGAGAAATAATCCTGAATTTGACCTTCAACAAAAATGTGTTAAATGACAAGTTAAGAAGTAATTTATTAAATGATATACAGGGTAAACATACTTACAGAATATATTTCTATTGCTGAACTGGCTGGTGGAGTAAGGCAAGTTTGAAGAATAGGAGTGAGTGGCTTTGTGCATCGGGCAGGTAAATACTTAGGCTATAGTCTCAGATCTGCCCACGTCTGGCTTGGTATCCTTGGTTAGTGCTTCATTTTGTTGACATCTACTCTTTATGTGTAAAGTAACGATAGTTATAAATACTTTATATGGTTTAAAAAGGATTCAGTGTCAAAGGGCAAATATATGTCAGGCACTACTTTAGGCGCATATGATGCTTAAACGTATAAACAAGGATACCTGCCCTCCTGGAGCTTTTGTACATCAAGAATTCTACAGTGTCTAGCATGAATGCTTAATAAGTTTTCTTTGTGAATAAGAGATTATGTTAGCCAATATGATTTTCCTTCTATAGCGCGAAATGGTTATTTTACCTCCTCCAATGAAATTAATTTACCTCTTCCAATTTTTTTCTGGATGCCAGTACCAAACTAAAGGCATCGTATTGGTTCTTCTAGGTAGTCCACATTCATGATAAACACTGTCAGTGTCTTTGCATTAAAAGGGTAAAATAATTTTCAGACCCCTCAGTTTTCAGATAGGATAAAAATTTTCACAATTATGGGTCAATAGTATTATGTTGGTATAATCACCACTTCCAAATTTAGAGAAATATTTCATGCTCAAAAGACTGAATCAATTTTAAATTACTGATCATCATAGGTATTTTCACATCTGTTCCAAGTGTTGCCTTACCCCTCTCTAGCACTCAGCTCATGTAAAGATGTCATGATAATGATTGGACTTTTGCTTTGAAAATGTGTGGATTCAAACAGCAAAATATATAAATTTCATATGATTTTTTGGGGAATCTATATTCATGGGCAGACTCCCTGGTTTTCTGGAGAAGTCACTGGTATTAGACATGACAGTAAGGAGCTGGAGAGAGCTAAAAAACATACTGTAAACCACATGCCATTTTGGTATATTTGTTTTTTTTTTCCTTCTTGTTTTGCTTCATGTGGATATTGTAGATATTTTCCTTGTTTGTCTTTTATTGACAGTGCCTATTTCCAAGTGTATGTAGCACAATTTAAGCTTTTTAAAGTAAATCCAAGGTGTATAGATAAAATATAGTTGTATAGATGCTGGACATCAGTACAGACAGATCCCATGGACATTAAAAGAATAATGAAGGGATACTGTAAACAACTCTGTACCCACAAATTTTATAACCTAGATGAAATGGACCAATTCTTTGAAAGACATAGTTTGCCAAAACGCACACAAAGAGAAACAGACAACCTAAATAGGCATGTATTTATAACAAAAATTGAATAAATAATTAATAACCCATCAAAACAGAAAGCATCAGGCCCAGGTGGGTTCACTGATGAATTCTATCAAACACTGAAGGACAATGTTATACTAATTCCCTACAGTCTCTTGAAAAGATAGGAGCAGAGGGAATACTTTTTAACTCATAATGAGTCCAGCTTTACTCTAATACCAAAACCAAAAACATTATAAGAAAGCTATAGACCGATATCTTTCATAAACATAGATGTAAAAATTTTTAACAAAATACTAGGAAATCAAACCCAACAATATATAAAAAAGTTATATGCCACAACCAAGTGGGATTTATCTCAGATATGCAAGAACATTTCAACATTTGAAAATCAGTTAATATAACCCATAAAATTAACAGGCGAAAGAATAAACACATGATCATATCAGTAGATGCAGTAAAAGCATTTAACAAATCCAACACTCATTCATGATTAAAAACTCTCAGCAAAAGAGGAACCAAGGGGAACTTCCTCAACTTGATAAAGAACATCTACAAAATCCTTCAGCTAATATCATACTTATGGTGAAAAATTTGAAGCTTTCCCACTAAGATCAGAACAAGGCCAAGATGCTCTCTCTCATCACTTCTGAACATCTCACTGGAAATTCTAATGAAGTAAGATAAGGGAAACAAAAAAGTGTACAGACTGGGAAGGAAGAAATAAAAGACAGTCTTATTTTCAGGTGACAGAATTGTCTGTGTAGAAAATTCAAAAGAAATGACCAAAACCCAAAAACCTCCTAGAACTTACTAGCAGGGCGTCAGGGAGGGATGAATAGGCAGAGCACAGAGGATTTTCAGGGCAGTGAAACTGTTCTGTGTGATACTATAGTGGTAGATACATAGCATTATAAATTATCCAGATTGATAGAATGTCCAACACCAAGAGTGAACCCCAATATAAACCACAGACTTTGAGTGATAATAACGTATGATTTATCAATACGAGCTCAGTGATTGTCACAAATGTACCACTGTGGTCGGGGATGTTGATGACAGGGGTGATGGGGGAGGTGTACATATGTGGGGGCAGGGCAGATATGCAAACTCTGGATTTTCACTTCACTTTTCCTGTGAATTTAAAACTGCTCTAAAGAATAATTTTTTTTTTTTAAAGCACAACTGCTTCTATAATAGTAGTGGAAGAGCGCCACATGAAAATTCCATATGCTGTGTTTAACTCGAGTATCTTAGCCAAATCCACATGCCTTATTAGTCGCGTTAGACATGAAGAGTTGGCATGTGCCTTCCTTTGGGGGAAATGCTTCAGTTATACGCTGATATCATACACAGCTGAGAATGTTAGTTAACACTCTTTGAAGATTTTATTACGGTGGAACTAGGTTCATTCTCCTATCCCAGTGGAATCCAAATCTGTGCAATTTAAGTATTTACCAGAGTTATTAGAGAGTGTTTATATTACGTGCATTCTAAGTTTTGTTTTCCAATTCCTTTCAGGATAAGCAGTATATATTAGAGTCACATATCCTTAAAAGCAGTTGTAGTAAAGCAGGTGAGTCACATTAAGTTGTCAAAAGTCTCTGTGGCAAAAACATGCGTCCTACAGAAAAATAAATTCAGTTATTTGTGAAGACAGTCTTTCCGAGGTGTCTGCTACAGATGGCAATTCAAAACACTGACAAGCAGTTCAACTTCAGGAAATGGGAAATTGACATTGATCACAGAGAAATATCTATCAGTTTAATCACTTGCAAACTCACCTACTACCAGTTTGGTTACTAAAGAGGTTTTCTCTGTTCCCAAAAATGATTTAATTCTCACATGCTCAGTACAGTCATTTGTAGTTCCATTGTTTCCTGTAGCAAACAATAGAACCTGATCAAAGCAGTTAATACAGAAAAGACTCAATGATTTAAGCAGAATCCATAAGAAGAAAATGATATTGATGTATTGATTGGCTACTTATGATGATGAGTTTACTTACAAATGGTACATTATTTATTACCATTTTCTATTTGTCAAAGGCATATTGTTATTGTTGAATTGCTCAGTCATGTCTGACTCCTTGTGACCCCATAGACTGTAGCCCTCCAGGGTCCTCTGTCCATGGAATTTCCCAGGCAAGAACACTGGAATGGGTTGCCATTTCCTTCTTCAATCAAAAGCATATAGTAAGATTTAAATGGTAAAACCTTCTGAACTTACATGTATAATGTTCTTGAGTTTATAAAATTAACAAATGCATACAAAATTACATATTTATTTATTTTGTTTCATTAGCATTATAAAATTTTTCATATGACTTCATTTTAGTATAATGGTGGGAAATGTTGTCATAGATCTTCCCTGTAGGACTTTTGCAAATACGGGACTTGAACCTTTTAAAAATATTTTCGATTTTGTCAAGAAATGTAAATGTTTGAAGTAATCTATGATATAATAATTTTCATTGAGTATAAAACAAAGTGAGTCACCATTGATTTCATTGATAAATAGTATCTCTTTGGGGACTAATCTCTTTTGAAATTGACACTCAGTTACTCTAGAGTTAACTGGTAATGTGCACTATACTTGATTAACTGTGATGCATAGTTGTAACCTGCTTCTTCAGAATGGACTATCTATAATGATATGAATTACCTAGAAGTCACCTTGATTGTCAATGTCAATATAGAGGGGCAGAATTAATTTAAGACAGCATATATTATTTTTATTATAAAATTAATGGTGTACTTTTTGTGTTGAATTTTAGCAGAATATATAGATTGATTTTTTTGGGGGGAGTGGGGTAAGTTCAAATGAACTTAGTTGGAATGAATAAACATACTTTCATAAGAAATGTGTAAACTCCTGTCTCAAATGCAGAGTTTTGAAAAAATTCCCATGACATACTCCATGTTGATCTAATGAAAATTTTAACTTATATATACAATTGCACTCATCTCACACACTAGTACAGTGATGCTTAAAATTCTCCAAGCCAGGCTTCAGCAATACGTGAATTGTGAACTTCCAGATGTTCAACTGGTTTTAGAAAGGGCAGAGGAACCAGAGATCAAATTGCCCGCATCCACTGGATCATTGAAAAAGCAAGAGAGTTCCAGAAAAACATCTATTTCTGCTTTATTGACTATGCCAAAGCCTTCGACTGTGTGGATCACAATAAACTGTGGAAAATTCTGAAAGAGATGGGAATACCAGACCACCTGACCTGCCTCTTGAGAAACCTGTATGCAGGTCAGGAAGCAGAGTACATCATGAGAAACCCTGGGCTGGAGGAAGCACAAGCTGGCATCAAGATTGCTGGGAGAAATACCAATAACCTCAGATATGCAGATGACACCACCCTTATGGCAGAAAGTGAAGAAAGTGAAGAAGAGCTAAAGAGCCTCTTGATGAAAGTGAAAGAGGAGAGTGAAAAAGTTCGCTTAAAGCTTAATATTCAGAAAACTAAAATCATGGCATCCGGTCCCATCACTTCATGGCAAATAGATGGCTGACTTTATTTTTCTGGGCTCCAGAATCACTGCGGATGGTGATTGCAGCCATGAAATTAAAAGACGCTTACTCCTTAGAAGGAATGTTATGACCAACCTAGACAGAATATTGAAAAGCAGAGACATTACCTTGTCAGCAAAGGTCCGTCTAATTAAGGCTATGGTTTTTCCAGTGGTCATGTATGGATGTGAGAGTTGGACTATAAAGAAAGCTGAGCGCTGAAGAATTGATGCTTTTGAACTGTGGTATTGGAGAAAATTCTTGAGAGTCCCTTGGACTGCAAGGAGATCCAACTAGTCCATCCTAAAGGAGATCAGTCTGGGGTGTTCATTGGAGGGACTGATGCTGAAGCTGAAACTCCAATACTGTGGCCACCTTATGCAAAGAGCTCACTCATTGGGAAAGACCCTGAAGCTGGGAGGGATTGGGGGCAGGAAGAGAAGGGGACAACAGAGGATGAGATGGTTGGATGGCATCACTGAGTCCATGGACGTGGGTTTGGGTGGACTCCGGGAGTTGGTGATGGACAGGGAGGCCTGGTGTGCTGCAGTTCATAGGGTCACAAAGAGTCGGACACGACTGAGCGACTGAACTGAACTGATACTTATTGTATACTTATTGTACAATTGTGACGTTAGTAACAAAATTAATCAAACAAAGGTCGGACGTTATCACGCAGTTGTTACTTACAAAACGTATTCAGCAGGAGCTATATAACAAGTTAAATCACGTCATGATTGTCTTATTTTCCTTTTTCATCAGTTCTACTCAACAGGCATTTACCAAGCACTAGATCTGAACAATGGAGAAGGCAATGGCACCCCACTCCAGTACTCTTGCCTGGAAAATCCCATGGGCGGAGGAGCCTGGTAGGCCACAGTCCATGGGGTCGCGAAGAGTCGGACACGACTGAGCGACTTCACTTTCACCTTTCACTTTCATGCACTGGAGAAGGAAATGGCAGCCCATTCCAGTATTCTTGCCTGGAGAATCCCAGGGACGGGAACCTGGTGGGCTGCCGTCTATGGGGTCACACAGAGTTGGACACGACTGATATGACTTAGCAGCAGCAGCAGCAGATCTGAACAAGTCTCAGTTCTAACTTAATTAGTGAGTGAATCTTAGAGTTGTGGTCTGATATCTTGAATTCTTTTGCATCTAGTAACTCAGTTTGAGGATTCCTGCTGGCAGACATTGATCTTTCTTGTTATGTGTCTTTATAATTTATTCTTAGCTCTTCTTTCATTTATCATTTTACCCTTGTCATTTTAACCCAAACCTCATTTCCCACCATATTGGGAGCCCTAGTGTCATGACCAGTATGTCATATATTCCTCTTGCTCTATGTTCCTATTTTGGTGGTTCCCCCTTTCTAGAATATATTCTCTCTCGAATATATTCCATCTCCATACAACCAAATCAAGGCACAGGACAATCAAGGCAGAATTTTACAAAGAATTCCTTAACACCAGCTGCCTGCCTTTCTCCCCTAGACCAAAGAGATTGGCCATTTATCTGGATCCCCATATGACTTTAATTATACACATTTAGTACATTCTGTGATCATAAAACATGTTAGCTGTGTACTACTTGTCAGCCACTAGCTTTATCTTGGCTAATTCTCAGTATCACCTTACAAAGTTAATACTCTTTACCTTCTTTTTTATGCATTAGAAATATGAATTGCATAGTTAGTCTAAATTCCCCAGACTTAGTCAGCTCTTAAAGTGGCTGAGTCATCTTTCAAACCCAAGAATTTGCTTTCTGAATCAGCCCTTTTAAACCACTCTTCTCTTGTGTATCTGCAAGCTGTATTACAGGTAGTTACATATGTATACTCCCTTAACACCTTCCTTTCCCCACCTCAATATTGATTTTCTTAAGTTCAGAGACTGCATTTATATTTCTGGTGTTCAAAATATACTAACCAGTGTTTAATAGATGCCTTGTAAATAATTGCAGAATGGTTGTCAAACAGGCAAGCCACAAGTGTGCTGGGTCTTATAAGGTTGCTTTAGTAATCTTGTTCTGAGAAGTTTATAGAAATTTTGCTTTTGCCTCCAGCTCTTCTAAGCATAACAGAAACATAAAACAGAAACTTAAGCTACTAAAATTTTGATACAAGGACAGAGAAGAAGGGTCAAAAGATCTTTAATCTGAAAAAAAGAAATAGCTTCAGGATATTAAATACTAGTAGCAAAAATTTAGCATGTGTGTGGTGGGGTATACATTTTCTGACTGAAATAACTTTGGTACAATGGGATAATAGTTATAAGAAGACATAGCACCTCTTGTGTAACTTAATAATGTAGCTTTCACCCAGTTCCAGGTGGTCTGAGAATTGTCCGTCAAGAAGCAGGAGACAGATTAAATGACCATTGCTCCAGTGATTGAACCAGAGCTTCCAAATCAACACCTCGCAAAATCTAAACTCTATTGTATATTTGAGCTTCCTTGGTGTCTCAGATGTTAAAGAATCTGCCTGCAATGTGGGAGACCAGGGTTTGATCCCTGGAGAAGGGAATGGCTGTCCACTCTTGTGAGCCAAGACCTGCCACTTACTAACTCTGCAAATTACTTATCTTCACCTCAGTGAAACCAGGGCAAAGATACAGCCTACTTCAGGGTTTTTTGTTAAGATAAAGTCATAGGACACTCATAAAGTACTCAGCATATTGCCTGCACATATTACTTTCTAAACTATAACACTTAGCGTATTTACCTGTAAAATATGAATAACAATATATACCTCATAGAGTTATTTGAAGAATTAAATGAGACAATGAACATAAGACCTATAAGACTATGCCTGGCATGTAAGCTGTAAACAAGTGGTAGCTATAAACCATTATATTATCAGATAAACATTCATAAGTTCTTCCAATTGCACAGTCCTTTGAGTCATAACAATTTAATAGCCTATTACATTTTAAATACAGTTTTGAATTGAAAATTAGTATATCACATTACTATGAGTGTTGATATGGTTTATGTGTCCAAAACTAAAAAGGGCAAGCAAATTGGATGTGAAAAAAATATTAAATTGATTTTAAGTGAAACCTAAGCAAAGCATTGTGAGGTCTAAGGAAGCTGTATGCTACATTAGAGTGATGAGACCACATTACAATCCACCGGACCAAATGAGCAACCCCGAGCTATGAATTACGAAGATTATTTTTCTTAAAAAAAACTTTTCAAGTTGTACACTTTATTTATTTTTTAATTTGCACTTTTTTGTCACACGGAATGTGAGATCTTAGTTTCCTGGACAGGAATCAAACCTATGCCCCCTGCATTGGAAGTGCAGAGTCTTAACCACTAGACCACCGAGGAAGTCCCAAATTAGAAAGATTATTAAAGCAGGCATATAACACTTGCCTGGAAAATGTGAGATACGATGGCAAGAATCTTCCTTTAAGGATATAATCTAGTTTATCCATATCTTTGCATGCATCCGTATGTTTATCCCAAGGAATATGAATGTTTAAGTGAAAGAGATAAGATTTGAAACTATATATATATATATACATATATGTTTTTAAATACATTATATATATCTGCATATTAGTAGAACTACCTATATAGATAATGGGAAAACTGAGTTATATATGTGTGTATATATACACACACACACACACACACACACATACATGCACATGTATGTGTATATATACACACATTTATATATACACATATACACATATTTATATATGCATATACATGTGTGCATATAAATATATACAGATAAATAGAGATACACACACATATATATGTATGCTGTGCTGTACTTAGTTGCTCAGTTGTATCCAATTCTCTGTGACCCCATGGACTGTAGCCTGCTCTACAGGGTCCTCTGACGGTGGAATTTTCCAGGCAAGAATACTTGAGTGGGTTGCCGTATCCTGCAGGGGATCTTCTTAACCCAGGGATCGAACCCAGGTCTCCCACATTGCAGGCGGATTCTTTACCAGCTGAGCTACCAGGGAAGCCCACATTATATATGTGTGTGTGTGTGTGTGTGTGTGTGTGTGTGTATAAAATTTCTGATTGTTGGTTTACCATCAAAGGGGAGAATCTGAAACTATTTTTTCTATGAATTGAATGTTTAGAATAGAATGTCATCAAATTCTGAATCATTTACTGTATGCCAGTCATCTGCTGTCTTAGAGGGAGTGCCCCGCTGAGGCAGTTTCTCCCTGCTAAATGTCTTCCCACCCTGGAGCATCACCTCAGTAATCCGTTTAATATTAGATTGCTGACTCTCACAAGTAATGTTTACATCTCATCACTTATGTTCAGTGGCTCCCTTTTTCATGTGCATTGAAGTCTGTCTTTTCTGTCTTTGACACTTTCTCCGTCTTACTTGTTCTTTCCCATGTCACAGCCAAATCTTACAATTCTTCTCATCTTAAACCTACTTCAGTCAATGATCTCATGTGTAAACTCCTTCAGGGCATCTTATTCCCTTCCACCTAACACTCTTCACATGTTTGCATTTTAATTTTCCTAGTACTGTGTGCTTTGTTTATCTTAAATGACATAATCTTTTGCTTTTAAAAGAGTTTGCATACTTAGTCGCTCAGCTGAGTTTGACTCTTTGCAACTTTGCATGTGTAGCTTGCCAGGCTCCTCTGTCCATGGCATTCTCCAGGCGAGGATATTGGAGTGGTTGCCATTTCCTTTTCCAGGGGATCTTCTCAACCCAGGGACTGAACCCATGTCTTCTGCATTGCAGGCAGACTTTTTACCTACTGAGCCATCAGGGAAGCCCTTAAGAGTTTAGTCTTCATGTCTGCCTGCCACATGCCCTCTCCCCTCAAGTACTTTTTGAAGAAATCAAAATAGGATTTACAAACTTTGAAGTTTGATTGCCCACATTTTATATTTTATGTCTTGCCCAAGGT
The DNA here is from genome assembly GCF_910594005.1 of Cervus elaphus. NCBI lineage: Eukaryota > Metazoa > Chordata > Mammalia > Artiodactyla > Cervidae > Cervus > Cervus elaphus. The sequence continues at coordinate 29,935,926 of NC_057842.1, read as the reverse complement.
GTGGGAAATTGAAAAGACCATCTTTGTGGTTGGTTTCATCTCCAGACATAACGAGAACATGCAAAGATCATCAGAGGTTAGAAAATATATAAGGAACCATTTTCTGTAAAAGTATTTTAATGACCATTATAATTTACCATCATTTATAATCCCTTTGCTGCTGATTTTCAAAAGACTTTAAAGACAGTATTAAAGGAGTCCCCTGCCCCCGCCACCCCCATCCGTGGTCTTTCCGTTCATGGAATACTATGTTAGAGTTCTGAAAGAATTGTATTACTATAAATTCTGCCACTGCATAGCTACCTTATTCCAGCTTACATTAATCAACTTTGGAGTGACCTTGAGTAAGCTTAATTAACCTCTTTTGGTCTCACTTTTTTCTTGATGGGGTTGGATGATATCTAAATTCCTTTCTAACTCTCATATCTTGAGCCTATTTACATAAAATTCTTTTCTGCATGTGGAGTTCATCGCAGTCCTACCAGTCTGCATAATCTTGGTGTATCAGAGAAAGTTATCGTGAATTAGAAGAACTGAAAAAAACTCACCTGAATAGGGTTGATCTCAGTAGATATAAAACTATTAACCATTTCAACATCATCAACCTCTATTGTCTTTAGCACTTTGGCTTGATTAAAGATCTCCGCCCCCCCACTGATTTTTCTGCCTATTTAATCCACTTAAATTTGCATCATTTTGTTTTCTTTTATCATCACTGCTTGCAGCTTCCTGCCAGTATGAATTTTAAAGTCTTATAGTTCCTAATTTTCATCTGCTTGATTCCCTCTGGATGTTTTTTAAAAGTTTACTTAAAACCATTGAACTCCACTCCCTTCAAATGTACAAGTTTAACTGTGATTCAGTATACATATCATGGAAATGTGGATGGATGTAAGGCTAGAAAAACACACGCTTGGTCCCAGGTCAAGTGTGCACAGCTTCAGATAAGCAGCTTATTGTTGTAATGATACTGCCAAAAAAGTTGGGATAAATATAATTCTATAAGTGTAGCGCTCTAAAGCAAGGGTCCCTAACCTCTAGGATCTAATACCTGATGATCTGGGGTGGAACAGATGTAATAATAATAGAAATAAAGCACACAATGAATGTAGTATTCCTGAATTACCCCCAAAACCATCCCCCTGCTGTCTGTGGAAAAAATTATCTTGCATGAAACCAGTTTTTGCTGGGGACTGCTGCTCTCACGGCACACTACCTGGGTTCACATCCAATATTCACTACTCACAAGCTTTGTGACTGAGCAAGATGCTTAACCTCTATCTCATAGGATTGTTACGAAGGTTAAATAGTGACATATAGTGAAGCAACTAAAGTTGCACCTTGTACCTAGTACATCTTCTTCAACAAATGTTCACTTACTATTCTTAACAAATTCAGAGATTTTTAGAGTAGTTCTTTCTCAAATGGTGAAGAATCTGCCTGCATTGCAAGAGACCTGGGTTCAATCCCTGGGTCGGGAAGATTTCCTGGAGAAGGAAATAGCAACCCACTCCAGTATTCACGCCTGGAAAATTCCATGGATGCAGGAGCCTGGCAGGCTACAGTCCATGGGGCCACAAAGAGTTGGACATGACTGAGTGACTAACACTTTTATGTAGACAATGTGGGGAAGATAGCATCCTTATTTCCTTAAGATTCAGAAATGTGCACTCTTTGGCATACCTGTCTAATATATGAGTTTAAATAAATGAAGGTTCATGTATATATTTTAAGCAAAATTTATAAAATGAGAATATTCATTGTAATTATATATGATAATATTTAACATTTTATTATTTTCTTTAGTCTATGGTACCCTAAAGAAAAGAGAGATGCAAAACCATGTGAAGGAGGCCACTGTAGCTATTAAGATGAGAATCCCTGCTGCCTCACCCCAGCTACATTGCAAAAACTATATATGAAAAGGAAAGAACATGAAGGAAAAGAATTGTTTTTAGCATCATCTGTTTTCTTAACATTTACCTTGCCTAAAAGAACAAAATTATAGAAATCAATATTCTTGTGACTTTTTAAGGGCCTGACTTTAACTGAGAAACAAATCATTTGATATATGGAACTGGGTGTTTATCTTTCTCATGCTTCACTCTGTCTGGACAGAGCTGTAGATGATCTCAGCCCATCTCATTAAAGCTGTGATGCAGGTTTGTCGTTTGGTGTGATCTACCAGCATAACCTTAAGAAATGTTTACTTTCTCCTTTTGTGAATATTACATTACTTTTTATTTCTACTGACATTCTGCCACTTAACATTCTATTAGAGAACTAGAGATGTATTTTCTAGCTTTTTCATATACTTTACTTTCTTTTCTTCATATATATTAAAAATTATTTGAGGATCTGAGGTTTATCTTGTACGTCCTTTGTGCTCAGCCACTTCAGTTGTATCCAACTCTTTGTGACCCTATGGACTATAGCCTGTCAGGCTCCTCTATCCGTGGGATTCTCCAGGCAAGAATACTGGAGTGGGTTGCCATGACCTCCTCCAGGAGATCTTCCTGACCCATGGATCAAACCTGTTTCCTGCATCTCCTACATTGGCAGGAGGGTTCTTTACCACTGAACCACCAGGGTAAACGCTGTCTTTACACTGATTCCCAGGACAGTCATGGGATTTAAAAAAAGAAAGGAAGAAAGTCCACAGGACTCTACACATCAGATAATCTTCCTTCCTAGCTAAGAATGATGTCATATCAGCTCAATAGTTGAAAAAGAGTCATAATGAACAAAACATGTTGGCTAGATGATTTTGAACTTTTTAACCTGCTTAGGTAATGTTGGCAGATTTATTTAATCTAATTTTATAGATATTGGTATTTTTCTTATTTTAAACATACACTTGTTACTGACTAATGCAGATCATGGGTTTCCCAGGTGGTGCTAGTGGTAAAGAACCTGTCTGTCTGCAGAAGACAAAAGAGATGAGAGTTCGATCCCTTGGTGGGGAAGATCCCCTGGAGGAAGCCATGGCAACCCACTCAAGTATTCTTGCCTGGGAAATTCCATGGACAGAGGAGCTTGGCAAGTCCATGGGGTCACAGTCAGACATAACTGAAGTGACTTAGCACACACATATGCATGCAGATCACAATGTAGCAAGAGTCTACAATCTTGTAATGTATTTTGAATTCACGTCTTAATAGTTCTCATTTAAAAAACTGTGCATTACTTAACAGGTAATTATTTTGAATTAAATGTTAGTATAATTATGTTATTATAAAAATATGTATACCACCTTTCAAAAGTATACATGAATAGAATCATTTAAGCAGAATGTACCTCAAGTTACACTCAAATGTATATTTCATTTCCTGCATAATTTTGATGAATATACTAGACCTAGAGTTTTTCTGATAGTGCATCTTCCTTAGTAAGTATACAAACTTCTATTAGATAAACTCTATGACTATATGTTAAATACCTCCCTGGGGCCTCCTTTTTAATTTTATTGCTTTGTAACATCATATGAAGTGATGATATTTTTCAACAAGCTGGTTTGCATTAAACATCAAGCTTACTCATTCCCCTGAGTCCTGTTAAATACACTGTTTTATTATAACATCTGGGCTAATGGTTGAATATCAGAATCTAAAGTTACTTTATCTTTGTATCCATATATGGTTGTGATAGTGTCTATGTGTATATCCCTGGGCCCAAGGATGCCTTTGTTGTGACTGATTTGGAGGAATATCTTATTAACCTAAGAAGATCAGGTAAATTATTCCACTGAGAGCAAGGAGTGAAGAGTGGCAAGCAAAACCGTAGGAAAATCTTGGAACAAGGAAACATTGATCTAATGAAGTGAATAATAGTTTTCACATGAATAAGTAATTGCAGCATCTAGTTACTACACTGTTTGATTGCACAGACCAAGGTAAAATTTTACAGCTACAGGATTTTCATTGCATTTCCTATAATGTGATATTTTGCAAAATATTGTACAAGACAGCCAAACATTATCAGTCAAATGGAATTGTTAAAGGATAGTCATTTCCTTCTTACTTTTATCTTGTTGAAATCTGGCCGTTCTGTGTCCTAATTGGAAAAGTTTTCTCTCAAAGGAGTAGGCATCTGGAAACAATGCTGCTTTGATGTTTTGAGGTCAGAGTACATGAATGACTCTATAAACCTCCTTGTTCTGGGACCTTCACTGCTTACACTTGCGTCTTCCTAATGCTAAATTGTTTTTAGTTAAACACTGTGCTGTTCTACAGCTTCAATCATATTATTTCTGAAAATTCTTAGGAAAAAATTCTTAACCTTTTAAGGCTTATCCCATGTTCATCTTCCCCAGTAGACTTTCCGTGAACTCCAAACTCAGCTGTAGGTTTATTTAAACATTTCACTCATGTTGTTAAAATAATCTGTCATGTGTTTGCTTTCTTTACCAGGCTTTTTAGCCCAGCACCTAATAGAGCAGTTCCTTATTCATATTTAGACTTTCATAATGTTTGTTGCGCTGAATGTGATTTAGGAAAATAGAGCTCCTGACAAGACAGCTAAACAGTAAAGCATGTTTTTGTTGCTAATACTTGGTTTATGCTTGAGATTGTAGAAGCCCTTAAGATCAAGGACAACAGAGAACTTTCAATGAAATTTTCTTTAGTTTTTCTTGTAGAATATAAGTGATAATTTAATGTAAACACAAACTGAAATAAATGTAAATTTCATATTTTTTCAATATTAAGCAATTGTTTTTCAAATTCGAATCTAGTAGATATTTTTGCTGTTTGCTGAAATTTAGTTTATCCATAAGTACCCCAATTGCTCAATTGTTAGCTTTGTACACTTGGCAAGTGCGTCTCCTTACACCAGGACAGTGGGTAGTAATGCTAGGTGAGGCCGGCAGCCTGCCTAAACTCCAGAAAAAATGAGGCGCTGATAATCCTGCACGTGGAAATGCTGTCTACATATCTTATAGTCTTATGCTTTAGACACTAATTTTTAAAACATTAGACATGTTTTATTTGTGCAAAGTTTATGCAGGACAGCTATAGACTGAAAGAAGCCTTACTGCAGAAGGAACTAACTAGTCTGGTTGGCAAGATGAGGAAAGTGGCTGAGCAGACGTTAAGCTGAGGTCTGATACCTGGGATCCTATTTGGCACTTTCTCAATCCTGCTGAGGGATAGACTATACTATATTTTCTCCCCTGGGCTTGTCGCCTGGAAGTGAGGAATGAGCCATGGAGAGGGGTGAGACCAAGGAGATTCCAGAGCATGTTAGCCTGTTGAGAGGAGAAGGGACTGTTTAGCAAAGTGAGGAGAAATGTACCCTGAAAAAGATGAATAGGTTGTCTGTGTTGTTTCTATGTTGGTTATTTTCTATTAATAAGCATTTATTTTAGTTTCATCATTGTAATGCAAATTCAGAATTACACAGCATAATTTCCCAGGTTACTTTATATGTAGTAAGTGTAAGTTCCTTGAGGGTAGGGACTGTGCATTATTCAAATTTCTTACACATGAGGAATGCCACAACAGATTCAACTGTTGTTCACAAAATAGTGTGTCCTTTGTGATTCCTGTTGGACTATAACACTGAGGAATATATCACACAATATATTTCTAGCTAGTCTCAAGAGCATGCATTTCATGGGTTTCAGACAAAGTGCCTAGGAGGAAGAGGTTCAGGATAGTCTTGTAAGACCTGGCAGTCCAGTTAATTCTTTAGTGAAGTTAAAGAAGACGAGTCTACAGAAAAAAGAAATGTTCCCCCCTTAATTATTATTATGTTTGGAAATAATATGTTCAGATCCTTTTTGTTGTAAATTTTTATTTTGTATTGGAGCATAGTCAACTAACAATGTTGTGCTAGTTTCAGATATGCAGCAAATTGACTCAGTTATATGTATACATGTATCTCAATAGGTAGGTCCTTATGGGTTAATTTTAAATACATGTCAAGCCAAACTCCCAATCTACCCCTTCCCCACAGGTAACCTTAATTTCCCTGTCTAAGTCTATGAGTCCCTTTTTGTTTTGTAAATGAGTTAATTTGTATCTTGTTTTTTAAAATTCCACATATAAGCATCATCATATGATACCTATCTTTGTCTGACTTGTTTTACTTAGTAGGGTGATCTCCATGTCCATCCATGTTACTGCAAATGGCATGATTTCATTCTTTTTAATGGCTGAGTAATAGTCCACTATGTATGTACCAAAACCTTATTCATTTCTCTGTTGATGAACATTTAGATTGCTTCCATGTCGTGGCTATTGCAGACATTGAACACTGAATATTGAAAATTGGGGTGCATGTATCCTTTCAAGCCATGTTTTTCTCTGGATATATGCTCAGGAGTGGGATTGTTGAATCATACGGTAACTCTATTTTTAGTTTCTTAAGGAACCTCCATACTGTTCTCTATAGGGGCTATACCAGCACACATTCTTACCAACAATGTACGAAGGTTCCCTTTTCTCCACACCCACTCCAGCTTAGAGAAGATTGTTACAGATAAAAGATGAAACAACTGCTAAAGTCATACTTACCCTATTGCCTTGTCCTGTCATAAAAGCAAACAAAGCTAAATGTAATCTTTGTTTTTAGAAAACTAGAGGATATACCAAATGATACAGTACTAGTTCATCAAAAACCTAGAAAAAAAATGTATGCTGTTTTGAAGAAAAATACTTGCATAATAAGTGATTAATACTGTCATGGTCAGAAGCATGAGATAATGGATTATCTATCTGCATGCCCTTTAAAGATGTTATCCCATTTAATTCCTACAACAATGTGAAGCAGAGATATTATTGTTTTCTGCCTTTCTAATATTTAAACCCTAGAGATGTAAGGAATTTTAATATTTTAGTCATGATCACACAGTTTCTAAATGTTAAAAAGTAAATTTGATTTTAGGTTGCCTAACCCCAAAGCCCAGGTAGCCCTTTAATCATCAAATTATACTCTCTTTAGATGGAAAAAACCACGCCCACCCACCCCCCCGCCAAAAAAAAAAAATCCATGGATTGGATTTGACACATTCCTTTTGTATAGATATCAAATTAAAGACATTGCTGAGCCTTTGTGGTTTTTATTTTTATAAACATTAAAAGTCACCTTCTTTCTTCCTCAATGAACAGCTGTATGAAAGAGATGCCATGAAGAAGCTAGTCAGAAGGGGATGAGATGGAAACAGAGGTTCTAGGAGAGGAGTTGTGGTGGGGCAGAAGTTTGCCTCCCGGGAGACTTTTGAGAGTGTTGACTGTCACGTGTGGAGGTGAGAGGGAGGGAGAGAGCAGAAAGACGAGACAGGAGCTGCTGGCTCCTGGCAGGCAAAACATCCTAAGATGCATGCGTGTTGTCGCTGGGTCGCTTCAGTCACATCTGACTCTTTGCGACCCCATGGACTATAGCCTGCCAGGCTCCTCTTCCATGGGGTTCTCCAGGCAAAAATACTGGAGTGGATTTCCATGCCCTCTTCCAGGGGGTCCTCCCAACCTTGAGATCGAACTGGAATCTCTTACATCTCCAGGTTATTTACCACTAGCGCCACCTGGAGAGGGGAAAGCCCCCTAATATGCACGAGATAGGCCATAACAACAGCTCAAAATGTCAGTAGTCCTGATGTTGAAAGCCCAGGTTAAAGCCTTTGTATGGAACCTGCAGGTCCTAGGGTTCTCTTTTTGTCTTATTTGATTTGAATTTCTGCTAGGTGAAAAGATCACTTGCTACCAGTATAGCCACCTTCCAGGATTCTAATAGTTCTCTAGAAGAGATGTCTTAATTTTTAAAGACCTTCATTCTTGTGATTGGATTTTAAATTAAGTGCAAGTTAAAGAAGTGTTCTTTTACTTGTTAAAATTGAACATGGTTTATTCCTTAATGCAGAATTTTTTTTCCTCATTCACTATCTGACAAAGGCACTTATTGTTTCTCATAAGATTTCCTGATCCTTGAGACATAAAGGGATGCTTGAGTGCTTCCTTTGAATTAGCAGATTCTTGAGTGTATGCAGGACAAGTAATGAAGTTAGAAAGTAATTTAAATCTAAAAAGAACACTATTAATGAAGTTTATGTAGGAGGAAAATGGTTTGGAAGTTACTATCCTTTAGAAGAAATTAGTTTTATCATATTTGAAAAGTCGATTCAGATATATAAAATTTATTTTTGCCTTCCAAATGCATATGTGCGATTCCTCTCATTGATCTATATTGAATGTAACAGACATTTCTGTAGTTCCTAAGGTTTATAAAGAGCCGACAGACATATATTTAACAACAGCTTCTAATGGCAAAATAGCAGCAAATAGAACAGTTTATGTGAAATTTAATGTAATCTATAAATAGAGGCAAAGCTCTTAAAGATGTGATTGTATCAATGTTGGTATAAAAGAAGAGATTTTCTGTCATGTTTTACCTAATGTGTTGTTTCTAGAAAGTGACAATTAAAATCTCTTGCTGCTTTTTGCATGTTGACATCACAACATGACAATTCACATTAGTTCCAGGAACCAGGAAACTCACTGCAGGCTTCTGATAGTTCTGGTGCCCATTGGAATTCAGGCCCCTTCCTTGTCTTACAGACTCCTCCCTCTCTAAGCTCATTCACACCATCCCACCAAACACAGATACACACACACACACAGTTCTCTGACATATTGATTATGATTCTGCTTTCTGCCCAGTGTCACAAAATTTCCCTGAGGCAAAGGAGCAAAAGAGGCTGGCTGGCTGCTTGGAATTTGGGGTGGGGACAAAATATGGGAAGGAGATAACAGATTATTTCTGAATGAATCGTTTAGAAATATTTCATAGGTGGTGAATTTACTGGTACAGTAGAATTGTTCATATTGTTATCAGTTTTGTTTTTACACTGTTGATTTTATAGTCCTACCTGATACTATCCAATTCTTGTGTAATACCCCCAAAATGCAAAGTAAAGCCATGTGAATGTATTTCAAAAAGCAATGAGTAGGCAATGCCAAGGTGTGAGAGAATTCATCTCATGATGATTGGCATTTTAGGGCCCTTAAGGGATGGTTCAGACACTAAAGAATCTGCCTGCAATGCAAGAGACCCAGGTTCAATGTCTGGGTTGGGAAGATCCCCTGGAGAAGGAAATGGTAACCCACTCCAGTATTCTTGCCTGGAGAATTTCTTGGAAAGAGAAGCCTGGCAGGGTACAGTCCATGGGATTGCAGAGTCGGACACGACTGAGCAACTAACTACTTTAAGACGGTCATCTAGACATTAATAAGACTAATGTAGCCATCTAGAAATATGAGGGAAAAAATGATTATTACCCCTGAAAGCTAGTGAATCTCTGAAGTTCTGCCAGATGCCTGAGGAGAAGTACTGGAAGAATCTGGCCTCAAACTTAGACCTGGCCAGGATGTATTGGTCACCATTCCATTTTAGGCCACAAGCTGGCAGAAGAAAGACTATCATTTAGGGATGATGCCTCTTAAGAGCAAATCCTCCAGGAAGTCACAAACCTCCAATTAGCTCTGTCTCTGCTGGCACAGTGTATCAGGAGTCATCATTTCTATGAATTTTGTGGTATGCTTTTTGACAAAGCATTTCTTTCTATCCACTTCACTCCATTGGGACTAAGAACCAACTTGCCTTTTAGTTCTTTGCAATAGAGCTAAAATGTGTACAAGTGTCCTGAGATGAGGGCACATGAGATAGGATATGACCTAAGATGTGACTCAGTTTCCTGGAGCAGTAGCTTTCCTGAGTGGTGTGGTCATGGATGCCTGTTTCAGAAAGTAAGTGACCAGCTTATGGTGAGTCAAGCTGACCTAAGCACAGGTGCCCAATGTGGACAGGTAAGTGGGGGTGGGACCCTACCCATCAAGGCAGGGGGAGGACTGAAGAAAGATGATGTGGCCATAGAGCCGACAGCCACCACTGTCTTGGCACGGGTTCTGTGGGGCACACCTTCCTGAGTCCCACTTTCAGAAGCCGACAGTAACAAGATACTGGAGTAAGCAGGAGTGTTCAGAGGATGATTCTGCACTCGGTATGCAATCAGGTAGCGAACTTGTCCCAAGAGAACTGACCATCTTAGTGCAGGATCCAGCTTCCTGAAATGTACCAGGCAGAGCCTCCCCAGAGAAGAGGTGAAGGGTCGAGGGGAGAAGGAAGCCAATTGTCAGAACCCAAGGAATGGAGCTGGTCAGGTACCGGATCAGAAAAACCCAACCCAACAGAAAGGAGGGCTGCCAGTTCAGTGGTACAGGCCGTCTGGGTCACCTGAGCGTTGGCTTCCAGGGTCCCGCTGTCCATGAAGAAGTCCAGCTCCAAGGTTGGTGCCAGTCATCGTGGTTGAGAGCTTCGTGCCTGATTTTGAGAATCTCTGAGCCCATTCCAAGCCTTAGCTCCTATCAGAAATGAAAGGCCAGGGGTTTGGCAGTGAAGCTCTCAGGAGGTGTTGGGCTTTCTTAGGAACTGGAAGTGATACAGTCTGAAAGGTGGATTAATGTGAGGTGGCTAAGGAAGACAGTTTGGAGGTGGGGAGACTCTGTGAGAGGTGCAGGATGTCCCAAGAGGGAAGATTGCGACTACAACCCAAGGCACTTCCTTATGTCAGTTGGTGGGTTTAGAGACAAGTGCTCAAGCCTGGTGCACTGGGGAGACCCAGAGGAATCGGGTGGAGAGGGAGGTGGGAGGGGGGATCGGGATGGGGAATACGTGTAAATCTATGGCTGATTCATGTCAATGTATGACAAAACCCACTGAAAAAATAAATAAATTATAAAAAAAAAATTCTGTTTTATATTCCTTTGTATTGATCCATAGTGATGCTCAAATGAAGCATGTGACTTGGTGCACTGGACAATTCTCTGAAGCATGTCCTCTTTTGTGAATGTCTTATGCCCCTTCAAAGAGCCTTTTATAACTCTTCCCCGTTACATCGATTGCTTCCTTCTAAGAAAATCCTGTAATGCAACTAGAAAAAATGTAATTGAGCATTTAAACAGTCCTTGCTTAATAAACACTGATTGTTTCAAATATGTAACTCTTGCTTTTCTAGATCATTGGAAAGGAGGGCTATCCTGTTGCTTTTGTTTTTCTTATGAAAGATCTAACACACTGCTAGTCTAAACATGGGATCAAAACATCCTTTTTGGAAGGAGGGATTTTTTGTTTGTTTTCGCTTTTTTTTTTTTTTTGTCAATCGATTATCTGCAGAATCCTCACATTGCCGGAAACAATTATTAAACATGATCCTGTGCTCTGAAAATAGTAGTTTGGAAATCTGGTGGACTGAAATTTCTAATTCTAAAATTGTAAATGTGTACTCTTTGAAAAATGATGAATATATTATTTATCTATAGGGTAAAAAACACTGTAAAGGGTATGTCCTCAAAATTGCTCATGCATGAAACAGAACTAATTCAGATATCTAGACAGAACTAATTCAGATATCTAGACAGACTTAAATGAGAGGAGACTGGTCATTGCTTCTCATCCCACTTTAAGTACGGCTGTGTAATGTAATCTGCACTGCAGTTTGATTACATGAAAATACATTGCAAATCCAAAGGATTTTCCTAAATATACCAATATGTGGTATTTGTTTTGAAGAGTTTATACATGTTCACATTCACTTTTCCAGAAAATTAATTGAAAGAGTGAGCTATGGAGCAGTCATGTGCAGTATGAAAAGCTGCACCCCGCCTCATTGTCTTCTAGGGTCTATTAATTTAATATTTCATAGCATTTTACTATCAATATCTTTAGTATTATAAGCTAATTAAAACTCTCTGGTGAGTGTTATTATAGAGCTAAAGAATATCTGACCTTGTAATTCTTGGAATTATTTTTCTAATAATGACTTCAAATTTGTTTCAATGGCAGCTGTTGTTAATCAATGGAATAATCTTAGAATTATAGAAATCATTATGTTATATTTTAAAACAATAGTCTCTATGAGGCATAAAATATTTTTTCTTATTTTTAAAATGGCAAATAATGAAGTAATAAAGCAAAAGTTAACCTAAGCTTCTTTCTTCTTTTCTTCAGAATTCCTAAACTCTGTAACTTTGTTCACCTTTTAGCTCTCCTCTTTTCCTTCAGATGTAGTGACATGCAGCAGTGAAGGAATGCTTTCATTCTTGCCTAAGCTTTAGATTCATCATCTTCATGGGAAAAATTTTTAACAGTTTTTTAATGAAGCTTGAACTCTGATATGGTCATTTCACATGACCTGAGGTTTTTACAGGAGTCTTCTTTTTGTTGTCAGAGATAATGATGATATGATATTTTGGTGTTATCAAGGTTAAAATTAAGTGCTCATTTGAAAAATTTTTCCTCATCAAGAATGCACATTTTTATTTTTCTATAAATTTTCATTTTCAGAATGAGCTATCTTTTCCAGTGATTATATATGGATTAGAGAATTATGACTATTTTACATTTTATTCTTTAGGATATATATTTTTTCTAAATTTCCAAAATTCACACACATATATATGAATATAATATACATATTACATGAATGCTAATAAAAATAAAGCAGTGATTTTTAAAAGCATCAAAATAAAAGGAAGAAAATATAGTAGTGGAGTTTTGTGAATGAATGTAGTGCTCATACTAAGGATCAACCTGAGAAATGCTGTTCTCGGTTAGCTTATTTTTTTTATTCTTGCTTAGTTTTAATTATTGCATAGCATTGATCTATACAAGTCAAGGGATGCCATTAGTACTTTTTCTGTTGTAAAAAGAACTGAATGGCCCTGAACTGTGACACATGTAGCTAGCATGTAGGGCTAAACAACTCTACCTCCTCAAGACCCATTTAAGTGCACTGATGGAGATGCTTCTGGCAGAGGAGGCATGACTTCTGTCCACAGTTAAAGTTTGGCTGTATACAAACATATCCTATGGCCTGTGATGAAAGCGAGGTTGCAGAGAGGGAAACACTCCCTGTAAAGAATGAAGTCTGACCTACTCAGCAGAGGCGTAGAGCTGTGTGTAGACAGGTACAGTGACCCAGAATAAGGCATAGGCAAAACACACATACACACACACACTTTCTGAGTATGAATCCACACAAACCTGCTAATCCTAACACAGTGGTGGGACATTTTTTCCCCAGAAGGGCTCTAATGGCACAGGTCTGTTTGCCCGTTAACTCTGGGTCTAATTGGTAGAGATCTGCACTTTACTGAGGGAGTAGGGACTCAAATAGAGCCACTGCAGACAGCAAAGGAGTCCCGACTTAATTAGAAGAGGATGATGGTAGCATCGGTGTTTTTACGTTAACAGTGATGATTATCCCTGCAGAGATAAGAGCCCACTATGCATCAGAGGTTCTCTGGCATTGTGGCTGACAGACAAAGATCACCAAGATGCTAGTCAAGACTACAGTCTGCCCAGAAAGGCTGGCCAGAGAGAGGAATGTGGAAGAGACTCTGCTCTCTGGAGAGGCACGGGAACCTCTATATTACAAGGTAGTAATGGTACTTCCCTGGTGGCTCAGATGGTGAAGCGTCTGCCTACAATGCAGGAGACACGGGTTCGATCCCTGGGTCGGGAAGATCCTCTGGAGAAGGAAATGGCAACCCACTCCAGTACTCTTGCCTGGAGGATCCCATGGACAGAGGAGCCTGGTGGGCTACAGTCCATGGGGTTGCAAAGAGTCGGACACAACTGAGCGACTTCACAGTGGTACTTACTGAAGAGAAGGATCTCATGTGCTCACAGTCAGATCTCTCCAGTGTTAAAATTGACAATCAAATATTCAACACAAAGTGTAAACCCAATCACATGAAGAGGTATTTAACTTATATAGTAATATCATAGCATTTATTGTTTTCTTTCTTTGGCATTTTTAAAGCCAAGTTATCAGATTGCAATGGGGGAATAGAAAACATAAATGTGCTGTCTCCTTTACAATCACATATGATAGTAATAGCAAACATTGTTGAACACTTTAGATTCAGTATCTCATTGTGTGATCTCCACAATCTATGAGGAAGGTATTATTTTATCTATATTTTATGAATGAGGAAACTAAGGCAGAGGAAAGTTAAGTAACTTGCCCAAGATCCCACAGTTGGGAAAGCATAGTAAAGAAATTGGAACCCAGTTAGCTTGCGTTTAACCATCACATTAAGCTCACTACTGGGAGAAAAATGTGACACTAGAACCTGTGTTATATGAGTATCTAATGGCACATGCCTTTGAGCTTTAATAACAAATATACTGTCCTCCTTGAGAATGTTAAAGAGATTTACTTAAGTCAAGATTCCATCTTAAGTTCCCTACTATCTAATGTAGAGTTACCTTGACACACATTAACATGATTGAGTAATTGGTGGTTTCTATTAGCAGTCCATTAATCCTATGACACCCTGGAATGAGTGGAAAGGTTGAAAACTATTTGAAAAAATTTTTTTTTTCTTCTTTAAGAGTTTGTGGTGTTGTTGTTGTTATAGTTGTTGAGGAAATTTATGTACCTTTTATTGCAATGTGCTTTAATTAAAGACCAAATGAGACCACTTATAGTTTGTATCTAAAAGATCCTGAGAAAAATTCACTTATCTGCCTCACTGAAAAAGACCCTGATGATGGGAAAGATTGAGGGCAGGAGGAGAAGGGGACAACAGAGGATGAAATTGTTGGATAGCATCACTGACTCGATGGACATGAGTTTGAGCAAGTTCTAGAAGTTGGTGATAGGGAAGCCTGGTGTGCCGCAGTTCTTGGGGTCACAAAGAGTTGGACACGACTGAGCGACTTAACTGAATGATGTCAACACAGAATTGATAAATCTTTTGACTTTGTATGTTGTACTACAGTAAAAATCGGATTTGGATAAAAACTTACAGCATTGATTTTGTTATACTGGGAAAGGCAGAATGAGTGAAGCTTGGCAAATAAATCCAAAACCAATGTTAATTATTCTAATTAGGAGAAATTTCTCTGATGATCAGCTCTGTGACTGTCCTTTCCTGCATCTTCATCTGTCTCAACATTTTAACAATAGAATGAAGACATTGGACAGAAAGCAATCACAGTTATGGATTTATCCATTCACTCACTTATACATTAATTCATATTTACTGTGTACCTTCTATATGTCAGCTACTATTTTAAGCTGTGGAATATAACAGTGAATGAACAAAATGCTAAAATGTCATCGCCTCCATAAAGTTTTACATTAAAATGTGGCATGGGAGGCTCAGAAAAACCCAAAGTAAATAAATAAACCATATGGCATATTAGTGATAGGTTCTATGAAAAAACAGTGTAGGGAGTGGGATAGGAAGTGATGAGGACTTACAATATTATGTACAGAGGTCAAGTAGGACCTCCTGGAGTAATTGACACATGGTAAAAATTGCACAGCTAAAGGGAAACTACTCTGGTATGTGGGGAAGGAGAAGAAAGGGCAAAGACAAGCAGCATCAAGTGTGGCTAGATGTAATGGGGAACAGTCAGATGTGAGATCAGGGAGCTATGAGGTGGGATCATAATTTGCAGAACCTCATCAATCAGGAAGGGATGCTGGCTTTACTCCTGAGTGGTAGAGTCAAGGGAGGGTTTGGAGCATGGCTGCTCCATGACTTTGCTTGTTTCAGAAAGGGTATGATTCTGGCTCATAGATAGAACACATTGTAGGAAGCATGGTGTAGATCCGCAGAGACCAACTGCAGTAGTTCAGGCAGGAGATTATGGTAGTAGTAATTATGATCATTTTCAATATGAAAATGCAGGTTTGTTTTTGAGGTAAAATTTAAACCAATGTAGTGCCTCTATCTTAACTGCATTATTTGGTAAGTTTTGTTGAGTCTATACATTCATACGAATAATAACCCAGTACAGTTACAGGAGATTACCACGACTGCCTTGCTGTGGGGCCCTTACTTTCCTTTCCTGTCAATCCCCATATTGCCACAAGCAACCACTATCATGGTTTCTTTCCCTATAGGTTAGTTTTGCCCATCTTGTGTGTGCATGTGTGTGAGGGGGATGATACACTGTATGCTCACATATCTGGCTGCTGCTTTCAGCATCGTGTTTCTGAGGTGCATCTATATTTTTATGGATATTAGTACTTCTGTTTTTTTATTGATGAGTGTTATTCCATTGCATGGATAGGCCACGATTTGTTTATTCATACTCCTGTTGGTGGACATTTTAGTGTGTTCATAGTTTGTATTTACTGTGAATAAAGCTGCTAGAAATCTTGTATGATTATTTTGTGGACATGTTTTTCTTTCTCTTGGGTAAATAGTAGCAATATAATAGCTTATACACAGGGTAAGTAGGTAAGCATTAGTTGCTCAGTCGTGTCCAACTCTGTGCGACCCCATGGACTATAGCCTGCCAGGCTCCTCTGTCCATGGGATTTACCAGGTAAGAATACTGGAGTGGGTTGCCATTTCCTTCTTCAGGGGATCTTCCTGACCCAGGGACTGAACCCAGGTCTCCTACACTGCAGGCAGACTCTTTACCGTCTGAGCTACCAGGGAAGCCTCAAGGTAGGCATATATTTAACATTTTAAGAGTCTTTCAGTTTTTCAAAAAGTTTTAACATTTTTACTCTCCTCAGCAATGTATTTCCAGTTACTGTGTATGCCTGTTATATGTTATCAGTCTTTTAATTTTAGTAATTATAATATATGTATAGGAAAATTTCATTGGAGTTTTAACTAGCATTTTCAGAGTACTTTTTTATGGAAGAATGAATAAGATTTCTGGATAATTTGGATGTGGTTATGAGAGAAAGAGTAAAAGAGAAGTGTAAGAATTTTTGGCCTGATTAACTGAAAGTTGTATTGTCCATTTACTGAGGTAAGAAAGACTGAACTAAGAAAAGGGGAGGAGGGGCAAGAATATTGAAAATAGACTATGGAATGTGTTATCCTATTAGACGAGTTCAAGTGGAGATGTCAAGTGGAGATTTTTTTAAAAATAGTTTCATTTGTTTACTAACTTTTGGCTGTCCTAGGTCTTCATTACTGCACAGGCTTTTCTCTAGTGGCAACGAGTGGGAGCTACTCTCCAGGTGTGATGCAGGGGCTTAGCGCAGTGGCTTCTCTTGTTGCAGAGCACCAGCTGGAGGCATGTAAGCTTTAGTAGTCGTGGCTCCCAGGCTCTGGAGCACAGGCTCTCTAGTTGTGACGCATAGGCTTCGTTGCTCCAAGGCATGTGGGGTCTTCCTGGATCAAGGGTTAAACCTGTGTCTCCTGCATTGGCAGGTAGAATCTTTACCACTGAGCCACCAGAAAAGTCCGTTCTGAGATTTTTAAATTCAGGGGAGATATCTTTTGGGAGTCATGATGATTCTTGAGATTCTCATGATACCATGAGATTTGTGGCATCGCTAAATGAGTAAGAGGAGGTAGACAATAGATTGATTCTAAGAACTAAGCTGGGTTCCTCCACAACTAGATTCATTGGAATAAACCAGCAAAGACTTTGAGGTGAGCTAGCTAGAGAGGAAAGAAGAAATGTATGAGAGTGTGGCACTCCTAAACCCAGGAAACGAGAGTTCTCAATAGAGAGGGAGTGATAAACTGTGTCCAGTGTTGTCTAAAGGAGTGATTATTGTAGCTAAGGTATTGGACGGAGTAGGAGGTGGTGGTTAGAAAGCAAGATGCTTGAACCTGATAGTACTATATAGAATTCCACTTCTAGGTTATGGGGAACGATGGTTGAGACAATGAGCTATTAGGATGAAGGACAAGATCACAGAAAGTAAGGAGTTGAAGGGACAGAAAGGCCAGTGTGTTTGGAAGCACACTGGAACAAATGATACACCGTTTAGAAAAGTTGCATATATCAAACTAGAGTAACAGGCTAAATCTATCAACTTGTCAATTAACAAGAAAAAAGAGGAAGTTCTGAATTTAGATCTAATATACTAACTGCCCCAGGAAAGTCATGATTTAACATTAGACCACAGATACAGAACTTAATGGATTTAGTTGACTGCGTACTCAGTAAGGGTTTGCCAATTAGGTCATCAAGAATCTTTTCCAATAAACTTTCTTGGAAACAATTTGCCAAAAACTTTAATAATTTTCTGCAAAAAATAATAGCAACCAAAAATAAGGAAGATGGTTCCACTTTAACATATGTAAGCAACATTTGTATACCACATTCTTTCACATATTCTATGTAGAGCATATCAAAGGAAGAGGTCAGCATTATGAGAGAATTTCAAACCATGTCACAAGATGACTGTGTTCACAAACGTATTTCCCTTAAGGAAAAGAATTTAAGGAAAAACAAATGAGTCACATTTAATATTTTTCTTTGAAAATTAGTGAGGACAACATGTAGTGATACCCCTATTTGACACCAGTAAAAAAAAAAAGTATATTTTCAGTACTTCATAGCATTGTTTCATTTGCAATGTGATCTTTGAACATTTTTGAAAATGAACAAATTAAAGTTAACCTTACAGAAAAGGCTTATATTGTATGGTTCTGAGACACCATCAGTTACATTATACCGTTGTTTAATGTAGCAAGCTGCCAATGCAATTATAACATGACTTCACTTTTAAAACCCAGCTTGATTTCAGGGGCATTAGAATCTGAAAAACATTTAATTTATATTGATGATATGTAGTAATTAAACACTACACTCCCTCAACTTCTGGTTTTCAATAACGGTGTTTTAGTGTTCTATGTATCTTTCAAATATCCCAAATTTGCATAGAAATGTATTATGGAAAGCATAGAATGTCAAGTTTTTGGTGTTCTATGGAACGTCAAATTTTTATATAATAGTCATATATATATTAAACTTAAGAGTTGTGTTTTCCCTAACTAACTTTTCAAACCATGTTTAGCTTTTTGAGATCAGTGACAAAATTCTTGCTGGAATGATTTCAATTATCCAGGCAAAATACTGTTCCTCACTTACTGCATTAAGGTCATTTCTTTTGCTTATTAGTAAGAAAATGGAGATTCTGTAATGGGCATACCATGTATCCTTAATACCCCCATCTGTAGTATCTTCCGCAAGTTTGCAGTAAGAAGCCCCTCTGGCTGTGTCTTAAAGCACTTCCAGTGCTTCTTTCGCCTTCTGGTTTATGGATGCCTTTTGTCAGCCCGTTCCATCTTTATTAGATCTTCCTTGAGGTCATATTAGACTATCATGGGAACAGCAGGCTTCTAAGATGTTTGTGTAATGTTGATTAATGTGGCATTGTCTTGTAACTTCTGTGGTAATGGTGCATTATCATTAAAAAAATAGCTGAATGAAGGGTGTTTTAACTTTAATTCAGGCTCTCTTCTGAAGAAACCTAAAATCTTGGCTGCAAAGAGACAGTTGGATGAACACTGTTTTTGTGTGAACAGCTAGAAGGAAGCTGGATTTGAGCCTTGAGTAATTTCAGTGGTGAATGAGGAAGCAGCACTTTAAGAAGGAGCTGTGAAGTAGATATTCTTCACCCTAAAACGCGTGGTAACTTGTAAGCTTGATGCTTTTCTAATTACTGAATGCCAACTATGTGTAACCATAGCAATTATATGTTCATGTTTAAAGATCAGACTGAAGGAAAATGATAAAGATCCAGGTATTATTTAATCTTATGACTTGCCACTTCTTATGAATGAAGTAGAAAATGACTTTTCTAAAAAAAAAAAAAATTAGAATTTAAAAACAGACTTCCATCTGGAAGTATTCAGAAGGGTTTGTGAAGAAGAATGTGGTGCAGCAAGAAACTATTTTATTTCTTAAAGTGATGAAGTATGCACAATGCTTCTTTGGTTTGAACTATGTATTTGCTTCCCTAATTCTTCACCTTTCCATTATGATATACCAGTGGGAGATGGGGCTGGGTGAGTTAGTTGCTTTTCTCCAGTACTGAATTACAAATGAACTCAGTTTTGCTTCATGTAGGAAAACCTTTCATAAAAATAATTCCCAGGGAGGTAAAGTGGAAAAATAAAAAATAAAACTAGTATTAGTGTGTTCATACACCTTAGTGAGACATTCAGAATGAAGTTCAGCTGTACTGGTTACTTACATCTCAGCAAAGTTGAAGCGTATCCCACATGGTCTCTCTGAGGCATTTGATAGCATTTTCTCAATGCCTTGGGTTGCCCAGGAAGCCAGCAGCAGGGTAGAATGGTCAGCACCAGTATTTTATTTGTCAATAAGATGAAGAGGTGACCTGAACATCTGCCCGTGTCCTACTCTATTCAGATTTTAGGAGCATCAATATATTCCTGTATTGGTATCATCCCCCCATTCCACCTTCTGTGGTGTTGTCATATAAAGCTGCCATTACTGCATGGACCCTGCCCTAAATCTCACTGGATATCTGTATAAAAATCCTTGAAACTATGAGGACGAGATGGCCATACTTTAGGAGATGTTCTAACTAAGCAAGGGAATGTGGTTCTCTTTCTCCTCAAGGCAGAGCTGCAGAAATTTTCAGCTGAGGTCTTTGTGAGGTCAGATTATTTTCTCTTCTAAAAGTTTATTTTTAAAATTTATCTTTAATCTAAATTTATTTATTTTAATTGAAGGCTAATTACTTTACAATATTGTAGTGGTTTTGCCATACATTGACATGAATCAGCCATGGGTGTACATGTGTTCCCCATCCTGAGCCCTCCTCCCCATCCCCTCCCTCTGGGTCATCCCAGTGTACCTGCCGTGAGCACCCTATCTCAAGCATCAAACCTGAACTGGTGATCTGTTTAAACTGAACCCTGGCATAGGGCATGATGCAGTCATAGGACTAGATTCCTGCGACAGGAGCAAAAGGAGCCAGCCTCTTGTCTTCAGGACTTTTTCCTGGTGGCTCAGATGGTAAAGAATCTTCCTACAATGCGGGCGACCTGAGGTTGGGAAGATCCTCTGAAGAAGGAAATGGAAATCCACTCCAGAATTGTTGCCTGGAGAATTAATTCCATGGACAGAAGAGCCTGGCGGACTACAGTCCATGGGGTCACAAAGAGTTGGACAAGACTGAGTGACTAACACTTTCACTTTCAGTACTTTCATTATTTATGACAAATATTAATTTAAAAAAAGATGAGGTATGGCTAAAATAATGATATATCCCAGGGACATAAAATGAATAGAAATGGGAAAAATAAAAAGGAAATGACAATAGAGAGCTAAAATGAAGCCCAGGATATATTTATAAAGTTGAAAGGGGTACTCAAGAATGTAAGTTAGAAGATTGCAGTTTTAGCTTACAAATTTCTAGCTTCTAAAGGAAAGAGAAAAGTTATTTACAAGATTTGAAGTGGCCATGTTATTAATGCTAATTAATTTCTCAAGAGGAAGAAAAAAAAATCTATTGTTCCAACTATGTACATTGTTCTCACAGGGAGCACTGCAATGAGGTTAACCTCCTCAACAAAACACCTTCAGTGAATACAGTAAAAAATTATTGTAGACATTTTTTTCTTATTATCTACATTTAATATGAGCCTGTGGAAACATGGAACCTAGTTAAATGTAATTGTCTGAAGGTTGTAAAAAGTGATCTCAAGGACAAAGGGTTATGAAAGTCTAGTTTTGTTCCCAGTATAAAAAATCAGAAATCCGGAGCAGACATTGGCAGACTTGTCCCTACAGGCCAGAGTAAATGTTTTTGGCCATGTATGTCCTCTGGTCTGCATCACAACCTATCAGCTCTGCTGTGGTCTCATGAAACAACCGCAGATAATGTGAAAATGAGTTGGTGTAACTGCATATCAATAAAACTTGATTTACAAAATCAGGCAGTGAACCAGATTGGGTTCTCCAGTCACAATTTGCCAACTCCAATCTGAAGAAATAAGGATTTTATTCATTTTGAAGTTTTCTTTGTATCTGTAATTTTTCAGAACAAAATTTTAATAAGTAGGAGAAAACAAGGATTAAAAGCTCAAATATATTTTTCAATTTGAGGACTGAAAATAAAAAATTAATTACCATGTAAGGGTAATATTTGATACAGTCCCTCAACCAGAGTCTGGTTTGATAT
Source organism: Cervus elaphus (assembly GCF_910594005.1). Classification (NCBI taxonomy): domain Eukaryota; kingdom Metazoa; phylum Chordata; class Mammalia; order Artiodactyla; family Cervidae; genus Cervus; species Cervus elaphus. The sequence goes on along the minus strand of NC_057842.1, from coordinate 29,913,998 downwards.
TTTCAAATGAAAAGTAAGTCATTTAACCAGAGCTGCCTCACCTCTGAATAAGTGAAGTGGGATGAGTAGAAATAACCATCACCAACATTTTTTGCCCCAACTTCCACATTCTACCCCCCCAAATGAGTGCTTTTAAATAATGTGCACCCAGGAATGGCCAAGTGTGAACCTTGGCTCTTCTACCTGCCAGACCAGTGAACCTGAGCAAGTTATGTCACCTGTCTGTAACTTCATCTTATCAGAGAACTGGGCATAACAATTCCATCTTTGCAGGGTTGCTGTGAGACAAACTACTTAGCCACTAACTGAGTGACTCATATGCATTAATAGTTGATAGTTTGGCCCCCTGGGGTCTATGCCGGATGTCTCAAGTTGTTGGCCAGAGGGACTACATAAAACACATAGCCTGCTAAGCTCCTCTGTCCACGGAATTTTCCAGGTAAGAATACTGGAGTGGGTAGCCATTCCCTTCTCCAGGGGATCTTCCCCGACCCTGAGATCGAACTCCAGTCTCCCTCATTGCAGGTGGATTCTTTACCATCTGAGCCACCAAGGAAGCTCTATATAGAACTATAGGTCATGTAAAATTAGGGCTATTTAAGCATCTGAGATGCCAATATGAGAGAATATGACTGTACATGAAAATCTGTATTTTAGGGAAAAGGAAAAAGAGGAAGTCAAAAACCTCATCACCCCAAGCTCGCAGTGTTGAATGGAAGTGACGTTGCTCCCACTTGCCCAGCCCACCTCCTTGGTGCTCAGGTTGGCCTCTTGTGACATTTACAGGCCAGTTTGTCCTGCTCCTTTTCTTTCGCAGTGCCTGGAAAGAATAGAAGTCCTCCTTGGTACCATGTCTGCAATTTTATTTTTTTTCTTTTCTATACCTGGTCCACTTCCTTTTTTACATTATTCACAGGGTTCTTGTCAGGACACCAGAGAGTAGTGGCTTAGAGAGTATGTAAATCAAGAAGTTAATAGGAGTTCTGTGATAAAAGAATTTCTGGTTAAATAAGCTTAGGGATGCTGAGAGAAGCAACAAAACCAGGTGCCTTTCCTTTGGGCCTCTCATTATCCTTTAATGTATTAATACTTCCAGGCTCTAATATAGAAGTACATGCTACAGCTTTCTTGAAGTGGTTTTAACAAAGTAAAAATGTAAGCAAGAACTTTAATTTTAATGCTTCATACATTTGTGGCCACTTCGCCATTGACCACATTTCTCCAATACAGTGTGATATGGGAAACACTGCCTTTACCATTCCAAAAACCTCCATAGAATTTGTAATTTTAAGACAAACATTCTAGATGTATTTGTTGCAAGTAGTATCTACTGCTACTGTTTCAGGGAATATTGTTACCTGATTACCTGATGATTGAACCTACTTTATAACATTGCTGGATAATAATAGTATTGATAGTATAATAGTAGTATAGCAAAGATTAATTGAATACTTACAGGCAATGGTAAGTATTTTGTTGTTACTGGATTATCTCATATAATTGTCACAAAATACCATGGTTTATCTTATCCCTATCCTACAAAGAATGAAAATGAAGCAGAGAGGATAGATAAGTTGAAAGTCACACAACTGCTAAGTGAGGCAATCTAAGATCCCACTCTTAACTACTGGACTCTGCTGTCTTGGCTACATGCAGTGACAATTGGAAACCATCTGTCCCAAATTATATCTAATTAATAGATAGTTGTTAATCTTAGATCATGTTTCTTATATTAAGTAGCCACGTATGAAGATTGAGAATAACACTAGCTTTTAAGTATAAAACTTCAATAAAAATAGAAAAATATGTTACTTTTAATTTTTTTTCCCAAGGTCATAGGTTCATAGAATTGTAGTGAAACTTAGTGAGGTCATGAAATACAGCTACTTAACAGCTTTAAAATACTATTTGATCCAACAAGGTCATTTCTAAAGACCCACCCATGGACTTCTTAAGACACAGTTTTCTTATATCGATTCCTGTAGGCCCTGATTAGCCCCAAACTGCTCCCAATTTAAAGCAATAAAAGCCAAGAAAGATCAACAAAAGCTACACATAAATTGATACTCCTCTGTGAGGTGATAGAAATTTAATAGTGCTTAATAAAAAGATAGATATGCCTAAATTATGTTTGTCCTCATGTCATCACTATCCACCTTTCCCTGGAGTCTAGTGTATGGTTTTGCTCCAAGAGGGACAAACTTCCACTTAATTAGAAGCAAAAATATGACAGAGCATTGGAAAGAACAGTGGACCAACTATTGTTGGACACAAACAGTGAGGTCCAACAATAGTTATTAAAAGTTAGAAGAAAACATTTATTATTCAGTAAATTGGAAAACAAATACTCAATATATAATAAAATATTATTGTTCTAAGTGTATATATATTTATATGTAAAAATATGCATATATACATATTACATTTCATTGATACCAAGATGCTATTGATTGTAACATATAGCATCAATATCAAAGCTTTTATCAGAAAATATAAACACTGTATCAAAAATGCAACATTTTATAAGATATATTCAGGTTTCAGGCATCATAAGAATTCAGATGTACCTTATGAAGGAGTCTGCTGGAGATGAAATTGATAGATTATTGACTGATCAGGTGTGGAGGTTGGCAGATTGAGAAAAGTTGACATTGGTTCTAGTTGGCTGTGTAAGGGTAGGGGTCGGTGGATCTGGGTAGCTAATTCAAATTGTAGCACACTGAAGTTTATATATGAAGTTCTTAAGTGTCAAGTTGAAAGTGGTATTGAATTACTTGGGGTTACCTTTAAATGGGTCACCCTCTAATCATGCCTTATTTGTTGCTCTGGTGTATTTAAAGGTATTGATGGTGGATGGGCATCATTGAAGTTAGTGAAATCGCTCAGTTGTGTCCAACTCTTTGTGACCCCATAGACTGTAGCCCACCAGGCTCCTCTGTCCATGGGGTTCTCCAGGCAAGAATACTGGAGTGGGTTGCCATTTCCTTCTCCAGGGGATCTTCCCAACCCAGGGATCAAACCCAGGTCTCCTGCATTGCAGGCAGACGCTTTGCCCTCTGAACCACCAGGGAAGCCCTGGGCATCATTAGGTATCTCTTATTATATTGTCCTCCAAATATCTTAACTGAGTTTTTCAGAGTATTGTTTTACCATTCATGTCTACCGGGTGTTAACTATTTGAAGGTTTTATGACCATGCCTAAGTGCTCATGTTTCACTGATGTTATTCCATTAAATCAAAACACTTTCTTCAAGAAAATGTTTTCCGTTTGTGTGCTAAGTCACTTAGTAGCGTCTGACCCTGTGTGACCCTGTGTAGTGTAGCCCACCGACTCCTCTGTCCATGGGAACCTCTAGGCAAGAATACTGGAGTGGATTGCCGTGCCCTCCTCCAGGGGATCTTCCTGACCCAGGGATTGAACCCATGCCTCTTTTGTCCCTTGCACTGGCAGGAAGATTCTTTACCACTAGCATGACCTGGGAAGCCTTTTTTTTTTTTTTTTTTTTTTGCTTAAATAACATACGTCTTTCTAGTTGTGAAGATAATTAGTAGATCAAAGACAATTTGGAAAATGTTAGTTTAAAAAATGACTGGAAGACATCTGTAATTGTACCTCTGTGTGTGTGCTTCATCGCTCAGTCATGTCTGACTCTTTGCGACCCCGTGGACTACAGCCTGCCAGGCTCCACTGTCCATGGGGATTCTCCAGGCAAGGATACTGGAGTGGGTTGCCATGCCCTCCTCCAGCGGATCTTCCCAACCCAGGGATCCAAAGCAGGTCTCCCGAATTGCAGACAGATTTTTTTACCATCTAAGCCACCAAGTTTCCCCAAGAATACTGGAGTGGGTAGCCTATCCTTTCTCTAGGGAATCTTCCTGACCCAGGAATCAAACCGGGGTCTCTTGCCTTGCAGGCGGATTCTGAGCTATCTGGGAAGCCCCCAATTATACCTCTACCTACCTATAAATACTTAATTTGAAATGTTTCTAGACTTTTATCTTTACAAATTCTTTCATATATAATTGATATCAATTGTAGTTTTAATTCTTCCCCATTTAATTTGGATATTGTGAGCATGTCATTATTTTAAAAGCTGATGATAAGAGAGTTGATAAGATAAGTAGATAAGAGAGCACATATTTAATAGTTTGATTAAATGAAATATTTCATAGAGTCATGTTTATTCATGTTATTCGATTGACTTCAGAGAGAGGGTTTTATAACATTTAGTTTTAAAGAAAATCTGCTATATAAAAGCTCAGCAAGAGGAAAGGAGCCCTAATTATTATATCTCTAACCATCTGTATTTTGCAATGTTACATAATACAGTGAGCTCAGGTGGTTCCAGACATGTATAAATTTGAACAAATTATACAAGTCACAGTTGGCAATAACACTCCATAAATTCTGTAATATTTCTGAGAAGCTAGTGACTCTTTATAATTTCAAATCATTGTCAGACATCTCCTTAAACTTAACATTTGCTGGAAAGTCTCTGGATCTTAAATATCAATAAGAATATTCCAAACTGATAAAATTCTTCAATTTCTAAGTTGGCCATGATGAAAGAAGTTTTGATAGCATCATAATTCATTATTCTCTTCCCAAAGTGTCTGATATCCACAGTGATGTGAAAAAATAAAATTGCATAGAACTTTTAGAAATTAATTTATAGTGCTTATCAATGGGCTTATGATTTTAAACTCTATTTTGATAAATATCAAATACTATATTTCAAAATAAGCTTTTTCTGAGTTTGACCATTTAGAGTTACACATAATATAAATGTAAACTGTTATCCACTGGCCTGCCTTGCTAGGGTGCCTTGAAATCAACTGCCTTTGACTATCAGATAAATGTGTTAAAAGTTACTTTAAAATTCCTGGTGCTGGGCAAGGAATAGATGTTCAGTAAACATATGAATGACTACCTACTGGAACGTTGTTCTAACAGACTTCTAAAGAATGGGGTCTATAGAGCAAGGTGACGCAGTGGGGTAAAGAATCCACCTGCCAATATAGGAGATGCAAGAGACAAGGGTTTGATCCCTGGGGGGCAGGGAGAGATCACCTGGAGTAGGAAATGGCAGCCTGGTCCAGTATTCTTGCCTGGGAAATCCCATGGTCAGAGGAACCTGGTGGGCTATAGTCTATGGGTCTCACACACACAGGGTGGAAATAGGAAAGGCACTTAGGGCAACATGATTATATTGGTGAGAGAGAAAGCAGCTGAAAAAGAATGAGGCAGACTCAAAAAGGAACCAGAAGGAAATTCCATTATATTAAAAAATATCATTTTTGTTTGCCCCAGAGATGGTCTTTTTTAAAAATACTCTTTCCTTATGAATTTTCCATTTTCTCATATATGCCCTACATTGATGTTGTTCAGTCATGTCCAACTCTTTGTGACTCCATGGGCTGCAGCACACCAGGTTTCCCTGTCCTTCACTATCTCCCAGAATTTGCTCAAACTCATGTCCACTGAGTCCATAATGCCATTCAGCCATCCCATCCTCTGTTACCCGTTCTCCTCTTGCCCTCAGTCTTTCTAGCACTGATCAGTGTCTTTTCTAATGAGTCAGCTCTTCATATCAGGTGGCCAAAGTATTGGAGCTTCAGCATCAATATCAGTCCTTCCAATGAATATTCAGGACTGATTTCCTTTAGGATTGACTGGTTTGATCTCCTTGCAATCCAAGGGACTCACAAGGGTCTTCTCCAACACCACAGTTCAAAAGCATCAATTCTTCAATGCTCAGCTTTCTTTATGGTCCAACTCTCACACCCATACATGACTACTGGAAAAACCATAGCTTTAACTAGACAAAACTTTGTCAGCAAAGTAATGTCTCTGCTTTTTAATATGCTGTCTAGATTGGTCATAGCTTTTCTCCCAAGGAGCAACCATCTTTTAATTTCCTGGCTGCAGTCAACGTCTGCAGTGAAAATAAAGTCTATCACTGTTCTCATTTTTTGCCCATCTGTTTGCCATGAAGTGATGCAACCAGATGCCATGATCTTCATTTTTTGGATGTTGAGTTTTAAATCAGCTTTTTCACTCTCCTCTTTCACTTTCATCAAGAGGCTCTTTAGTTCTTCTTCACTTTCTGTCATAAGGGTGATTTCATCTACATACCTGAGGTTATTGCTATTTCTCCTGGCAATCTTGATTCCAGCTTGTTCTTCATCCAGTCTGGCATTTTGCATGATGTGCTCTGCATATAAGTTAAATAATCAGGGTGACAATATACAGCCTTGACATACTCCTTTCCTAATTTTGAACCAGTTTGTTGTTCCATGTCCAGTTCTTTTTTTTAATATATTTACATATTCTTTTTTGCATTCTTTCCATTATGGTTTATTACAGTATATTGAATATTGTTCCCTGTGCTACACAGTAGGACCTAGTTGTTTATCTATTTTATTGATTTTTGTTTATGCAAGCCAAAGCGAGCACCTATGTCCAGTTCTAACTGTTGCTCCTTGACCTGCATACAGGTTTCTCAGGAGACAGTTTAGGTGGTCTGGTATTTATGTCCAGTTCTAACTGTTGCTTCTTGACCTGCATACAGGTTTCTCAGGAGGCAGTTTAGGTGGTCTGGTATTCCCATCTCTTTAAGAATTTTCCAGTTTTTTTGTGATCCACACAGTCAAAGGCTTTAGCATAGTCAATAAAGCAGGATTTCATGTTGGCAATTTGATCTCTGGTTCCTCTGCCTTTTCTAAATCCAGCTTGTATGTCTAGAAGTTCTCTTTTGAAGTACTTTTGAAGCCTAGCTTCTAGGATTTTGAGCACTACCTTGATAGTATGTGGAATGTGTGCAATTGTGTGGTATTTTGAACATTCTTTGGCATTGCTCTTCTTTAGGATTGGAATGAAAACTGACATTTTCCAGTCCTGTGGCCACTGCTGAGTTTTCCATATTTGCTGGAATATTGAGTGCCTGCCTGCTACGTCGCTTCAGTCATGTCCAACTCTTTGCAACTTCATGGACTATAGTCCACCACGTTCTTTTGTCCATGGGATTCTCCAGGCAAGAATACTGGAGAGGGTCTTCATTTCTTTGTCCAGAGGATCTTCCTGACCTAAGGATTGAGCCTACATCTCATTATATCTCATTATTGCAGGCAGGATTGTTGAAACCACGCATTCCCGGAGACAAACTCACTCAGAAGGACGATGCAGATAGTGAAGTACAGTTTATTACACTAGCGGGCCCAAGGCAGAGTCTCCTCTTAGCCAAGGACCCTGATGAGCTTGTGTGAAAATCTTTTATACCCTTTGTGTAGGTGCTCAAACCCATCTCCCTAGACTCCTTGAAACTTGCATAAACAAAGAAAGGTAGATACAATCACAATAGCCCCATCACTCATGTGTCATGTGCTTAAACAGTTAAACAATTGGTCATTAATCAATAAGCCCGAGGTTATACTCTGATAAGCACAGAAAAAATTTTATGACCTGTCTGGAGATGGGGTGATTAGTATGTTTTCTCTTAGGTGTTGAGTAACCTAGATACGGCTCTCAAGGTTCCTTTGTCCGGACAGGGTCTTATCCTTCTGCTGGTATGGTGTTTCCATAGGCACTGAGCAGATTTCAGAGCCCACGGGAAAGGTGGCCAAGCATGGCCAGCAAAGAACAGGCCTAGGACGGAGTCCAGGCCCTAAGGTCTCCTTCTTCAGGATCTTTACCACTAGCGCCATCTGGGAAACCCATATTGAGTGCAATACTTCCTTTTTCTTTTTCTTTTCTTTTTCTTTGAGCGCAGCACATTAACAGCATCTTATTTTAGCATTTGAAATAGCTTAGCTGGAATTCCATCACCTCCACTAGCTTTGTTAGTTGCAATGCTTCCTAAGGCCCACTTGACTTCACACTCCATGATGTCTGGCTCTAGGTGAGTGATCACACCGCTGTGGTTTTCTGGGTCCTTAAGCCCTTTTTTTGGTACAGTTCTTCTGTGTATTCTTGCCACCTCTTCTCATTTTCTCCCTCTGTTAGGTCCATACTATTTCTGTCCTTTATCACAACCATCTTTGCATGAAATGTTCCCTTGGTATCTCTAATTTTCTTGAAAAGATCTCTAGTTTTCCCCATTCTATTGTTTTCCTCTATTTCTTCTCGTTGTTCACTTAAGAAGGCTTTCTTAGCTCTCCATGCTATTCCTTGAAACTCTGCATTCAGATGAGTATCTTCCCTTTTCTCCTTTGAGTTTTGCTTCTCTTTTCTCAGCTATTTGTAAGACCTCTTCAGACAACCATTTTGCCTTTTTGGTTTTCTCTTTTTGGGGGAATGGTTTTGATCAATGCCTCTTATACAGTGTTACAAACCTCCATCCATAGTTTTAAAGGCTCTCTGTCTATCAGATCTAATTCCTTGACTCTTTGTCACTCCCACTATACAACCCATAAGGGATTTGATTTAGGTTATACCTGAATGGCCTAATGGTTTCCCCTCCATTCTTCAATTTAAGTCTGAATTTTGTAATAAGGAATTTGCCCTACATATTTTGTGGAAATCAAGAGTTTTTTTGTGTTTTTTGTTTTTTTTTTTTTGCGTTGATGTGTATTAGTTGCATATTTACAATAAAATATCAGCCAGTCATTTCAGAGAGTCTGTATCAGTTCATCAAGCAACTGAAAAGACAAAATTATCTCAGATCCATTTCCAAAATTGGATGGTGGCATATTAAAGGGAATAACTTCTTATTTTAGTTCTGATAGTCACTTAGACGTTGTAGTACTAGTTATGCTGTAAGTTGAACTCATGGATTATATCCTATCTAACAGTTGGGGCTGGGTTCTTGAGCTTGTTATCCTTTTTTGTGTGTAGGGGCCTCAAAAACACTCAAAACTGCAAGGAGTGCCATTGTATTTTAAGGCAAGATTGATCGCCCAGTCAATGTTAAGAGTCCCTGAGAGAGAAATCTAAGGCTTGACTTGGGTTAATTGGATCGTCTAGTTGTTATCACAATGCAGGATACTGATTCGCCAATACCACCAGCCACCTAGGGTGGACTGTCACAGCCGTGCCTCTGCTTTACTTTATCACTGCATTTTACATTTGGTGGGTGAGGCTATGATGCTCTGATACTTGCTTGGCCTGAAAATGTTCATCATTTATTGATTTAAAAAAATAATGGAATCTATTGTTTTCATCTTGATTTATTTCTAAGAAGGATGGATTTAATTAAAATATTGCACATGAAAAGGTGCTTTATTTTTGTTTATACCTGGGAAAGAAAAGATTTCACAGCATCTCCATTTGTCGATCACTATGTGCAGCTTCCTTGTCTTTTCTTTATTCTAGTAGTCACCTCAATAAATCACTGGTTTTTAATGTCATTTATAAAGATTATATGTTATTGGATTTCCAGTTACAAAGCAGCATTAATGGGAAATTGTTAATGGAAACTTGAATCATCTAAATTATCTAGAATTTCAAAATGACAAATCTATTATTTATTGTGAATAATAGTCCTACAGTTTAATATAGCTTCATTTTTTTTTTTTTTTTCAACAAACGATCATTCAGCCTGATTCTTTGCACAGTGCAGGAGAAGACAAATGTTAACCAAGATGGGAATGTAGATTTTCAAAGATGTCTTCAACTCCATTCTGCATATAGGCTCATTTCTTGCCTTGTGAATCATAAGAGAAAACAGAATTAAAATAATTTTTAGGTTAGTGTCCTTTTATCAGTTATTTTCTTTATTTCCCTTAGGCATCAGTGCATGTTTTAGTAACTATTGTTCTCCCAAGTTAAGATACGCAGGTGGTATTTGCTTTGCTGTATCAGGAAGGTGGAGGTTAATGGGTCTTGGCTTTTTTATCATTGTCTACAGTTTGCTGCTATCACCTTTTCCTCTTTGTACTTCCATCAATAATAGAGCTAATATCATGGAGTCAATTTCTGCATTTATTCAAATATCAGATAATATGCACCTTGTATTGATCCCATTGTGTGACTAAAACATTCTTTTTTCATTTATATTGATTTTGGGGACTAGAAGTCTGTACTTAGTGAACATCAACAGTAGTTGAGTCATCTCATCGTTTAGCTGTAACAGTGTGCTACCTGCTAGACTGTCAATTCTGAACATTTTTAAACATCAGAGACAGTAGAAGATACAGAAAAAGGTCTTTCCATAAGGAGACAAATTATGTATAAAATACATGTGATTATTCCAGGACCATTTTGCAACAGCTTTCTGTGATTGAATCACAATTCAGTTTTCTCTGTGTGTGTATACACGTGTGCACTCACACGTGCTTGCAAGTGCACACCCTGTGTGTGGTTTATTTCATTTTGCTTGCCTGTTAGTATTGCCTACAGTGGCCATTCCTCTGTTCCTCTTTATTCTCTTCTATAAATCTCAAATTACTCTTTAATATGTGTTTATGAGCTATCAATTTTTATCCCCTCCATATTTTAAGAGGGCAAACACAGTTAAGTCAAGATGACTCATGGGATGGTGGGGAGAAGCATGGGATGATAAAAATTAAATAGGGAACAAATGATTCCTCTTAGAGCCATTCTTTTAAAATAGCCAGTTATTACTAATAAAAAGCAGCATTATCAAACCTTTCTATTAATAGCATTTTATAATAGAGATATGTATCTTTCTGCTTTGTAAGTCACATGTTATCTATAGTATACTTTAGTAGGCATGTGAGAGTTGGACTGTGAAGAAAGCTGAGCACCAAAAAATTGATGCTTTTGAACTGTGGTGTTGGAGAAGACTCTTGAGAGTTCCCTGGACTGCAAGGAGATCCAACCAGTCCATCCTAAAGGAGGTCAGTCCTGGGTGTTCATTGGAAGGACTGATGCTGAAGCTGAAACTCCAGTACTTTGGCCACCTCATGCAAAGAGTTGACTCGTTGGAAAAGACCCTGATGCTGGGAGGGATTGGGGGCAGGAGGAGAAGGGGACGACAGAGGATGAGATGGCTGGATGGCATCACTGACTCGATGGGCATGAGTTTGAATAAACTCCGGGAGTTTGTGATGGACAGAGAGGCCTGGTGTGCTGCGATTCACGGGGTCACAAAGAGTCGGACATGACTGAGCAACTGAACTGAACAGTTTAAAAGAATCTTTAAATTCTAGAATCTTTTACAGAAAGGGAAGAGTCTTCATGTGCTTTCAGCGTTAAATATAATTTGTTTTATCAAAAACATAAAAGATAATCATTAGTAAAAATCTACATCTTCATCACCTTCTAGGAATGTTCTTTCATCTTCCCGGTCTCCTCTGATGATACTGCATTTTCAGAAGAATGTGGTGGCTGTCTTTTTCTCTCACCCCTGTCCTGCCAGGCCTCAGAAAAGGGTTGATATAATCCTTCTTTCACTGCCATTGGCTCCTTCAGACCTTTCTCCCTTCCTCCTCCGCAAAGACATACAGCTGTAGGTGACATCATCATATTAAACCACCCATGAGCCTTCTTCACCCCCAGGTCACACTCCCCTGTCATCCATGCAGAGTTTAGTTTTTGGTTCAACGTCAGCCTCTGCAGTGCTGCTCTTGTAACTATTGGTGACTTCAGCATGAAGGCAGAAGTGAAGTGAAAGTGAAAGTCGCTCAGTCGTGTCTGACTCTTTGCGACCCCACGGACTATACAGTCCATGGAATTCTCCAGGCCAGAATACTGGAGTGGGTAGCCTTTCCCTTCTCCAGGGGATCTTCCCAATCCAGGAATCCAACTGGGGTCTCCTGCATTGCAGGCGGATTCTTTACCAGCTGAGCTATCAGGAAAGCCCATTCAGATAGATCATCCGCCCAATTATTTAGCTTCACAGTTCGCTCTCACCCACCCACTTTCTTCCAATAATCTTGTCTTGCTCCTAACCCAGCCACTCACCCCAAGAACATATCATGCAACCACTCTGGATTCTCAATTCAAAATGGCCTCTCCTCCAGTCTCATTTCTCTCTTTCCACCTTGTTTCCTCTGGAACTCCATCTTCAGAATGCTTCAGTCTCACTGGGAATCTGATCCTACCAGCTTTTCACTTCTCTCATCTTCCTCCTGTCCTCACTTTACAGCAAAGATGCCATAGTTCCCTAGTCCATTCTATTTCCTACTTATTAAAACAAAAAACAAAGCAGCTTAGGTTTCCTGGACCTTTTTTCATACCTCTACCATCTCCTCATCTATCCACCCTCTTACCTAGCCAACTTGGTTCCTGCTTTACTGAGAAAGCTGAATCTATCACAGATTTCCACAAGCTTCTGTCACTGTATTTAAACACATGTCTGTGGTTCATGTCTACCTACTCTTCATGATTTGCCTATGCATTTATGGAAGGCTTTTCTCCAAATATCTACTAGTACCGACCTTGCCTCTTGAAGGACACTGCTCCAGCAATTACTACCTGGTCCTCCAACACAATAGACCATATAATGCAATACATTTGTTCATGAGTTATTTTTAAAAAAATCAAGATCACTTACCTACCATAAGAAATGATGCCAAGATCTATGTTTTTAAGTTAGAGGAACACATGTTATCTATACGAGATAATATATGGGAAGTTTTTGGCTTGTACTTATTTTATTTTTTAACATTAGTAGTGTGAGATCTAGTCACAAATGGCTTCAAAGAGGTAAGATTTGAGCTGGATATTGATGGATGGGGAGATTTGAATGAATGAAGCCACAATCAAAACAGCTATATCAGAGAAGAGATACCGAATGAGCAAGTGTGCAGACATGTGAATGAGCACAGTGTAATCAAGGGCCAGAAAGGACATCTAACTAGAAGAGCTTAGAAGGAGAGATGATAGGGAAGAAAGCTTGAATCCAACTTTGTGATGACCTTGAATTTCAGAATGAATACCAGATAAAAGAGGAGCAGCCACATGGAAATACCTACTCATTAGTGATGTATATTTTGTGCTGAGATTGGGTAATAGGGTACACTTAGATTTACATCTTCACTGGTTTTCTACTTAGTACCTTCCAACTGAGTTCATGTGTCATATTTTAGAACTGGGAAAACAGACATTGGTGGCAGTTTGGTGAACAGAGAGAAGAAGCCTGTTAAAGTTCTAAAGTTCTAAAGAAGCTTCTTAAAGTTCTATTCACTCATTACATGAGATGCATGAGGGACAGATGCAGTTGGCAAAGCAGACTTTTTGGATCCTTTCAGTTCAGTTTGCATTCCACCTACCTGGGCTTCCAGGATCCCAAGAGGAAAACAGCAGGCCCCTGGAGAGAGGACTAAGCCCTTTAAGTGAGGAGGCCGGCAGTTGTTGCATGTGATGGCAGCATGGAGCTCTGATATTCATTTTTCATTTAACCAAAGAGGTTTCTACCTCTTACCTCCTCTGACTCCATCATTAGCATGCAAATCTCACAGCCTCAGTGTCCAGTGCAATTTTCTCTGATGAAAACATTCTATAAAACATATGGCTATGGAGCACTTGAAACATGGCTCATGCAGCTAAGGAAGAAATCACTAATTTAAATTATTTAAATTTGAATTTAAATAGTCACTTGTAGCTGTTGGTTACTGAATATGATAGAGCAAGTAGAGAGCTAAGCTCTAGCTAACAGCCTTACAAGGACATTTCATGTGCCTGACATGATCTGAGAGCTTGACATATACTAACTCATTTAACCCCCCTTAGCATCATAAGGAGTAAGCATTTTTATTTTTGCCATTATAGAAATGAAAGAACTGGGCCAGAAGGAAGTGTAGCATAGGGAGGAAATGGCAAAGTCAGGATATAGGACTTTGCACAGGATTTAGCATACAGTGGATATGCTACCCTAGGCAGCATATCCACTGTATTTTCTCCTCTTTCAACCCTAAGTTCATCTTGTTCTTCTTCAAGCTTTGCTTACAATCATTTGTTTGTGTGTGCGTTATAACTGTGTCTGTTTATCCATTAAATGTATCACTCATTGCTTTTGAGGCAGTATGTTCTTTTTATTTTCTACTACCTCTAACATAGCACAGGCTCACTTATTGTGAGAATCGGTGGCTAGCTCCCTGGCCGTCATGTCAGTCCTCCAAAGCAGTGCTTCTGAAACTTAAGGGTGCACCAGATTCCCATGGAATAAAGGTGGTGGCTTCTGATTCAGGAGGCCCAGTGTAAGGCCTGAGAATCCGCACTTTTAACAAATCTCCAAGTGATGCTGATGTTGTTCAGTGGTCTAGCGGCCATGCTTGACCACCCACTGCTCTAAACCATGTCCAACTCGGCTGTTAGGTTAACTGACTTAAAGCATTAAGTCCCTGGTGAGTATTAAGTATTAAACCACAGTCTGTGGTGGTTTGGATGGTAAAAAGTCTGCCTGCAATGCAGGAGACCCAGGCAGGTTTGATCCTGGGTCGGGAAGCTCTCCTGGAGAAGGAAATAGGAACCTGCTCCAGTATTCTTGCCTGGAGAATTTGACGGACAGAGGAGCCTGGCAGGCTACTATCCATGGGGTCGCAAAGAGTCGGACGTGACCGAGGAGCTAACACTTTCCCATTAACAGTTCTATTTTAAGAATTCTTTTAGCAAAAGACATGATCTTGCATCATTTTGTTTATGTTGCATGAATAGTATGTATATTCTTTTTTTGCTGAGAGATGAAAATCCAGCTAAAAATGCTGAAGGAAAGGAAAGAAGGAGAGGGAAGAAGGAAGGGAAGAAAACAAGAAAAGTAAAAGGAAAGAAAAGCAATTGTATAACTGAAAGGCCAGATGTAGGTCCCATCAAATCCTCTAGGATTCACACATATATCGCCACCTGGTACCTAGAGATTGAGCCCACATCTCTTGAGTCTCCTGCATTGGCAGGCAAGTTCCTTACCACCATGCCACCTGGGAAGCCCCTTTCCTCAACAGACCTAGTCAGGGTCCATTATTAGTTCCAATTGGCCCAGCTTTAGTAACATGCTCATCTTTCTAACTAGGGTGGCTAGGGAAAAGGAGTAGAACCTATAGGGAGATTGTGGGAGATTCTGTGAACCAAAACCAACATTGGTAATGTTGGTAATACTGGTTTCCTCACCTGAAAGACAGTAACCATGTACTTCATCAGCTAAACCTATCCATCATCTGTGACGTACCTCAAAAGCCTCCTCCATAAAACCTGTTATACCTCTCCCTGAAATTGTTTTCCCCCCCTTTAGTTATTGTGATGTTCTCTTCAAATCTCTCTCATGTGTATTAGATATAAAAATAACTTTATATATTTAGTTTTTTTTCCTATTATATTTCTAGGTATTTGTAAAAGGAACAGTATTAATGTATTACTGTATACTGTAGGTATGATATGTGAATTAAATGTTTGTATTCATTTTTCAGTTTTTGTAGAATACTGATCTCTGGTATGTAAGGCTAGGGCCCAGTGTCAATCTCCTTGCCAATTTTCACCTTCTTTGAATTACTATTTGAGGACAATAATCACTGACATTTTAGAGTGATTTTTTTTTTAATAAAAAGATTGTGATTGAATATATTGAAATGTGTAAAATGATTATCTGGTAGACAGAACACAATGCAATGTGTGTGCTCCAGGTAATTGTGGGGGGAAAAAAAACTAATATAGGTGACCTTATCTGGGATGTGAAATCAGGATGATTTCCAAACTGTTAAACCATGCTGCTTATTGACTTAGTGAGGGATCCTTGTGTACAAGACTTACCAGTGTCCCATCTTGGCTTGAAGTCTGTCCAGGTCTTATTACAGCTTCCTTAAGACCATCAGTATGATAAAGGAACACTAAGAACTATACCAATTACTACTTTCCATTATTTTTCAGTTCAGTTCAGTTCAGTTCAGTTGCTCAGTCGTGTCTGATTCTTTGTGACCCCATGAATTGCAGCACGCCAGCCTCCCTGTCCATCACCAACTCCAGGAGTTTACTCAAATTCATGCCCATCAAGTCGGTGATGCCTTCCAGCCATCTCATCCTCTGTCGTCCCCTTCTCCTCCTGCCCCCAATCCCTCCCAGCATCAGGGTCTTTTCCAGTAAGTCAACTCTTCACATGAGGTGGCCAAAGTATTGGAGTTTCAGCTTCAGCATCAGTCCTTCCAATGAACACCCAGGACTGATCTCCTTTAGGATGGACTGGTTGGATCTCCTTGCAGTCCAAGGGACTCTCAAGAGTCTTCTCCAACACCACAGTTCAAAAGCATCAATTTTTTCGGTGCTCAGCTTTCTTCACAGTCCAACTCTCACATCCATACATGACCACTGGAAAAACCATAGCCTTGACCAGATGGACCTTTGTTGGCAAAGTAATGTCTCTGCTTTTTAATATGCTATCTAGGTTGGTCATAACTTTCCTCCCAAGGAGTAAGTGTCTTTTAATTTCATGACTGCAGTCACCACCTGCAGTGATTTTGGAGCCCAAAAATATAAAGTCTGACACTTTCCACTGTCTCCCCATCTATTTTCCATGAGGTGATGGGACCTGATGCCACGATCTTAGTTTTCTGAATGTTAAGCTTTAAGTCAATTTTTTCACTCTCTTCTTTCAGTTTCATCAAGAGGCTCTTTAGTTCTTCTTTACTTTCTGCCAAAAGGGTGATGTCATCTGCATATCTGAGGTTATTGATATTTCTCCCGGCAATCTTGATTCCAGCTTGTGCTTCCTCCAGCACAGCATTTCTCATGATGTACCCTGCATATAAGTTAAATAAGCAGGGTGACAATATACAGCCTTGACGTACTCCTTTTCCTATTGGGAACCAGTCTGTTGTTCCATGTCCAGTTCTAACTGTTGCTTCTGACCTGCATACAGGTGTCTCAAGAGGCAGGTCAGGTGGTCTGGTATTCCCATCTCTTTCAGAGTTTTCCATAGTTTATTGTGATCCACACAGTCGAAGGCTTTGGCATAGTCAATAAGGCAGAAATAGATGTCTTTCTGGAATTCTCTTTCTTTTTCGATGATCCAGTGGATATTGGCAATTTGATCTCTAGTTCCTCTGCCTTTCCTAAAACCAGCTTGAATATCTGGAAGTTCACGGTTCTCGTATTGCTGAAGCCGGGCTTGGAGAATTTTGAGCATTACTTTGCTAATGTGTGAGGTGAGTGCAATTGTGCGGTAGTTTGAGCATTCTTTGGCATTGCCTTTCTTTGGGATTGGAATGAAAACTGACCTTTTCCAGTCCTGTGGCCACTGCTGAGTTTTCCAAATTTGCTGGCATATTGAGTGCAGCACTTTCACAGCATCATCTTTCATGATTTGAAATAGCTCAACTGGAATTCCATCACATCCACTAGATTTGTTCATAGTGATGCTTTCTAAGGCCCACTTGACTTCACATTCCAGGATGTCTGGCTCTAGATGAGTGATCACACCATTGTGATTATCTGGGTCGTGAAGATCTTTTTTGTACAGTTCTTCTGTGTATTCTTGCCACCTCTTCTTAATATCTTCTGCTTCTATTAGGTCCATGCCATTTCTGTCCTTTATTGAGCCCATTTTTGCATGAAACGTTCCCTTGGTATCTCTAATTTTCCTGAAGAGATCTCTAGTCTTTCCCATTCTGTTGTTTTCCTCTATTTCTTTGCCTTGATCACTGAGGAAGGCTTTCTTATCTCTCCTGGCTATTCTTTGGAACTCTGCATTCAAATGGGTGTATCTTTCCTTTTCTCCTTTGCATTTTGCTTCTCTTCTTTTCACAGCTATTTGTAAGGCCTCCTCAGACAACCATTTTGCCTTTTTGCATTTCTTTTCCATAGGGATGGTCTTGATCCCTGTCTCCTGTACAATGTCACGAACCTCTGTCCATAGTTCATCAGGCACTCTGTCTATCAGATCTAGTCCCTTAAATCTACTTCTCACTCCCACTGTATAGTCATCAGGGATTTGATTTAGGTCATACCTGAATGGTCTAGTGCTTTTCCCTACTTTCTTCAGTTTAAGTCTGAATTTGGCAATAAGGAGTTCATGATCCAAGCCACAGTCAGCTCCTGGTCTTGTTTTGGCTGACTGTATAGAGCTTCTCCATCTTTGGCTGCAAAGAATATAATCAATCTGATTTCGGTGTTGACCATCTGGTGATGCCCATGTGTAGAGTCTTCCCTTGTGTTATTGGAAGAGGGTGTTTGCTATGACCAGTGCATTCTCTTGGCAAAACTGTTAGCCTTTGCCCTGCTTCATTCTGTACTTCAAGGCCAAATTTGCCTGTTACTCCAGGTGTCTCTTGACTTCCTACTTTTGTATTCCAGTTCCCTATAATGAAGAGGACATCTTTTTGGGGTGTTAGTTCTAAAAGGTGTTGTAGGTCTTCATAGAACTGTTCAACTTTAGCTTCTTCAGCATTACTGGTTGGGGCTTGGATTACTGGATATTGAATGGTTTGCCTTGGAAACGAACAGAGATCATTCTGTTGTTTTTGAGATTGCATCCAAGTACTGCATTTTGGACTCTTTTATTGACCATGATGGCTACTCCATTTCTTCTAAGGGATTCCTGCCCACAGTAGTACATATAATGGTCATGTGAGTTAAATTCACCCATTCCACTCCATCTTAGTTCACTGATTCCTAGAATGTCGACATTCACTCTTGCCATCTCCTGTTTGACCGTTTCCAATTTGCCTTGATTCATGGACCTAACATTCCAGGTTCCTATGCAATATTGCTCTTTACAGCATCGGACCTTTCTTCCATCACCAGTCACATCCACAACTGGGTTGTTTTGCTTCGGCTCCATCTCTTCAATCTCTCTGTAGTTATTTCTCCACTGATCTCCAGTGGCATATTGGGCACCTACCGACCTGGGAGTTCATCTTTCAGTGTCCCATCTTTTTGCCTTTTCATACTGTTCATGGAGTTCTCAAGGCAAGAATACTGAAGTGGTTTGCCATTCCCTTCTCCAGTGGACCACATTCTGTCAGACCACTCCACCATGACCCGACCATCTTGTGTGGCCCCACACGGCATGGCTTAGTTTCATTGAGTTAGACAAATCTGTGGTCCTGTGATCAGATTGGCTAGTTTTCTGTGGTTATGGTTTTAGTGTGTCTGCCCTCTGATTCCCTCTTGGAACACCCACTGTCTTACCTGGGTTTCTCTTACCTCAGACATTGGGTATCTCTTCACAGCTGCTCCAGACTGTCTTAAATGTCTGAACCAGAATTCCATCAACCTTACCCTCCACAAGAAACTCTTATCTGAGTTTTTTGAAAATTATATCCTCCACCAAATTGTAAGTTGATAAAAATCAGAACTGCGTGAGATATTTCTTACCTAAAAGCTAGTTTATGTTATTCAGTATCCCTTGTGTAAGGATTCACATGATAAGTAACCTAGAAATCAGTAAGACGGAAAAAATGGTCTGTCTTGAATAAACTTGTATAGATCTTTAATTCAGAAAGTAAAACTTTCTGTTACAGTTGATGAAAAGTTCAAAAAATTAATATATAGATAAAATTACCAAATTACTGAGATGTATGCATAAAGATCTTTCCTTTTATAATTTTGTATCAACTATTGAGGGTCTGTTTATATTTTTTTCTGAAAAGTCCCTTGAGTGATTTTTTTTTCTACTTCATCCTTCTTTAAATAGACTGAAGAAACCAGAAGAGTAGAAAATATCATATTTGGGAGGAGAAAGTGTTTCCCTTCCCTTCCATCCCTCTTGGAGAATATAAACTGAAGCCCCAAGTAAAGTTCATTAAAATAAAACTTTTAGAGCCAAAAAATGTGGTTTAATTTTAAGATCTATGTTTCATCAGATGACAGTTTCAAAAGTTAAGATCAATACACTAACAATGCATATATATGGAATTTAGAAAGATGGTAAAAACGATCTTATATGCAAGACAGCAGAAGAGACACAGATGTAAAGAACAGACTTTTGGACTGTGTGGGAGAAGGGAGTATGGGATGATTTGAGGGAATAGCATTGAGACAAGTTTATTACCATATGTGAAAGAGATGACCAGTGCAAGTTGGATGCATGAAGCAGGGCACTCAAAGGCGGTATTCTGGGACAACCCAGAGGGATGGGGTGGGGAGGGAGGTGTGAGGGGAGTTCAGGATGGGGGACACACGTGCACCTATGGGTGATTCTTGTCAATGTGTGGCAAAAACCACCACAATATTGTAAAGAAATTATCATCCAATTAAATTAATTAATTAAAAAAAAGTTACCCCAGCCACTAAAAAAAAAATCTCATTAGCTTCCATTCTATTCACTGGAAAAAACAGAATATGGGAGAAGATCAGCTGTGAGTTGCAGCCAACACTTCCTAGTTGACAGCCCAAGTAAAATTAACTGAAATAGGAAGTGGGAACTTCAGAAGGAAAGTGGCAATACTGAAATTCATTGAACTGAAACTAATTCTTAGAGTATTATAATGATGAATCACAGCAAAGCAGGGCATAACAGTTAGACATCAACCTTTACCCTCCAGATCTTCCTTTTGCATACTCTAAAAAGTTGCTATGGTTTCAAGTATAATTTCTCTATTTTGGCACCAAGATTAATGTAAAATAAACTTACAATGTAAGTTGCAAAGTTAACGACAGTTCTCTGAATGACTGAAAAGCATGAAGTCATGATACACATCATATTTATTCATCATTTTTAAAGTTGTTGACAATTCTTTTGGTGTGAGGTAATTTGCTATCCATTATCAGGTGCTGGTAAAAACATTAAAAAGACATGATTTATGGAGTGGGTTTTATGTGCTGTTATTGAGGTATTATCTTCCTTTTCAAGAATGATCCAAACAGTATGCTTCCTTTTTCACTCCACCAGTTCCTACCTAGAGTGGGTTGATGGACAGAACATTCAGGAATGACAGTCTTTCTTTTCATTGACTAATAATGTAACCTAGGGCCAGAACACTCTCTGGACTTTAGTTAACTGGCTTCTAAAATGAGAATTTTGAGCTAGTTGGCCGTTAAATTTGTATCCAGCTCTGAAAAAGGGTGTTTATTTCTGTATTATATTTTTATTATCCAAATAGTGTACATTCATTGTAGAAAAGGTTTTACATTACAAAAAACAAAATTTTAAAAAGGAGGTCTATTTGTAGTTCCAGGCTGCAATACAAAATGTTTTGATCCTATTATTATTCTTCCAGCTTGACCCCAACTGTAAAGCATTTCTGTAATGAATTTGCTTCTGCCAACCAGAGACTCATCTCTAGTCATCAATAATGTTTTTAACTGTATGGAGATATGAGTGTGACAGTTGAGCCTGAGACCTTCACTTCTTATAGCCTTTATTACAGAAAATAGTAACTCTTCAGTTAGGACAAACCTTGTAGTGACCGCCACCGTGAAAAATCACTGCCAGTGTTGCACTGAGTTGACTAAGCAAGGGATCCTTGAACTTCCAGCCACTAGGGAAGCTGGCTCCAGAATTTATCATTGAGATACAAGGAGGTGTTAACCCTTATTGGATCAGAAACGGAAAAGACAAATCAGGATGTATGACTATACAGGTATGACCTAAATCAAATCCCTAACGATTATACAGTGGAAGCGACAAATAGATTTAAGGGACCAGATCTGATAGATAGAGTGACTGATGAACTATAGATGGAGGTTTGTGACATTGTATAGGAGACAAGGAGCAAGACCATCCCCAAGAAAAAGAAATGCAAAAAAGCAAAATGGCTATCTCAGGAGGCCTTACAAATAGCTGTGAAAAGAAGAGAAGCAAAAAGCAAAGGAGAAAAGGAAAGATATACCCATTTGAATGCAGAGTTCCAAAGAGCAAGGAGAGATAAGAAAGCCTTCCTCACTGATCAGTGCAAAAAAATAGAGGGAAACAATAGAATGGGAAAGAGTAGAGATCTCTTCAAGAAAAGTAGAGATTCCAAGGGAACGTTTCATACAAAGATGGGCACAATAAAGGACAAAAATGATATGGACCTGACAGAAGCAGAAGATACTTAAGAAGAGGTGGCAAGAATACACAGAAGAACTGTACAAAAAAGATCTTCAAGACCCAGATAATCATGATGGTGTGATCACTCACCTAGAGCCAGACATCCTGGAATGTGAAGTCAAGTGGCCCTTAGGAAACATCACTACAAACAAAGTTAGTGGAGGTGATGGAATTCCAGTTGAGCTATTTCACATCCTAAAAGATAATGTTGTGAAAGTGCTGCACTCAATATGCCAGCAAATTTGGGAAACTCAGCAGTGGCTACAGGACTGGAAAAGGTTGGTTTTTATCCAATCCCAAAGAAAGGCAATGCCGAAGAATGCTCAGACTACTGCACAATTGCACTCATCTCACACGCCAGTAAAATTATATTCAAAATTCTCCAAGCTAGACTTCAACAGTATGTGAACTGTGAACTTCCAGATGTTCAAGCTGGTTTGAGAAAAGGCAGATGAGCCAGAGATCAAATTGCCAACATCTGTCAGATCATCAAAAAAGCAAGAGAATTGCAGAAAAATATCTATTTCTGCTTTATTGACTATGCCAAAGCCTTTGACTGTGTGGCTCACAATAAACTGTGGAAAATTCTGAAAGAGATGGGAATACCAGACCATCTTACCTGCCTCCTGAGAAACCTGAATGCATGTCAAGAGCAGCAGGTAGAACTGGACCTGGAACAGCAGACTGGTTCCAAACAGGAAAAGGAGTACATCAAGGCTGTATATTGTCACCCTGCTCATTTAACTTATGTGCAGAGTACATCATGAGAAATGCTGGGCTGGATGAAGCATAAGCTGGAATCAAGATTGCTAGGAGAAATATCAATAATCTCAGATATGCAGATGACACTGCCCTTGTGGCAGAAAGTGATGAAGAACTAAAGAGCCTCTTGATAAAAATGAAAGAGGAGAGTGAAAAAGTTGGCTTAAAGCTCAACACTCAGAAAACAAAGATGATGACATCGGGTCCCATCACTTCATGGCAAATAGAGAGGGAATTAGTGGAAACAGTGGCAGACTTTAGTTTTTTGGGAGCTCCAAAATCACTGCAGATGGTGACTGCAGCCATGAAATTAAAAGGCACTTACTTTGTGGATAAAAGTTATGACCAACCTAGACAGCATATTAAAAAGCAGAGACATTACTTTGCCAGCAAAAGTCCGCCTAGTCGAGGCTATGTTTTTTCCAGTGGTCATGTATCGTGAGATTGGGTCTATAAAGAAAGCTGAGTGCCGAAGAATTGATGCTTTTGAACTGTGGTGTTGGAGAAGACTCTTGAGAGTCCCTTGGACTGCAAGGAGATCCAACCAATCCATCCTAAAGGAAATCAGTCCTGAATATTCATTGAAAGGACTGATGTTGAAGCTGAAACTCCAATACTTTGGCCACCTGATGCAAAGAGTTGACTCATTTGAAAAGACTCTGATGCTGGGAAAGATTAAAGGCCGGAGGAAAAGGGGACAACAGAGGATGAGATAGTTGAGATGGTTGGATGGCATCACTGACTCGATAGACATGAGTTTAAGCAAGTTCCGGGAGTTGGTGATGGACAGGGAGACCTGGCATGCTGCAGTCCATGGGGTCATAAAGAGTCGGACATGACTGAGTGACTGAACTGAACTATCACCTTTGATTACTGGCTTCTGTTGAAATGTGACATTCTATCAGATCAAGAATCTTTCCCTCTTCCTGTTGCATTTGCCGCTGAGGTGCAGTCCCGACCATGATACTTGGCTCTGAGGTCTGTATGCACCATATCTTCTTGGTCCCAACTACAATGTCTCTTCAGATAATTTTGGCCCCTCAACCAGTTCATGACCCTCCTGACATCTCCAAATTCTCAGCTTTCTTCTATCATACTTCCATTTGTACATTCATACTTAATGAAGCTATGTTCAGGTCCTATCTAGGCACTTTTCTCAGACAGTGAATTTCCACCTTTAGTTAAAAATTCTCTGTAATACTTGGAGTACCTCACATAGCATCCTGGACAGCTCTTCTCTGAGATTACACCCAAATGTATTGAGATATGTACTAGAGTTTTGGTACTCTTTCTAAACCATCATATTGGATTTCTTCAACAGGAAGAGCCCTGAAACCCACCCCCAGAAATCTTCTAGATCCTGTAATATCACCATTTTTTACCTACCCAATAGTGAAATTCTTATCACCTTTTGATGAGAAAACATATCTTAGTAATCATAAATCCCTTTCTACTGTGTTTTAAATGTAATTGTTTTAAGTCTTACAGGACTCAAAAATCAAACAAAAGCAAAACTTTTATTTTCTTTTGAGTTGTTTTCTTATATTGAAAACTGTAACATTCCAAAACATTTGTTGCTTCTAAGTACTTTCCCAAGTCCTTCAGAAAGTGGAAAACCCCAAAGTGTTCTTACTTTATCAGATAGTTCTTTATCAGCTCTTTCTGAATGCAGTGTATTTATTGAGAGAAGATGAAGGGAGGGAAATATTAACTGAAAAACTGCATAGTTTTGTATATCAAAATGTTATGCCATTAGACTTAAATTTGCATGTTAAGTAAGTATTTGAAATATCTTTGTTTTAATTTTATTTTCATAAGAATTTAGATTTTTATGATTTTCAAGAATGGGAACTGTTTTTTTATGTTGTTCCTAAGCGAAAACAAATAATTTGGCCGTATTTAGGGAACGCCTATATCCGTAAGTATAAAAAAACTTACCACTTGTAGAGTATGATTCTTTTCTTAATTACTCTTTTTGCATTCTATAAGAATTATCACAGTTACATAATTTTTTTTCTCATTTTATCAAGAGATGGAGTTAGCTAAAGTGAATCAACAAATAAGGAAACGAAGATTCAAATCCAGGTCTCTTGACTCCAAAATTGATGCACTTACCAACTGTACTATAATTCAGGAAAATTACTCAACCTCCTTAATCTCATTACAAACTTTCCATGGATCTTAGGAGCAAGGACAACACCTTGCATCTTTAAAATTGCCATAGTACTTATCAAAGTTCTAAGCACAAAAGTGAGTATAAGTATTTGAGTGTTTCCAGAATGCATTGTTTTTAAGTTAACAAAATATACCCAGCCACTCATGATTAAAATACATTCTTCAGTTAAATAAATAGACTAAAATCTACATAGATGAATCTCACAAAAAATATTAATCCAAAATGCAAGTAAAATTACAGTTCGATTCACTTCAAAATTTTACTGGCATAATGAAATATACATTATTTAGGAATGCATACCTAATTTAAAAGAATACTAGGAAGGATGATAAAAGTTCAAGAAAATGCTCTGGAAAAAAGAAAGAAATGTGATTGGGTGGGAAGAATTCAGAGATATTAACATTTCATTTCTTCAATTAGATGCTGGTTACAATAGTACTAGATTTATATGTTGCCTTTAAATATCAAATATATATTACATCTTTTCCTTGTTACTAATGATCTATTTCACAATAAAAAGTACCATTGCCACTCAATTATTTGTCTGCTAGAAACATCTTTTGAGACTTTGTAGGATGGTTATAGCTCTTGAGATGCACTGGCTATACTTTAAATTTGGATTTCTCAACTTCAGTACTGTTGGCATTTTGGGCTGGTCATGTTTTTATTGTTGTCGTTGTGGGAGGCTATGCTGTATGTTATAGTGTGGTTAGCAGCATCTTTACCCCCTGAATGTCCATAGTACCCCTCTTCTGAGTTTGAAAACCAAAAATGTCTTCTAACACTGCCAAGTGTGCCTTGGTGGGGACCAGGAAAAATTCCCCTGGTTGAGAACCACTGCTTCAAAGTCTTGGCTTCCCTGGTAATACTCCTATTTTTCACTAACTTCAGTACATTTGTACCATACTTTCTCACTCTCTTCATTATGTGATCGTTACTTATTAGCACAGGATGGAACATGCTGGGAATTTTTAGAAAACATTCTCTCTAACCTTTTCCAACACATTGTGTATTCAGGATACACTGGATAGTGTGACATTTGGATCCATCATTATGAGTGTCCAGGTCATCCTCGCTAACCTGAGAACAGTAAGCAACAACAGTGATTGCACCTATGTGTGGCTGTAGTTTCTCTTTTGACCCAGGGTGCAGAAAGGTCACTTCTCAAGAACAAGCTCTACATGCATGAGCAAGCTGCAAATATGGAAGTGGAAGCAAAAAAAAAAAAATACCAAGAATGATGATAGGTTCAGTGTCTGCCTAGAACAAAAGAGATAAAAAGACTAAAATAAATGCTTAGATGAAAGGTTTACTTTTCCCATAAGATTTTCAAAAGAACCTTGAGAGTTGATTACACAAACTCATGTGTTTTGAGATTTAATTAGGTAATGTCTGGGAAAAAAAAAAAGCTGAGCTCCTCAGAGAAAGATGCTATCAAAGTGACTTTTTTATTAACTCTGGTAATTTTGCAACATCTTCAACTGATGTGTATTTGCTGTTGAAGCTTGTTCATTTTGCTGCTACAAGTTAATTCTTTTAATCCTTCAGTTTAATTGGCCATTACTTGCACTAGTAAAGCTATCAGTAGGAAGATATTTTGAAGTAATAGAATACTTAAATTTCAGTTGTGTTTCTTTTTCATATAGAGGACATGGATATTCACATATATAAAACACTTCTCCTACCTCAGGATAAAAGCACATAACCCTGTAATAACTATGCTGGACAGACCTTTTCTCCTCTCTGTAGTTTCTACTGTGAGTTCCTCCCATATATTTGTTATGGTTACAATATTTGATAACTGGCAGCCCACTCCAGTGGGGGGCTTCCCAGGTGGCGCTGTGCTAAAGAATCCACCTGTCAATGCAGAAGATGCAAGAGATGTGGATTTGATCCCTGGGCTAGGAAGATTCCTCGGAGGAGGAAATGACAATCCACTCCAGTATTCTTGCCTGGAAAATCCCAAGGACCAGAGGAGCCTGGTGGGCTACAGTTCATAGGGTCACAAAAGTCAGACTTGACTGAGCACGCACACACACACAATATTTGATATAGATATTCTATAATCATTTATCTTCAACTTTTAATTTCTGCTAAGTATACAGCCTATATATGTGTGTGTGTGTGTGTATACATATATATGTGTGTGTGTCTGTGTGTGTGTGTATATATATGTGAGTAAGGGTCATCATTTGTTCATTCATTTAGGTCTTATAAGGAGTTATGAAATTAATATTATAAAAATTATATTTTTATGATTTGTAGAGATGCAGATTACACTTGTGTAATATTTCAAAATTTATACATTTCTTTTACCTTCATTAACACTATACTGATAATTACGTTAGTAGATAAAAATAAATTTCCACTGCTACCTAAATATAGATTTGAAGGTGTATGAGCCTGAGAATTTTAAATTTATTTATAAATGTCATTTGTAGCTATTTTTCTGTGAAATCTCTATTTTTGCCCTCAACCCATGTTTTTATTGAGTCAATGGCTTTATTGAACAGAAACTGTTTTCGTATACTATTGAAATTAACCCTTTGTGAGGTGTTTCCCTTTGCTTGGGAAAAGTGGTAATTATTTCAGTCCTCATGGCAATTTTATCAAGAAAGTATTAATCCCATCCTGTTAAAAATGTGGAATCTGAGTGTTAACCTACATATGCTGCTAGAAACAATGGAAGTCTACTTTGAATCTACAGTTTGATGGGATACTGAATTACTTAGTAATATGTATGTCACCTTTTATTTTCTCAAGCCTGTTATCACCTTTAATTCTGAACTTGGGAAACAATATCATGTTGTGAAACAAATTTATTTTGGACTGTCAAACTAAAGATGATATGTATCTCAGAATATTTTCCTGGAAACTTTCCCTGTTTAGATTTCTCTTCATGGCCTTTTCATTATGGAGTAAGTAAAGAATAATCTGACTCTTAAAATAATTTAAATAAAGAAGTACATAGTGAGAACCAATCTGTTAGAAAATTAGAGATATATTCTATCACTTAATTAGTGTAATATCCCTAATGGAAACTTGATATCACCTCTCACAGAAGATCAGTTATCCATGTATTTTTTACCAGAGTTGAAGCAGAAGGGAAGGAGGGAGGAAAACCTTATCATTCATTATAACTAGCCAGAAATTATAAAATTCATAAATATTATTTTGATATTTACATGAATCAATTTTACTTGATTTTTTAAAAGTTTTTTTAATGAGATAATTTACATAGAGTGTTGAAGACAAATCAGGCTTTTACAGCCTGGTCCATTTTTTCTCATGTATCTTCCCATGTAACAACTTCCCACATCAATACAACTTTTTCAGATCCCTCCTTAACCTTCCCATGTATATTGCTATTGGATATTTGCATTATCTTCAATATGGGGCTATGATGGGGACATAGGCATTAATTTAGGATGGGTTTCTGTGTAACTGGTGAGTCATCGTTGGTGTTTAGTTGCTAAGTTGTATCCAACTCTGTGTGGACCCATGAACTGTAACCAACCAGGCTCCTTTGTCCATGGGATTTTCCAGGCAAGAGTACTGGAGTGGGTTGCCATTTCCTTCTCCAGGGGATTTTCCCTAGAGGGGTAAATGTATTATTTTGCTTTAGTAAATAATGCCACATAATTTCCCAAAGTTCACTCCCAACAGTTAATCATGAGGTTACCATTTGCACTGCATTCTTTTGATTCTTGCATTTGATGTTTATGCTCATTACATTCCCCAGGTGGCTTTATACTTCCCTGGTGGCTCAGATGGTAAAGAATCTGCCTGCAGTGTGGGAGAAGTGGGTTCAATCCCTGGGTTCTGAAGTGGATTCCATGGACGGAGGAGCCTGGTGGGCTACAGTCCATGGGCTCACACGACTGAACAACTCACTCACCATTTGCACTGCATTCTTTTGATTCTTACATTTGATGTTTATGCTCTTTACATTTAAGTCATTCTAAATAGTGTGTCTTATTATCACACTATATTTTAATTTTTATTTCCTAAATGACTTATAATGTAAGCACTTTTAAATACACTACTTGGCATTCTGGGTATTTCATATAGTATTTGATTAAGAGTTGCTAACTAAAAAACATGGCTGAATGTCTCCATATTGATTTCCAAGAATGTTTAAATACATTTGTATATGTGAGTCCTTTATATTTTGTTTTCTATACTATTTGCCAATTTTACATGATACCACTTAGATATTTTTTAATTTTAATGAAATCCAATTAATTTGTTCTATTTATGAAATACTTGTTTACCCAAGGCCATCAAGATAGTTTCCTATAGTTTCTGCTCGAAGTTTCATTATTTTATCTTTCATATTTAGGTTTATGAACTGTCTCACATTATTTGTGTATGCATATGGTTCATTTCAAGGTAGAGTTGATTTTTTCCCAGATACCCACTTGATCCAACAATTTATTTTGAAAAGACCCTTTTGTTACTGAATTGTTGTGATACTTCTGGGAAATTATAGGTGACTGTATGTGTAAAGGCCAACCTCTGATCTCTCTATTCTGTTCCAGTGGTCTAATTATTAATTCTTGCACCAAGACCACATAACAATTAATATAGCTTCTTGGTGAATCTTGAACCCTAGTATAAGCCCTGCAGCTTTACAATGTAAAGAGATTTAGATTTAAAGAAATCTCTTTAAAGATTTCTTCCCTGATAGGTAAAGAATCCACCTGCAATGCAGGAGACCCCGGTTCGATCCCTGGGTAGGGAAGATCCCCTGCAGAAGGGATAGGCTACCCACTCCACTATTCTTGGGCTTCCCTGCTGGCTTGGCTGGTGAAGAATCTGCCTTCAATGCGGGAGACCTGCGTTCGATCCTTGGATTGGGAAGACTCCCTGGAGAAGGGAAAGGCTATCCACCCCAGTATTCTGACCTGGAGAATTCCACTGGACTAGATAGTCCAAAGAGTTGGAGAGTCGCAAAGAGTCGGACATGACTGAGGGGCTTTCACTTTCACTTTAAAGATTGCAGTGGAACTCTAGATACTTTGAATTTTTGCATTAATTTTAGAATTAAATTTTCAGTTTCCACATTAACAAGAACTGCAGCTACAATAAAAACAAAACAACTGACATTTTAATTGGGACTGCATTGAATTTATAGATCAGTTAAGAGATAATTAACTTCTTAACATTATCCTGACTCATGAACATGTTCTATTTCTCTATTTTTGTCGTCTTTATTTTCCTGCAATAATCATTTAGTAATTGTCATTTTTATATTCTTATAATACTCCATTATACTTATTCCACAAACATTTGACACTTGTGGTATCTTTTATTTTGGTCTTTTCCCTTAATTTCCTGATAATTTGTTTCTGGAATATAAATATGTTCATTATTTTTGTACTTTGACCTTGTTTCCAGTAAATTTGTTAAGTTCATTTAGTTCTAATTGTTCACAGATTCTTCTGAAAATAAAATGTTTTGCTTTTTGTTTCAGATCCTTGCATTTTATGTTTCTTTTTTTATTGCACTGGCTAGAACCTTCAGCATGTTAAATAGATGTGGCTGTATTGCATATTCTTGTCTCATTTCCAACCTCAGAGGGAAAGCATTCAGTATTTCACCATTAAATACGCTATTACTTATACATGTTTTAGTAGGTATGTTCTATCATAGTGAAGAAGCTTCTTTATATTCCTAGCATTTTAAAAGTTTTTAGCATGATTAGGTATTAAATGTTATGATTTTTTTGCACCTACTAAAATAATCCTATGATTCTTTTTACTGTATTGATATGATATTGTATCAATCTTGACTGATAATTTGTAAATCACATCCTTAACTGAAAAAAACATCAGAGAGATTATAATATGCAAATAATATCTGTCAGATAATATAAAAAGCTAGAAAAATACTGTTGTAAATTCCCATAAAATCCCCAATGTTTTGTGACAGTGTTTTAGTCATACAAGTATTAATTATTTGGGAGATAGTCATCTATATGGGATTTTTAATCAGAACTGTAAATAATTTATATACAATACCTTGTCACTTGGTAGGCAAGCAAAAAGTAGAAACTGTATAATGAGTTTCAGGCATAAGAAACAGTGGAAACTGTATGATGAGTTATGAGGTCTGGCATTTTAAAACATACTGATTTTTGTAGATTAGAAGCCATTTGAATTTAAGCTGCAAGGGTGTGACATATTTTTGAAAATATGGACTTTGCTTTTGTTTTTTGCTTTATTTGCACTGGCCATCCCAAATCCTGAGAGGGTGTCCAGAAGATTGCTCAAGAAAAGTACAGGGAATGACAGAATGAACAAATTGATGAAGGAAGTCCTTGAAATTTATAATTGGGGAAATCAGGAAATGGCAACAATGTCATATTCTAGATCAATGATGAAAGCATAGACATGTAATATATGCTGTCTTTTTTGCTATGTTGTGTCAGAGAGGCAATTTTGATATGATTTAGCAATTGCATGACATGGAGATTAAATGGAAAAGAAAACAATTTGAAGGAAAGTGAAAAGCAGATTATGTTACTGCTTCTGAACTTGGGGAACTGATATATAAGGATAATAGAGAAGCAGGTAATTGATGTGTTTAAATGAGAGATTATTAAATCTGGTATTTTAAAGTGTACAAGGAAATGGGCATAAATGAACGGATAAAATGGCGTGAACTCATTTCATATTACTGTATGTGCCTTTAGTTTTAAATTGCAACTTAAGGTCCTTTGCACAAGGCCCTAGTAACAATGAGGAGCCCAGAAATGCAAATATCAGGAAAGCAAGACAAAAATCTTAGTAGGTCCCACTTTTCATAAACTTTACATCAAATATGATGGCTAAATGGAGTGAAGGGAGGTTGAGTTGCTTTAGGACAGATGTAAAAGAATGTTTTTGACAGTAAGTGTATTGTGAGATAGGGGCTTGTATTTGGGAGAAGTATTTAATTCTAGGAATTTAGGGGGACTAGGATTGGGACCAGAGAAGAGGACGTACGTCACTGGATGCTGATGGTTGACTAAAGTATAAGGGAGAGAAACAAAGGGAATGGACTTCATGTTGGTTCTTTCTAATTTATACATCTTTTCTTTTTTTCTTTTCAGAGTAGAGGAAGCAGGTAGGGTTGTTGTCCATAATTCCTGAGTATATCAGTATTTACTGAGCACCTTCTCTATACCAGAAACTGCTATAGATTCCAGGATTTTAGCAGCGAGGAAGAGATACAAGGTCTCCTGTTTTTGAGAGAAAAGAAAAAGTAAGAAATTCAAGATAAATACATGAGCAGGATAATTTCTGAATGAATGATGCTATAGCAGGATTAACAGGGTGATGCTAGAGAGACTGACAGTTAAGAACTACTTTAGTTTGGGCAATCAAGGGATGTTTTTCTGAAAATATGACCTTTACGATGAAACATGAGTAGTCAACCATACAATGATTTGGGAAAAGAGTGTTCCAGGCAAAGCAAAAAGTTCAAGAGCACTTAAGCATTGTTTAGGGACCAAAAGAAATCCAGTGTATCTGACAAAGCATGAAATCAGCCAATCAGCATGGAATGAATTTGTAAGCTACAGACAGATCCCATAGGGCATTTAGAATATTGGAAAGAGTTGGAATCCTAAATTAAAGAGAAAATTATTGGAAGGCAGAAAGTGAAATAATTCCAGTTTGCATTTTAGGAGGCATCTGACTGCCTTGTGGAGAATGCAGAAGTGGAAGTAGGGTACTTTAGGCAATTGTAGTAGTGTGTAAGTCTGTGCTTAGTCATGTATAGCTCATTGTGACCCTATTGACTGTAGCCTGCCAGGTTCCTCTGTCCATGGGATTTCCCAGGCAAGAATATTGGAGTGGATGCCATTTTCTCCTCCAGGGGATATTCCAGACCCAGGGATAGAATCTGAGTCTCCTGTATCTGGCAGGCGGATTCACTACTACTGAGCCCCCGATGAGACATAATGATGAATTGACTAAAGCAGTAACAAAACATGCTGGTACTATTGTGATATATATTAACTATGAATTCAGTTATCTATGAGGTAGGGTGGGAAGTGTTTACAAAAAGGAAAGTCTTTTATTTTTTTTTTTCCATTATTAGTTGGAGGCTAATTACTTCACAACATTTCAGTGGGTTTTGTCATACATTGCCATGAATCAGCCATGGAGTTACATGTATTCCCCATCCCGATCCCTTTTTTAATGACAGTGTGTGTGTGTGTGTGTGTGTGTGTGTGTGTGTGTGTGTATGTGTGTGTGTGTACACATATGGGCTTCCCTGGTGGCACACTTCTAATGCAGGAGATGTGAGAGATGTGGGTTCAATCCCTGGATCAGGATGATCCCCCAGAGTAGGAAGTGGCAACCTGCCCCAAAATTTTTACCTCGAAAATTCCATGGACAGAGGAGTATGTCATGCTAAGTCCATGAATTAGCAAAGAGTCAAACAGGACTAGGAACTGAATACACACACACACAGATATATATATATATATATGTATCCCTGGTACAGATAGTTTGATAATATATTAAGAGTTTTAAAAGTTGTTTAAAGAAATAAAAGAGCTAGCTTTGCTTTTACTTTTCTTGTGTGTGTAATACATTTCTGTCTGACATTGTTCATAAACGAAATAAGTAATCCTGAAAGTAATAGAAGTATTGTTTTCTTTTTGAGAGATTCGTGAGGTTGTTTTTACACTGACCTAGGGAGCCATTGTTGAAATTAAAAACCTCATTTTCTCATAACTGACGTCTCGGTGAAGGGCCAAGTGTTCCTGACATAAAATTAGATGAGTTTATTGAGCATTCTCCCTTTAGGGTCTTATTTACTCCATTTTTGATTGTGTCTGCTTTTCAAACTTTCCCGTTAGTGGCTCTGAAATTCAGCCTCTTGAGATTTGCATTTATTGTATTTTTATGTTGATCTCTCTAATGAACATGGAAATTAAACTAATCAGGATATGGAAGTTTGTTTCTTTTTTACCTGTGATTTCCTTCTGGTAGTTACTTTTTATGTGCACGCATATGACCTGCCTACCATTGTAAAGTGGGATAAGCACTGAGAACAATGATCCATTTGTGTTCACATTTACATAGCCTGCCTACAGTTTTGTGCAAAAGCGTGCATATCAAAATTCCTGCACATAATCCAGTATGAATAATCTATCTAGTTAATTTTCCTACTTGTGTTAGTTTGCTAGGGTTTCCATAACAGAAACTAAAGACTGAGTGACTTAAACCACAGAGATTCATCTCCCAGCACTTTTGGAGGCTATAGCTTTCAGAGGCCAGCAGGCTTGGTTTCTCTGCAACCTCTCTCCTTGGCTTGCGGATGGCTACTCTTTTGATGCCTCTTCACCTGGTCTTTTTTCCTCCGAGCACAGGCATCCCCAGTGTCTGTGTGTCCTAATCTCTGTTGCATAAAGACAACAAGCCTCATTTAATTTCATCACCTCTTTATAGGTGCAGTATTTAAATACGTTTGCTCTCTGAAATACAGGGTTAGAGCTTTAACAGATGAATTGGAGAGGGATACA
Organism: Cervus elaphus; assembly: GCF_910594005.1. NCBI lineage: Eukaryota > Metazoa > Chordata > Mammalia > Artiodactyla > Cervidae > Cervus > Cervus elaphus. Next base: position 29,879,680 of record NC_057842.1, on the reverse strand, counting down.
GTTTAGCCCATAATCCCACTGAAAATGGAATGAAACAAGTTGACATTGTAAAATCTCTAAAGTTCTAAAATCAGTAGGGTGAAGTTAGGCACTCAGCTTTAACAGGAAACATTCACTATTTTGTTGTCGCCCTATCCACACAGGCAGAGCACCTCTGGATGTAACCCCAAGACTAGCCCATTTGACATTTAAATCTCTTTGACAAATAAGAGCATGCAATACCCATCCCACTGGACAAGACAAAACTTAGTTTCATTGAGGATTTGTAGTCCAGAACCCATTCTCACTTGGCAGATCTTCATATTATATAGAACTAGCTCATTAGATACAACTTTAACAGCTATTATAGTAAGTGCTCAATCCTGTGTTTGAAAGAAGCTTATGCTTTGGAGGTCATAGAGACCTGACCCCCATTTAGTTGATTCTAAGCACAATTTTGCTCATCTGTGTAATACAGTTATTAGTAGATACCTCACTGGGTTTTGATGAGGATTAATGGAGATGACATAGATGTCAATCCTGGCACACATGTGTATTCTTCATAGATTTTAGGGTAATTGGGATGCACAGATACGATAAATTGCTATCTTTTACTCAATCACTCACTCCTAATTTAGTTTCCCCTATAGATGTTTCTGGAGAAGGACATGGCAACTCACTCCAGTACTCTTACCTGGAAAATCTCATGGACGGAGTGATCTGGTAAGCTACAGTCCATGGGGTCTCAAAGAGTCAGCCATGACTGAGCGACTTCACTTTCACGCATTGGAGAAGGAAATGGCAACCCACTCCAGTGTTCTTGCCTGGAGAATCCCAGGGACAGAGGAGCCTGGTGGGCTGCCGTCTATGGGGTTGCACAGAGTCGGACACGACTGAAGTGACTTAGCAGCAGCAGCCTAGATATTTCCATAATTTGTTTGCCCATTAAACTTAATAATCCAGAAGGACCTCATGTCTTTACTATGGGCTTCCCTGCTGGCTCAGACAGTAAAGAATCGGCCTGCAATGCAGGAGACCTGGGTTCAATCCCTGGATTGGGAAGATCCCCTGGAGAAGGGAATGGCTACCTACTCCAGTATTCTTGCTTGGAAAATTCCACGGTCAGAGGAGCCTGGCAGGCTATACAGTCCATGGGGTTGCAAAGAGCTGGACACAACTGAGCAACTAACACTTTCATGTCTTTACTAGAAGATATAGCAAGGCTCAGGGTAACAAGGGCCTTCAGGAGTTTGTTAAATTTGTCTTAAGTCCACTGTATACAAACAGTGGTAGATGAACATCCTTATGTATTAATCATTTAGTGTCCAACCTGAAGAAAAAGTTTGATTGTTACAGGCTGTGATAAAACTGTTACAGGTTTTGTTTGAGGGACACTCAAACCCAAGTCAACTAATATCTATAGTAGTGGCTTAAACGGTGCATTGTTTTTGCCAGTTCTTAGAAATGCCTGCACTCAGAGAGTTGCATATATTTGGCAGTTAAATGGATGGAAGAAATTGAGTCATGTCAAGTTTGAATAATGAACTCCCCTGTTGGTCTTAGAATGGTGAAATCATCAAAATTGAGGGACTAAGAAACGTAATTTGAAGTGACCTCAGAAAACTCAAGAGTAAGAGACTATATTTACTTCAGATTATGGTTATTTGGATATTTCCGACAGCAAATCATGCCTATGGAAGAAAAACGTAAACAAATCTGGACCATGCGAGATACCTGAGCAGGCTCTGGAGCTGCAAACACTAAACCAAAGCCTTGATAATGGCGGGAGAGTATTCTGTGGTCCTCAGCCAGCCAGTGTTTGCCTTCCCCCTATTCTCCCGTACTACTTCATCTTGAAGCCATCATGGGAGTTGGGGCTTGGCAAAGATGCTTATTCTAACTAAGCAATGAGTCTCATTTGGCAGGGGGAAGGGAACATAAACACTAGATTGTGTATCCCATCAGAGTACAATCAGGAAAAGTGTCTTCCTTCAAGATAATATACCTAGTGGGAAATCTATTCAGTTGGGCGAGGTGATGTGCAGCGAAAAAGGCACAGAGCTGTAGGGCAGAAAAATAAGCCCTCACTTTATCTGCTCAGCAGTCTCTTCTCTTTCACTCTAAGCACTAAGAGCAGCAATCTCTTCTCAATGTCACTGATGCTCAAGCCAAGACCCAATCGCTCCCAAGTGCACTTGCTGTATTGCAAGCTATCAAGAGGCTACAAGAGTAATTCTAGTGCAAAACAGATTCAAATTGTCTTTTTGAACAGCTATATTTGGGGATAATGCTATTTCTCACATGAAATACATGTATTGATACATGTTACATGTTGTATATATGCATATATATTAAACTGGGCTTCTGAATACATTTCTACTTTATGTACAAGTTAAATGTTCATTTAAAATCAAAGTGTATGTACATATCCTACATAGACACCAAAATGACTGCATTTGGTTAATTAAAACAAAGGATAGCAGTTTTATTTTGTTGATTCTAAACTAACAATACTAGGAATTGTTTCAGGAGAAGAGAAATTTATGTAAGTATCTCTATTATGTATTAGAAATGTTTTTATGGGTGTTTAGGGAACATCTGAAATTTCAAATTTATGATTCAAACTGCAATGAAATTTTAATTTTATCTATAAGGTATCTGCTTTCCCATAAGAGTTTCACATGAACAGATAAAAGCTCCTTTTTTGAATTTCAAGTTGCAGTTGTTCTCTGATACAAGTCAGACTGGCTCTCTTAAATTTAAAGTTTCTATATATTGATTATTAATTGAACTCTTTATTCACAGTTTTAACTTACACGAAATGGGATTGTCTTTGAAAGGGCTGCTGAAAGTTGTTCTTATATTAAATCACAAATGATCACATTAATAGAAAATGAATCCAAAAGCAAGCGAACTTTATCTTTTAAAATGTCTGCTATTTTAATGACATTTTAAATGTATTTTAATGATAATACTCATCACATTAGGAATACCAATGACACCAAGGTTTTCACTTTATAAATTGAAACCTAAAGTTTAAAGTAATTGAAATATTGAAAAGTAAGCATGAGCAGGATATGTTTTATGCAAATATCAGCTTTCAGAACATATTGCTGTGATTTAGACTTTAAAATTCTTTGAAGTTTAAGAGGGACTTTAGTTTGTTGGGATAGCCTTAGAATATAAAAATCATATTCTAAATTTCTTTTATCTTGGGGGGTGGTCAGAGAGATCTGATGTTAAATCCTAGTTGTACCACTTACTTGATTTCAAGCAGGTCTGATAATGCTTTAGGCATGCTGACACCCTGATATTGGTCTAAGGTTATGGGGGATTAGTTGAGATGACACAAGGTACTGACAGACATAGGAAGCTCACCGCAGGAATAAAGATGATTAGAATGGGACGCTGGAGAGCTGCTGTCTTTAACCTGATTTGTTATCCACTTATAGTTCAACTTCTTTTGGATCTTTCTACTTTTGTGACATCAAAAATTAGATACTCATTGAATGAGATAGTGTTAAATATGAATGAAGGATTTTTTGCTTTTGTTGTTGTTATTGTTCAGTCACTAAATCGTGTCTGACTCTTTGTTGACCCCATGAACAACAGCACTCCAGGCTCGGCTAGCCTTCACCATCTCCTGGAGTTTGCTCAGATGCAAGTCCATTGAATCAGTGATGGTGTCTAACCATCTCATCCTCTATTGCCCCCTTCTCCTGTCCTCAGTCTTTCCCAGCATCAGGGTCTTTTCCAAAGAGCAGGCTCTTCGCATAAGATGGACAAAGTCTTGGAGCTTCAGCTTTAGCAACAGTCCTTCCAATGAATGTTTAGGGTTGATTTCCTTTAGGATTGACTGGTTTGATTTCCTTGCTGTCCAAGGGGACTCTCAAGAGTCTTCTCCAGCACCACAATTTGAAAGCATCGATTCTTCAGTGCTCAGCCTTATTTATGGACCAATTTTCCCATCAGTACATGACTACTGGGAAAACCATATATTTGAGTATACAGACCACTGTCTGCAAAGAGATGTCTCTGCTTTTTAACACTCTGTCTAGGTTTGTCATAGCTTTCCTTCCGAGGAGCAAGTGTCTGTGGATGTCATGGCTGCAGTCACCATCTACAGTGATTTGGGAGCCCATGAAAGTAAAATCTGTTACTGCTTCCACTTGATCCCCATCTATTTGCCGTGGAGTGATGGGACCAGATGCCATGATCTTAGTTTTGTTTTGTTTTGTTTTTTTTAATTTTAAGTCAGCTTTTTCACTCTCTTCTTTCAACCTCATCAAGAGGCTCTTTAGTGCCTCCTCACTTTCTGCCATTAGAGTGGTGTCATCTGTATGTCTGAGGTTATTGATATTCCTCCTGGCAATCTTGATTCCAGCTTGTGATTCATCCAGCATGACATTATGCATGATGTGCTATGCATATAAGTTAAATAAGCAGGGTGACCGTGTTCAGCCTTGTTGTACTCCTTTCCCAATTTTGAACCATCAATTGTTCCATGTCCAATTCTAATTGTTGCTTCTTGACCCTCAAACAGGTTTCTCAGGAGACAGGTAAGGTGGTCTGGTACTCTCATCTGTTTAAGAACTTTCCACAATTTATTTTGATCCACACAGTCAAAAACTTTAGTCAATGAAGCAGAAGTAGATGTGTTTTTCTGGAACTCCCTTGCTTTCCCCATGATCCAAAAATGTTGGCAATTTGGTCTCTGGTTCCTCTGCCTTTTCAAAACCCAGTTTGTACATCTGGAATTTCTCATACTGCAGAAGCCTAGCTTGAAGGATTTTTATGTTTTTACAACAGGAAAAGAAAAATGCTACAGATAAGGTAAAATATAGACTAGTTGAACTGTGCATGTGTATTACATAAGAAGAAGTAGAATTTATTCTGAATGCCACCTGTAAATACTATCTCACTTTTCCCCAACTATTCACACATTTTAGTTCAAGAATGTTTATGACACTTGGAAGCCTAAAGTTCATTTCTGAGTAAGACAGGTGATGAATGTTGATCACAAACTCAAAATCACTGTGGGCCAGATAGTTTGCATAAAGAAGTCCTGCTAGAAGAAGCCATAGAAAGTAAAGGCCAAACCCTGGGCCAGCCACTGTCTGTGGCCTGCCAGTTTACAAGCTTCTGAGTGGCTTTTAGGAATCTAAGTAATATAGTACCTTTTCTTAATAATCTTTTACATTTAATCAGCTAATACGGTAATACTTCCCTAGACATGAAATTCTTTTAGGCAAAATTCCAATGCATATGAAATTATTGTTTATGTAGGAATATTCTTAGTCTAGTAGAAATTTCACCGTGTTGCAGCTGCATACTGTCTAGGTTATCAGTTCAGTCATTTCAGTCACTCAGTTATGTTTGACTCTCTGCAACCCCATGAACTACAGCACACCAGGCTTCCTTGTCCATCACCAACTCCCAGAGCTTGCTCAAACTCATGTCCATCGAGTCAGTGATGCTAGCCAACCATCTCACCCTCTGTCATCCCCGTCTCCTCTGTCTAGGTTATAGTAGCCTGGTTTTCTGATTCTACCTGTGTTAAACAGTTGCTTCCTAAAATGTTGATCACATTTATAAATCAAATAAGGCTGCCCTGGTGGCTCAGATGATTAAGAATCTGCCTGCAGTGCAGGAGGCCTGGGTTCAATCCCTGGGTTGGGAAGATCCCCTAGAGGAGGTCATGTCAACCCACTCCAGTATTCTTGCCTGGAGAATCCCCATGGACAGAGGAGCCTGGAGGGCTGCAGTCTATGGGGTCGCAAAGAGTCGGACAAAACTGAGCGACTAAGCCCACCCAGCACATACATCAAACAGAGTATGCTGTCTTTGATCTTTACACTGTTAACATTGTAATGCTGGTTGATGCTTGGAAATCACATACTCATTGATACAAAATACTAATTAATCTGTTTGAATTAGACTAATTAGAATTTGACTCCTAAATATATTTAAAAAAATAATAAAACAACGAAATGATTCTCCCCTGCGCTCACCCAGGAAAGAAATGTACACTAATTAGAAGTCAAGCTAAAATAAAAGTTTCTGGTAAACATGCTTGAAGTATAATGAACAGTGTTACTTGATATTTGTTTGTGAATCTAAAATGCATCCATAAGATATGTATTAAACAGTCAGTTTTGCAAAAGGCCAACAAGAATATTGACTGCTATTCTTTTTACTACTGTATATTTTTGTAAGTATTAAAGGAGCCAAGAATTTTCACTATATTTCTAACTACGATACGCCAAAGATTTTCAATATAATTGTTTTAAATAGCAAAATATTCTGACAATAACTTTTCACATTTATAACTTGTTTAAATGGTAAGATACTTGTCTTTTATGTTCATTTTTTAAAAGTTACTCTCATAAAGCTATGTTCTATATAATTACTATATCTAGTGAATTTTTTTTGAGGACCCATTACATTGAAGAAATTTTGGTCATATTGAGGATAATCTTAAAAGGAGAAACAAGTAATTAAAGGAATGGGAAGTAGAATCTGTGAGTGAAGATTAAAGGGGCACAGAGTTATTTAGTTTGGAGAGAGATGAAAATGATCCTCAGTTACAAGATAGCTTTAATACTAAAGGGAACAAAAAAAGTCTCCATTTATACAATTGATGGATTAAGGTAAAATGAGCTGGAAATTGAAGGGAGACAAATAGGATAATCAGCTACTGTAAACAAACTCAAAATCACTAAGCATGAGTGACTGATTCTTTAGTCCTGCTTCTGCTTCTTTGATTCAAGCACCACCCCGTAGTACTTGGATTTTTATTTTTTTAAATTCCTTTCTACCTATACAAAGTAATGGATATAAAAAGTTTTGTAAAGGGATTTTTTGAAAACTCCCAATAGAGATGAAATAATAGAAAATGTTTTAACAGTTATTTTAGTGCATTTCTTTTCAATACTTCAAATGAACTTTGTAAGTAAACTCTTGACACGCATTCATGTTATACCATGAAATCAGAAACCCTAGGATAAAACGGTCTATGTCCCAGGGACACTACAGCAAACACACAGGATCACTCTAGATTTTAAACAAAATTTTCAAGGAAAATAGTTATGCTCAACACCTCTGAGATGTCACAATCTCCAGAGTTCAGATTTATAACATAGGAGCAGAGAAATTCCTTTTGACAATATTACGGTTTTGAGAAAGTGGATTTTCAGTTGTTTCTGTGTTAAAAGGGCTTCCCTGACAGCTCAGTTGGTAAAGAATCCAGCTGCAATGCAGAAGACCCCGGTTTGATTCCTGGGTTGGGAAGATCTGCTGGAAAAGGGCTGGGCTACCCACTCCGCTTTTCTTGGGCTTCCTGGTGGTTCAGCTGGTAAAGAATCTGCCTGCAATGCAGGAGACTGTTCCATCCCTGGGCTGGGAAGATCCCCTGGAGAAGGGAAAGGCTACTCACTCCAGTATTTTGGCCTGGAGAATTCCATGGACTGTATAGTCCATGGAGTCGCAAAGAGTCAGGTATGACTGAGTGACTTTCACTTACAATTCAATGTGATAAAAAGCAAGTACCAAGGGAAAATGAGTGTGGAATGCACTATAATGCTGGTGGTGTCTAATCTGATTTCAAGGTTTAAGAAACTGCACAGCTCCCACTAGGCACACATATATTATTAGTGAACAGTTGTCGTTATTTAGGAACAAGGTAAAACATACTATTTTTTCTTTCATTCATGTGCTTTTTTTTTTTTCAAATGACTGCTTAGGGTTAGCCCATAATTATTTGTGATGTTGTTAGGACTTAACTTCTTATTCAACTGAATTGTTAGATTTTTTTTTTTTAATTTATCAGATGCAGTGAAAAAAATTATAAATCACAAAGATCACTGTGAAACCAAGAAATTGAGACTACCTATTTAAATTTGATTTTGTTTTAAAGATACAGTGTACACAATCTTCATAATTTGCCTACTTTAATAAAAGAATAAGTTGAACTCAATTATCATAAATTTGTGGAACAGTGTTAGATTTAAGGTGATGAATTAATTACTACTTTAAATGAGTTCCGTGGTCATAATGTGCTCTTTCCTAGTCAGTTTGTGGAGTTTTGAAGATATCTCTTATTAATCATCATTAATGTCTTGCAAACTCTGGATTCCTTTATTATTTCTTTAAAGCCAAGAACCTCATAAATGGAGAATCGATGATAGTCGATGTCCTATGTGCATAGCTCTTATCTTTATGGTATTGGCAACAGAGCAGTTATTGTGGCCTTATAAACTCTGCAGTAGTTTGAAAATTTTTTTTAAATGGGCTTTTAGATATATCAAGAAGCTTTGTTTAACATTTTTATTTTCAAATTACGAATGGAATTTCCCTAGAGGAAAAACTAGAATCAATAATTATAGGTTTAATAAAATGTTGCTAATAGGCAGGAATATTTAATTCTAAATTAAAATTTCCAATAGGGAGAAGATATGAAGGGATGCAATTCTACAGTTTATTCAATTTGTCCTTTTGTTACATATTCCTAGTATGTTGGGGTGTTTGAAATTATAAGCTAGTAAAATGTAGCCTCCAGCTCTCAAAGTCAGTTTGTATGTTTTTACTTCAATGATATGTTGCAGGTTTATTTATTTAATTTTGGCCTCCTGAAAGATTGCAGGGTAATATTAAAGCGCATGTGTCTATAGAGATGCCTTCCTAAGCATTTCTTTCTCTTTTGAGAATCATAGTTCTATATGGGGCTCACAGGAAAATCGAGCATTTATTCTGCCTCAATGCCAAATTACTTGTCATTACATTTGATTCAGAGGTGAAGAGTTTGAAGAGAAATGTAATTAGTATTTACCCTGTCTTATTTATGCAAATTGAACATTTAAAGATTTTAATAATAACACATAAGATTGTATTGCCTCATAGTCAGGCTAAGTCATTGTTGCCATGTATACTTGCCATAATTTTCTGTGAAACCTGATTGGGGAACTGGGAACCTAATTACCCAGAGTAGATCACAGGCAGCTGACTAGTACAGGTGCTGTCAGAATAATCCAGTTTTAAATTTCTCAAAGTGGTTCGACATTGTGGGTGTTGTGACTGCAATAGAGTTATTTTAGCTTATTATTTTATCCTAGCTTAAATCAAGGTTCAGAATTACATAACAGTGTGGTTAATAATACAGTTGCATGTATACTGAATTTTAAAGAGAACTTTTTTCACTATGTATGAAATATTAAAAAGTTAACATTATCTGTAACCCATTGATAATTGTAATTTCTTACATAAAAAATTAAATAATACATATAACTGTTAGCGTCTGTTTTTTAAAAATTAATCAATTTATTTTAATTGGAGGCTAATTACTTTATAATATTGTGATGATTTTTTGCCATACATTGACATGAGTCAGCCATGGGTGTACAATTTGTTATTGTACCTTAAGAATTATATAGTTATTTATTATAAAACATTTTTGAATAATATGCATTTCATAGATACTGCCTACTTTCTGACCAGTTAGATTTATTCAGATCTAAGTATTGTGAAATTAGGCCTGATTCAAACATTTTGAAATCAAAATGAAAAAAGTATTAACAGCTTCTTGTAAGTTTTATTCAGTGTATTCAACATAATTTCCTTTGTAGCCTTGTTATTTGAAAGGTGGAGGGATTTCCTGGAAGAATGGGGACTCAGCCAAATTAGTTTCAAAGTTTGAGCTTTTACCTCTTCTTCTTGAGTTACTGTCCTTCCTATAAATTCTCATCTGGTTTCTTTCCTCTTTTCACTCAGATTTCCACTCAAATATGACCTTCTCCTACATTATCATCTAATAGTTTCTACTCCTTTCTTTGCACCCCATCATTTTAAAGTGCTTAATTGTTCCCTGATAAAGCTATTTGGCATTATTTAAATGTTTTCTAATTGTTGTTTATTTTTCTTTTGTGCAACTCTCCATAATCTCAGGGGAACAAGAACTTTGTCTTGTTCAGTACACCTGGAACACTAGACTTTCTAAAATACTTTTTGAATGAATGAAAAAAAAAGAGGGGATGCTATGTCATTTCCATATACACTTTCTTTACTTAGCCTAACTTGAATTTATCTCCACTAAGTAGAAAATGTGCAGGGAGAAATATCTCTAGTATGTGGCCACAAAATGTCTGACCAGACAAAACCATTACATTTAATAGCTTGAGTTGGACAATGAAAAGGTGTAGTAGCTCATTATAGAACGTTTTCCTGTATCACATCTTGCTTACACAGTGAGCGGATTTTATCTTAAATGAGATCTGTAGCTTCTCAGATTCTATGAAATCCTTTGATATTTTCCGTAAATAGAGTGAATTTGCCTGTAAAGAAGCCACAGATTATGAGCAGTATATGCATTTAGACCATAGAAATATGATGGCAAGAGAGCAATAAGAGTTTTAGTTCCATACCTTTAATATACCTAAGACTGTTTATGGGTTTCCATGGTGATTCAGATGATAAAGAATCTGCTTGCAAAGCAGGAGACCTGGGCTCAATCCTTGGGTTGAGAAGATCCCCTGGAGAAGGGAATGGCTACCTACTCCAGTGTTCTTGCCTGAAGGTTTCCGTGGACAGAGGAGCCTGGCGGGCAACAGTCCATGGGGTTGCAAGCGTCAGACATGACTGAATTAATACTTTCACCTTTTTTTTTTTTCCCCAGATTGTTTATACCTAGCTAAACTAATTTGGTCACATATTTCGTCTCTTTCAAATAAAGCATTTGCTGATAGAACTAACCACAATGAACTCATAAGTACTTTGTAAGCTTTTCTTAACTCAAAGCTAAGCTTTGCCAATGTTGAAGGAAATTTGGTGTAATTTCTTTGGAAGCTTTGTCAAAATCTTAAAGAAAAACACTAGTCAGACATATTTTTAAGTGAAGCTTGATTTATGTCAGAAACATAAAAATAATAAAATGACTACCACTAGATTAGCATTTTGCCATTAAATGTAGGTCTTTCAGATTTCCTACAACCTTATCTATATCACTGATTACCATGCCTTTTTATAGGCATTTTGTCTAGAAACTTTTTATTTATTTATTTTATCTTGAGAGTTAATTCTGTTGTCAGAAGCCCACTGAGATTTTCCCATGGGTTCTGCTTTTTAGCATATCATTCTAATTTTAAAGTTTTAGCACATAGGAGATTTTCATCTCTTCATTTTAGTCATGGTAATTTGAAGTGAAATGGAGGGGTCTGACATAAGAATAAAACAAAGGATTAAAGAGTTTATTTCCATAGTTTATTGAAGCCTTTTGTAGAGTAACTTTTTCCTTTTTCTAATATGATGGACTTTTTTTCAGGCAATTAGAACACTAAGATATTTGTCTTAGTACTACTAATAAAACAGTGTTTTGTTTTTTTTTTTTTGACCAATGATAGGACCAATGTTATTTGAGAAATTGAACATACTTTTGGATTAGAGAACACAGAGTTTAATATTTTCTGTTGAATACCTTAAGTAGTATGTACTGGGTTTTTAAAAATTGTGCTGTGGAATCCATTAGTGGATCTTGAAATTAATATACCAAAACCTATATTTTTTTAGGTGAAATAGAATGGAATGGAGAATATGATAGGAGACAATAACATAGAGCAGAACACTGGAATAGGGTAAATAGCATATCCTGGTTGCAGACTACACCATATTTCTTGTGGGTAGACGTCAAAAACATTCAAAAGCCTATGAGAATCTGCACAAGTTTGTAGAGTCATTGCTTGGTTTCCTTTTGATATATTAGATTTGCTTTGAATTCAGTCCAAGTTTTTACTTGAGATTTGAAATGTATGTGTGTATAGCAATCTGGTTTTCACTTACTTACTAGAGTTCAAAGCACTTATAAACATTGTCTTGATTTAAACATGCATAAGTCAGTTTCTGTTGTCTAATACCTAATATGGGAAGAGTTTGAATGCAACAGAAGTTGGCTGAAACTTTGAGTCTTTATGTTGCACACGTGAGCAAGATTGCTTCTTCTAAATACACTTTTGGAATTACCTCCAAATACTCTCAAAACTTTTTGGTTAAATGGCTAAGTGACAATTAATTTAGCTCAAACCATTAATTGATTGTATAACTCAAGTGGAATATTATTGGAACTTATGTAACATCTCCTCTAAAACTCTGTTTAAATTGATGCCAGTCTAGTCCCCCATGACATATTTCCTGTTTTCTAATTGCATGATGTAAAACACATATACAGTTGGGAATCTCTTGCTTTCATAGAAGCATGACTGGCCTATGAAATATAATCAATTAAACGTTATTGGGTTGCTTCTTAATGTTATTTAACGTCAACTTTGTTCTATGCATTCATTTTAACATATATTATCGTACATTATATTCATTTAACATGCATTTAGCATGCAAATGTTTATATTAGCATACACAATATAGTAAGTCCATACGAACTTTCAAGTTGCAAACTTTCAAAGATACGAACATGCCTTCCATGAACATCAGGCGTGAGTGAAATTACAGCTTGCCCTCTGTCTCCTTTTGCTAACAATCCTTCAGCTCTGCCATCTCCCAGCTCCTCTCTCTCCTCCAGTCAGGAACTCCTTTTTCCTCGTCATTTGATGCCAGCCCCTGTATGCCAACTGTTGTACTTTACCACTGTACTTTGCAAGGTACTATATTCTAATGTTAAAAATGTTTTCTTAGTTTTGTTTGTTTTTATGTATTTGTGTGAAAAGAATTATAAGCCTGGTGTAGTACAGTGGTATATAGCTGCTTGTGTTAATTGGGTGCCTACACTAACTCATTCATATGTAGGGGACTTAATGCGTATGTTACGTACATTACATTTAACACATGCCTGGGAGTTTCACTAGAAATGCTTTTATTTTTCACTCTCTAGTAACTTTAAGCTAATATTTTAATTGCAGTTATAAAGTGAAGTAAGCTATCCCTGCCTCAAAACTCCTGCTTATGAAGATTAAATGTCATAAAAAATTGAGCTAAGATTTCTTTAACAAGAAGCAACAAAAAATGTTATACATGCAAAACACCAAGTAGATTCTTAGCAAAATATTCACAGACCTTTTGGGAAGTTTATGTATTTCTAACTGCTGAAGAATCCTATTCTTTCTAAAATTATATTTACAATTGAATGTAAGTAAATATTGATTTTATAGTAGTCATAGTATTGTTTCATCTTGCTTTCTCTGAAAGTATAGGGAAGTTAAATAATTTGAATATTTATGATATTATTAAGTTTTCAAGATTAATGCAATAAAGTAGAGCATGGAATATTAACATCGTAACTAATGGATGGTCTGCATTTTTCAGGTCTTTGAATTTCACCTGATAGTGACATCTTGATACTTACTAACGTGATAGCTACTCCTGTGAATATAAGGGGTTACTACTTACAGGTTTAAGGATTTGATTTTGTTTATATTTATTTCTAACATGCAATAGAGATTTATCTGGTTAAGACAAAGAATATTTTATTGACATATTTACCCTTATTTCTACATTGCAGTGTTATTGCAGTCTATTCTGTGTTAAACAGAGGGAAGTTGAGTGTGTTTATAGAATTTAAAGAAATCTTTGATATGTGCAAATGACATCTTTGCTGAATAAATAAAGTATGCTTTTAAAAGCTTCAGCAAAAGAGCTCCCACAAAGAAAGAGCTAATTAGAATCCTCAACTCATGGAATGTAAAAGAATCTTAGCTTTGGAAGGAAACTCAGGGGCTGTCTATCCCAACTTCTACTACAAAGATATTTTAGCTGAAAGAGTTAGTCGACACTTTAAATCAAACTTCACTATGTACCTCTCTTAATGCAAGGTACACATCTAGATACAAGGGAAACAAAGTAAAAAAAGACACATGTTCTATCTTACAGGAGTATATTGATCAGAATAGGCTAACTATTAATACAAAAGACATCCCCATACTTTCAGTGACTTAACACAGTACGTTTATTTTGTGTTATACCAGAATAGGTGTAGTACTCTGCTCTATAGAATTGTTCTGGGATCCAGCATCCTTCTTGATCAGGAAGCACCCTTCTCTGATTCCATTCAGTCAGGGGATGGGCAAAGAGAATGAAGACAGGATTGTATTAGATGTGCATGGGCCAAGTCTAGAAGTAAGTAACAATTCTGCTCACATTTGATTGACCAGAATACAGCCAGATGTCCACCCCAACTAGAAATGAAAGCAGCGATGTAGGCAAGTTTGGTGACCAGGTGGAAGAAAAAATGAGTTTAGTGACAAATTAGTCTCTCCTACAAAGCCATTACAGATTATTAATATAGCTAAAAGATTATCCTTCTAGCTTCCTTTTAACCACTTACATGTCACCACTTAAATAAGAGTGAAGAGCCATGTATGTGTGATTTGCAATTAAATTTGAGGATTTTTAATAAGTATTCCAATTAGGAGAATGATTCTTCTCTTTGTGAATATCTGTATCTGACTTATTAAAATAAGGACATTTTCAGTTGAAGCAATAAATAGAAAATGTTTTAAAAGTGTCATTGTAACTTGGGTTATTAAAATATGTGGGCTGAATGGTATTAACACAATTGATTTTCTTTGTACTTTGAATTCTATTAAGCAGCAGTTATTGCATGGTGCTCCTCTAATAGACAACTGTGAAGTGCTTGTGTAAACCTATAGTTCACACTGGGTGACAGATAATACACTCACAGGTACTGGACAGCCCATCTATGAAGAAGCATTACCATTTGTAGAAAAAATAAAAATGTCACTGAGGCAAGGATAATTGCCAAAATCAATATTAAGACAGTTGAAATTATATTCCAAAACAGATTTGTATAGTTCATCTGTCATAAGCTTAAATAGTTGAATTCTCCAAATATGTTCAGAAGTTAAAACAAGCACTTAAAATACATGACAGGACTTGCATATAGTAGACTGTCTGTATCTACAGGGAAAATGGCATTTGGGGTCTCATTGGTTCACATACTTCAATGACCACCCACTTAGTAGGTACATATATTTTTTTGTATATTGTTAACTTTATACAATGGTAAGTCAATAATAAGATTTATCCACAGGCCCTAATCTTTCACTGTTTCCCTTCTGTTTATGGAATAAACTCCAAATTCATTAGCTTGTCCTTCCAGATTTCCTTCAATCTGGCCTCACTGAGTTTTCAACAGTGTTTTCCAATCTGCTGAATAAACTTGTTAGTCTACAAAAACTGTTCTCCCTGGTGTGAGTGTATATTCTAATTCTCACCCTCTCTCTCTCTCTCTCTCTCGTTTTTCACATGTGTAAATTTATGTTACCATGATCTGCTTTTTGAAATTTCTCTTTGGTGCCAGGGTTACTGCCTCATGTTCTTTTCTCACCAGAAATTCTACAGTTCATAGTCTGGGTTTCAGGATCGGCCAATCTTTAACAACTAGCTAAACTAGTTTTGTTGTTGTTGTTTAATATATATTAAATTCAAAAAAATTTTATATATGTATGTGTATGTATATACATATATGCAAACACGTATATACACAGACACATACACACATACATATACGATTATGTTTTCTAAAAAAATAGATTGTTTTACCTCTTCCGTTTTGGATACCTTTCACTTCTTTTCTTGCTTCATTGTTTTGGCTATGATTTCCTGTACAATATCAAATAGTAGAGATGAAAACAGACATCCTTTTCTTGTTTCTGGCCTTAGGGGACACATGTAATGATTTTTTTAAAAATGTTGTGAACTGAAATGTTTTCCCTTCCTTATTCTAGATTGAGTGAAAATAAATAATACCCGTATAGGAGACAGTGTAAGCATGATAATTTGGGAGCATGTTAATGCATAATCTAAAAACAAAATAATACCTCTATGTCCTTTGGTATGGTAGAGGAAAAATGACACTACATTATAATTTAACTAGAATTTGATTATTAGTGAGGTTGAATATTTTTGTTTCCTGTATGTACTCTTGGTGAATTTATCATTCATATATTTGTGTATTTTTCATTTTTTTGCTTGTCTTTTTTCATTAGTATGCACAATTTATTATTAAGACAAACTTTGTCTTGTATCATGTAAATGTGTTTCCCAGTGTGAGTTACATTTTAGTTATTGTTTACAAATGCTATTCAGTATAGATTTTTAACTCTGGTGTAAAGTTTCTTCTTTGTTTTATTGTTTTGACTTCACATTTTGCTTTAAGTGTTCTATCTTGGTAAACTAAAAAGTAAGTCATGTTAGGTTGGTCTCCCAAAATGTTTTTTTTTTTGAAATTTTACAAGCCTAAATCCAAATCTAGGAGAATTTTAGACGAATTACAATTTACTACATACATTGGCAGTGATATGAAAAAAAACTAAACCAATCTGATGACCTTTGGATATATTTAAATTTAAGAAGCATAGATATAAATAATGTGAATTTCTTTTTGCATATGAAGTTTCCTAATAAGGAAAAAACAAAGTCTGGAGCATGAATTATGTAACCGTGAATATAGAGTGTGGGCAGCTTCTGACTCAATGTGATTTCCCTAAGACTGATTTCCTCACACTCCTGGTGTGATGCTGCTGCAGCTCTGAAAGTGACTACTAATAGCACCAGATAATGTGGCTCAGATACTGATTTTCAGACCCTCTGTTTAAAACAAAGAGGTATACCATGAACATATTATCACATATCCCACTGATATACATCATTCCAGGTATCTGAATGAAATGGGACAAGCTAATCCTTGTTTAGAGATCATTGCATATCAAGCGTGATTTTAAATATGTCACATATTTTGACTTTCATTGTCACCTCATGCTTATGAAGCAGATGCCATGAAATATCTCTGTGCTATGGATGAAGAAACTAAGGCATAGTATAGTTGAGTAACTTTCTCAAGGTCACAGAGCTAGTCCTTTAGAAAGCCAGTATTCTTACCTAGGCAGAATGGCTCTAGACTTTTATGCTTTCCAGGTGACTGGTTAGTTGGGATTGGAAGAGTAATTTGGGAAATATCTTGAACACAGTGTGCTCAGAAAAAAGACCCAATTCTGACTAGAACACAAAGAATGAATTCAAATTTTCAAATATGTTACAGAAGTAAGACCTTTAAATGACCTATGCTGGGTATAATACTATGTTTAATGAGGGAATGCACATTTGCTTCAGATGCTGGTCATGGACCCTACACATTTGGTACACCATACTAATACTATTGGGCTTCCCCCATAGTACACAGTGGTACTCCTAGTGGTAGAGAATCCACCTGCCAATTCAGGAGATGCAAGAAATGCAAGTTTGATTCCCTGGGTTGAGAAGATCCCATGAAGTATGAAGTGGAAACCCACTCCAGTATTCTTGCCTGGAAAATACCACGGACAGAGGAACCTAGTGGAGTATAGTCCATGGGGTCGCAAAGAGTCAGACATGACCGAGCATGCACACGCACCCAGCACATTAAACACGATTAAAGTTAGCTAAGATGGTATGAATGTTAACTCAAAAATAAAAATAACATAATAAAACAATAGATTCCTAGATCAGGAATTCAAAATAAGACTTGTCCCAAGTTATGATCAGATCTAAGCGCAGCTCCGTAAGACTGATGGATTCACAGACATGAACATATCAGAAAGTGAATGGGGAAAAGGTCATTAATACAGGCTATGCAAACCTTGACTGTTTGTTTAAAACTAAACATTTTGTCCATCTATCCCATGTGCGATGAGGAACTTGGAGTCAGAAGTCAACTCCAATACAATGACATTAAGTTAGCTAATGCCTTAAGGTGTTATGGCACCTTTCTTTTGGTGGGAACTGTGGACATAAAGGCATGCAAAAGTAATTGACAGAAATGTAATGCTCTATGAAACTTTAATGACTTTTGTAATTAAAGTTTAAATTGAGAGCCAGAGAAGTTGCAAGAGCAAAAAGGGGAAGGGGGTGGGGAAAGTAGAAAGGCAGTGAAGAGAAGAGAGGGACCACAGGGAGAATGGTTTTGTACTCAAGACATATTTTCTCCATTTCACAGATTACCCTAGGGTAGGCCCTGGATATTGGGTCTTTTATCTGCAGTATTACTTCTGAGAGAAATTGTTACCGTGACTATTATATTGGTTTCTTTTGTGAGAAGCAATGTAAAAACATCAAGGAAGTTTTCTCTTAAAATCAAAGTACTCTTCAACTGGAATCCTTCTTAAATAATGGATGACACTTGAAGATGTTAGTTGTCATTTTTAATAATTAACTATATCTAATTTTGGCAGTAACTGAAATTTTATTTTCTGTAAGAGCTTGACACACTACTTGATTTAGAGGAGCAAGATATTTAAATATTGCCTAGTGCTTAGAGTCACAAATTGTGATTAAATTTCCCACTGTCTATTTTTTTCAGATGAATTTTTTTATCCCTTTCATAGATAAATGGATAGATATGTATGGGTGTCCATATATCTATGAAAGGAAAATAAAATCCATCTGAAAAATAGGGCAATGGGAATTTTTTTTTCAGAATTTTATTTTATAGAGAAATTTACTCAGAATATCCTTCCATAGTTAAATGGATAGATTTTTATAGGTTCTTGGCTGGAAAATCCCATGGAGCAAGGAGCCTGGGGCTACAGTCCACGGGTCGCAAAGAGTCAGACACAGCTCGGTGACTGAGCACATGTATAGGTAGAAGGTAGATAGGTTGGTAGACTGATTAATTGACAGATCAACCTAAATAAGATGTAAATATATAATATTTTATGTGTAATAATGAATCATTTTATAATTGCAAAGTACTTTTTAAAGATCACTGTTTTCTGATGAATTTCAAGAAATTACCTGCATTTGGTACCATGCTATACTTAAAAAGGGACTTCATCTTATTCAACTGTATATTCTTTGAAGTTATCAGTAAAATATTTTGAACATAGCTGATTCTCAATAAATATTTGGATTGCTATTTTTTACTGTTGTTACCCAAATGCTTTTTATGAAATGAAATTAGTTGTATTCCACATTTGGGAAATTTCAGTTCTAGGTAGTTTGGCTTGATAAGAAGCCAACAAATTGCCCCAACTTTGCTCCCTGTAAGATCAGAAAGACTTGTCTTATCCATATTTTAATATTTTGAACTTGAACCTAATAGACCTGATTGAAAAAATAACTTAGTTGGCAGATGGTTATATATTTTATATAGCACACATTTTTAACGGACAACTATGCCAGACACTGTTTTAAACACTTTAAAATTATTAGGAAAGTGTAGTTCAAACAAATACATGTATGGAAACATTTAGTTTATGGGAAGTTTGAAAATAAGCTCTATCATCTTAGTGTTTACAAAATAAACCTAATAGTAGATTGCATGGTATTTGTTACCACTATGAAATGTAGACATTACTAGAATAAACATGTTAAATATGTAAAAGAGATAACTTTGCAAGATGAGGACTTATTCATTATTATTTTATCACCAGCCCACTAATTCATGACCTTTTTCTGCCTTTGGAAAATGTAGATTCAGATTTTTGACTGTTTATGCTTTGATTTCCCTATGGGAAATGTCAATGTGAGAGTCTCCTGGGTAGATGTTCACACTGAAGTTAATCTGTCAAAGATCCTATTTTGCAGGTCTTGGCATAAAAGGAGATGGATAGGTTTATAATGATGGAGGGAGAAAACAGATACCAGAACTTGCAATCTTAAGCAAAGTGAGAATTTAGGAGTACAGTAGTGGTTACACTTCAATGATCTTATTCAAGTATACACACACGATATAAATATTTTCTTTATACATGTTACTAATTTAGTGTTCATATTTGTTTATTCAGTCATTCTATTATTAAACTGTTAAGGGTAAAGCAACAAGTTGGCATAATTTATGTTAATGAGTTTCAGAAATTGGATCAGTTTAAGAGTAAGTTATTAGACAGAATAGTCTCTGTATTGAGCATGTTAATTACATTTGAGAACTTAATCCTTAAATATATATTTCTTGCATGGCATAATTAACGGTTATGTTCTACAAAATAGC
Source organism: Cervus elaphus (assembly GCF_910594005.1). Lineage (NCBI taxonomy): Eukaryota > Metazoa > Chordata > Mammalia > Artiodactyla > Cervidae > Cervus > Cervus elaphus. The sequence continues at coordinate 29,859,723 of NC_057842.1, read as the reverse complement.
TCATTATTTTCTTGAGATATAAATTTATATTTAGTAATTGATGGATAATCATTAATTTTCATATTAGTGTTTACTACAATTTCCCTCTAAAGTTCCTTTTCTTAAACACTGCCTGTTTTTCATTAGAAGCTGTGAATTATTGATGTAGCATCTTTTGATGGTTTTCAAGAGTTCATTTTATATCCTTCCTAATTAACTGAGATGCTGAGTTTCATCTAGGAAGTTTCATGTCCTACAAGCTTTTTTGCATGACCATAAAATATCAGAATGTGGTAGATTATTTCATTTGCAGATTCATGTATCGCATTAGAAAACCCTGTTACTTTGTCAAGGTTGAAATTTTACACTGTCAGCTTCAGTGCAGAAAATGTTTTTTAAAGATGCATGTTTGATTGTCACCTAAAACTGCAGAAGTAGTGATGAATACAGACATCTGCCACCACACGTACAGATTGATAATGACTTTATTTGTACTTTGGCCTAATGCGTATCCTGTCAGATCATCAAAACAAGAAGAGGAAGTGCATCAGACAAATAAGAAATGGCCAGATGCTCACAAAATGATGAAAAGTCATTGTCGTTTATCTTTTAATGCTCAAATGATGCAAAGAAGACACTATTTTATTATAAAGTTTAAAAAGAATATAACTGCTCAGATTTAACTGCTACTTCAGGGATATGTCAAACATCCTGGTCTCAAAAATATTTGCTTCTCTCCAGCTTCCATGCTCATTGTCTCCTCGTTACTGTCCAGCCTTCAACAAATGATGATATGTCTGTCTTGGAAACTTGAGGATTTCAAAGGTCCTCAAACCTTTCTTGGAACCATTTCCCTACATTTCATTTTCCACCCATGCTTACAATTCCATGATTTTCAGACTCTTTCTTATGTCTTAGTCTATCAAATTCCTCCTGGCAACATTTTGTTTTGTTTCTATGTCATCCTAGGCCTCCTAAATCAGCCATAATTAGCTTTGTTCTTACCACCACTTGACGGCTCCCTTGATCCATTGATCTTTCACCACTGGTGTCTTAGTAGAGAGCTCTGACTTCTGTGCTCACTGTCCTCTCCTTCCTGGAGAGAGCTTGCCCTCCTAGAGTGATGAGAGAAGCCATAAGACTACACTAATGGACTCAACATAAAAATCACTTATTTTTATAATTACTTGATTTAATTCTGAAGGGAGAAATAGCTTATACAGGTCTGTACTTTAACAGTTGAGTCTAAAGGAATGTCCTTTTAATTTGTGGGGGGGAATCTAACTCTAACAAAACATCTTTTCTCAGTACCCAAAGGAATTGCGCAAACCTAAACTAAATTTTTGTTCAATACAGACTTTACATAATGGTATTTCTTTAACAACTGTTAACCATGAATTTAAATGGATCATGCAGTAGACTGGGGACAAGGGACTTAATTAGTAGAAAGCTGAATTATTACACAATGTACATCTATTCCTGTCGTTGGTTAGAAGAACAAATAAAAGCATTTTCTTCATATTAAAAATAAAATTAAAATTTATGACATACTAATTCCCCTATCTTGAAATACATCATTTACTCTGTGTTTGTGTTCATTAGTTTCCAACATAACAGTTTGAGTTTAAAACGTATCTATGTTTGGGCTATTCCAGGGCCCTTTGTCTTCTCAATGTAACTCACAGCAAAATGCTACTACATTTAATATCTTAAACTTGAATTGAACTCTTTCACATTGTGGAGCTCTCAGATATATCATTATCCTACAATAGTTCTATGCAAGTAAATTATTCATTTCATTAGTGCTGCATCTAAAACAAAACATTTTCAATTTTCACATAATGTAGTTTAAAATGATGAGCTCTGGTTCTTTGGGGAGTTCTTTAAATTGTAGAAGTCATAGAAGTACTCTGTGTCAGCTACAAAACCCTTGGGATCTTAACAGAACAACAACAAAAAAATTCCTATAGAAACATAAAAATAAATGCTGATACAAGGAATATCCTTTGTACTGAAAGAATTTGTATAATGTACTCAGACTTTGTATAATGAGCAGTAAAAGATTGTAGCTAGTGTTTAATTTTCTTCTTCACTAACTATGCTGTAACAAATCTGAAAAGTCTAATCTCTATGATTATTTCAATAACACGTTGCTCAGAAAATTACTCTAGAAAATTCAAGAATGTAGCTATTCTTGCCCCTTGTTGTTCTTGTTCAGTCACCCAGTCGTGTCTGACTCTTTTGCGACCCCATGGACTGCAGCACGCCAGGCCTCCCTGTCCCTCACCAGCTCCCGGAGTTTTCCCAAGTTCATGTTCATTGCATCGGTGATGCCATCTAGCCATCTCATCCTCTGACACCCGCTTCTCCTTCTGCCCTCAATCTTTCTCAGCATCAGGGACTTTTCCAATGAGCTGTCTGTTCACATCAGATGCCCTAAATACTGGAGTGTAAGCTTCAGCATCAGTCCTTCCAGTGAAAATTCAGGTTGATTCTCCCTTAGCATTGACTGGTTTGATCTCCTTGCTGTCCAAGGGACTTTTAGGAGTCTTCAACACCACTACAGTTTGAAGGCATCAGTTCTTTGGTGTTCTGCCTTCTTTACGGTCCAGATCTCACAACTGTACATGACCACTGGGAAGACCATAGCCTTGACTATATGGACATTTGTCAACAGAGTAATGTCTCTGCTTTTCAACACACTGTATGTTTGTCATAGCTTTCCTGCCAAGAAGCAATTGTTTTCTGATTTCATGGCTGCAGTCACCATCCACAGTGATTCTGGAGCCCAAAAAGAGGAAATCTGTCACTGCTTCCACCTTTTCCCCTTCTATTTGCCATGAAGTAATGGGGCCAGATGCCATGATCTTGTGTTGTTTTTTTTTTTTTTAAATATTTAATATTAAGCTGACTCTTGCACTCTCCTCCTTCACCCTCCTCAAGAGGCTCTTTAGTGCTTCTTCCCCTTCTGCCATTACAGTGGTATCTTTCATATATCTGGGGTTGTTGATGTCTTTCCCACCTCACTTGCTTCCTTCTTGTAACTCATCCCAGCCCGGCATTTCTCATAATGTGCTCCATGTATCGATTAAACAAACAGGGTGAAGCAGGTAGCCTTGTCATACTCCTTTCTTATTCAATAAGCACATTGCTTAGAAAATTACTCTAGAAGATTGAGGAATGTAGCAGTTCTTGCCCCTTAATATGTTTCAAAAAATAAATATTTCATGTGTGTAAATGTACTTGTTCATATACAATGAATGATGGTCCAGATTTTTACAGCTTTTTCTTCACATGGTTAGAAGGATCCATTTGTTTACTGAGGCTTCTGTTGTTTAGAATTAAGTTTTGAGAGTTTCTTGCATGATAGTATTAGATGTTTTATAGAAACAATACCAACAACAAATAATTTAAGGAAAACACATGCTGTGCTGTACTTAGTTGCTTAGGGTGTCTGGCTTTTTGTGACCCCATGTAGTCTGCCAGGCTCCTCTGTTCATGGGGGTTCTCCAGGCCAGAATACTGGAGTGGGTTGCCATGACTTCCTTAAGGAAAACATGGAAAATCAAATGCAAACCTTCCCACTTGGGTTATAATTCTCTGTTGAAAAACAAACACTTACATTATGTCTTGAATATTTTTCCCTTTAATAAGTTACATCATTTGGAAGTATATGCTCCCATTTAATAGGTAGCCTTTTTATTCTGTTGATGGTTTCCTTCACTGTGCAGAAAAGCTGAAGTTTGATTAGGTTCCATTTGTTTATTTTTGCTTTTGTTTCCTTTGCCCAAGGAGACAGATGAAAAAAATATATATATATTGCTAAGGTAAACGTCAAAGAGTGTACTGCCCATGTTTTCTTCTAGGAGTTGTATGACTTCAGGTGTTACATTTAGGTCTTTAATCCATGTTGAGTTTAGTTTTGTATGTGGTGTGAGAAAAATTTTCTAATTTCATTCTTTTATATGTAGCTGTCCAGTTTTCTCAGTAACACTTATTTAAGGGACTATATGTTCTGTATTATATACTCTTGCTTACCTGGTGGCTTAGATAGTAAAGAATTTGCCTGCAATGCAGGAGACCCAAGTTTAATCCCTGGGTCTGGAAGAACCACTATAGAAAGGAATGGCTACTCACTCCAGTGTTCTTGCCTGGAAAATTCCATGGACAGAGGAGGCTGGCAGGCTATAGTTCATGCCATCACATAACTGAGCAACCAACATTTAACTTTATACTCTTGCTTACTTTGTCATAGATTAGTTGACCATATGCATGTGGATTTATTTCTGGGCTGTCTATTCTGATCCACTGATCTGAGTCTGAGTTTTGTGCCAGTACCATCATGTTTTGATTATTATAATTTTGTAGTACAGTCTGAAGTCGGGAACTGTGATAGCTCAGGCATTGTTCATTTTTCTCTGGATCACTATTCAGGGCATTTTATAGTTTCATACAAATTTTAGAATCATCTGTTTTAGTTCTGCGAAAGTGAAAGTGGCTCAGTCATGTCCAACTCTTTGTGACCCCATAAAGAAGATGTATACACAGGAATATTACTAAGCCACGAAAATGTAATACTGACATTTGTTATAACATAGGTGGACCTGGAGGCTATTATTCTAGTGAAATAAGTCAAAGAAAGAAAAATATTGTATGTCTTCACTTATATGTGGAAGAGTAGTACAGTGTTAGCTGCTCAATCATGTCCAACTTTTTGTGACCCTATGGACTATAGCTCACCAAGTTCCTCTGTCCATGGAATTCTCCAGGCAAGAATACTGGTGTGGGTTGCCATTCCATTCTCCAGGGCATCTTCCTGACCCAGGGATTGAATCTGGGTCTCCCACATTGCAGGCAGATTCCTTATCGTCTGAGTCACCAAGGAAGCAATCTAAAAAATAAAATGAATGACTTTAGCAAAACAGAAAGAGACCACAGATGAAGAGAATAAAATAGTGGTTACCAGAGGGGAGGAGGTTGGGAGAAGAAAGAAATGGGAGAGGGAGATTAAGAAGTACAAACTTCCAGTGAAAAATAAATGAGTCCTGGATATGAAATGTACATTGTGGGGAATATAGTCAATAACTATGTAATGTCTTTTCATAGTGACACAACATAACTAGACTTATCCTAGTGATAATTTTGAACTGTTTAGAAATATCTAAACCCTATATTGTGTAACAGGAACTGACACAGTGTTGTAGCTCAATTATACTTCTTACATTTCAGTAAGAAAGAGATAGAAAAAGATATCAGATTTGTGGTTACCAGAAGTGAGGCAGGGTTGGGTGGGTAGGTGGAGAATAACTGGATAAAGGCTGTTAAAAGGCTTAAATTTCCAGTTGTAAAATTGTACTAGGAATATGCAGTGTACAATGTAATAAATATAATTAACATTGCAGTATGTTATATATGAAAATTTTAAAGGATTAAATCCTAAGAGTTCTTATAAAGAAAAATGTATTTTTATTTAACTTTCTATTAGTAGGAGATGATGAATATTCTCTATATGTATTATGAAATGATTATCATAGGTCAGATCATTATTTTGTATACCTTAGATTTATACATTGCTCTTTGTTATATCTCAGTGAAACTAGAAGAAAAAAAAATTCTGAAAAACCAAAATGATCTACTATGATCATTCTCTTTTTGTTATTTATCCTTAAATATTATACTCTTAACATTTATGGATAGGTAAAACCATCATGTTACTTCATAAAGGATTATTTCATTTATAGTTCTGTTTGTTGAAATTGCCAGAGTCTGAGTATGTAGACAGGGCAATTTATGATGAGGCCAAAAAATTGCTTGTAGGAAAGTGAAGGAATGTGAAAATAATGACCAAGAGTAATAATAATCCTATGAAAAATATTGGAAATTAAGTACAACCTGCACACTTTTCTTTATAACACAAATAATAGTAGATAGTTTGAAGCTGTGATTCCTCAAGTATACTCTGTATCATTTGCAGTAGAATCATTAATGGCATTTGCTTAAAAACTGAGGATTTCTGGGTTCTACTAGGTGCATGCTGATTAAGAATCTCTGGAGGCAGGGAACAGGAAACTGCATTTTTAACATCCTTTTCAAGGAAAGTTTGAGGATCACTTTTCAAAAAGCATATTTTGTGTACCAAACAGCTCAGTTGACCTTATATTTCTCTATCAACCATCTTACTGCCTACCCTCCATCCTTTTAAACCTCAATTTGCTGCTTATAGTACATGCTTATGAAATCACTTATTATATCCCACACAACAGTCATAATCAAGCTCAGTTTTCCCCTAACTATGTTACTGCTCTTGACCCTCCTTGTAAGAATTTTCACTAAGCCATTTTGGATTCTTGCTCTATAAAGGAAAATCCACATGTCCTTTAACTATTTTTTCCTTGTTCTCAGTTGTGTTTGACTCTTTGTGGCCCCTTGGACTGTAGCCCACCAGGCTCCTCTGTCACTGGAATTTTCCAGGAAGGGATATTGGAGGAGGTTGCCATTTCCTGCACCAGCCGATCTTCCTGATGCAGGGATCGAACTCACGTCTATTGCATCTCCTGCATTGGCAGGCAGGTTCTTTACCACTCATACCACCTATCCAATAAGAATGACAGCATTTGATCTGAAACATGCTCAGAATGAAATTGCATATTATTGTCTGTCTCCTGTGTCATGGAACCAATAGATAATCATGATTTTCTTTATTTCCCCACCATAGGTTCTATAATCTTATTCGTCTACCACGTTTCAAACAGCATACAAATAATCACTGAAGAAAATTTTAAATGCCCCATGATTATAAGGCTGAGAACTAAAAGTATCTTAAAACTCAGTGATTTTACGTTTGGCCTGAATTTAGTCCTTTAGCCTTATATTAGGTTGAACCAGAAAAGCAAAACCAGAAGCCAGTGTATTAAGAGATTTATGGCAAATAATTGGCTCATCCACTTGGTCTGCTGGCTTGTTAAGTCCAAAATCTACAGGTCATGCTGTCAGGAAGGACAGACTAGAACTTGCGGGCGCTGGCTGAAGCTCCTGTCCACAACGGAGGTTCCTTTGCTCAGAGCATTCTCTGATATAATCAAGGTAGCCCAGATTATCTAAAATAATCTCCCAACTCAAAGTCAACTGGTCATGGATTTTTTTTTTTTTGTATTTTATTTTATTTGTTTTTATTCTTTTTTTTTCCATTTATTTTTATTAGTTGGAGGCTAATTACTTTACAATATTGTAGTGGAAGGGAATGGCAGGACATACTTAAAGTAATGAAAGAAAATAACCTACAAGGATGCATGATCATGGATTTTAACCACATCTACACAGTAATTTCAGAACAATGTCTTGATCAGAATTTGTTTAGTACCTTAGGACTATAGCCTAGCCAAGTTAGCGCATTAAAAAAAAAAAATCCAAGCAACATGTAAATTTTTACTTGACAGGGTGCTTTCTGTATTGGTGTTTGTAGTAAATGGCTTATTAAATTGAAGTTTTTATGCATTTGCTATACCTGCTTAAGTTTATCTTTTTTCGGGAAACTATTCCTCCAGAGAATACTATAAGCCCATAATATGCCGGCGAGCCTATTGGTCAATAGTTTGATAGAATTTATAGCTCTGTTACCAGTCTTCTAATGGTTCTCTCCGAGTCATCAAAATCCATACTTAAATGCCATGTTCAATATAATTAAATATTTAACAGTTGTAGGAAAGTCTCTTAAACTTTGTCCTGATTCTTCCTATAACAGCTTGATTAGGGGAAACACAATTACTTACAAAGTGCTCTGGACAGAACGTAAAAAGCATTATTTGTGAAGTATTCATAATAATTTGAAGAAATGTTTTAACTAGACATCAGATTTCCAGGGTGTCACTGATTCACATGACAGCCACATTATCATTTTTCTTGTCAGTGGAAAGTATTCACACTTAGGAATTCTTTTCATCAAGGTGCTTATAAGAAGGAGTCAAAACAAACACTTCATGCCAGCAGAAATCATGCAAGTCGCAAAACATGAAATTGTTGAGAAAAATATAATAAATTGCTAATATATATCACATGATTATGATGTGGAAAATAGGAATGGTTTTTAAGGGGTTTGTTTCTGAACCAGCTGTGTCTTTTGACAATTTAAATAAATAGAAACACATAGAAAGAAACTCCATTTTGGAGCAGATTCCTTTTGCTTGCTAATGCTGCAAAAACAATTGCTAACTGTGCAAATGTGGTTATCCATGTTAAAAAAAAGGAATATAAAGCACTTGACACAAATCTCTAACACCATAGTTCAAAAAAAATTAATAGTGGCAAAATGCCAGAAACAAGCATGCCTTTCCTCTCGTGGTAATTACTGCCCTTTTGAATGTTGCACGCGGAGAGAGGGAAGCTTTTCATCATTGTTCTTCCAACTCATAGTAAAACAGTATGTTGGGAACACAATGAGCCTTCACATTATGGACACTTGGTACTTTGATGTCTGTATTATCTTTTGGGGATGCTTCTTTTACAAAAACAGTGAGGATCATCAGTGAGGGCATTTTTCCTAGAAGCAATAATAATGCTAAATGTATTAACTCCTGTTTCCTTATTCCCAAACTGCCTGGACAAACACACAGATACATACAAGTTTGTCTTTACTATTTTAAGAGAGTAAGCTTTTGAGATCTTGGCTAGTAGGCCCACTGTGGTCTGTTCCTCTTTTCTTTTTCTTTTCCTTTTTCTTCCAGGAGAACATCTCCAATTTATAAATTTAATGTTGAGTGGTGGCTCAGATAGTGAAGCGTCTGCCTATAATGCGGGAGACCCGGGTCCAATCCCTGGGTTGGGACGATCTCTTGGAGAAGGAAATGGCAACCCACTCCAGTATTCTTGCCTGGAATATCCCATGGATGGTAGAACCTGGTAGGCTACAGTCTATGGGGTCGCAAAGAGTCGGACACAACTGAGCAACTTCACTTTCACTAGCAGACTCCCCTAGTCTTTCTAAGTTTCAGTTTCTTAGGGAAGAGGTTTAATTATTATCTATTGCAGGGTTATCCTGAGGTTCAGCGAGTTGAGGTGTATACAGCACTTTGTTGCTCAGTTGCTAAGTCATATCTGACGCCTTGCCACCCCATTGACTGCAGCAAGCCAGGCTCCTCTGTCCTCCACTGTCTGCTGTAGTTTGCTCAAATTCATGTCTACTGAATTAGTCATGCTATCTAACCATCTCATCCTCCTGATAGCTTACAGTGAATGGTGTTGGATTCATGATCTCCAAAGAAGATTTAGCTTTGGGACCAGGGACCAGGGACCAGGCTTGATCACTCAAGAGCTTTTGTGTAGCAGAGTTTTATTAAAGGATGAAAAGGGAAAGAGAAAGCTTCTGACATAGAGATCAGAAGGGGGACGGAGAGTGCCCCCCTTGCTAATCTAAGCAAGGGAGCTAAAAACTTTTTTAATTACTTATTACAATAAATCAAAAGAATATCTCAAGGTTGTTAAAGATCTTCTAGACCCACTCCCATAATTTACATTTTAAGATAACGGGATTAGCCAGAAGGTTTTCAAGAAAGAGAAACTGTCATAAAGCAGGATACATTGTTGTTATAGAATCCTTAGTTCAGTTCAGTCACTCAGTTTTGTCCGACTCTTTGCGATCTCATGAACCGCAGCACACCAGGCCTCCCTGTCCATCATCAACTCCCAGAGTCCACCCAACCCCATATCCATTGAGTCAGTGATGCCATCCACCCATCTTATCCTCTGTCGTCCCCTTCTCCAACTGCCCTCAATCTTTCCCAGCATCAGGGTCTTTTCCAATGAGTCAGCTCTTCACATCAGGTGGCCAAAGTATTGGAGTTTCAGCTTCAACATCAGTCCTTCCAATGAACACCCAGGGCTGATTTCATTTAGGATGGATCGGTTGGATCTCCTTGCAGTCCAAGGGGCCCTCAAGAGTCTTCTCTAACACCATAGTTCAAAAGCATCAATTCTTCAGCATTCAGCTTGTTGATGGACCAACTCTCATCCATACATGACTACTAGAAAACCATAACCTTGACTAGATGGACCTTTATTGGCAAAGTAATGTCTATGATTTTTAATATGCTATCTAGGTTGGTCATAACTTTCCTTCCAAGGAGTAAGCGTCTTTTAATTTCATGGCTGCAATTACCATCTGCAGTGATCTTGGAGTCCCAAAATATAAAGTCTACTGCTGCTTCCACTGTTTCCCCATCTATTTGCTATGAAGTGATGGGACCAGATGCCATGATCTTAGTTTTCTGAATGTTGAACTTTAAGCCAACTTTTTCATTCTCCTCTTTCACTTTCATCAAGAGGCTCTTTAGTTCTTCACTTTCTGCCATAAGGGTGCTATCATCTGCATATATGAGGTTATGGATTTTTTTCCCAGCTTGTGTTTCATCCAGCCCAGCATTTCTCATGATGTACTCTGCATATAAGTTAAATAAGCAGGGTGACAATACACAGCCTTGATGTGCTCCTTTTCCTATTTGGAACCAGTCTGCTGTTCCATGTCCAGTTCTAACTGTTGCTTCCTGACCTGCATACAGGTTTCTCAAGAGGCAGGTCAGGTGGTCTGGTATTCCCATCTCCTTCAGAATTTTCCACAGTTTATTGTGATCCACACACTCAAAGGCTTTGGCGTAGTCAATAAAGCAGAAATAGATATTTTTCTGGAACTCTCTTGCTTTTTTGATGATCTGACAGATGTTGGCAATTTGACCTCTGGTTCCTCTGCCTTTTCTAAAACCAGCTTGAACATCTGAAAGTTCATGGTTCATGTATTTCTGAAACCTGGCTTGGAGAATTTTAAGCATCACTTTACTAGCATGTGAGATGAGTGCAATTGTGAGGTAGTTTGTGTGGCATTCTTTGGCATTGCCTTTCTTAGGGATTGGAATGAAAACTGACCTTTTTCAGTCCTGTGGCCACTGCTGAGTTTTCCAAATTTGCTGACATATTGAGTGCAACATTTTCATAGCATCATCTTTTGGGATTTGAAATAGCTCAACTGGAATTCCATCACCTCCACTATCTTTGTTCATAGTGATGCTTCCTAAGGCCCACTTGACTTCTCATTCCGGGATGTCTGGCTCTAGGTGAGTGATCACATCATCGTGATCATCTGGGTTGTGAAGATCTTTTTTGTACTGTTCTTCTGTGTATTCTTGCCACCTCTTCTTAATATCTTCTGCTTCTGTTAGGTCCATACCATTTCTTTCCTTTATTGAGCCCATCTTTGCATGAAATATTCCTTTGGTAACTCTAATTTTCTTGAAGAGATCCTCTAGTCTTTCCCGTTCTATTATTTTCCTCTATTTCTTTGCATTGATTGCTGAGGAAGCCTTTCTTATCTCTCCTTGCTATTCTTTGGAACTCTGCATTCAAATGGGTATGTCTTTCCTTTTCCCCTTTGCTTTTCACTTCTCTTCTTTTCACAGCTATTTGTAAGGCGTCCTCAGACAGCCATTTTGCTTTTTTGCATTTCTTTTTCTTGGGAATGGTCTTGATCCCTGTCTCCTGTACAATGTCACAAACCTCCGTCCATAGTTCATCAGGCACTCTGTCTATCAGCTCTTGTCCCTGAAATCTATTTCTCACTTCCACTGTATTGTCATAAGGGATTTGATTTCAGTCATACCTGAATGGTTTAGTGGTTTTTTTCTCCACTTTCTTCAATTTCAGTCTGAATTTGGCAATAAGGAGTTCATGATCTGAGCCACAGTCAGTTCTTGGTCTTGTTTTTACTGACTGTATAGAGCTTCTCCATTTTTGGCTGCAAAGAATGTAATCAATCTGATTTCAGTGTTGACCATCTGGTGATGCCCATGTGTAGAGTCTTCTCTTGTGTTGTTGGAAGAGGGTGTTTGCTATGACCAGTGCATTCTCTTGGCAAAACTCTGTTAGCCTTTGCCCTGCTTCATTCCGTACTCCAAGGCCAAATTTGCCTGTTACTCCAGGTGTTTCTTGACTTCCTACTTTTGCATTTCAGTCCTCTATAATGAAAGGGACATCTTTTTTGGGTGTCAGTTCTAGAAGGTCTTGTAGGTCTTCATAGAACTGTTCAACTTGAGCTTCTTCATCATACTACTAATCCTTAGTACAGAGTTTAAACTAAACTGTTTGTTGCATAATCATCAGTTCCAGGCTAAAGGAAAAACCATTTCATGTGACTAAGACTAAGAAATGTAGAGGCAAAAAAAGGACCTTTGTTCTTTCCTCCTCCTTGAGAATTCCAGACCGGTGTCTCCTCTTCTAGATCCCCAGAACCTTCTTTCCTTCTCCGGCACTCTGGACTTACTATCAACCTGCCTAGAACTTGACTCTCTCACTCTGCCACCCTCTTCTCCTCCTGCCTTCAATCTTTCCCAGCATCAGGGTCTTTTTCAGTGAGTCAGCTCTTCACATTAGGTGGCCAAAGTATTGGAGCTTTAGCTTCAGCATCAGTCTTTGCCATGAATATTCAGGTTGATTTCCTTTAGCATTGACTGGTTTGAGCTCCTTGCTGTCCAAGGGACTCTCAAGAGTCTTCTCCAGCACCATAAAGCACTTGGGGAATTATAAACCGCAATCCAAGTGTTAGTAATTGCGTTAGAGAATTTGAGACATTCGGTCCTGTATACAGATATTTGGCATCTTGTAGACAAACCATTGGAATGATTGATTGTATTTCTCACTTGTCTTTGGAAAACTGACATCACGTAACTGTCTTGAACATACTGAAACATTTGTCAAGTAGTAGCTAGTCTGGCAGGTTGTTCTATGAAGACATTTGTGGGAAGAGTAAGTTCCTTTTGTAATGGTCTTTATAAGTGACATTTTAAAACTTCCTCTTGCATTAAATATTTTTAGTATGGTGTGTGTTTTTTTGGAACTGAAACTTGTTAATAAACGTATGCCCAGATTGCCAATAAGCATATACAGTGGTAAGTGATTCAGTGTAAAATTCAACCAGAAAATAACTATCTTCTCAGATGACAGGGCGAGAGACAAGAAAAATTACATGTAAGATTAAGACATTAATAGTTTATTTGTGACACTGCCGACCCGGCCAATTCCACTCCACTGCTTGTTAGATAAGTGGTCTATTTTTTAAACTCTTATATTTTGTAGAGCAGTTTTAGATTTACAACAAAATTGAGCCGAGACTAGAGATCTCATATACCCTCTTTTCTCTCAACATGAACAGCTTCCCCAACCATCAACCATCCCACAACATTGTTACAGTTGGTGAACTAACACTGATGTATCCTTTTCACCCAAAGCCCACAGTTTACATTAGGGTTCACCCTTGGTGCTGTACATTCTCTGTATGCTAGAATGTATACATCATTACAGTCTGAGATAGAATAGTGATCACTGCCTTAAAATTCTCTGTGCTCTCCCTATTCCTTCCTCTCTCCTCCGCACACTGCTTGCAAACACTGATCGTCTTATTGTCTCTGTAGTTTTGCCTTTACCAAAACATCTTAAAGGTGGAATCATATTAGGCTTTTGGGATTCTGTTCCTGTTGAAATGGGTTTTCTCTGACTTAGTGATATACAGTTAAGTGTCCTCCATGTCTTCATGGTTTGATAGCTTATTTATTTTTAGTGCTCATTAATATTTTGTTGTCTGGATGTACCTTACCCACTGAAGGGCATCATCTCTGTTTTAAGCTTTGGCGATTACAAATAAAACTGTATACATGGGCAGATTTTTGTGTGGATGTAAATTTTCAGTATATTCTGATAAATACCAAATCACCAGATCATATTGCAAGAGTATGGTTAATTTTGTAGTAAACTGGCAAATTGTCTTCCAAAGTGGCCATACCATTTTGCATTTTCATCAGCAGTGAATGAGAATTCCAGTCACTTCTCAGCATTTGGGATTGTCAGTGTTCTAGATTTTGGTATTTTTTTAGTAGTTATGAATTGATACCTCACTGTTTTTATTTTCATTTTCTAGATGGCATATAGAGCATCTTTTTACATGCTTATTTGCCATCTGTATACCTTTTTCTGGTGAGGCAACTCTTAAGGTCTTTGACTCATTTTTTTTTAAACTGGATTGTTTTCTTATTGTTAAGTGTTAAGAATTCTTATATTTTCACAGTCCTGATATGCCTTTTGCAAATATTATCTGCTAGTATGTGGCTTGTCTTTTAATCCCTTGACATTGTCTTTCACAGTACAGAAATTTTTTAATGTTATGAATTCTTTCTTTCATGGAGCGTGCCTTTGGTCTTATATTTCAAAAGTCATCACCATATCCAAAGTCATCTAGGTGTTCTACTATGTTATATTCTAGAAGCTTTGTAGTTCTTGCATTTATATGTATGTTAACCCATTTTGAGTTAATTTTTGTGCATGTGATAAGGTCTCCGTCTAGTTTTTCTGTTTCCCCCCCGCCTTTGGTCCGTTCCAGCATCATTTTTATGAAGACTATTTTCTCTCTATTGCATTCCCATTGCTTCTTTGTCAAAGATCAGTTGACTGTATTCTATTTCTGGGCCTTCTATTATATTCCATTGATCTATCTCTAAAGTTATGTAGTGTTGGTCCTCCAACTTTGTTCTTCTCCGTTATTATGTTGACTATTCCAGATTTCGTGGCTCTTGATATGCTATGATCTGAATGTTTGTGTCTCCCTCAGATCTTTGTGTTGAAACCTAACCTCTAAGGTGATGGTAGTAGGAGGTGGGCCATTTTACAGGTGATTAAGTCAAGAGGGTACAGCCTTCATGAATGAGATAGTGCCTTCATAAAAGAGACCCGCTTCTTACTATGTGAGGGTGTCAGAAGTCTGTACCTCTGAAGAGCACACTCATCCATCTGTGATAATAACCTGATCCTTGTCTAGTAGCCTCCAAACTGTGAGAAAAAAATTTATATTATTTGTAAGCCACACATACCATAAAAACATTATAATCCCTTTGTTGATATGCACTAAACAATTTACTGGGATTTTTATGGGGTCTGTATTGAATTTATTGATCAAGTTGGAGACAACTAAATCTTGACAATATTGAATCTTCCTACCCATGAATAGGGAATATCTCTCCATTTATTCAGTTATTATTTTGTTTAGTTTCTTTCATCAGTGTTATTTTTTTTTAATGTAGGTCTTGTAATTGTGTCCATTTTTAAACTGTGTAAAAACTAAAAAAAAATAAACTTATACCTAAGTTATTGCAAAAAGTCTTGAAAATTTAATTGTGTAATTAAAGTTATATAAATCAATTATTTCATAAATCCTAAAACTATACATAAAGTTACACCTTTCCTTGAAGATTCTGGTAAATGTATATAAAGTGAATTTTTTAATCTTTTAGTGTGTGTGCATGTGTGTGTATGTTTGCCTTATGCCATATTTATTTATTGATTCTCAACTAGATGATTTCACCTGGTTTAATATATCATTGTCTTATATGATTAATGTTTTTGGATGTTATTTGTAGAACTCTTTGCCTATCTCGAGGACACAGGCATTATCTTTAAATCTGTGATGGAAGTCTTGTTGTTGTTCATTGGCTAAGTTGTGTCTGACTCTCTGAGACCCCATGGACTGCAGCATGCCAAGCTTCCCTGTCTTTTACTGTCTCCTGGAGTTTGCTCAAACTCATGTCCCTTGAGTTGGTGATGCTATCTAACCATCTCATCCACCTTTTGCCTTCAATCTTTCCCAGATAGCCATCAATCTTTTCTAATGAGTCGACTCTCTGCATCAGGTGGCCAAAGTATTGGAGCTTCATCATCAGTCCTTCCAGTGAATATTCAGGATTGATTTCCTTTAGGATTGACTGGCTTGATCCCCTTGCAGTCCAAGGGACTCTCTAAGTCTTCTCTAACACCACAGTTCAAAAGCATCAGCTTTTTGGCACTCAGCCTTCTTTATGGTACATCTCTCACATCTCTACATGACTACTGGAAAAACCATAGCTTTGACTATATGGAACTTTGTCGGCAAAGTGATGTCTTTGCTCTTTTAAATGCTGTCTAGGAATGGAGAAGGAAATAGCAACCCACTCCAGTATTCTTGCCTGGAGAATCCCAGGGACGGAGGAGCCTGGTGGGCTGCCGTCTATGGGGTTGCACAGAGTCGGACACGACTGAAACGACTTAGCAGATTTAGCAGGCTTGTCATAGCATTCCTTCCAAAGAGCAAATGTCTTTTAATTTCATGGCTCCAGTCACTGTCTGTAGTAATTTTGGAGCCCAAGAAAAAAATCGGTCACTGCTTCCACTTTTTCCCTTTTTATTTGCCATGAAATGATGGGACTTGATGCTGAGATCTTAATTTTTTGAATGTTGAGTTTTAAACCAGCTTTTCCACTCTCCTCTTTGACCCTCATCAAGAGGCTCCTCTGCATATAAGTTAAATAAGCAGGGTGACAACATACAGCCTTGTTGTATTCCTTTCCCAATTTTGAACCAGTCAATTGTTCCATGTCCAGTTCTAATTGTTGCTTCTTGAGCTCCATACAGGTTTCTTAGGAGACAGGTAAATTGGTCTGTGATACTCCCATCTTTTTAAGAATTTCCCACAATCTGTTGTAATCCACACAAAGACTTTAGTGTAGTCAATGAAGCAGAAGTAGGTGTTTTTCTGGAATTCACTTGCTTTCTCCATGATCTAACAAATGTTGGTAATTTGATCTCTGGTTCCTCTGCCTTTTCTAAATCCAGCTTGTATACCTGGAAGTTCTGTGTTCAGGTACTGCTAAAGCCTAGCTTGAAGAATTGTGAGCATAAACTTGATAATATGTGAAATAAGCACAATTGTATGGTAGTTTGAACATTCTTTGGCATTGCCTTTCTTTGGGATTGGAATGAAAACTGACATTTTCCAGTTCTGTGGCCACTGCTGAGTTTTCCAAATTTGCTGTCCTATTGAATGAAGTACTTTAACAGCATCATGTTTTAGGATTTTAAATAGCTCAGCTGGATATCCATCCTCTCATATATGGAATGTTTAGGGTTAAAGATCAAAGTTCTCCCTCATTCTCCCATTGAATTATCTGGAGATTTTTATTGAAAATAAATCAACTGTATATGTATAGGTCTATTTCTTGGCTGTTTCTTCTTTTCTACTCTCTTATGTTTATCCAAATGCTAACACTAACATTTTAATAAATCTCAAAATCAGGTAGGATGTTTCCTCATATTTTTTTTTGTTTTTAAAATTATTTTGTTTATTAAATGTCCTTTGGATTTTAATATTAATTTTAAAGTCTGATTGTTGACTTATTAAAAAAATCCTGTGCATATTCTATTTGAAATTTCATTGAATCTATAGGCTTCCAGTCCATGAGCATAGTATAAATCTTTATTTATTTAGATCTTTTAAAATTTCTCTCAGAAATTATGCAGTTTTCTGAGTTCAGATATTTCACCTCTTTTGTTGAATTTGTCATAAGTATTTTAGTATTGTTATAAAAATTATATTTTTATTCAATTTTAAAATTTTCTATCAGTTTATAGAATGCAATTTTTTCCTATATATTAGCTTTCCATTCTGCAACCTAGCAATCTTATTAATTCCAGTTGTCAGTACTAAGAAGGACTTAAGCTCCTTTATAGAGAAGATCATATTACCGAATAAGAAAGTGTTGTGCCTTATTTTTCAAAATTTATGCTTTTATTTCTCTTGCCTTGCCACTCTGGCTAGAACCTCCAGGATAATACTGAATTAACATTATGAGAGCAGACACCTTTGTATTCATCCCTGAAATACCTTCAGTCCATTACCATTATATTTGAGTTTAGCCCTTGGTCTTTTTTTTTTTAATACAGTTGATTTACCTTGTTGTGCCAGTCTCTGCTGTGTGGCAAAGTGACTCAGTTATACAAATCTAGACATTCTGATTTTAAATATTCTTTTTGTTATGGTTTATCACAGGACATTGAATATAGTTCCCTGTGCTACTCAGTAGCACCTTATTATTTAACCATCTTATGTATAATAGTTTGTATCTGCTAATCCCAAACTCCCAGTCTTTCTCTCCCCCACTCCCCAAGGCCTTGGTCTTGCAAATGGCTTTTATGAAATTCAGGAACTTCTTTGCTGAGATTTTTTTTCATGCATAGCTTTTAATTTTGTCAAATGCTTTTCTTGTGTCTATAACAATGAATATATTACTTTTCTATTTCATTCAGCTCTTTTGGTAAATTGCATTTTTTTTTGTGGCGGGAGGTGACAGTGTTTTAAGCCAACTTTGCTTTAATAGTATAAACCACACTTGGGCATGATGTATTGTCAGTTTTTAGTATTGCTGGACTATATTTAGCAATATTTTGTTGAGGATATTTCTATTTCATAAGGAATATTGGGCTATAATTTTCTTTGCTTGTATTGTAATGTCTTAACAGGTACGGTATCAAGGTTAATATAGCATGACCCTCCTTTGTTTTCTGGAAGAGTTTGTGTAGAATCATTTTGTTTTTTTCTTAAATATTCCATAGAATTTATAGGAGATATAATCTGCAGCTTGAGTTTTATTTCTGTGAAGAGTTTTGATTAAAAATTAAGTTTTGGTCATATAGAGAGCTAAATGAAATTTTCTTAGCTTGGATATTTTCTTAAGTTGGAAATTTCTTAAATTGGAAATTTTCTTAAGTTAATTCTTAACTTGGATAATTTGCAATCCGCTCCCTGCCCAGGTTATATTCCATTTTATCTAAGTTATCATATTTGTTGGCCTAAAGCTCTTGACAATGTGTTTTTATTATCCTTTTGGTATCTGTAATATCTAAAGTGGATTCCCTCCTTTTTTGATATTTGTAATTTTTATTTTCACTCTTACTAGATGTTAAACAAATTTATTAATATTTCCAAAGGATTAACTTTTGCTATATTTTTTTTATTGTTTGTCTGTTTTCTATTTCATTTATTTTTGCTCTTAATCATTCATTTCTGTGCATTTACCTTGTACTATTTTGTTCTTCTTTTACTTTCTTCTTAGGGTATCAAAGTAGGCTTTTTTTCTTTTTCTATTTTAGGCATTTAACTTTATAAACTTTCCTCTAAGCATTATTTAACACTGTAGATTCGTGGATTATTTAACACTATCTTATTTACAAATGATATAATGGTTTTCTGCATATTTTGTTAGTGAGTTCTAATTAAATTCTGTTCTGAGCAAAGAAAATATTTTGTCAGATATCAGTCTTTTGAAATTGTACATTATATTATGGTCAGGCTTATAATCTATTTTGGTGAGCAATTTCTTTATGCTTGAAACTATCCCTACTATTATTACTATAACTATCCCTACTGTTATTGCATATAGTGTTCTGTGAAGGTTAATTAGGTCAAGATGATTGATACTGTAGTGTAGATGTGATATATCCTTACTTATTTTTGTCTGTATGTTCTATCAGTGTCAGGGAAAGGTATTCTAATATCTCCATTTGTAATCATGATTTTTTTCTATTTTTCTCATTATTTCTATCAGATTTTGCTTAATGCATTTTTGAAGCTCTGTTCTTACTTAAATACATGTTTAGTATTATGTCTTCATGATTAATTGCCACTTTTAAAAAAGTATTCCTTCTTTCTTATTCTCTTGTAATGTTTTTGTCTTGATTTTACTTAAATACTGTTTTAATATAGCCAGACCATTTTTTACACTTACTCTCTGCATTCTATACTATTTCCCCTTTTATTTCAACATATCTGTTTCTTTATATTTAATGTACATTTCTTGTCGACAGCATAGTTTTATCTTTCTCTTTTATATACACTGGCAGTATTTGCCTTTTAATTAGAGTATTGCTACGTGTATGTTTAACTTAATGGTTGAAATTAAATCTACCATCTTAGTATTTGACTTTCATATAGCCCTTCTCTTTTTTGTTTTTATTAGGTTGCTCCCTTCCTGCCTTTTTTTGGGTTAATCAATATGTATTCATATTTCATTTTGTGTTCTCTATGTTGTAGGTCAAAAATGGCTTAAGTATTGATTGAGGTTTTCATAACACACCATGTTACCTTCTTTTTATTTCTGTATGCACTATTACTAGCTTAATTTACAAGATATTTCTAATAGCGTTTCCATTTTACTACGTGCAGTGGGAAGGAAAGAGAGGGTTAAGAATTACTTTCACATTTTTTATAAACTCTCATGCCATTTCCTGGAATAGGTCACACTGGAGGATGAGATGCAAGAATTCTTGGATTTAGTTTTGTACATATATATCTTGAGATTCCTGTAGAATACTGAACAGAATGTCAAGGAGTGCCCTACAAATAAGACTGGGGATTAGAAGTGAAAGTTTCATGTTATTTGTCTTAAAATATCATTGACTTTTTTTTTCATTTTGAAACTTTATGTGTAAAAATACAAATAGATGGAATGCATTTGTATTATGTAGGTCCTATTCTTAAATAATATTAAATATTTATAAAAATTAATATATAATTAATACTAAATAAATATTTTCTATATTTATTCTTTTGAATAGCTCTTTTGTCTTCCTTTGAAAACATTTTCAAAGGTAAATCAACCTCTACAAATAAAATGATCCTATTCTATAATGATCATAGAGAAAATCATTTCCATTTGCATTTTGTCTAATTTTGTGAGATCTCGTTAAAATTAGAACACCTTTCACAGAATGCACCTATTCTAAAGATTATTTTGTCATGTTTAAATGTGACAACTTGTATTATTTTCTTAAAAGTAGTTAACTTGAAGAAGAGTATACAGATTTGAATCTGTTTACAATGTGAAAGAAATTCAGTTTTTTTCTCCCCTCCTATTCAGTATCTTGCCTAAAAGATAGAGCAAATGTTCATTCAAACACTTACTTGCTCAGCATTTGATTTAAGAATTCCTCATGCAAATACATATTTCTTGAAAAGAATCCTGAAGTCTTTTCATTTGCATTTGAGTGAACTGAATCCCGAAAAGTTGAGTGATTTTTTTCCAGACAGTGAAGTCATTGATAGGATGAGACTTGGGTCAAACAAGGTCTTCTCACTTTTCCTCTTCTATTTTATTTGCCGAACTGTTTCTCAATGGAGGTTAATTTTTGTATGATCTCAAAAAGTTGTGATGTATCTGTGAGCTATTGAGTTGTATAGTTAATATTTCCTTTGTTAAATAACTTTAAACAGCTATTGTGTGTGTGCTTTATGTTCATCTCTCTTTTTTGTCACCCATACGCTCTTTTCCCACCTAATTTGCTACTTCCTATTTGCTTTAAAAACATTTATATTAACCCTATTGTCTCCAATACATAATATTCCTTTAATTTTGTATCATGTGTTCAGTCCTTAGTGAAGATATCTGCATATCTGTCATTGAAGATTATTCTGAATTTAAGAAAAGCTACTCCTTTCCAACAAACTGGTGATTAAACCACATTCCCTGACTGGAGATTTCAGTTTTGTTTTATTCAAACATACTTTTGAAATACCAGCTTCTTCTCATTTATCAGTTGAAAAAATGAGGAGTTGTCAAACAAATAAATGTTCCTTGAACAACAACACTTGACTGTCGTTCTGTATGTTAGCAAAATTATATGAGTTTTTGACAGTGTATTCAGTCATGCAACAACGACCACAGTCAAGGTAAAAAAAAAAAAATACATTACCATCTTCCCCCAAAGTTCCTTTGTACCCTTTGTAATCAGTACCCCTTCCTTTACCAACCTGGACGACCACTGATCAATTTTTTTTGCATCAAGAGTTTTGCATTTTCAGAATGACACATGTGGTCTTCTACCTCTGGCTTTTTTCACTTAGTACAATGCTTTCGAGATACACCATATTGCTATATTTATCAGCTCTTCCTTTCAATTAATGATGGCTAATGCATGGTTACTGACTTTTCTGTGGCTGTAGAAACTCAGCAACTACTGATGTGTTTAGTATTTATGTATGGGAATGGGCAGGTTTCAACATCTACCAGGCCACTAGCATGGGGCGTTGAGTCACTCTGATCAGGAATTGCCTGGGTTGCTTGCGTTTGGTTTTGACATTGCTGTGTTTCCTGGTAGTTCAGGAAGTTCCTCTAGAGATGAATTTCCTCTAGGTTTGAAATTCTTCTAGAGATGGGTTATCTTTGTCTTGTGCTTCAGGTAAGTACTAGGATGCTGGTGAGTTGTTCTCAGTGTGAATTCTCCATCCTCAACGTTCTATCATCTTCATAAGGTGTGTACCACAGAATCTGAGCTCCATTAATGTTCTTATCTTTCCCCACCAGTAGACAGCTATTGCTTAGTACTCCACGATAGATCCGTGGAGAAATGGGGGTCCTCTGATGTTCTGCCTCAACTGTGGTTTGAGGAGGCCTTGCGCCCTGGGTTGCCAGTAGGGACGTCTCAGGATGCCTGCCACTCCTCCACTTGATGACCAAGTTCTCCCTGCCTTGAATGGATCAGTTGTTGACCTTGACCTTAACTAGGTGTTTATGTTCTTAGTGATAGGAGACACAAGCTTTGAGTAGTTGTAGGATGTTAGGTCCAAGAGCATTTCCTGCCCTTGCCATAAGCCTAGTAGGCTGTTTTTCTACTCTTTGCCTAGCCACAGGCTTCTTGGCTGCCTTTCCCGTGTCCTGCAGCTTTTTGCTTTGTATGGGAGGAGTCCAGAAAACTCTATGGCATTTGTGCTTGTCCTCAGAGCTGTAATCTCCTCCACACTACCTGCCCCACACAGGGCATTTCTCTCTAGGCTGCTGCCCTGCCCCCAGTCTTCCTTCTTAGCATCAGTGAACACTATCGTATGCAGATGAATTTGACAAATCCTTCTGTGTGGGCTCTGCAATTATTCCAGGTGGATACACTCAGCCCAAACTTCTTGAGTGCCTTGTTAAAATTTTAGCTAATTTTTTTTGAGTCTCAGGGAGGCTCTTGCTTTATTTTCCATGTTCTTTGACTGGCAAGACAGTTTGTGAATCTTGCATCTTCTTGGAGGGGCTTGTCCCTCTTGGGAATTCAAATTTCTTGGTTGCATAATAATGCCAGCTTTCTAATGGATTCAAGAAAATATATTTTGTAGAATATCTGGTCTATTTTTCTTGTTTGGGTAGTGGGGTCACTTTTGCAGCTCTCTATGTCATAAGCAGAAATCTGCATCCTCCAGCTTGTATTATTTTATAATCTGCTTTTTACTTAAAATTTATTCTAAGTAATGTGTGGTGTCCTACAATTTATTTCATCAATGTGCTATGTTTAGATTTATTTTTCAAAGCCTCCTACTAAAATTTTACTTAGATGGCAAGATTATGATTTGCACAAAATAGTAATAGTACTTTAAAAAAGTAGCTGGATGTAATCCTTGTTAACTGAAAAGAAAATAAGGAAAGCAAAGAAAGGAAAAAAAAAATCCACTGCATTAGTCAGAAGTTTCCTCCCAAATGAGTTGGTACAGTGTGTTTTTTTAAAGAACTGTGAGAGGGGTAAGCCCCAGCTATGGTCCCACATCCTTGCCCTCTGCAGCAGATTTCTTACGTGAAATGCACAGTAAGATTTCTGTTTCAAGGATAACCAGTGCTCAGGGATCCCATTCATTCTCACTCCTAAACTATATGATACTGCTTTTCCTCCTTTGACATATTCAAAGTGAAAAGTGTCATTGCCAGGGGAGCATGAAGATATAGTAGGTCCCAAAGGCTGTCTTGGAAAACCAACAGGAAGTCCTGGTCTTAATGCCTCAAACAATAATATAAGGAAAAGTATTAATTTGCATTTCTACATAAAACATTTGCTTTTCTTAATTGTTTAAAGATCACATTTTGTAAAATTGTATAATATGGGATGAGGCTGTACCATTTTAGCATTTTGAATGCAATAACTAGAAAATAAATGATCCGAAAATTATCTTGGTGCTTGGAATATAATTAAGAAATAGGAGTTCTTTTAGATTTAATTACTGAGACACTATTTTAGCATAGTGTACCAAAACATACTTCATAGTACTAATGAACCAAACATATTTGTTCAACCAAAACAAATATGTGTTCAAGGAGAAGTAGTATCTTGAAAGAAATATCCCTCACATCAAATCTTGTATAATTGTTATTGTTTTTAATATTCTGAAATCCTCTTTTCAGTGATTTTTAAATTTTAATAAGGATAGAATATATGAGAAGTTAGTTTAAGAAAATCAATAAGCAAGAGACATTCCTCACCCATAGCCAAGCTTTAAATACTGCATGTTTTATACAAGCTCTATCAAGTTTCGATTATCCACATCCAGATGACAATTAGGTAAAGGAAATTAACTTGTCAGTGAACACTTACCACCTCTTTATTTTTCCTTGCCTAAAGTAGGCCATAGCTCAAAAGAAAGCTTCTGAAACCATACCTGTAGTCATTTCCTTAAACTCAGGAATACTTTTTTGTAAGAGAATAAATATTTAAATGTTTCAGTTAGAGAAGAAATCCTATCTATCTCAGGTATGGAGTTAGTGCAGGAGATATACTGCTTGAGGAAAGAGATTCCAGCTCTGTTTTGTTCAGTGTCTCTGATTCTCAGCAAGGCCTCCCATTTGAAGTCCTGTTTTCTGTTGTTGTTTTTTTTCCTTTGCTATTTTCAGATTTTACTTTGAACAAAACCCTCAGAATGCATTTTTAAAACAAGTGTGTATAGTATTTCTCCCCCTTTCCTTTAAACCATGCTATATTTACAGTACCAACTACTTGATCAGCATCTTAGATAAATTTCATATATATATTTCCTTTTCTTTTTTTTATATATTTCCTTTTCTAAGAATTAAGAATTAAAGTATAAGAACAGCACAGTACGTTGTGCCTCATCTTTTCTCAATGAAGCTTGTCCAATTATTTGAGTGCACTGTACTTTGAAGTTCATAATCATTACCTTCTTTTCATTCTAACTTTCTAAAGTGAGGACCTGATTACTGCCATATGACTTGTGCAAATATTCCACTTTGCAATATGTGCTGCATATAAATGTGTGGTTTCTATAGTAGGGGGTAAAATGGGCAGCCTCCCTGCCATCTGTGTGCTAATTAACCAGTGTCGAACACAGCCTTGTCATAGGAAGAAGTCATCTTCGTTCCTACAGGGTGCAAATTATGTTGCCAAGAAGATCACAAGGACAGGGTCAAAGTTGGCTGTCAACTGTGGTTCATGGTTTAGTGTGTGCTTTGAAAAGTTGCAGGAATTTTCAAATAAAAGACTCAAGTGTACTTCTATGTGTATTTTGTACATCTATATAATAAAGTTGCAAGCATAAGTTATTTAAAAAAGAGCCTTTTTTTCCTACTCATTTATTCAAGAGATTTTAAACTGAGAACCTATATGCCATGCGTTGTTTAAGATGTTGAGGATTAAAGACGAACAAATTCCTAAAACATGTGGTGCCTATGTTTATGTAAACATGTTTTCCTTTATGTGTCTACATATACAAGACTATGGAATTCCTTTTCTCTGCCCACATGGTGTTTCTTTTATCTGTGCATATGAATTATATAGTATTAGAAGTAGTTCATACTGCTGCATACATACAGTGTTGCCAATATTTTGCTATTTCAAACAGTGCATAAATTGTTGTTCAGTTGCCAAGTCATGTCAAACTCTTTACGACTTCATGAATTGACAGCGTGCCAGGCTTTCACTCTTTCTAGGAGTTGTCCCAAACTCATGTCCATTGAGTCAGTGATGCCATCCAACCATCTCATCCTCTGTTGTCCCCTTCTCCCGCCCTCAATCTTTCCCAGCATCAGGGTCTTTTCAATTGAGTCAGCTCTTCAAATCAGGTGGCCAAAGTATTGGAGCTTCAGCTTTCAATGAATATTCAGGACTGATCTTTAGGATTGACTGGTTTGATCTCCTTGCAGTCCAAGAGACTTTCAAGAGTCTTCTCCAACACCATAGTTCAAAAGCATCAGTTCTTCAGCGCTCAGCCTTCTTTATAGTCCAACTCTCACATTCACACATCACTACTGGAAAAACCATAGCTTTGACTATACAGACCTTTGTCAGCAGAGGAATGTCTCTGCTTTTTAATATGTGGTCTATGTTTGTCATAGCTTGCCTATGAAGGAGTAAGTGTCTTTTAATTTCATTGCTGCAGTCACCATCTACATTGATTTTGGAGCCCAGGAAAATAAAATCTGTCACTGCTTCTACTTTTTCCAGTTCTATTTGCCATGAAGTGATAGGACCAGATGCCATGATCTTAGCTGTTTGAATGTTGAATTTTAAGCCAGCCTTTTCACTCTCCTCTTTCATCCTCATCAAGAGGCTCTTTAGTTCCTCTTCACTTTCTGCCATTACAGTGGTGTCATCTTTATAAACTGAGGTTGTTGATATTTCTCCTGGCAATTTGATTCCATCTTGTGATTCACACAGCTTAGCATTTCACATGATGTACTCTGCATATAAGTGAAATAAGCAGGGTGACAATATACAGTCTTGACATACTCCTTTCCTAATTTTGAACTAGTCCGTTGTCCTATGTCCAGTTCTAATTGCTGCTTCTTGTCCTGCATACAGATTTCTCAGGAGGCAGGTAAGGTGGTCTGGTATTCCCATTTCTTTAAGAATTTTTCACAGTTTGTTGTGATCCACACAGTCAAAGGCATTAGCATAGTCAATAAAGCAGAAGCAGATGTTTCTCTGGAATTCCCTGTCTTTTTCTATGATCCAGCAGATGTTGGAAACTGGATCTTTGATTCCTCTGCCTTTTCCAAATCCAGCTTGTTCATCTAGAAGTTCTCAGTTCACACATTATTGAAACCTAGCATGAACGATTTTGAACATTATCTTGCTAACATGTGTGGTTGAAATGGGTGCCATTGTGTGGTAGTTCAAAAATTTTTTGGCATTGCCTTTCTTTGAGATTGGAATGAAAAATGACCTTTTTCCAGTCCTGTGGCAACTGCTGAGTTTTCCAATTTTGCTGGCCTATTGAGTGCAGCACTTTAACAGCATCATCTTTTAGGATTTGAAATGGCTCAGTTGGAATTCCATCACCTCCACTAGCTTTTTCATAATAATGTTTCCTAAGGCCCACTTGACTTTACACTCCAGGATATCTGGCTCTAGGAGAATGACCACACCGTTGTGGTTATCTGAGCCACTAAAACCTTTTTTATATGGTTCTTCTGTGTATTCTTGCTAACTATTCTTAATCTCATTTTCTATTAGATCCTTGCCCTTTCTGTCCCTTATTGTGCCCATCTTTACATGAAATGTTCCATGGGTATCTCCAATTTTCTTGAAGAGATCTCTAGTCTTTCCCATTCTATTTTTTCCTCTATTTCTTTGCACTGTTTACTTAAGAAGGCTTTCTAATCTTTCCTGGCTATTCTCTGGAACTCTGCATTCAGTTGGGTTTATCTTTCCCTGTCTCCTTTGCATTTCACTTCTCTTCTTTTCTCAGCTATTAGTAAGACCTCCTCAGACAACCACTCTGCTTTCTTGCATTTCTTTTTCTTGGGAATGATTTTGGGCACCATCTCCTGTACAGTGTTACAACCTCCATCCATAGTTCTTCAGGCACTCTGTCTACCAGACCTAGTTCCTTGAATCTATTTGTCACCTCCACTGTGTAATCATAAGGGAGTTTATTTAGGTCACACCTGAATGGTCTAGTGGTTTTCCTTGCTTTCTTCAATTTGAGCCTGAATTCTGCAATACGGGGTTGATGATCTGAGCCACAGTCATCACCCAGTCTTATTTTTGCTGACTGTATAGAGATCTCCATCTTCAGCAGCAGAGGATATATTCAGTCTGGTTTTGGTATGGACCATCTGGCAATTTTCATGTGTAGAGTCGTCTCTTGTGTTGTTGGAAGGGGGTGTTTGCTGTAACCAGCGTGTTCTCTTGGCAAAACTCTGTTAGCCTTTGCCCTGCTTCATTTTGTATTCCAAGGCCAAACTTCTTCCTGTTACTCCAGGTATCTCTTGACTTCCAACTTTAGCATTCCAATTTCCTATGTTGAAAAGGGTATCTTTTCTTGGTGTTAGTTCTAGAAGGTCTTGAATGGTCTTCATTAAACCATTTAACTTCAGCTTCTTCAGCATTAATGTTTGAGTCCTTGCCTTGGATTACTGTGATGTTGAATGGACAAGTGAATATACATCCTCTTGGTAGTCCTCTTGATGAAAGTGAAAGAGGAGAGTGAAAAAGTTGGCTTAAAGCTCAACATTCAGAAAACTAAGATTGTGGCATCCAGTCCCATCACTTCATGGCAAATAGATGGGGAAACAGTGACAGACTTTATTTTGGGGGGGCTCCAAAATCACTGCAGATGGTGATTGCAGCCATGAAATTAAAAGACGCTTACTCCTTGGAAGGAAAGTTATGCCCAACTTAGACAGCATATTAAAAAGCAGAGACATTACTTTGTCAACAAAGGTCTGTCTAGTCAAGGCTATGGTTTTTCCAGTGGTCATGTATGGATGCGAGAATTGGACTATAAAGAAAGCTGACTGAAGAATTGATGCTTTTGGACTGTGGTGTTGGAGAAGACTCTTGAGAGTCCCCTGGACTGCCAGGAGATCCAACCAGTCCATCCTAAAGGAGATCAGTCCTGAATATTCATTGGAAGGATTGATGCTGAAGCTGAAACTCCAATACTTTGGCCACCTGATTCAAAGAGCTCACTCATTTGAAAAGACTCTAATGCTGGGAAAGATTGAGGGCAGAAGGAGAAGGGGACGAGAGAGGATGAGATGTTTGGATGGCATCCCTGACTCAATGGACATGGGACTCTGGGAGTTGGTGATGGACAGTGAGGCCTCACATGCTGTGGTCCATGGGGTCGCAAAGAGTCAGACACGACCTAGGGACTGAAATGAACTGAACTGAATAAAAAGAGTGTTATTTTCTCTTAGTAAAAATGCAAGAAGTATAATTGGGGAGAATTTCATTTTTTCATTCTAATACTGCCAAGTTGCCAATTTACACATCCATTAGCAACACATGAAAAGCCTGTCCCTTGTCTCCTACTGACACTGAAGTTGATGTTCTAGAAGCAAAGCTCTTCTTTCAGTTTACATTTCCCTCAGTAACTAATGAGGTTAAACATCTTTAGGATCTAATTATATATACATTTTTTTCCAGTAAATTTTTTATTCTTATCCTTTGCTCATTGTATTTTTTAAAATTTTCTAAGTTGATTTTTATTGGAGTATAGTTTCTTTATAATGTTGCATTAGTTTCTACTATACAAAACAGTCAATCACTATACATATACATATATCCCCCTCTTTGGATTTCCTTCCCATTTAAGTCACCACAGAGCACTGAGTAGACTTCCCTGTGTTTTAGAGTAAGTTCTCATCAGTTATCTATTTTATACATAATAACAATAATGTGTATATGTTGATCCCATCTCCAAATTCATCCCACTCCACCTACCCCCTGTTTCCATGCATTTGTTCTCTGTGTCTGTGTCTCTCTTTCTGCTTTGGAAATAAGATCATCTATGCCATTTCTTGATTCCACATGTATGTGATATACAATTTTCCTTTTTTTCTGACTTAGCTCACTCTGCATGACAGCATCTAGGTCCATTCACACCTCTATAAGTGACCCAATTTTATTCCTTTTATGGTTCAGTAATATTCCATTGTGTATATATGTACCACTTCCTCTTTATCCATTTCTCTGTTGATGGACATTTAGATTGTTTCCATGGCCTGGATATTGTAAATAGTGCTACAGTGAACATGTGGGTGCATGTGTCTTTTTGAGTTATGGTGTCTTCTCGATACGTGCTCCGTAGTGGGATTGCTGGGTCACCTGGTAATTCTATTTTTTGTTTTTTGAGGAAACCCCCCCCCCAATTCTGTTCTCCATAGTACTGTATCAGTTTACATTCCCACCAACAGTGCATGAGGAGGATTCCCTTTTCTCCACACCCTCTTCAGCATTTATTGTTTGTAGATTTCTTGATGACAGCCATTCTGACTGGTGTGAGGTGATACCTCATTGAAGTTTTGATTTGCATTTCTCTAATAATTAGTGATGTTGAGCATCTTTTCACATATTTGTTAGAAATTTGTATACTTTCTTTGGAGAAATATCTATTTAGGTCTTTCTGCCTGTTTCAATTGGGTTGTTATTTTGTTAATATTGAACTGCATGAGCTATATATGTTGGAGATTAATCTTTTGTCAGTTGCTTCATTTGTTAATATTTTCTCCTATTCTGCGGGTTGTCTTTTCATTTTCTTTATGGTTCCCTTTGCTTTGCTGAAGTTTTTAAGCTTAATTAGCTCCCATTTATTTTTGTTTTCATTATTCTAGGAGGTGAGTCATAAAAGAAAAACAGACTTTTATGGGCTAATACATATTTTTAACTGAATCCATTTTTTAGCATCTTATTTAATCTTAAGATTTCCATACCTTGGGAAAGGGTTAAAATATTACATTAAATATACATAGAAACATAATTAAAATAAACCTGTATTAATGGTTGTTTTGCTTTTTAATGCTGGAAAATAGATGAATCAAGTGATGAACTACATAGAATTTACCTTAAAAAACAAGATATTTGTAACTTTAAATGTAGTGACTCATGAATTAACTCTTGGTAACAAAAATAATAAAGCTTAAACACTTTAAGGCATATATTAGTGTTAAAATTCAGGTCAGCTCCAGTGATTTTAATTTGTGGGAATCCTAGCAGGAGAATTTCTTAGGGGAAATTAGCTACCTATTGCTGTTAGCTATAATTTAAAAATTTAGTAATGTTTGACAATGGATTGTTAGCAAACACAGATGTATGCATATCTGTAATTTGTGCTGTCATTTGCCAATAGTAGTAAATAATTGAGAATGAAATATCACAATATTTTGCACATTATGTCAACATAATTACTCTCATAATTAAAACCTCAGAAGAATCAGAAGGATAACACTTTACTTCTGTGGGCATACATAGGGCAACAATAGTTTCCTCACATATTTTCAAGCATGAGCTACAAAGATGGAGAGTATAAAAGAAAAATCATCAAGTGGTAGCTAAGTGCTCTCCCTATATTGTTAGGTGATTTATTTTAACCAAATGTTCTTAATTTAGAACTGAAAGTATTGACTTGTTTTCTGTGAATGGAAGAGAAGAATTACTTCAGACAGAACAACATATTATTTATTTTCTGTAGGACAGTTGTCCTTTGGTACTTTTGTTGGAACAAATTTCCATTAACATTTGTGTTCTTAAAAGCATATTTTATCAACAGATGCACTAGCTATAATTTTCATACTACCCATAAGAAATATTTAAGGCTAGTTTTGCTCGTGGGCAAAGTGGCAATGAGTGGTATGACAGAAGAAACACTGAAACATGCTTTTCCATAAGAATGTGTATTCCTGAAAAATATGAACCCTTTAACATGGAATATCATTATTTTGGCTTAAGGAGCTCTAGAATGTCCCTGAAAAATGTTCTTATTTTTTGACATTTGATATTGTGATACTTCCCAATGTTACACTTTAATCCTTTAAGCTGATCACCCATTGATAAATTGCTTCATTCTAAAAAACTCACTTAAGATAGTTACTCTGTCAAGCATCATTCTTCCCAAGAGGTGTAACTAAGTTGGCTTATAATTCTTAGAGGGCAGGGACAAGGTTTAGTTCCCTTTTGCATGCAGTAGACCTACCAAAGACCATTTGGTATACAGAATCTTATTTAATGAGTGAATAACAGAGAATATACCCACTAAACTATTAAATTGCCATTGTAACAGAGAAAATCCTTGAAGGAACTGGATTTAAGAAAAGTTTTGGGTGAAAGGTTTTATCCTGAGGGGAGAATATCCAGACTATGGAATTGGGCAGGCCTGTATGAGAATTTTGGTCCCATCATTTATTGGCTGTGAAATCTTAAATCATTTAAGAACTCTGCATCTCAGGTTCGTCATTCTGCAGATTGGTGCCAACTCTGATGCTCTGCAGAATTGTTGGAAGAGTTTGACACCTTGTTTCTACACTGCCTGACAGTGCCTTCTTAGACACAGTAGATGCTCAACAAATGACAACTCTTCTTTAATGAATGAAAAAGACATCCAGACCTAACAAGGATCACAAGAGCTACAGGGAAAACTTATATATGGTTATATTTAGTGGTTATATATAGTGTTCTTTTAGACATTCTGTGAATTTTCTTACTGCTGAAGACATGGAAAGAATTAATTAATGGTAGTGATTTTGGCATCTACAAGAGTCATGGAGTAGTATCATCATAGTATAATATCTGGAACAAAATTATGGGCATGCCATGAAGTTGTGGGCTTCCCAGGTGGTGCTAGTGGTAAAGAACCACCTGTCAATGCGGGAGACCTAAGAGATGTGGGTTTAATCCCTGGGTGAAGAAGATCCTCTGGAGGAGGGCATGGCAATCCACTTCAGTATTCTTGCCTGTAGAATCCCATCGACGCAGGAGCCTGGGGGGCTATGGTCCACAGCATCACAAAGAGGCAGACATGACTGAAGCAACTTAGAGCCACAGATGTTTTTGTTGGTTTGAGTTTTAAGTTAAGCTCGATCATGTAATGTGTCATATCTGTTTAAGTGTTAAAAACAGAGTGTGAAATTAGACTTTTAGGTCTGATTAAAAATTCCCCTTCCAACTCCACTTGTCTGGTCATTGAGACATATTAAAATGTATTTCCTATAGAGTATGAATACTTAGAATTATAAAGATTTCTGATTTGATTTGTTGAGGGATCATGTGCTGCTGGATCATTATTCCTTACTCTGGCCCTTCTATCCATGAGATTATCAGGGACATCCAGTGTCTGATTTCCTAATGGAGAACAGATGGAAAGAGAAAAACCATGTGTTGCCATTATAGGCTGTTGTCATTGAGAGTCATAAAATTGTGTTTTATGCCATTTCATAGAAGTATCAAAGAGGTTATAATAGGGTCCAAATTATAACCCCCCTAAAATCGAGGATCTCCGGGTGGCTTAGACAGTAAAGAATCTGCCTGCAATGCAGGGGACCTGGGCTCAATCCCTGAGGTGGGAAGATCCCCTGAAGAAGGAAATGGCAACCCACTCCAGTATTCTTGCCTGGAGAATCCCATGGACAGAGGAGCCTGGAGGGCTACAGTCCATGGGGTCACAAAGAGTTGGACACAACTGCACAACTAGGGACAAACACACAAAATTGTGTTCTCTGGGGGCTTTCATGTGGCATTGAAAATATTATCTAGTAAAATATTGTAATTTTTTTCTTCAGAGAATTTTAAGGCAAATTTTGCCCATCTCAGCCATGATAGGTAAATCTAAAGAATTGTGCACAAATAGAGCATTAGAATGTAGGAATAATATAGACTGGTTCAAAGAATTCTTCATTTCCAAAGATACATGTACTTTCCTATTCCAGGGAGCATCCAAGCTATTCCTGCTAACTGCAGTGGGGCGAGCATTTTCTGAAAAGATCATAGTGAGAATTAGAAAAAGCATACGGTATGAAATCGGGGCATCTTCTAATCACTCACCTTATACATTCTCTCTTTTTCTTTTTGAAGTACCAATTTACAGGGTTTGAGTACCATGAAAGACGAAGCATCCAAAAAGTAACAAATTAAGTCCACTTTAAAAATGGTAATAAGATCATTTAATAGATGTGTAAAAACCACTGTAGGATTTTTTCAGAAGGATTGCCTTACTTCTGAGTGAATCATAAACTCATAAGCAAGCATTCAACAGGAAATCAATACTGTTTTGTGGTGTACATATTGTGGTAGCCTCAGCTCCAATACAAAGACAAATCCCACGCAAACCATGTGTTTAACTTTGTGGCTTGTCTTCCTTATCCTGCTGTTCTTATTATACCTAAACTACAGACTTCGACAATCCTGAGTCTGATTAAAGAGAAATCAGTTGCTGATTCATGTGTTGTTTACATTTGTCTAAAGACAAATGAGGGCAAAAGACTAAAAAACAAGTTCTAAAGTAAGAGACAATTTGCATGTTATAGAAGTTTACTGTAGGGAACCATTGAAATTTAGTGTAGGGAAAAATCAGGAAAAGAGGCACATAAAATAGCTTTATAGTAATTCATGATATGTTCAAGAAAGGATTTTGATACAGAAGGAAATAAATCACACATATAAACAAATACTATTGAAGTTTCTATCTAGCCTCTTTTTCTATATTGATAATCTGCCCTCACTTGAAAGCACATACATCATGTAAAGATTACCTTCAGTAGAATTTATAACATCATTTATACCTTCCAAGGTTATAACGGACCAAAGTATAGAATAGGTTCAGTTCAGTTAAGTCACTCAGTCGTGTCCGACTCTGCAACCCCATGAACCACAGCACGCCAGGCCTCCCTGTCCATCACCAACTCCCAGAGTCTACCAAAACCGTGTCCATTGAGTCGGCAATGCCATTCAACCATCTCATCCTCTGTCGTCCCCTTCTCCTCCTGCCCTCAATCTTTCCCAGCATCAGGGTCTTTTCCAATGAGTCAGCTCTTCACATCAGGTGGCCAAAGTATTGGAGTTTCAGCTTCAACATCAGTCCTTCCAATGAACACCCAGGACTGATCTCCTTTAGGATGGACTACCAGTCCATCTACTGTTTCTCCTTGCAGTCCAGAGGACTCTCAAGAGTCTTCTCCAACACCACAGTACAAAAGCATCAATTTTTTGGTGCTCAGCTTTCTTTATGGTCCAACTCCCACATCCATACATGACTACTGGAAAAACCATAGCTTTGACTAGATGTACCTTTGTCAGCAAAGTGATATCTCTGTTTTTTAATATGCTGTCTAGATTTTTCATAGCTTTTCTTCCAAGGAAGTAGTGTCTTTTAATTTCATGGCTGTAGTCACTGTCTGCTGTGATCTTTGGATCACCCAAGAAAATTAAGTGTGCTTATTATTAAAGGTGGGTAATAGGTATTCATGTTATGCCTGTTGCTAAAAGCAGAACTGATTTTTTATTTTTTTCCCCTTTATTTGGTATAAGTGGAAATAGAAAGAATGGGAAAACTGTGTTAATAATGAGATGTGATGAAACTGTCAGAGTGCAGTTATTAATCAGGAAGTATTTATAAAACCAGGTTGGATGTGTAATATGACCTTGAAATACTTCATTATTAGAGTGACTGCATATTTCCATTATAAAAGTGAAATTTCTCCTGGACAAGGATAATCTGGAAATCATGAAGTTAAGATCTAGGTTATATCTAGTGCTTACCAATAAGAATTAATGTCGAATGTTCCTTAATCCTTCAGAAAGTAGAGTTCCTTAGCGTTAACAGTATAATAATACAGACTGCTTGCTGAATCACTATAGGATATATTATAAAAGGGATTTTTAATAATATTACCTCTACTTATATTAAGCATATAAAGCATGTATCCTCTATACCTAAAAATAAAAAACAAAACAGAAAATGACTATATGCCAGATTTTATCATTATTATGGCATTGATTCATTTTAGACAACAAAAACAAACAGACACAACCTAGTCAACCACTTGCAGTTATACACTTCATTGCATTAGCTCAGATGAATATTTTCCAAAAGATATACTGAGACTGTATAGACTATATAGAGTATATAGACCAGATAACCATGCTGGAAGAAATTATTTGTTAAGATGAATAGAATATGGACAGTAATGTGAAAATTGTCAGGGTTTATACTTGCTGATTTGCTTTTATAGAAATTTTCAGAATTGTAGTCGTCTGATTTTAAAATGTTGGAAGGAAATTATAGGATACTCTGACATATTGTGCACTGTCCTGGGTTCTAAGAAACAAGGTTCCTTAATTGGCATCTCCATTTGCAAAGTCTTAAATAATTCTTATGTAATACTTTAACAGTTATCTGTCTCATCCTTAGGTGTCTAACTCCTAAATTTCAGAATACTTACTCTGTTGGTACTCTCCATTCCCATTATGCTTATCTCTCCAAAAAGTATCTTAAGCATTTGGTGTTTTCACTAATTCATCCTTATCCTTTAACACAATCATCAAAATGGACTATTCCTCTCAATCCTACAGTCTGCATATAAACTTATAAACTGAGCTGATCTTGCACACACTTGAGTGGCTATGGGGTTAACTCGTTAACTCTTCTAAAGGTATTTAAAGGGGTTTCTTTGTAACATATGTCTTAACTCAAGGACATAGATCTCACAATAAGAAAGTAAAGAAGGAAGGTCATTAGAAAGATATCTTACGGCTGAAGTCTTTGACAGTCTCTTTTGTACATAGCCCTCCTTGATACATGAATATGTCTAAATTTGCTCTACAAATTTGTTTGTGTAATTAGATATAACTGCTGTGATTAACAAAAAGTGCCTTTAATGTCCCATACCTTTCTTTTTTTAAAGAACAGAGTTAATGTTATTATCTATTAAATGCTTTAGTATGTATGTAAATGCGTTCTACAAAGAAAACAAATGTTTGCGCTAAAACAAAATATTCATTGCTCCTTTAACTCCAGTTTTCCTGGGGTAAATGGTCCTACATGGTCATAGTCTAGAAACCTTTCTGGAAACACACGCACACATTTGCCCAAATGTGAACCTAAAATTATTTCCCAACTACAATAATTAACAGTACTTTTGGAAGTGTGTCTGAGCACCTCCAGCACTCCTGAACGTCTGTAACAATTAAGTGTAGTTTTCTCTTTACTGTTCTCACACCCTTAAACCCAAGTCCATGCTCAAGAAGTTAACCATATGCTGTGCCAGTAATTTCATTGTATACTTATTTCTTTTCATTTTTTAGAACAGTGCACTTTGATCTCAATGGTATAAAAAACACAATCAGTTCAGTTCAGTCCCTCAGTTGTGTCCAACTCTTTGCAACCAACCCCACAGACTGCAGCACGCCAGGCTTCCCCTTCCATCACCAATTCCCAGAGCTTGCTCAAACCCATGTCCATCGAGTCAGTGATGCCATCCAACCATCTCATCCTCTGTCGTCCCCTTCTCCTCCTGCCTTCAGTCTTTCACAATATATGCAATAAAGATCTAGCAGTGGTCCTCAGGTGTTTTGGCACCAGGGACTGATTTCCTAAAAGACAATTTTTCCATGGACCAGGAGTGGGAGGGAGATGGTTTCAGGATGATTCAAGTGCATTTCATTTATTGTGCACTTTATTTCAAATCAAATGCCACTGCCAATCTGCCATATGGGTCCGTGGCCTGGAGACTGGAGACCCCTGATCTAGAGTATGAAACAAACACGAAAGTAGTTTTTTCGCTGAGGAAATGCAGCTCATTTTATAAACCATAAAATTTTCCTGTTTAGAGTACACCAAGTCTCAATTATGCCAAATTTAAGAAATTGTTCTTAAATATAATAAACTCCACCCATGTGTAAAATGATTGTGTTGTAGGCTTCCAATAGACCTAAAAGTTTTAAAACACTGCTTAGCATTGTATTGTTTTTGGTTTCTTTTTTATCATTCTCTTTTTTCCTGAAACCGAATCATCACAATATCAGAAAAACCTTTTCCATGGATTCACATCCCCTTCATTTTTGTCTTGTGAATCATGTTGCTACTTCTGCTTACAGTTTATATTTTTCTAATTTTTGTGTCTTCCCTTATTTCTTTGTCTAACATACTCTCTTTTTTAAAATTTTTTTCCATTTATTTTTATTAGTTGGAGGCTAATTACTTCACAACATTGCAGTGGTTTTTGCCATACATTGACATGAATCAGCCATGGATTTACATGTGTTACCCATCCCGATCCCCCCTCCCACCTCCCTCTCCACCCAATCCCTCCGGGTCTTCCCAGTGCACCAGCCCCGAGCACTTGTCTCATGCATCCAACCTGGGCTGGTGATCTGTTTCACCCTTGATAACATGCTTGTCTAAGTGATGGGAAAGGGAAATGAGCCATAAATATAGAATTAACTAAGTTAATATAGTCAATTGGCAAGACTAGCTTCTTTCCTCAAAAATGGTAGGATCTCTACCTGATATTATGGTAATAGTTCCTTTATTACCATTAATAAGAGAGTAATAAGATGGGATTAACATCTAACATCTTTTCTTACAATTAAGAAAAATTGTGAATTTGAAACTATTTCTCGTGAATTTGGCTTCTCTGATGTATTGGTGGTAAAGAATCTGCCTGTCAGTGCAGGAAACCTATGTTCCATCTCTGGGTCGAGAAGATCTCCTGGAAAAGGAAATGCAACCCACTCCAGTATTCTTGCCTGGGAAATTCCATAGACAGAGGAGCATAGTGGGCTACAGTCCATGGGATCACAAAAGAATTGGACATGACTTAGCAACTAAACAACTCTTGGATTGGTCAAATATGTGTGGTCAAGGAACACACTTTCAATTAAACAAAACATTTAATATAGTCTAGCTCACACCAGTGCTCCTAAAATGTTTTCTGATTAAATGAATAAGCAAATATTTTCTTTAAAATAATAAGGAACTTCGACATAAATTTGTTAAAAGGAATTTATTAAGGAACTCTCAGTCTCTTACTAATTTTAAAGAGACTTAAACTTTAAGGATCCTGTACTTGGAAAATGCTAACTAATTGGAATTAATAAAGCATATATTTCTAAAACATTGCCCTCAGTTATACTAGATGCAGTTAATTGCATCCTTCTCTGTATTGCCATGCAGCATTTATATTTTTACTTTATTTAAAAGTGCTTCCTGAGTAGGGAAGGGGCTCCATTTTATTTAAATTTTCTTTTCCTGCCTGTATAGTGCTTGACACACATTCTGTGCAAAAGTATTTTAGGAGTGAATGAGTAAATGAATTAAAAAGATTGATTTTTCTTAATTATATAATTTACTATTTTTCCTTTCTTTTTGGAAAGACATGACAAGGACCACTTGTTTTACACTAAATAAAAGAAACCCTTTCTTGTTTTGATTTCAGTAAAGTCAACACATATTTATTTGTTACCGGGACAGTAGGGTGAGCAACGCTGCTGCTGTTTTGGTTCATTTGCTCAGTCGTGTCCAACTCTTTGCGACCCCAGTGGACTGCAACGCACCAGGCTTTCCTGTCCTTCACTGTCTTCCAGAGTTTGCTCAAACTCATGTCCATTGAGTCGATGATGCCATCTGGCCATCTTATCTTCTGTCACTCCCTTCTGTCTTTCCCAGCATCAGGGTCTTTTCCAGTGAGTTGGCTCTTCACATCAGGTGACCAAAGTATCAGAGCTTCCGCATCAGTCCTTCCAATGAATATTCAGTGTTGATTAGGATTGACTGATTTGATCTCCTTGTTGTTCAAGGGACTCTCAAGAGTCTTCTCCAGCACCACAGTTTGAAAGCATCAATTCATCAGTGCTCAGCCTTCCTTATGATCCAACTCTCACATCTGTACATGACTACTGGAAAAAACATGGCTTTGACTATATGGACCTTTGTCAGCAAAGTGATGTCTCTGCTTTCTAATGCACTGTCTAGGTTTGTCATTGTTTTTCTTCCAAGGAGCAGGAGTCTTTTAACTTCCTGGCTTCAGTCACTGTCTGCAGTGATTTTAGAACGCAAGAAAATAACATCTGCCACTGTTTCCACACTTTCCCCATCTATTTGCCATGAAGTGTTGGGACCAGATTCCGTGATCTTAGTTTACTGAATGTTGAGTTTTAAGCCAGCTTTTTCACTCCTCTTTCACCTTCATCAAGAGACTCTTTAGTTCCTCTTCACTTTCTGCATATCTGAAACTGCAGGTGGTATCATCTGCATATCTGAAACTATTGATATTTCTCCTGGCAATCTTGATTCCATCTTGTGTTTCATCCAGCCTGACATTTCACATGACTGCCTATAAGTTAAAGAAGCAGTGTGACCGTACACATAATACAATACAAATAATCTACATGTTACTTCCCTAATTTCAGTCGTAAACAATGAATTATTAATCATATTAAATATAACACTTGTGTTATGTGCATTAGAAATTTATAACATTGTTTTTCTATTGGATGGTTCATTGGTCTGTGAGCATTAGACTTGCTTTGGATGCGTACTTTTGGGTAATTTAATTAATTTATGGTTAGAATACCAGAAAAACCTTTATAAACATTTGTCCTGAAGGATGTTCCTGTATTAAATGGGGTGAGTAAAACATGGAAAACAGAAGTTCAAGTTTTAGAGTGCAAAAGACTTGATTCAGATTTTCTCTCTATTATGGGTTGCTTGCTGTGTGATCTTTGATAGCTTGTTTAGGATCTCAGACTCAATTTCTTGGTCTGTAAAAAATTTGAATATTAATAACACTTTATGCATAAAATAGTTGTATAGGTCCAAGATTTTTAGTCTAGCCCCTGAGTTGTATTAAATATCTAATATAACTCAGCTAATAGTACAGTTTTGTTGCTGTTAATACATTCAGTTGTATTAGCAAATGGATGACCTACATTCTTCAATAGAAATTTAAAAAATTTCAATAGAAATTTTCTTAAAAAACTGGAAATAGAACTGCCATATGACCCAGCAATACCACTTCTGGGCATACACACTGAGGAAACCAGATCTGAAAGAGACACATGCACCCCAATGTTCATCGCAGCACTGTTTATAATAGCCAGGACATGGAAGCAACCTAGATGCCCATCAGCAGACGAATGGATAAGGAAGCTGTGGTACATATACACCATGGAATATTACTCAGCTATTAAAAAGAATTCATTTGAATCAGTTCTAATGAGATGGATGAAACTGGAGCCCATTATACAGAGTGAAGTAAGCCAGAAAGATAAAGATCATTACAGCATACTAACACATATATATGGAATTTAGAAAGATGGTAATGATAACCCTATACGCAAAACAGAAAAAGAGACACAGATGTACAGAACAGACTTTTGGACTCTGTGGGAGAAGGCGAGGGTGGGATGTTTCGAAAGAACAGCATGTATATTATCTATGGTGAAACAGATCACCAGCCCAGGTGGGATGCATGAGACAAGTGCTCGGGGCTGGTGCACTGGGAAGACCCAGAGGAATCGGGTGGAGAGGGAGGTGGGAGGGGGGACCGGGATGGGGAACACATGTAAATCCATGGCTGATTCATGTCAATGTATGACAAAACCCACTGCAATGTTGTGAAGTAATTAGCCTCCAACTAATAAAAATAAATGAAAAAAATAAAAAATTTAAAAAGACAAAGCCTTAAAAAAAAATTTAGAGTATCCATGTGATGCCAACTGATATAGTAAGATCTGAATAATAAAATACACGTTCCTATTTAGTGTACTAGAAAGGTGAATTATCAATAAATTAGTCTTCATGTATTGATAGGTTTGTCATGGTTATTTTGAGATTTAAAACAGTCTTTCCAAAGACTTAGAGATGTGTATATGTGCATAACATGTAGAAAAGATGTTTATATAATTCCAATTAATAGATAATATCAATAACTCCATATATATACCATGTTAAGTTTATATTATACTATATGTATTTTATCCTACAGAATATTTAATTAAAATATGTATTTCTATTATCTTTTGGTGATTTTCTGAAGAATTATAATTGAATGGATATTATTCCCCTACATGCATGGCAGAAATTATTTAGAATGTGGTTAGAAGATGACACCATGATAAATAACACTATAATAATAGGAGTATTAGAGACTGATCAGTATTTATTGAATATTCCCTGATTCTTCCAAAAAATCTCCTGATTTTGCCAATGAATGTCCTATTTCACAAGATAAACTCTGTCATGGGAAATAAATTTTAAAAAATCTTTGAAAATAGTAAGTATTCAGAAAATGTCAAAGAACTAAAGTAGACTTAATCTTAAAGTCATTCATATATATATATTTTTTAAATTGCTCTTTTCTTGACTTTATGTGGTCTCTTTTGGGATAAAAGAAATCATGGACATTTCAGAGAACTTAATATTTGCTAGACACTATCACACACTGAGTTCAGCAGTGGAAAGGGTTTTATTGTTGGTTTAGTTGCTAATTCATGTCTGACTCTAGCAACCTCATGGACCGCAGCCCACAAGCCTCCTCTGTCCATGAGATTTCCCCAGTAATACTGGAGTGGGTTGCCATTTCCTTCTCCAGGGGACCTCAACCTAGGAATTGAACCATGGACTCCTACACTGCAGGTAGCTTCCTGTATTGCAGGCAGGTTCTTCTTTTTTCCCCCATTTTGACTTTTTTTTTTTTTTGAAATTAATTTATTTATTTTAATTGGAGGCTAATTACTTTACAATACTGTAGTGGTTTTTGCCATACATTGACATGAATCAG
Organism: Cervus elaphus; assembly: GCF_910594005.1. Lineage (NCBI taxonomy): Eukaryota > Metazoa > Chordata > Mammalia > Artiodactyla > Cervidae > Cervus > Cervus elaphus. Next base: position 29,817,595 of record NC_057842.1, on the reverse strand, counting down.
CCACAGGTGTACATATGTCCCCCATCCTGAACCCCCCTCCCGCCTCCCTACTCATCCCATCTCTCAGGGTTGTCCCAGTGCAACGGCTTTGAGTACCCTGTTTAATGCATCAAACTTGGACTGGTGATCTATTTCACATATGGTGATATACATGTTTCAGTGCTATTCTCTCAAATCATCCCACACTTGCCTTCTCCCACAGAGTCCAAAAGTCTGTTCTTTATATCTCTGTCTCTTTTGCTGTCTCAAATATAGAGTCAGCAGACAGATTCTGTACTGACTGAGCTTTCAAGGAATCAAGACATTCTTAGTTAATTCACTTCAGTCTGAATTTAGCAATAAGGAGTTCATGATCTGAGCCACAGTCGGCTCCCAGTCTTGTTTTTGCTGACTGTATAGAACTTCTCCATCTTTGGCTGCAAAGAATATAATCTCTGATTTCGATATTGACCATCTGGTGATGTCCACGTGTAGAGTCTTCTCTTGTGTTGTTGGAAGAGGGTGTTTGCTATGACCAGTGCTTTCTCTTGGCGAAACTCTATTAGCCTTTGTCCTGCTTTATTCTGTATTCCAAGGCCAAATTGGACTGTTACTCCAGGTATTTCTTGACTACCTACTTTTGCATTCCAGTTCCCTATAATGAAAAGAACATATTTTTGGGGTGTTAGTTCTAGAAGTTCTTGCAGATTTTCATAGAACGATTCAATTTCAGCTTCTTTAGCATTACCGGTTGGGGCATAGATTTGGATTACTGTGATGTTGAATGGTTTGCCTTGGAAACGAACAGAGATCATTCTGTCATTTTTGAGATTGCATCCAAGTACTCCATACAGTCAGCAAAAACAAGAACAGGAGCTAACTGTGGCTCAGATCATGAACTGCTTATTGGCAAATTCAGATTTAAATTGAAGAAAGTAGGGAAAACCACTAGACCATTCAGGTATGACCTAAATCAAATCCCTTACAATTATACAGTGGAAGTGAGAAATAGATTCAACAATTAGATCTGATAGACAGAGAGCCTGATGAACTATGGATGGAGGTTCGTGACACTGTGTAGGAGGCAGGGATCACAACAATCCCCAAGAAAAAGAAATGCAAAAAGAAAAAATGGTTGTCTGAGGAGGCCTTACAAATAGCTGTGAAAGAAGAGAAGCTAAAGGCAAAGGAGAAAAGGAAAGATACCCATTTGAATGCAAAGTTCTAAAGAATGGCAAGGAGAGATAAGAAAGGCTTCCTCAATGACCAATGCAAATAAAGAGAGAAAAACAATAGATGGGAAAGACTAGAGATCTCTTCAAGTAAACTAGATATACCAAGGGAACATTTCATCCAAAGATAGGCACAATAAAGGACAGAAATGATATGGATCTAATGGAAGCAGAAGATATTAAGAAGTGGCAAGAATACAGAGAAAAACTGTACAAAAAAGATCTTCATGACCCAGATAATCATGATGGTGTGATCACTCACCTAGAGCCAGACCTCCTGGAATGTGAAGTCAAGTGGGCCTTAGGAAGCATCACTACAAACAAAGCTAGTGGAGATGATGGAATTCCAACTGAGCCATTCCAAATCCTAAAAGATGATGCTGTTAAGGTCTTGCACTCAATATGCCAGCAAATTTTAAAAACTCAGCAGTGGCCACAGGACTGGAAAAGGTCAGTTTTCACCCCAATCCCAAAGAAAGGCAATGCCAAAGAATGCTCAAACTACTACACCATTGCACTCATCTCATACGCTAGCAGAGTAATGCTTAAAATTCTCTAAGCCAGGCTTTAGTAATACATGAATCGTGAACTTCCAGATGCTCAAGCTGGTTTTAGAAAAGGCAGAGGAACCAGAGATCAAATTGCCAACATCTGCTGGATTATGAAAAAAGCAAGAGAGCTCCAGAAAAACATCTACTTCTGCTTTATTGACTATGCCAAAGCCTTTGTGTGGATCACAACAAACTGTGGAAATTTCTTCAAGAGATGAGAATACCAGACCACCTCACATGCCTCCTGACAAATCTGTATGCAGGTAAGAAAGCAACAGTTAGAACTAGACATGAAATAACAGACTGGCTCCAAATCGGGAAAGAAGTACCTCAAGGCTGTATATTGTCGTCCTGGTTGTTTAACTTATATGCAGAGTACATTATGAGAAACGCTGGGCTGGTTGAAGCACAAGCTGGAATCAAGATTGCTGGGAGAAATATCAGTAACCTCATATATGCAGATGACACCACCCTTATGGCAGAAATTGAAGAAGAACTAAAGAACCTCTTGATGAAGGTGAAAGAAGGGTGAAAAACTTGGCTTAAAGCTCAACATTCTGAAAGCTAAGATCATGGCATCTGGTCCCATCTCTTCATGCAAAGAGATGGGGAAGCAATGGAAACAGTGAGAGGCTTTATTTATTTGGGCTCCAAAATCACTGCAGATGGTGACTGCAGCCATGAAATTAAAAGACGCTTGCTCCTTGGAATAAAAGTTTTGCCCAATCTAGACAGCATATTAAAAAACAGACATTACCAACAAAGGTCCATCTCATCAAAGCTATGGTTTTTTCCAGTAGTCATGTAACATGACTACATGGATGTCAGAGTTGGACTATAAAGAAAGCTGACCACTGAAGAATTGATGCTTTTGAACTGTGGTGTTGCAGAAGACTCTTGAGAGTCCCCTGGACTGCAAGGAGAAACAACCAGTCCATCCTAAAGGAGATCAGTCCTAGGTATTCGTTGGAAGGACTGATGCTGAAGCTGAAACTCCAATACTTTGGCCACCTGATGCTAAGAACTGACTCATTTTAAAAGACCCTGATGCTGGGAAAGATTGAAGGTGCGAGAAGAAGGGGGAGCCCTAGGATGAGATGGTTGGATGGCATTCCCAATGCAATGGACATGAGTTTGAGTAAACTCTGGGAAAAATAAGGGTATTGTTATTTGTCTTTGAATCTATGATTTATCTTAGTATTTTTGTCTGTACAGTGACCAAATATTACTATGGAAAATATAAAAACTTCATAAAATGTGAACTTTTGATGAAATAATGTTAAGTATACAAAGTTTCAGCATTTCTGATAATCATTTTGATATGTTCACTTTCCTTGGTTGGTTGGTATTCTTTAAATACCCTGTTAGTCATGCTTAAAACGTACTTAAGACAAAATGGACTTTCTTCTATTGTGGAATATTTTGTGTTCTTTTAATCTGCTTTTGTGAAATTAACAGTTTTTAATGGAAAATTGAATATAGCCATTTGTTTTTAAAAGGTATGAAAAATACACATGGGAACACACTGCTTTTAAAAAATAAATGTTGAATGGCTATTTAGACCTGGTGCATTTCTCTAGGGACATTTGCAGTAACTTGCCTAAACCATTCCTTCTAATCACTATCATTATATGTAATTTAATCACATTTAAAAAATAACTATCTTTACTACTTTTATTTAAGGAGTGACATGTGATTCTATTTTAAATTATTTTTAGTGATTTCACCTAAAACTACCAAATTAAGAGGACAAGGGAATGTTTTTAAAAGCAGTATACTGAGGCTTTCATAAACAATAGTCGTTACAGAGAGTACAGTATAATTTGGTCAGTCTTGAATCATGTCTCAGTAATATAAATTAATGGAGCATTAGAGAGTTTTGTTTTATGACAGTCTCATGGGGATGGGGAGGGGTGAGGAGAAGTTTCCTGGCAGCTACTGGGAGAACAGTCTCAGAGTAAGACCCTATGGAGATCTCTTCAGTATCTATCCGTGAACACGGATGTTATGTGTAAAAAGCCATTCATGTGCTCTCCAAGTCATCGTTTTAGATCTCCACAATTCCAAATCAGACTACCTTGTCTTGTTGACTATTAAAATTCAGAATTCAAACACATTATTTTTAGAAGAATCTAGTATGAATATTGCTTCAAATTTTAACATTAGATTCTCTGCAAAAATCTTTTTCATATAATGAGAAGGATTGGGCCATGAAGGTACATGGTCCTGTCAGTATTTAAAGTTATATTTAATTTTCTGATTGATTATTTTACTGAATACTCATTTGGTTTCCTAATTATACTCAAAATCATGAAATTTAAACTTTAACTTTTCTTTAGTGTAGTAAAGACTTTAGGAATGGCATTCATGCAGAAAAGGAGAATGGAAATCAATTTATTAATAGCTCTCCTCTAGGCACATTCATGAAGAAAATTAAACTACTCAACATTTATATCAGTAGGTAACCATGCATATTTCTGTGCTTTTATTCATTTTTCTTGAAGTAATAATGCCTTCTGCCTGTGGGGCTTCTGTCTTTGTATCCAAGTAGTGCCTATCTTTTCAGATTCAGATCTTACAGCATATCAACTTTAATGATATGTTTAATGAGATCCCCAGCTGTTAATAATCACCTTCTGCTTTCTCCTAGTATCTGTATCTCTTATGGCATGTATCACTTTTTACTTTTCATTGTAGTAATTTATATACCTCTGTCCTTCCTCTGTTTTAGAATTCTTGTGGGCAGATTCTGTTTTAGAAGTCTAGGTTGGGCACTCAGTATCTGTCAAGTAATTAAGTAAATCAATCAATGAGCTATACTAAAATTGGTTACAGGACTCAGTTAAATATAACTGTATATAAGCATTTTTATTTTCCCTCATAAAACTCCATTAAAATTAGAGTAAAGAAATAAGAACCCTCACATTAACACTGCACCCACTCGGATAAAGAGAATACATATGAAAGGAGAGATTTCTAAAAGTTCTAAAGGTCTACATATAGTACATAATCTTGTAACACCAGAGCCATTGGATCTTAAAATCATCCATAGGGAAAAAAGCAAAGATTAAAACCAAAACCAGATGTGACTGGACATAAGAATAGCATTTAGTTTTTCTACTGGATATAACAAAAGCATCACTAAACAAAAAATTTAAAGAAAAATTATTTTCAGCACAGGATTTTATATCCAACTTAACCATCATTAAGAGAGTATGATAAAGATCTCACATATTTAAGATCTGAATATCTTTACCCATAAAATGTTCATTCTTAGGAAGCCAATGGTGGGTGTTTTTACCAAATCAGGCCCCAAAACTTGAGATCAAGGAAGTAGCTGGTCACCCCATTAGTTGGTGAAAGACAGTCCCTAGACCACACCAGTAGTACTCATTCTAGATAGGAGCATGACTGGGGGTTAGAGATGTGTGAAAGTTTGAAAAGATTTAGGGATTGTAAACCAGTTAACTCTAGGGGGAAGAAAAGCCTTCCAGGAAGAATCATAAGTACAGTCTGTCTTCAATATTCAATACTTCTGTATTTGGAAATTCACCAATCACTACAATTTTTAACCCAAAATCAATACTCATGCACATTTGAAGTCATTCACAGACATGTACAGATTAGCAAGTGTGAGTTGCTTGACATGCAGATCCCCATTTGAGTTCAAACAAGCTTACACTCTGACTTCCTCTTTCTGCTCTCATAATTTACATGTTTTCACTGTCTATTTAATGCTATGTTTCTTGTTTGTTTTTTGCTTATTTTTTGTTTGAGATTTCACTGTTTCAAATGACCTCCAAATGTACTGCTGAATTGCTGTCTAGTTGTTCCCAAGTGCAGAAAGTTTGGGCTGTGCTTTATGGAGAAAATGTAGATGTTAGATAACTTCATTAAGGTATAAGCTCTAAGGCTGTTGGATGTGACTTCAGTGCTCATATTTCAACAATATTATTAAATAAGGAATCTGTAATGGAAGCACACATAAATAAGGTTCTAGATTGATTGACTGATGACTGTATTGTGACAAAAAGTTGCTAGAACCTAACCCCGTGTTCCACCTAGGAGCAATGGCTATGTTCACTTGAATTAGTGTTCACTTGAAAACACTGAATTGTGTTTTCAGCTACTTTGTAGAATGGAACTATGGTCAGTGGAAGGAACTGACTATATATTATTCCATTTTTGCCTGACAACAATTTTTAGTAATAAATATACAATTTGTATATTTGATATTAATATGACAAATATGTTTTATGAAACCATAATGCTAAAATGGTAGAGTGAAGGCAAAGAGGAAATAAACAAGAAATAAATAGGCAATAAATAGATAGGAAATAAATTCCTAGTATTGATATCTGGAAATATTAGTATAAGCATATTCATTATAATCATGTGACTAAATATCAGAAATAAAGACTTGAAAATGGTGGTTTATGGAAGCAGAAAAGGATATGGGAAGAGTGAAGTAGGAGAATATGGTTTGTAACATACATTTTGATATTATACGTAGTTTTAAATCACAGATAAGTATTTGCTTGAGAGAAATTAATATTTAAAAGAAAATAGTTTTAATGATATAATTAAAACTACACAATGAAAGCATGTTAGAATTTACAGGAATGCAGGTTAGTCCATGGTAGGTAGGAAAAAAACATGTGCAGGGATTTTGTTTCTTTTTTGTTTTGTTTTGTGATACTAAAAACCAACTGTAAGAAGCTACATGATTGCACTTTTAAAATTGAAGATTAAATATTGATAAAAATATATATTTCTGGGTTTCTTGCATTTGCTTTGTTTATTTATCCAAAAGTATTTTAGACATTTGGTACTGTGAAAGCATGACTAGTTAGATCACTTACCCTAGAATTCCAATTTACACATTCAACTGCATGAATAAATGATTCTACTGGATTTTGTCTTTCATTGTGTCACGTATTACAAGGCAACATTGCATCTTGGCAGAAAGTCTGCTGGCAGATGCAAAGCTCAAATTTACACAGAGATATTCCTGCCAACAGTTTCTAGATGTACATAAAACTAAATCAACTGAGCTTCACATAATACTGTTAACACTATTTCTATGGAATAAGAGTGAAAAATAGCTTGGTTGAAAGTTTTGAAAGCTGCATTTTCAGAGAAACAAAAGGAAAAAGAGGAACTCTTCTAGTAAAAGATAATTGGCATAGAGAAATGTAAAACAAAAAATTGGAAAAGACATTATTGACTTGCAGACTGTTCTAAAAATACCTCATTCAATAAGTACATCTCGCTAGTTGACACACAATTATGTTAATGCAGTTAGAGTTGAAGAGTAATTTAAATATAATTAGGGCTTAAAACATAAATGGCACAGAACAGGGAACTTGTTTTCCTATTTGTGCAGATTTTTTTTACGCAAATGAAAAATAAAAATAAAAGTAATTTGTAAATGAAAATTCTTGCTATATTTTCTGTTTAGTTTGAGTGTATTCTTGCATGGCTGATAAAGATGATGAAACAAATGAGTTTCATCATGAATCTGTTCTCTAATAAATGCACTTTTCAACATCTGGTTTTGCAAAAAGAATGAAAATCATTTCTTTATTCTTAATAAAACTACCTTGAAATACACATTTATTTTCATACAGTGTCCAGAGCTGCATCTATAAAACAACAAACTTATGAGAAAGGAGAAATTTAGTCCACTACCAACAAATAGCCGTATAATGATATTAAAAATCACTTTAATATTTATTTTCAGTTGATTTACTGACCTTTTTAGGGAGTTGACTTATTTTGACATAACCTGTGATCAATTTTAACGTGACATAGATTGAATTAGTAAGATCTGTGAAAAATCATCTAGACAGACTTTCTTTTTCTCTTGATAGTGCAAAGAGATCACATGTAACTCCTGGGGATAGGCATAAATTGGATAGACAAAGTGACCCTTTTCTATAATTGTTTCAGATTTTAAAAATAATATAAGGTCAGTTTATTAGCACATTCAGCAAACTTATTGAATATGCACTGCAATTCAAGAATCTGCTAGAAGTGGAGCATGTAAGCAAGAGATAAATAAATAAAAACATGAGAAATAGTGTTAATCTTGCTATGAAGTAGTACTGTGGGAACCTACAGGAAAGAGAGAATGCCTGAGTCCTAAAGGTGGTCTTTCAAGTAAAGTACATTTCGAAGTTTTAGAAACACTACTGAAATGATTCAGGAGCAGGATATTCCTAATTATTCCTACATCTTACTTGCAACCTAAATGGAAAGACAAGAGATATATGAACAAGTTAATGAACATAATAAATAATTGAGAGACTATGTAAATTTTAGATATAAAAGGTAAAGGAATGCAAAAAAAAAAAGTGCCATCTTTTGTTTCCTGTAGCATTGTCTCATCAACATCTTTCCGTGACTGTAAGTATGCAGAGCGCCAAGTTTAATTGCTTCCTACTCTATCATCTTACTTTGAATATGCCCTCATATTCAAATGGTATTTTTACCATTCCCTTTTTGCTAGTCAGCTAAGTTATTTATAAAATGAGCTTCCCACGTGGTGCTAGTGGTAAAACACCCACCTGCCAATGCAGGAAACATGTAAGAGACGTGGATTTGATCCCTGGGTTAGGAAAATCCCCTGTAGGAGGGCAAGGCAACCCACTCCAGTATTCTTGCCTGGAGAATTCTATGAACAGAGGAGTCTGGCAAGCTATAGTCCGTAGCTTTGCAAAGAGTTGGGACATGACTAAAGCGACTTGGCACAGCACACACTAATATAAGTATTTGGTGGTGATTAACATATTTAAATGTATGTATATGGATGATGCAGGCATACCTTAGAGATATTGTAGATTTGGTTCCAAACCACTGCAATAAAGTAAAGATTGCAGTGAAGAGAGTGACATAAGCTTTTTGGTTTTCCAGTGCCTATAAAAGTTAAGTTTACACTGTGTTCTAGTGTATTAAGTGTGCAATGCCATAATGTCTAAGAAAATATGTATTAATACATACCTTAATTAAAATAATACTAAAAAAGTGCTAACCATCAACATACGGTTGCCGCAAGCCTTCAATTTGTTAACAAAAAAAAAAAAGACAAAGCACTAATCTTCAAAGTATCTATGAAGCACAGTGAAACAAAATATGTACATATCTTGTGTACATTCTTAATTCTTTCCTAAAATCATAGAATTTAATATCACCAAAAATATGGCATATTGAAGCCTCTTTGTTTGCATTAATGGATTACATCTAGTAAGATTAGATTACATCTAATAAGTTTGTTCCAAATATTACATAAAAAATTGTATGTGTATATTGACTTGGTGATTAGCCTTCTCTCTCACTAGAATGTAAGCCTCCTAAGGATGGGAAGGGACACTTTGGTTTTATTCAGACAGACCTAGAATAATTCTCAGAATAAAATAGAAGGTCTGTGAATATTTGATTGAATGAATGAATTTTCTTCTCTTTATTAAGTGTAGTTGATTTTCAGTGTTATGTTAGTTTCAGGTGTATAGCACAGTGATTCAGTTTATGTATATAAATATATGTATTATATATATGCATATTATTTTTAAGATTATTTACCATTTTAGATTATTACAAAATATCAGCTATAGTTCCCTGTACTATCCCGTATGTACTTTGTTGGGTATCTATTTTATATGTAGCAGGGTGTATATATTACTCTCAAACTCCCAATTTATTCCATCACCCCCTTTCTACTTTGGTACTCGTAAGTTTGTTTTCTGTGTGTGTATCTATTTTTGTTTTGTAAATAAATTAGTTTGTATTTAGAAATATTATACATAAATTATATAATATTTGTCTTTGTCTTACTTAATAGGACCTCTAGGTCTACCCATGTTTCTACAGATGGCATTATTTCTATTTTATGGCTGAGTAATATTCCATTGTATTTAAAATAAATTAATTTTCAAAAGAAATAATTTTAATCCAAACTTCACATATTTAGATTCAAAATCTGGCTGATCTATGTAAAATAATATTTCTTAGGCAGAAACCAAAATCATTAACACAAATTCTCTGTAAGAAATGTATCTTGGTATGAATCCTACCAAGTGCTAAGAACATAAACTGTTTTGGGGAAGAAAAATAATTTTTGCATTAAAAGATAGTTAAGAGAGAGTTGACTATATAAGAGATTTTATTACCAAGAAAAACTGATTTTTATAGAGCACATTGTATTCACATCACAGAACAGGCTATTGTGTAAACAGTCAGAAATAATGCTAGAAAGTGGATTAAGAATTCTGTGAACCTCCATTTATACACGTAGAGGCTGCAATGTCGAATTGTGATGCCATCTTTATCTTTGTTGTCTCTTCTGTTAAGGGTCCTCATAGGAAGGAATCATTTTAAACAAGGCACAAATTGCAGAAATGCTACTATCGCTGGTTAGAATTAAATAGATTTTCATTGTTAGAAAAACATGAGCTCTAGCTTGGGCTAGTTGACTGAGGCTACTTTATTTGCTTGATATTGCCTTTATATCACAAAATTGTTTTTTGTGCAAAATATACTCTGGGACAGGAATCAATCATATATTTTGTGTACTTTTTCACTGAGAAATTAACACCCCCTAGAGGAGCATTTGTTCTTTTGCTCTGCTTGATAAGTCTGGGGAGGAGTCAAGTCTTCAGTTCCTCTTTTAGGATTATGTATTTACACCAGAACAACTAAATTTTGCTTGGCCCATAAATAAGTATGTGAATAGACACCTTATGATGTATTTTTAAGTCCAGCAGGTTTTAATAAACCTGTTCGAATATCTGCATTATGATGCAGGAGGAGCAAGCAAAGACAAGCGCTTGTTACAGGGTGAATTCTTTGCTGACAAGTTAATACGTATGCAATCATGATAGCAAGTTGCATCCTGCCAAAGTACAATAGTACTTATGTCTTTGAAACAGATATTCTACCCTCACCAAATATGAAAAACATACTAAGTATAGAAGACTAGTTCTCCCTGATTGGTAAGGAACTTTTTTTTTTAATAAGGAAAAGATGAATATACTCTAAAGGAATAAAGCACTCTTATTTTATTTCCGTCTTTTGTTAAATTCAGTTTTGCTCCATGTTAAAGGGAACAAGGTAAAGATTTCTGGAGGGCCCAGGATGGGATGGGTTTGAATTCATGATTTACCAATGTCATTATCTCATTTCATTATTAGTTGCATTGGTCAACAAATATCCCATGGACAGAGGAGCCTGGCGGGCTACAGTCCATGGGGTCACAGAATCAAACACAACTGAACATTCATAGGAAAGGAAAGAAATTGTTGTCCTCGTGGATATTACACACTAGTTTGGGGAAAACAGACAATAACCTACCTAAAAACTAAGTTAATTATTAACTAAATACATAAATACACACACACACACACAGACACACACACATGTGTCTGTGTGTGTGTGTATACATGCATACATATACATATATGTTTTCCAGGTGATGCTAGTTGTAAAGAACCCATCTGCCAGTACAGGAGACACAAGAGATGCAGGTTTGATCCTGGGTCGGGAAGATCCCTTGAAGGAGGAAATGGCAACCCACTCCAGTATTCTTGCCTGGAGAATCCCATGGACAGAGGAGCCTGGCAGGCTACAATCCATAGGGTTGCAAAGAGTTGGACATGACTGAAGCAACTTAGCGCATGCACACACACACACACACACACACAAAAATATATATATAGGTGGTGGCATAGTGGTAAAGAATCTGCCTGCCAATACAGGATATGCCAGAAATGCAAGTCTGATCCCTGGGTTGGGAAGAGTCCCTGGAGCACGAAATGGCAACCCACTCCAGTATTCTTGCCTGGAAAATTTCATGGACAGAGGAGCCTGGCGGGCTACAGACCATAGGGTCGCAAAGAGTTGGACATAACTGAGCACGTATATGTACACTTGATAAGAGAAAGTGGGGCGGATGGTATTTAGTGCTATGGAGAAAAGGTAAAGAGTTGGGTGTATTGATGGGAGTGAATGTAAATATAAATCGAATAGTCAGGGAATGCCTGGCTGCGAAGGAGACACTTGGTTAAAGACCTGAGGGAGGAGAGGGAATGAGGTGGATTCACACCAGGGCAAATAAAAATAGTGAGACCGCAGGACCAGGCAGAGAAGTCAGTGAGATCATCCAGAACTGAGCTCCGGTCAAGTTGATGGAGAATCAGCATAGGAGGGAGATGAGGAGAGGCCAGTGAGGTGGGAAGAGACCCAGATGAGTGAAGGGTACAGAAAGCCAGCTGAAGAAGGTGTGTCAAGGCAGAGTGGCTATGTCACTTGATGTGAAGTCAAGTAAAATATAGACTGAAGATTAATTATTTTGGTGTGTGGCAATTATTAAATGATGGCAAGAGCACTTTTTGTTCTATGGTGGGAGGGGAAGTCGGACTGATACATTCAAAAGAGAGTAGGGAGGAAGAAATTGGAGACAGAGAATATGGACAGGTTTTTAAAATTCTATTTTATTATTGGAGAATAATTGCTTTACGATATTGTATTAGCTTCTGCTGTGTAATGAAGTGAATAAGCTATATGTACAAATAAGTCCCCTCTATCTTGAGCCTACCTCCCACCCCCTATCCCCCCCCAACTCTAGGTCATCACAGAGCACCAAGCTGCTTCCCACTAGCTAGCTATTTTCCACACGGTAATGTATGTATGTCAATGCTATGCTTCCAATTCGTTGCACCTTCCGCTTCCTACTCTGTGTCCACATGTCCATCCTGCAGGGAGGTTTCTCTGTACACTTTTTCTAGATTTTAAATACACACAACACACATACACACACACACAATATTTGTGTTTCTCTTGGAATATTGTTCCAGAAAGAAAGAGAGTAATGATGCTGTGATTGGAGGGGAAAATGGTAACAAGAATGAGCATTGGTGTTCCATTTTGTAGGAGAGATAAGGGTATGTTTATGTGCTTATTGGAAAGGTCTAATAAAGAGGAAAATGATCAATGATGCAGGAGTCAGGGGAGGAATCACTAAAGCAAGGTCCCAGAACGAGTGAAATGGAGTAGAATCTCAGGTGCATATCTTTGTAGCTTGGGTATCCTTTTCCCACCCATCCTGAGCTCTTTTCTTTTGTCCCATTATTTACACAAGACAGTACCCTCGTAAAGGCTTGTACAAGAATTTCATAAGTTTTTCTGTGATTTAATTCTACTTAGGCCTTGATGTTTATGAATAAATGGACATAAAACGATCTTCTATTTGCACCAGCCTGAGGGTTCTATGCAACAAATAAAGTTAACTTTAGTTTATTTTTTGTTTCTTTTGGCAACTTGTATGGGCAAATCGAACTCAGTATTGTTTTATTTTTGTTTTCCCATTTAGACTTTGATGATTGTTTCTCTACTGAGATTTAGTTAGAACTTTGGCTTCCAGTGAATCATCAGCTGACTTGGGATAATTACCACCTATTAGTAGATGACAAAGACGCTGAAAATACTGAGATCTTGTAGAGTAACACAGAATGCTAGTACCTACTGCCTGTGTATGTTCGTGTCTAGAAGAAAATGCAAAAGAAAAATGCTTATAATGAGATGGTATATGGGGAGGATATAGTTTTGTTCATCTGATTTGAGTATAAATTTACAATTTTAGAAACGTAACATTGGGTTTTTTTTTGTTAATACTCTGTTCCATAAGAGTCAAGAATAAGACACTATTCTTGACTAACAAGAATAATGTCTATTAGTCACTAATAGAAGGCTAACAGTTTGTGTATATAAACACACATATACACACTACATGCATACATACATATATGTGCATACATTCACACATGCACGTGTATTTATATTTTGAGTAAGATTTTTTGTAATTCTTATGATTATTTTTAGTTTAACTGTGATCCTTTGACAAATTTCAGTTCCAAAAATAAGTTGTGTAGCAAAAGTCACAATTTTACCAAACCTAGTCATCAGTTCAGTTCAGTCGCTCAATCATGTCCGACTCTTTGCGACCCCATGAATCACAGTAAACTCCCGGAGTTTACTCAAACTCATGCCCATCGAGTCAGTGATGCCATCCAGCCATCTCATCCTCTGTCGTCCCCTTCTCCTCCTGCCCCCAATCCCTCCCAGCATCAGGGTCTTTTCCAGTGAGTCAACTCTTCGCATGAGGTGGCCAAAGTATTGGAGTTTCAGCTTCGGCATCAGTCTGAAATCTAGTCATACCTCACATGAGTTATTTATTTGACCTAAAGCCACTATGGGAATGGTTCTGCTAACACACACTCGAGACAGTCATTTAAACATATATTGATTAATGAAGGCCACTTTTGTGTCTTTTTGAAATAACAGTTCAGGTAGCCTAAGACAATAGAATCCTCTGTCTGAGAATTACACATTTTCTCATTCTTGTGTTGTTTCTAAGAGCTAATAAGCAATGTTTAACTCCCCAGAAATAGCCTAGATATATCTACTTGGAAATAGTGTTCTGGAGCAACAACAACAGAAATCATTTCAGTTTTGGTTGATGACCGGCATAGCAAGCAGTCTTTCAGACGCCTCCTTTTCAGCCCTGAATAAATACACCTAGAGAATGATTTTTGAATTCCTTTTCTGTCCAAAGGTTTTAAGGAATTTTGTCTTTTCAAGTTATATGAAAAAATTTCCCTAAGACATTGATCTCTGGCATTAATAGAAGTGGTGTCTTTCCCACTTTTCTGAAATCTTGATAAGCTTTCAATCCTTTCTGGATATTTAGTTTTGCACAAGTCCTTTTTGGTATTTGTGAATTTGTGAATGTTAGGTATAGTGTTTTAGGATGTGGACATTTCTTGAACAGGAATAAAGACTGACTTGAGAGTATAAGCCATTTTTCTCATTATACCCAGTCAAATACTACAGGCAAGTACTACACATTGGGCCCTGAGGTAATTAAGAAAACAAAATCTTTCCCCCAGGTGTATATGCATACCCAATAGTTAGAGCTACCAAATCATTCATTTATTCTTTTGTTCTGTACATAAATTTTCTCTTAATTAAAGCTTATAACTTTCAAAACTTTTCATTTTTAGGAGGCCAGACTTCTCCAAAAGAATTGCTGAATTTACCTTAATGGTACTTTCTATTTTTTTAAGGATGGTATAAAACAGCAGCATCATTTTAATTCCATATCTATATTTATAAGTTTTCCTTCTCCTAGTCATTTCTGATAGTACATCTGTATAAAAGTTTCATTTTGTTTTGTTCTTGATCATCTGAAATGATAGAACTGTTTCTAGTCTACTTGATAATTACTAACTGCTCCCATTTTCTAAAATAATCCAGTTTAAACATGATTTTTCCCCTGCCATTCAAATAAAATCCTTTAGAATTATTATCAATTTTAACTTAAGGATCAGAAAGTAAATTACTTTTTATAACTTATGATTTTGAACCTTAATGATATTACAAAGCACTTGCTGTTTTCAAGAGTCATAATAATGTTTTTGCAATGAAATTGCATGTGGGAAAATATTATATGTAAATTTTAAGATGATTATTGGTTATTTTCAAGTGTATGTAACATCCCTACAAAATATAAGCCATCTACTAGTTTGTAGAGATTATTTTTTTTCCATTTCAGTTGAGTAATTTCTTGTCCAGATGCCCAAATACCTCTGAGACAGAGGAATTATGTACACCATCCAGAAAAGTCTTATCAAAACAAAGCTCTTTTCTCTGTGGTGTGCAGTATATAGTATGATGAGTGGCTCTATTTTGCTGTTTGTACACTGGTCATTCTAGCAGAGGCTATTTATTAAGGAAACAGATGGGGAAACATCAGTTGTATTTTGTGCCTTCTGTTAACTATAAAATGTTTGGAGAATTGAAAAGCAGAACTAAAATAGCTGAAGGTGTCAAAGAATAAGTCAGGTATGAAAGGAGAGAATGGATATTCTCAATTCCAGCAGAGGCAGGATTTCTTTTTTTCTACTGTTGAAAGCTTTGGAATAACCTTCAATTTTTCTTTTTTCCTATATAAGCTATTAGGTCCATGGATATTTTGTGAGTTTTTCTTCCAAATTACTTTTATATGAGCTTGACAGTTGAAGTCTTCCAGGACCTGTTTATTTGTTGAATATATTGATAGGCTATAAAACAACCCCAAACCTAAGGTGTCTCTTAGTAGTAAGTCAGTGGAATTTGATATTATTTTAGGTCAGAGTCTTGTTTTGTTGCTGTTCATAGCAATTTATATAATATACACATTTCCAAGAAGTATTGTTTCTTTAAAGCAAGTTTATTTTCTGCAAAAGTGCTTCAATTTTAAACTTTGAACATGTGTTCTCTCACATTTTCAAGACCTGGGTCACCTTCTAAAAATTCTGTTGTGGAATCATTAACAACAGACAATGAAGTGAAGTGTTTGTTGCTCAGTCTTGTGCAATTTTTGTGACCCCATGGACTGTAGCCTGGCAGGCTCCTCTGCACATGGAATTCTCCAGTTAAGAATACTGTAGTGGGTTGTCATTTTCTTCTCCAGGGGATCTTCCCATCCCAGGGATCAAACCTGGGTCTCCTGCATTGCAGGCAGACTCTTTACCACTCTGAGCAAAAGGATTTCCCCATGTGTCACTGCTGTTATCAAAGGCATACTTTGATAGTATGTAATCTAATCACAATTATCAGATCTATTTCTTGCTCATACTGTTTTGCACCTCTGATGTTTCTCTTCTTCCTCTCCCTTCCCCTTCTCTTTGTATTCTATTTTATTAATTTTGACTTGATGTTTTCCTAAATCTCCTTATTGGGCAAACAGTTGTTTTAAGGTCCAGACTTTGGTAAGGCAAAGGGCCTATTTCTTTACTTTGTTGACCATAAGAATATGTGATATCTTATTTTAACAAATACAAATTGTTTTCAGTAATGGTAATAAATCTGCCACGTAAGATGTTAGGAGGCATTTGGGGAGGAATTTCAATGTTATTTACCGTGTTATTACTTATGATGAATTTAGCACTTATACACAAGAGCCTTTTTTGTAAGAAGCACTTTACAAATATCTTTCGGTTCTGCCAGTGACCCCGTAAGAAATAGAGTATTTATAACCTCCATTTCACAGGTGAAGCTGCTGAAACCACACATTTTTATTCTTGTGTGTTTAACTCTTTGAGAGAAATGTCTCTTCAAATTGTAAAGATTCACCATTTCTTTTCTTCTGTAAGTCAAAAAACAGGCAAAAAGTACTCTGAATCTGGCGGCCTGAAGTCAAACCTCCTTTAAGTGTATTTATGCCACTAAGAGGCATATTTCTTTTCACATATATCTTTTCAGATGTTTTCATGTTGATTGTGGACTGATTTTCCCTGCATTTTAAATCCTGTGTAGCTGAGTGTTTTCCTATGAAATGGTTCATGTGTTTGATTTAAAAGAGGGCAGAACTGTAACATTGCTGTTTTGAAAACTATTCTAATACCGAAGCTGGCATTTACAGATACACACACTCCTCCAAGATTTAGGTGCCTCTGTGTTTCTGTAAGCTTCATGACTATTTTTTCTTTTAATCTGCTTTTTATTGTAAAGCACTTAGTGTATTTGCAGATTCAGAAGCCCTTAAAGAAGGTATTAATACCAATGTTATCATTTTAGAACTAGAGAGCATTCTTACTTCTAATAAATAGTCAAAAACCCAATTTTCCAAAGGGAAAGTATTAGTCGCTCAGTCACGTCTGACTCTTTGTGACTCCATGGACTCTCGCCTGCCAGACTCCTCTGTCCATGGAATTCTCCAGGCAAGAACACTGGATTGGGTAGCCATTCCCTTCTCCAGGGGGTCTACCTGATCCAGGTTTCCTACATGGCTGGCAGATTCTTTACCATCTGAACCACCAAGGAAGCCCCCAAAGATGCCACAAATTTCATTTGCTTCTGCTTTCACAAATGACTTGCTGGTTTTTGGTACACTTAGTTTCTCATGCACCAATCTATCCCTGTAGGGACCAACCTAGGCTTGATTATGATTTCTTAGGTTCTAGAAGATAATACCTTATAGTTGAAGGTAGGTGGACATATGGGCCAACATAAGATACACAAGTAATCCTGTGGTGGAAGGAGGCAAAGAAAATGTATATGAGGCTGCTCATGGAAGTGGCCAAATAACTGGCTCCCACTTTACTCCAATCTTGCTGTTGTTCTTTAATAAGCCTGTGATATAATCAACAGTCCTGTTGGGTGAGAGCTCATGCATTCGTTCTAGAAAGCAACTCTTTTACACATTACCTTTGTGTTTGTTCTAGGTCCATTGCCAGCCCTTACTCTTTCACTGAAGTCACTCTTTAATGTGCAACAAAATCATTTTACCATTAAATGGTATTTTAAAACAAGTCAACAGTACAAAGTAATATACAGGAGAAAATTATAGTGTCTATATAGTGTTATTGTTTAATATTGTTTATTCTACAATGAGCAGCTTTTTCTCAAAAAAATAGGGAAGATATATTAATAAGCAAATCTCTGTATTACAAATTAAGTGACCATATAATACTATTAGTCAAGTAATAAATAGAACACAATTGAAGGTATGTTAATTACATCATAGTGAGCACAGAGTTAGGAAAACATATGCAGTGTTACGGAAGTATCCAGAATATTTCAACATATTTTATGTTCTAGCATATAGCTCAGATGAGAGTATTAAGGATAGTAATCTTCTGATTACTCAGAGTCAACAAAAAAGTATGAAATTCAGTTCTTGGATGCAGTCTCAAAAGCGGCAGAATGATCTCTGCTCGTTTCCAAGGCAAACCATTCAATATCACAGCAGTTCAAGTCTATGCGCGAACCAGTAATGCTGAAGAATATGAAGTTGAATGGTTCTTTGAAGACCTTCTAGAACTAACACTCAACAAATAGGTACTCTTCATTATAGGGGTTCAGTTCAGTTCAGTTGCTCAGTCGTGTCCGACTCTTTGTGACCCCATGAACAACAGCACACCAGGCCTCTCTGTTCATCACCAACTCCCAGAGTCCACCCAAACCCGTGTCCATTGAGTCAGTGATGCCATCCAACCACCTCATCCTCTGTCATCCCCTTCATCTCCCGCCCTCAATCTTTTCCAGCATCAGGGTCTTTTCCAATGAGTCAGCTCTTCGCATCAGGTGGCCGAAAGACTGGAGTTTCAGTCCTTCCAATGAAGACCCAGGACTGGTCTCCTTTAGGATGGATTGGTTGGATATCCCTGCAGTCCAAGGGACTCTCAAGAGTCTTCTCCAACACCATCAAAAGCATCAATTCTTCTGCACTCAGCTTTCTTTATAGTCCAAATCTCACATCCATACATGATCCCTGGAAAAACCATAGCCTTGACTAGATGGACCTTTGTTGACAAGGTAATGTCTCTGCTTTTCAATATGCTGTCTAGGTTGGTCATAACTTTCCTTCCAAGGAGTAAGCGTCTTTTAATTTCATGGCTGCAGTCACCATCTGCAGTGATTTTGGAGCCCAGAAAAATAAAGTCAGCCACTGTTTCCACTGTTTCCCCATCTATTTGCCATGAAGTGATGGGACCAGATGCCATGACCTTAGTTTTCTGAATGTTGAGCTTTCAGCCAACTTTTGCACTCTCCTCTTTCACTTTCATCAAGAGGCTCTTTAGTTCTTCTTCACTATCTGCCATAAGGGTGGTGTCATCTGCACATCTGAGGTTATTGATATTTCTCCTGGCTATCTTGATTTCAGCTTATGCTTCTTCCAGCCCAGCATTTCCCATGATGCACTCTGCATACAAGTTAAATAAGCAGGGTGACAATATACAGCCTTGACGGACTGGAATGCAAAAGTAGGAACTCAAGGGATACCTGGAGTAACTGGCAAATTTGGCCTTGAAGTACAAAATGAAGCAGGGCAAAGGCTAACAGAGTTTTACCAAGAGAACTCTCTGGTGATAACAAACCTGTCATCCAACAACACAAGAGAAGACTCTACACATGGACACCACCAGATGGTCAATACTAAAACCAGATTGATGATATTCTTTGCAGCTAAAGATAGAGAAGCTCTATAGAGTCAGAATAAACAAGACTTGGAGCTGACTGTGGCTCAGATCATGAAATCTTTATTGCCAAATTCAAACTTAAATTGAAGAAAGTAGGGAAAACACTAGACAATTTAGGTATGACCCTTGGGATTATGCAGTGGAAGTGACAAATAGATTCCAGGGATTAGATCTGATAGAGTGCCTAAAGAACTATGGATGGAGGTTCGAGATGTTGTACAGGAGGCAGTGATCACGACCATCCCCAAGAAAAAGAAATGCAAAAAGGCAAAATGGTTGCATGAGGAGGCCTTACAAATGGCTGAGAAAAGAAGAGAAGCTAAAGGCAAAGGAGAAAAGGAAAAATACACCCATCTGAATGCAGAGTTTCAAAGAATAGCAAGGAGAGATAAGCAGGCCTTCCTCAGTGATTAATGCAAATAGTAGAATGGGAAAGACTAGAGATCTCTTCAAGAAAACTAGAGATACCAAGGGAACATTTCATGCAAAGATGAACACAGTAAAAGACAGAAATGTTATGGACCTAACAGAAACAGAAGATATTAATAAGAGGTGGCAAGAATACACAGAAGAACTGTACAAAAGAGATCTTCATGACCCAGATAACCACGATGGTGTGATCACTCACCTAGAGCCAGAATAGGAATCCTGGAATGGGAAGTCAAGTGGGCCTTAGGAAGCATCACTACAAACAAAGCTAGTGGAGATGATGGAATTCCTGTGAGCTATTTCAAATCCTAAAAAAATGATGCCATTAAGGTATTGCACTCAATATGCCAGCAAATTTGGAAAACTCAGCAGTGGCCACAGGACTGGAAAAGGTCAGTTTTCATTCCAATCCCAAAAAAGGCAATGCCAGAGAATGCTCAAACTACTACACCATTGCACTCATCTCATACGCTAGCAAAGTAATGCTTAAAATTCTCTAAGCCAGGCTTTAGTAATACACAAATCGTAAACTTCCAGATGCTCAAGCTGGATTTAGAAAAGGCAGAATAACCAGAGATAAAATTGCCAACATCTGTTGGATAATCAAAAAATCAACAGAGTTCCAGAAAAAATGTCTACTTCCACTTTATAGACTATGTCAAAGCCTTTGACTGTGTGGATCACAACAAACTGGAAAATTCTTCAATAGATGAAAATACCAAACCACCTCACCTGCCTCCTGAGAAATCTGTGTACAGGTCAAGAAGCAACAATTAGAATTTGGCATGGAACAACAGACTGGTTCCAAATCGGGAAAAGAGTACATCAAGTCTGTATATTGTCACCCTGCTTATTTAACGTATATTCAGAGTATATCATGAGAAACACTGGCCTGATGAAGCACAAGCTGGAATCAAGATTGCTGGGAGAAATATCAATAACCTCAGATATGCAGATGACACCACTCTTATGGCTAAAAGTGAAGAAGAACTAAAGAGTCTCTTGATGAAAGTGAAAGAGGAGAGTGCAAACGTTGGCTTAAAGCTCAAGATTCAAAAAAAAAGCTCAACATTCAGAAAATGAAGATCATGGCATCCAGTTCCATCACTTCATGGCAAATAGATGGGGAAACAATAGAAACAGTGAGAAACTTTATTTTGGGGGGCTCCAAAATCACTGCAGATGATGATTGCAGCCATGAAATTAAAAGGCACTTGCTCCTTGGAAGAAAAACTATGACCAACTTAGACAGCATATATAAAAGCAGAAACAGTACTTTGTCAACAAAGGTCCATCTAGTCAAGGCTATGGTTTTTTCCAGTATTCATGTTTGGATGTGAGAGTTGGACTATAAAGAAAGCTGATTGCCACAGAATTGATGCTTTTGAACTATGGTGTTGGAGAAGACTCTTGAGACTCCCTTAGACTGCAAGATCAAGCCAGTCAATCTTTTTTTTTTTTTTTTTTTTTAAGCCAGTCAATCTTTAAGGAAATCAGTCCTGAATATTCATTGAAAGGACTGATACTGAAGCTGAAACTCTAATACTTTGGCCACTTGATGCAAAGAACTGACTCATTTGAAAATACCCTGATGCTTGGAAAGATTGAAGGCAGGAGAAAAGAGGGATGACAGAGGATGAGATGGTTGGATGGCATCACTGGCTTAATAGACATGAGTTTGAGTAGGCTGCGGGAGTTGGTGGTGGACAGGGAAGGCTGGCGTGCTGCAGTCCATGGGGTTGTAAAGAGTTGGACATGACGGAGCAACCGAATGGAACTGAGTCTTCTGATGGGCCAAGAAGATAGAAGAAATTAACAAAAGGTAAAAGAAATGGGGGAATGCAAGGGTGACATAATAACTCATGACAACAGGAGGCTATTCACTATCAAGCCCAGCAAACTGAAGATTCACTTTACTTAGTCTTCATAGTGTGTGAACTATCAAACCCAGTCTTCATAGGATGTGGACTTCCTACCAGACAATCTCCTGTCTGGGGCCTCATTTCTAAATATATCATCAAGAGATTATCTCATAATGTATAAAATCACAAAATTAGTGTTCTAATTTTACATTGTCTTCATATTATTTCCAAGTATCTTCAAAGATATCTATAGATATATAGATACATATAGATATAGACACACACATATCTGGAGGGCATATTCAAAAATGCATGAACATTTATTAGTTCCTCAGTAGGCCCTACCTTCTCTGTCTTCCCTCTTTTAATCTCCATAACTTGTTACAAAATAGCATTTTAGATATCAAAATTATTTAGCTTTGCTTTTTTAGGCAAATATGGTTCATGCAAGAGTTCTCCAACTTTTAAAAATTATCATCGTTCAAGAATTCTCTTCCCTTTCTGCCTGATTTCTCAGTGTAGCATTTAGACTTGGCAATTTTGAAGTCTTTAATTTCCCAACTCTTCCTCTGGTTACAATTGATTAGACTTCTGGGGTTAGTAACTCAAGGATGTTTCATCCTTAGGTTACTCAATGACCTTACAAGATGCAATATTTGTTGGATGAACTAGAAAATGCCAAATGAGCAAATGGTTATTAGTGGGAACTGAGGTTAAAAGGAAATATATAGAGAATAGCCGTAATACAGCATACACCATGAAAAATCATGATAAGCCTACATTATAAAGAAGCCAGAATTGCAGAATAGCAGAATCTGTGAGATACAATATGTCTATAAATTCATTGGAAAGAATAGGATGATTGAAATTAACAGAAAAGAACAGTTCCTTAGAGCACAATACAGAAAACATTATGTGATGATTAAAGGAAGTGACACTGACCCATAACTCAAGTCTGGTTAATAGTATTCTCCCTTTTCTGATTAAATCTATGCATTTTCCTCTGAAATTTGCTTATATGAAATATTCTCCAGTACTACTGCTTACGAATGTTATAACTCATGACATTGCAGGAATGTCATGATTTTTGAGGAAGGATAATCATGTTTTGAGAAGACTGGAACTACTATTTTCCAGTATGTTTTGGTGCTTTTAGGACTTACATCATTCCCGTCATTGTACAAGTTTAAGAAGCCATATAGACCCCTCCCCCTTGTAACTAATTTATGACAGTTGATGCTATATGGCAAAAATAGGGAGATTACATTCTTTCCATGCTGATTATTTAGAGAAGGAAATATGAAAAATAGACTAGGTGATTGCTTTAAATGGAAGAGGGCAGAAGTCTGAGTAACTAGGGTTCATTGTGAGAAGAAGTATTCAGTCTTAATAGTTGGAGGACTGATGAAGTCCCCTAGTATTAACACAAATGTTCACTTATAGAAATCTTTGTGTTGTGCATCACCTTGTAGCCTTTCATGTTGCTCCTCTAAATGATTCTTCTTGAGCTAATAATATAGGACAGTGATGCCCTTTTAAGAGAAAACAAAAGTTCTTTCTATATTTAATTTTAATCTTTGGAATTCTGTACAAACTATCATTATGTAACATACCATTTTCTTCTCTAGTTTGAAACACAGTTGGCTGGATCAGTTGCCTCCTTGACAAGATCCATTGCCTCCTGGATACGCAGGTGTCCCAGCTCTGCAGTTCTGTCCCCTGCAGTGAGTCCTGATGGTGACTGTGATGCTGCCAAGACAGGATGACAGAAATCTTGCCTGTGACCCGTCTTCCCATTCCAGGGCTTTGGGAGGACCTTAGGGATATGCTTGCTTCCTTTTGTTTTCCTCCCTTTCCTCAGACTTCATGCTTACATGTAAGAACATTAGTGAAAATGGGTTCAAACATGCCATCTTCACTCTCTTCAAATTTTAGAATATGATATAACTCTGTATAGGTTTTATTGTCCATATCCCAGGACATTTGTAATCTATGATCTTGTTGTTTTAATGTGATGCCAGCTCTAAATACCTGGGTCCACAAATTCTGAAATAACCTGATGAAATCTTCTAAAGCCTTTTTATTTATTTTTTGCTAAATTATGTTTGCTTGTTATACTAAGCTAACTTCCCCAGATCATTCTTATAGCATAGCCATTTGTCTTTAAAGTGTTTTATTTATTAATCAACAAAGCATTGCTTTGAATTGTCGGCTCTTAATACCATTCATCTTTCCTTTGGTGTCTTGGGCTTTGCAGATCATCTCTTTCTTCAAAGTTATCCTGAAATTTAGGTCATTTCTATATGTACTTAGAGCTTCATGTGGCCAACCTAACTCCCACTTTCTCTAGCTCTTCCACTCTCATGGTTCTTTCCTCTCAGGAGTAGTTGTGGACTTACTTTTCAGCATCATATTTGTTCAGTCATTTCTGTTTCAAAAGCATCATTGGATCTGAATGTGACACTCCAGTGCTATCATGCCCCACATCTTAGTTCTTCCTCCCTTCACACAAATCTTTTCTAAAATACTATTTCTTTCACAGTCCTTCTTCAGACAAGTAAGACTTCAACATGAACTTTATTAGTCATCTCTTTGGATTCAGCACAATACTAGCTGTACCCTGAAAGTCACTAATATGCTCTTAATAACCAGGAGGCACAGTTGGGAAAGAAAGAATAATTCCAAATAAAACAATCATAGAGCTCCATTAGAGGTATATTATCAAATGCTCAATTCTACTATGTATACCATGTATTCCTTTTAAAAAAAGTGCTGTATCCTCCTTCATCTATTCCTGTTTAACCAGTTACTCATTGTGACCCTAACCTTGCAGCCACCACACCATACTGACATAATGCATGTTTCTAAATGTACTGATAATATGTTAATCATTTAATACTTCTTGTTCAATTTTGTTAAACATTTTTCTTCATCCTGCATCAATGTCGTCTGCCTGATGCAATAAGCTTCTGTGGGATCTCTCGGTGTAAGCTTTGCTAACTGTACATTAGCTCAGTAGTCTCCATAAGTTCCAAGACATACTCTACAACTAACACAAAAGTTATAAACATTTCAACATTTTATTGATTGAAGGAAGAATGGGGGATTGCCAAGGTTTGATTACAAGTGCAGTCTGTGTTCTTGTATTTATTGCAAGCTTTAAGTATCATTAATTTCTACTAGAGTAGTTCCTCAGTAGTGCCAGTCTTTCCATCATGAGACTAAATAAGGTAGAGTTGTAAATGCTGGCTACCATTCAGATGGTGACAGGTGGCCCAGAAAGCACACAATGGAATTTCCCATCTGTTCTTAACTTTCTATCCAAGGCTTAAAGGGCAGAGTGTGTTTTGTTATATACTCATCAAATACTTTTCTTCATCTAAACACTACTTAATTTTTTAAAAAATACTTTAGCTTACAGGAGGCTTGCAAATCCTGAAGGTCAAAATCACATGTTCATTTTTCTTCACCTTTTTTGAGAAAGTACCCTGGTTTATTCCTTACAAAGAGATGAATTCTGGCTTGGGCTTTTACACTTTATCTGAAGAAAATATCTCAGCTTCCAACAGCTTTACACAAAGCAGAGTGTATGTATCTGTAAAGAGTAATACATTGACGAAGATTGGTGTACTTCATACTAGCTAACTTGTTAAAGGTGTTAAAGATAGTCTCACTTTGTTATTAGTAATCATTTTGTAAGTTTAGATTTTGATGATACTCATTATGGAAGCAAAATTATAAAACTAATAAAGAACTTAACTTATGATAGATGGAGGGCTGCCAGTTTTAAATTTTGCTTTCAAGGGGAAATATCTATTTTGGATGGAAATGGTGAGTTTTTGAATTAAATTTTAGGCTTTTTTTCTACTTAATTTCCAAGAGCCATTTTTTATATGGCCTCCTCTGTGCCATTATAACGCAGTAAAGTTTAAGGACCATAAAACAGGTAGAAAATATGTTGTTATAAAAATTTTGTAGGGAACATACCCTTCTTTTTCCTGAGTACTTGAGAAGTGTGTCTGAATAACAAATAGCAAAGAGTAATATTTTAATGTGGTTAATTGTAATGACTTTATCTGAGTGAATGGGTTAAATTTATTAATTCCATTTTTCTTGAACAATTAATAAATGCTTGGTATATATGAGGCACTGTACTGTGTGCCATATTATGTGGAAAGTTAAATATGTCCCTGTCTTTGAGGAGCTTGCAAAGTTTCTAGAATGGAGGGATGAAGAAGGAAATAATGCACATGGTTCAGGGAAGGTAGGTTTGGGTTAAACTGTGCCCAATGGTTCCAAAACCTGGGCACCCAGAACATTCACCCCGGGCCCTTAGCAAACTTACAGGTATTTTGGTTTTGTCAAAGGCAACTGTCATTCTAAAAGTCAAGATTGCATGGGATTAGTTTAAAAGGTGACCCAGAGGATGCTGAATAGAGCTCCACAAAAATGTTTTCAGAGATTCTGAATCTTAGGATGAGAAGTAAAAAAAAAACAAAACTGTCTTTGATTTGTTAAACAATGGGGAGACACTAATGGCTTTTGTTAAAGATAAACATTACCAGAAGAGTGCTTTTTAGAAGATTCTCCTGATATTAGGAAAAATAGGTTTGTAGCATTGAAAATGCAGTGGAGAAGAGGAACATTTGAAATAAACATTAGACATGTTGAGTGCTTAGGGCTTGGCAACAAGTTGGGTGCATGGGAGAAAGGAAAATGGAGTATTTTTAACCACAGTTTCTACTGGAAAAATAGAAGTGTTTGAATTGGCAGTGAAATAATAGATATGGGTAGCCAATTGGCTACTGGGTTTAACCTAGAACATAAAATTGGTTTTGCCTGTGTGAATTTAAGACAGCAGTATCTGGTAGGTACTTATGATCATATCTCTGAAAATGAGAAATGAGAGATATTTTGGATGATACACAAGTGTTTGTGTTTAAAACTTAGAAACATATGTGAGAGATACTATCGAAAAACAATTTAAGAATGTTGATAACTTCTACATTATGAGTCAGGAGAGAGTAATCTATATGGAGAGATATATTAGCCTAGTAGAACCAGCTTAGAAATGCATATGGTAGAGGCCAGTCTTGCTATTTAGGGAACTGGGTGTAAATGGCAATATGAAACACTGCAGAACAACCGAGAAAGGTGAGACTTGGGAAAGCTCAGACTCACTGTGGCAAAAGTCAGTAATTACTGGAATAAGGATACTTTGATTTGCAATCCCAGAACAGAACAAATTGCAATTGATTAAGGAATGAGTGGCTAGTTAGTAGAGAGAGAGATGTATAAAGCATTCGTTTTTAAGTTTATTGTGAAAGAGAACAGCAGAACAAAAATAAAATTATAGTGAGAGAAAACATAACTGAAAGAACTAAACCCAAGAAGGCTAGTGTGTATTAGTGTGTGTGTGTGTGTGTGTGTAGACAGTTTTTTGGTGGAATATAGGAATGGCAAGGTGGGAGTGATTCTTCTGCAGAAAGAAAAAACAACACTGAATGAAGAAAGTAAAAATACCAAGAAAGTGTGCCTGAAGTACATTAATCCTTATAGGGCTAGACTGACGGTATAGCAAATATCCTGAATGTATGGGACAATAAAAGAATTCTTAATATCACCCTGATATTGTGAGCTTGATTACTATCTAAAAAATGATGCTATTATAAGGGTAAGAAGTGCAGAAGAGAGGTTGCATTGAGGAGAAAGATGATGTAATTACTGGGTGATAGGATTTTTTAGGTGTCATGAGGATACCTGTAAGATATGTCCAGCGTACAGTTGAATATATGTAGCTCAAGGGAACCAGCATGTTCACAGAGAGTCATTTAATAATCATTTGCAAAGAGGTGAGAGCTGAACTTAGGGAATACAATAAAACAAATGACAAAGTAGGGAAAAAGAGAGATGGAGAAACGAAGTTCAGTAGCACTTGTCAATTTCTGGCATCTAAGGACTAGATAGATGGTTGGGCAAAAAAGAAATTGGGAAGGAGCAAGAATAAGAAAAATGAAAGTCTGGGAATGTATAAGATAGCTGAGAGGAGATATTTCAAGGAGATGACAGTATGTAATTATAACAAAGGCAAGAAATTAAGAATAAAGGAAAATTTAAGATATATCTCATGGTTTTAATGTCATTGGATGCCTTCATGAGAGCTATTTTAGTTAAGCAGAAAAAGGAAACAAAGAGAAGTTAGGTTGAAGGGTGAGTATCAGGCAAATAGTGAGTGTGGAAGCTACTGAATAGACTATTTTTTTTTTTTTTTTTGAAATTTTGATCATGGACAAATACAGGGTAAAATATTAAAGGAGGGTTTTGAAATATAAAAGTGTGTAAGCTGAAACAGAGTTCAGAATATCAAGAAAATCATTAATAATCCTACCCCTACAGTCATAATGCTCCATCACTACTAAGTGCTGCATCTCCTTATATCTGTTATGTACATATTCACTTTTATTATGGTAGTGCTTCTTAACAGATGGTATTAAATAGATTTTACAAAGGACGGTACCTTACAATGGAGATATTTATAGTATTTTTCCCCATGGAAAACTTTTCTAAAGAATAGGAAACATGAGAAGGAAAACTGAGAAGGAGAAATAAAAGATAAAAAGTGAAGAAAAGGACAGAGGTCCAGGAGCGATTTGATGAAAGAGGCTCAAGGACAGAACTGGGTTTGCAAACGAGTGGGATGTGTTCTGAAACGAAGGTAAAAGGGAGAAAGTGGAGAGGATGATGTTGGAATCGAGAAATATGAGGAATTTGGCAGTCAGGATATTGAGAGTGTCACCTGCATCGATCTTAAAATCAATAAGATTGTTGGCACCATGGCCTCCCGTAAATGTTGCCGTTGTTTTATAATACTTGTTTGTGTGTGAAGAACTCCATGAATCCTTCAATCAAACTCTCAGCAATTATTGATTTGGCTTTTTCTACAATTACTCTGCTACTGAAGAACAGAATCCTAGATTATTGGATAAGGGGAATCTTTCAGTAATTCTAGCTTGACTGTTATTGCTTTTCTTCTCTAGTGCAGACTTTGTGCATACAGTAACCAAGTTATATACAGGGAATTTTATGATCACTTGCCAGATTTTGGTGCCAAAATATTATTCATTTCACAAAACATTTTTTTATGTATTTTGTGAGAATCAGCAATATCTTGTTATTTACAGTAGTGAGAATATGAAAATAGCTTTAATATACCATAAACATAGCCAGTGCCTCCAAAACTTTTCTCCCATCATCTTTATTTATTGTGTGTGTATGTGTGTGTGTGTGTGTGTGTGCGAGATCACCTACTTTAAGATTTGCCCTCTTAGCAAGCATCTAAGTGTTTAGCATGATATTGTTAACCATGGGCTTTATGCAGTACAGCAGATCTCTAGGACTTACTCATTATTAAAACTTTACAACCTCTGACTAATATTCTCTACTTTCCTTCCTGCTGCCAAGCCCCTAACAACCACTGTTCCACTCTGCTTGGCTGAGTTTGACCATTTTAGATTCCTCATGTAAGTGGTATCATGTAGTCTTTGTCCTCCTGGGTCTGGCTTATTTCACTTAAAGTGATGTCCTCCAGCAAGTGCCAGAATTGTCTTCTTTTCTAAGGCTGAAAATATTCCATTATGCGTATCCATCGCATTTTGTTTATCATCTGTACGTAGACATTTAGGTGGCTTTCATATCTTAACTATTGTGAATAATGCTGGGGTGAACATGGTAGTACAAATGTCTCTTTGAGATCTTGATTTTAGTTTTTTTGGATATATATCCAGAAACATTGCATATAGACCAATGATACAAATTACAGAAACCAGAAGTGAACCTATGCATTAATGACCAACTAATCTTCCATAAGAGTGCCAAGAACACACAGTAGACATAGTCTCTCTAGTAAATGGTTCTGGGAAAACTGTATACCCACATGTCAAAGAACGAAATCAGAAAATTTATTTTACAACATACACAAAATTCAATTCGAAGTGGATTAAAGACTTGAATGCAAGACCTTGAAATTATAAAACTCTTAGGAGAAAAACTCCTTGAAATTAGTCTTAGCAATGATTTCTTGGATATAACACTTAATAGCACAGATAACAAAAGCAGAAGAAAACAAAAGTAGGACCATATCAAAATAAAAATTTTTTGCACAGTGAAGGAAATCATCGATAAAATGAAAAGTCAGCATATGGAATGGAAGAAAATAACTGCAGGCCATGTATGTAGTAAAGGGTTAGTACATAAAAATATATATATAAGAAACTCCTACAACCTAATAAAGACAAATAATTTTATTTTTAAAATAGGCAAAAACTGAATAGACATTTCTCCAAAGAAGACATGCAAATGACCAACAGGTATATGAAAGTGTGCTCAACATCATTAATTATTACTGGTTATCGAAGGAATGCAAATCAAAATCACAAGATATCACCTCACCTGTTGGTGGGGATGTAAATTGCTATAGTCAATATGGAAAGCAGCATGGAGGATCCTCAAAAAATCAAAAATAGAACTGCTTGGTATTTTTAAAATCTGCAACTTAACTATTCTCTATCCATTCCTGCTACATGTTTGCTCTACTCAAAATATATTTTCATTAAAGTTCTACTTCTTCAGTGCATTGATTAGACAGAGATAAGCTAGATATTTCCACTGTGGCAACATGTCTCTTGCTATTTCTCAGATGTTTGCTCTTGGTGAATTCTAGTGATTTTCTTTCTTTCTTTTTTTATTCAGGTATGTTCTCCTTAGCTTTTAAACCTGATAGTATTTTGAACGACACTTAATCCATG
This sequence comes from Cervus elaphus, assembly GCF_910594005.1. Classification (NCBI taxonomy): domain Eukaryota; kingdom Metazoa; phylum Chordata; class Mammalia; order Artiodactyla; family Cervidae; genus Cervus; species Cervus elaphus. The sequence goes on along the minus strand of NC_057842.1, from coordinate 29,786,721 downwards.
TGGTTTATTAGTTTAACTCTTTTTTTTAAATTTTTTTTATTTTTTTATTTTTTTTTTATTAGTTGGAGGCCAATCACTTCACAACATTTCAGTGGGTTTTGTCATACATTGATATGAATCAGCCATGGATTTACACGTATTCCCCATCCCGATCACCGCTCCCACCTCCCTCTCCACCCGATTCCCCCGGGGTCCTCCCAGTGCACCAGGCTGGAGCTCTTGTCTCATGCATCCCACCTGGGCTGGTGATCTGTTTCACCATAGATAGTATACATGCTGTTCTTTTGAAATATCCCACCCTCACATTCTCCCACAGAGTTCAAAAGTCTGTTCTGTATTTCTGTGTCTCTTTTTCTGTTTTGCATATAGGGTTATCGTTACCACCTTTCTAAATTCCATATATATGTGTTAGTATGCTGTAATGATCTTTATCTTTCTGGCTTACTTCACTCTGTATAATGGGCTCCAGCTTCATCCATCTCATTAGGACTGGTTCAAATGAATTCTTTTTCATGGCTGAGTAATATTCCATGGTGTATATGTACCACAGCTTCCTTATCCATTCATCTGCTGATGGGCATCTAGGTTGCTTCCATGTCCTGGCTATTATAAACAGTGCTGCGATGAACATTGGGGTGCACGTGTCTCTTTCAGATCTGGTTTCCTCAGTGTGTATGCCCAGAAGTGGTATTGCTGGGTCATATGGCAGTTCTATTTCCAGTTTTTTAAGAAATCTCCACACTGTTTTCCATAGCGGCTGTACTAGTTTGCATTCCCACCAACAGTGTAAGAGGGTTCCCTTTTCTCCACACCCTCTCCAGCATTTATTGCTTGTAGACTTTTGGATAGCAGCCTTCCTGACTGGCGTGTAATGGTACCTCATTGTGGTTTTGATTTGCATTTCTCTAATAATGAGTGATGTTGAGCATCTTTTCATGTGTTTGTTAGCCATCTGTATGTCTTCTTTGGAGAAATGTCTGTTTAGTTCTTTGGCCCATTTTTTGATTGGGTCATTTATTTTTCACAGAACTAGACCAAAGAATTTCACAATTTGTATGGAAATACAAAAAACCTCGAATAGCCAAAGTAATCTTGAGAAAGAAGAATGGAACTGGAGGAATCAACCTGCCTGACTTCAGACTCTACTACAAAGCCACAGTCATCAAGACAGTATGGTACTGGCACAAAGACAGAAATATAGATCAATGGAACAGAATAGAAAGCCCAGAGATAAATCCACGAACTTATGGACACCTTATCTTTGACAAAGGAGGCAAGAATATACAATGGAAAAAAGACAACCTCTTTAACAAGTGGTGCTGGGAAAACTGGTCAACCACTTGTAAAAGAATGAAACTAGAACACTTTCTAACACCATACACAAAAATAAACTCAAAATGGATTAAAGATCTAAATGTAAGACCAGAAACTATAAAACTCCTAGAGGAGAACATAGGCAAAACACTCTCCGACATAAATCACAGCAAGATCCTCTATGACCCACCTCCCAGAATATTGGAAATAAAAGCAAAACTAAACAAATGGGACCTAATGAAACTTAAAAGCTTTTGCACTACAAAGGAAACTATAAGTAAGGTGAAAAGACAGCCCTCAGATTGGGAGAAAATAATAGCAAATGAAGAAACAGACAAAGGATTAATCTCAAAAATATACAAGCAACTCCTGCAGCTCAATTCTAGTTTAACTCTTACACATCCCATTGTATCACTTCAATGTATTGTAAAAGTTATTTGATTGAAAAGATACTAAGCAGTGTAGTGAGTATTTAAAGAGTCTAACTCTGGGAGAAATAAAACTTGGCAATGTATGCCATCTCCATAATTTTAGTGCTTTGACTTAATTTTGCACAGAATTTAGAATCCACAAGAGTGGTATATATATATTTATGGTTTCATTAGCTTCCAATCTTGCAGTTTAGCTACTATGAGTCACTAGGCTGTTTTCATTTGTTAAAAATGAAGGAATTTGTATTATTCCTCAGCTTGAACTTGTGTTTTCCCCCAGTTGCAAGGTTAACCAGAGTAAAAATTATTTCAATGCTTCATTAATAGATATTCAGAAAAAAATGAGCTTCCCCTGAAATTGGAAGCTTTACTAAAATATAATGCAACACTGTATCAAGAGTTAGAAAACTATGTCTGCAGTTTTATTGTGGGGACTTTCCACTCAGATAGAGCTGAGTGTGAGTCCAGCCTTTGTTGTTTACTAGTTTTATAATCATGAGCACGCTTTGTATCATTACTGCACCTCGGTCAATATTTGTGAAAGAGACACAGGAGGAATACCTCTCTCATAAATTTGTCATGAGGTGAATATGAGATAATACATTTACTTAACACAGAGCCCAACACATAGTATTTAATTAAATGTTAATTACTGATGGAATTTATAAACTCTGCTTAAAAGAGTACCTGGTAATGCTCACAAAATAATAGTTGGTTAAAATCTCAGATTATGGAATGTCATTTCTCCACTTCATCCTGCATTCAGCATTCCTCCTGAAACCATTTTGTTGGTGTTTTTTGTATCTAAAAACGGCCATTCCTTTGTTTTAGTCATAGCCTTAGTTTTCATTGCAGTTAATTGGAGCCAAAGAAATAGTGTTCCATTGTTATGGAGTCTCTTATTTATAGCCTGTTCCTACTGCATTTCTTGTTCCACAGTGCCACTAGACCCATCACTTTAATGCACATGTTTAAGAAGGCACATTCTTGTTTAAAAGCTACCGATGCCTCTCTGTTGTCTGTTGAATACAGCATATATGTTCAGCGTGGTATCTGGTGTCACCCAGTCTGACACATACCAGCATCACCTATGACTCCCCTGCCCCCCATTTCTCAGGGACCAGGGACTCTGGATCTCCTCCAGATGTTCCTCCAAAACAGGATGATTTTCCACACTGCTGAGCCTGGGCCCTGCCTGCTTCTAGCATCTGTAATTCACAAGCCCCCACCTGTGTGTTTCACAGCCTTGCTGTCTCTGTGAGCTGGTGTTCCGAGAGTTGTTCAACCAGCCATTGTCACCTCCACGTTTCTCGCATAAAGGGATGCCTTTGTGGGGCAGTGCTGTGGATCTGGATTTAAGAGTCAGGACCTTACAGGCTTACTGTTCGGCAGAGGAAATTCTCTCTGAGCACTGGTTTTCTCAACTGTAAAAGACACTCTTTTCTTCCTCCTCACAAGATTGTTCTGGGGAATCATTTTTTCTATTGCTGCTGTAACCAGTTGTCACAAACTTACTGATTTAAAACAACACGTTTTGTTATCTTATAGTACGGTAGATCAGAAGTTTAGCTGGGATTTCAGTGACCTGAAATCAAGGTTTGGCAGGGCTGTTTCTTTCTGGAGGATTAGGGGAACGGTCCGTTTCTTTGCCTTTGCCAGCTTCTAAAGGCCTCTCTGGAGAATTCCGTGGACAGAGGAGCCTGGTGGACTGCTGTCCATGGGATCGCACAGAGTCGGACACGACTGAAGCGACTTAGCATGCATGCATGATTGGAGAAGGAAATGGAACCCACTCCAGTGTTCTTGCCTGGAGAATCCCAGGGACGGAGGAGGCTGGTGGGCTGCCGCCTATGGGGTTGCACAGAGCTGGACACGACTAAAGTGACTTAGCTGCAGCAAAGGCCTCTCTGGGATCTTTGCACATGGCTTTAAATTTCAGAATCCACAGGAGTGTCTTGACATGCCATCATCTCTCTCTGCAATCATCTCATTCTGTCACATCTCTCTGACCTCAAATGGGAAAGGTTTTCCACTTTTAGAGACTCATGTGATTAGATTGAATCCTCTGGAATCCAGAGTAATCTCCGCATCTTGAGGTCTTTATATCTGCAAATCTCCTTTTGTGATAGAAGGCAGTATATTCACAGATTCCAAGGATTGGGCATGGACATTTTTGGAAGCCATTATTCTATTCTAGCTACTATAGGTGCAAAATGATGCATTGGCATGAGCAGTTACCAGTGACATAGTGAAGAGCCAAAATTTGCTTGAGAGGTTTATCTGTTCATCCTCTAAAATATCTGGCAATTCTTGCCACCTCCCATGATTTTTCTTTTGAGAAATGTGAAAATTCAGAATTCTGTTTGTGTTTGTATGATTGTGCTTAGATGTTAAAAAGTTTTTATTTTTTCTCTGAAAACAACCTGAAAGATTTTAACTAATATCAAGAGATGATAATGAATAGAAAAGGTAATTTTAATTATTTTATTTGCCCCAATTTATATTCAACTTCATAAAGTAAAGCATTTCATTTTGTTCTATTACTAAAAATAATTTGAGTGAGCAAGTGCTCAGATATGTACGATCACTAATTCAAGATATGGAAACACTTGGGGGTGTATTCATGTAAAGGGAGGGTTCTCCTGAAGGCTTGTGGAAGGTGAGTGGATGATGGCTGCTCTTTCTGTAAGAGCAGCAAAGGTAGGCTGTTTCTCCTACTTTTAACTACAGGACTGCCTGAGGGTAGATTCTGAAATGTACATTTGTGTGATGCACTAGCTGTTCCTTTCCCCCTTGTGGGTTAAATTATATATTAATGGGAAACTCGCATAACTATGTTTTGTATGTATTCAACAGACTGAATTTTTCACATCAGTTTTCCTTTGCTATAATGCATGCATCTTTAAAATGAGGAATTGCCATAATAATTTTATTAAATGAAAAGTGAGAAGACTCTTCTAAGGTAAATTCAAGAAGTGTAAAGTGTTATTGAAATAATTAATGTGCAGAACATTTTAACAAAGATTAATTCTTCTTATGATACCACTTGTTTTTAAATTATAGCCTTTGCTTCATTAGAATGATGAAGAATTTTCTGTGAACATATGTAAGAGAGGGAAAAAAAAGGGATGAACTCCAGAATACATTTTAGTTCATTGACCATTATGTTCACAAAATTCTAAGAGGGAGATTTTTTTCCCTTAGTATTTTGGTGCTTAAATGACAGGTTAGGCTTCAAGTTTCATTTTTCCATCAATCTTCTCTTGACCCCACTTTCTTCATCTTTAAAATGGAGTGATCAGAAAAATGATTTTGAATTGACTTCCACATCTTTATTCCCTGGTAGCTCAAAGGTAAAGAATCCACCCACAATGCAGGAGACCCTGGTTTGATTCCTGGGTTGGGAAGATCTTCTAGAGAAGGGATAGGCTACCCACTACAGTATTCTTGGGCTTCCCTGGTGGCTCAGCTGGTAAAGAATCCACTTGCAATGCAGTAGACCTCGGTTCGATCCCTGGGCTGGGAAGATCCCCTGGAGGAGGGAACGGCTACCCACTCCAGTACTCTGGCCTGGAGAATTCCATGGACTGCATAGTCCATGGGGTTGCAAAGAGTCGGACACGACTGAGCGACTTTCACTTTACCACTTCCCTTCCCGTGTCTTGGTACTTGGGCAGAACTCATTTAGACCAGTTCTTGTACATGAATGTCTACTATTCAGCTGTTAATTATTACATCTTTATTTTTTAAATGACTTGTGCTTTTTAAAGTACTTTGTTCATACAATAATTTCAAAGGTGCATTAAATAATTATGCTTATTACTTTTAAGCACCGAGGATTTTGTTTCTTTTAAAGCATGCATTTATACCTCAACCGCCATCACAAATCCTTAGTCCCTGTTGTACATTAATCATTAATTAAATATAAACTGGCCTAACCTAGTCCACCTTCCAACGCAAAAGACACCAGTTTGATCCTTGAGTTGGGAGGGTCCCCTGGAGAAGGAAATGGCAACTCATTCCAGCATTCTTGCCTGGGAAATCTCATAGACAGAGGATCCTGGCAGGCTACAGTCCATGTGGTTGCAAAAGAGATGGACATGACTGAACAACACCAACAATATATAAACAACTTTCTATCTATAATTCTATACATGTCTTTTGTTCATAGTAGATTGAGGGGTGATAACTAGATTTTAGATATTCTAGCATAATTCTGCTGAACATCTAATAAGCACAACCTAAATCTTAACTTACAATACATTGTTTGGCTCTTCAAGGTATGTTTCTTGTCATATGGGCTTGTGATCTAAGATCAATGTGGCAACATTGCACAAGGAAAGGGAAAAACGAAAGGAAATCTACTCCCATGCTAGATATTATATAAACTCGGAGCATAACTCTCCCTGCAAAGCATCCTAGTCTATGTGCAGGTGTTAGAAAATAAAGTATGAATAACAGGCAAATTGGTTAAATGTTCTGATGAGAAGATGAGGTACAAACTCAGGTTCTAAATTTCAGCAAATAGTGAAGGGATGGTGGTCTAGTTTTTAAGAGGATATTGTGAAGAATAGAAGGTAAAATAGCCGATCCCACTGATACATAGTTACTACTGTGTTTGAACATCTACTGCATAGCTACAACACCTCTATAAATGGATGAGTCTAATCTGAGAGAAACGTTTCAAACAAGAAACAGTAGTGCCAGGAGATGAGGTTTGTTTGACATTCAAGCACCTGCTCTTTCCTCTTTCAAAGTAAATGGATTTGTAATGTAGAGGTCATTACAAAGAATCAAAGGATGTTCTTGAAACTCAAGATAGAAGAGGCTGCTGGTGGCACAAGACTCTTTTTAGGGAGAGATGTGGGGGTTAGATATAGAAGCACCATTGCAATGAATCATGAAAGCAAATACCAGGTTCTCTCACTAAGGAGATGGGATGAGGTTTCCATTTTCCACTAGTATGATTGATTTGATATCCTGAAAAACTCTTCTTATTCATATAATAAGATGCTAGATAGAAATATTTCTAAATATTTGTTGAAATGCACTGCTGGTTCAATGCACACATAGTCACACAAAGGAAGTGAAGTGTGTTGAAATAAAATGGAACTTGTAAACATGGGAGTTGCATGAGCACCAAGATTGCTTTCATCCTGCAGGTTTATACAGAAAATCATGACCTGCAGTCTCCAAAGTCTGCATGAGGCGCAGAACATAGGAGTTAAGACCTAGAGCGGTAAAAATGTAGGGGAAGTAATGTGAGATCTCAACAAAAAGCTGAAAACCCAAAAGATTGCTTTACTATATGACAGTGAAGGGGAATGCCCTGTTATGTAGCAGGCGATAGCAAAGAAACTTCCCTATCTCAGCCTTGACATAGGAAAAGGGAAACACGTGCACTTTGAGAATCAAAACCACAAACTTAGTGTGGCTGAGAATCGTGATCACACAAAGCTTCATGTCACTTTCGAATCCAAATTACCTGACCTATTTGAAGAGGGGAGTGAATTCTGAGGGGAAATGTATTTTAAAAGGATCCTCGGTTTGGTGTCCCTGCCAGTCAACAAGGATAAAACATACAGTTCCTTCTGTAGAGATCCAGTTTTATCCAGGTTTCAAAGAATTTCTATAGATCTCCTTAAAGGAATAGGCAGTTTACAGAAAACACCAAGGAAGCAAAATAACATAACTGAAAATGGACGGGAACAAACAAGAGAAGCAGATTGATAGAGACTTCAGATACTGGCAATAACAAAATATGAAATAGATGTTGACTTTTCAAATGTTATTTTTGGCTGTGCTGGGTCTTCATTACTGCTTAAGGGCTTTCTCTAGGAGCAGAGAGCAGGTGCTACTCTCTACTTGCAGTGGGCAGGCTTCTCGTATTGCTGAGCACAGGCCCTAGGGCGTGCTGGCTTCAGTAGCTGTGGCCCTTGGCCTATAGAGAGCAGGCTCAATAGTTGTGGCTCATGGGCTTGGCTGTGCTGTCGTATTGGGGATCTTCCAGACCAGGACCTGAACCCATGTCTCCGACTTTGGCAGGCAGATTCTTGACCACTGAGGTGCCAGGGAAGCCCTGTTTTGACTTTTTTAACAAGAGGGAGGAAGCTATAAAGCACAACCAAGCAGGCTAAAAGGAGTAAACTTAAATATAATAATTGGGATTTAAATTGTAATAATGAATTACAGCAGGTTAGACAAAGATAAAGATATGAAATGGTGTCCAGGAGTATTGTTTCAAAGTAATAATGCAGAATGAAGTCTAGAGATACAGGATGAAAAATAGGAAAGGAAGATGAAAAGAGAAGCAGAACCAAGTGAAAGGCTCTCTCCTATGATTGTTCAGAGTTTTAAAGGCACTAATAGGGGGGAAATGGATAAACTTTTAATAGAATTTTTGAAATACTCCAATCCTAAAATCCACTAATTCTAAAGAATTCCAATGTTAATAAATATATATTTCAACTAGATATGTCATAGTAAACCTATAGAATGTAAGTACAAAGAGAAGCTCATACAAACCTCCAGAAAAAAATCACATGATGTAAAAATAGTAATAACTTAAGTGATGTTAAACTTTTCCATACAATAACATAAACAAGAAGACAATGAAATTCTGCCTTCAGTCTACTGAGAAAGAATCATTATGAACCTATTATTCCTTATCCATGAAAACTGTCTTGCTGGCATTAGGTCAAAATGAAGACCTTTTAAACAACCCCTACTCACTAGGGGAAGGTCTGAAGGAGGTGCTTCAGATGGAAGGATTTTAATAACCATCATACAGTCTGAAATTTAAGAATAGTGTGAGTACAAATATGTGTAAATATTGACTAAATTAATGAAATATTGCATGAATAAAAACTAGTACTAATCTCTAATTCATGAAGTGGGGAGAGTAGGAAAATGACAGAATTAGCACATTTGTTGGAAATAGGTGATAGGAGGTCTTGGTTACCTAAGGACTTGGCATCATCTGATAGAAGGTAAAGGTATTAATTAATTTTAAATGATGGCAAAATAAATAAATAAATGATGGCCAAAAAGTATGCATTATGAAACAGCAAAGGTAATTTTTAAAAGAATAAGCTTTCTAAATAAATAGAATTAAAAAATGGAATGGGGGAAATGCTATTGTTTCCAAATAGAAACAATGATGAACTGTGGGTGCTATTTGAAAGATAGTAGTGACACACTGGTTTTCTTCTAGTGTATGTTGATCACTCACTCTCTGACTCTGAAATTTTCATTTCTTTCTGTATCATATTTTCTATAATATTTATTGTTCATGGACAGCTGTTGGGTTATTAAGTGTTCTACTTTCACTTGAAGTAATTTCCCCGATCCAGCAAATCCTCACTCCTGGTTTGTTATATATATAAAACAGATGTCAGAGGGCATCCCTCTGAGACGAACATCCATCAATTGTTGAGCCATTTTATAAAGATACTGCTTTTAGGAAATGGTGAAAGTCTTCTTATTTTTAGGGGACTGGAGAGTGTAGCAATGCTGTGTATATTGATTTCTGCTTCTTCCTTTTCTTCTGTGGTGGGTTTTTATCTGCTTCATTAGAAAACCCGAAACAATGGAAGTTTTAAAAAATGAGAGGCTTTGACAAATGTAGTTCGGGTGCAATGCAAGCTAATGATTATGAATATGAATAAGTCCTACAGGAAGGACTTGGAAGTGTGTGTATATCACGTGTGTGTGTGTGTGTGTACACACGCACATGTGTGCTCACTTGTGTCTGACTCCTTACAACCCCGCAAACTGTAGCCCGCCAGGCTCCTCTGTCCATGGGATTATCCCAGGCAAGGATACTGGAGTGAGTTGCCTTTTCCTCCTCCAGGGGATCTTCCAGCCCCAGAGACCAAACCGGTGGCTCCTTCGGCTCCCACATGGGTAGGCAGATTCTTTACCACTGAGTCACCTGGGAAGCATTTTATATTGTTTCCTCATTGAATGGACATTGCAATTGAATCCAATTTCCTGCCAAGCACTGCTTCTCTCTATCCTTAAATGTTGATATTTGAAAGATTAAAAGTAGATAGTAAAATGCTGTAACAAAATTAGCACTGTAAGACGATAGTACAACCTAACATGCCTCATCTCTTCATGAGCATCTATTATTCTACTGTAGCCTCCTCTATGTATAGTCAGCTTTTGATTGGACTTAATAGGATTTCTCGTAAAGTCCCCTGACTGCCTGCCTTCTCAGGTGTGTGGAATTCTCTAAAACGGAAGCCAGGTGATGAATTAGACCCCTTGGCTCCGATAGTGAACTGGTAGGGTCCAGCTGTCTAAGCAGCTATTCCTGTTCACTCGAGCCATTGTGTGTTTCCCTCTAGAGCGATAATTGCTCAGACCACATTGTGGCTCATTTTTTTTTATAATGCCCACAACAGTGCTTTGTCTGGGGAAGGAATTGCATATTTTAGTGTTGTGATAAAATGCAAGAAGGCGTGCTGCTGTAATGTGGTTGACCCCATCTTGTGTACCGCTATGAACATTTGTATTTATGACAGCCATTTCACACTTGTATATTTGGGAAATGGTGAAATGTTTATGTGCACATATACCAGCATTTGTGAATTCTCCATATTCTGTTAGGGAAAAAGGACACTTGTCTAATTTCAAACATTTGTTTGAACAGTGTCAACCTGGGGGGGAGGCAAAGTGGTTGAGTCCTCACTCTGCAAAGATAATATACATGTTAATTCGTGCTGATATTTTGAACAAGGCACAGCTGCTCGATAACCATGTGATCCTTCTCTCTCACAGAGGATGCTGCGATTTCATGCAGCCAGTCATGGAGCAATAGAAGGAAAGTTTCCATTTCAGAAATTCATAATAAATGGAAAGTAAGGAAGAGGCCGACTCACTTATGAGTGCTAAAACAAAGTCCATCTCATTTGATGATCAAGATGTCCAGAGTTCTGTGTGCTGCCCATTGATGCCCAAGGAATCTACATGGAACAGTATTTGCTCAAACCATCAAATTGTAGCTATCACTGTAGCCATAGTCAGTCATAGGATGCTTGCATTAAAATTTATGTGTCCTTTAGAAATCAAGCAGTCTCTCTTCTGTTTTCCCTTTATCTACTCATGTCACAAATAGCCCATGGTGCTGGTTCTTCTGCACATTGTTTGCTTGTTCAGTCTGCTGCTCTTCAAAGCCTTTAATAATCATAAAGGAGCATCGTCATCATCTTTCTTTGGAAGCTCTTCTTCACTGAACAAATGGATATAGAAAAAAATGTTCATTTCAGATACCTAATTAAATCATTCTTTATAAGGGTACTTACACCTTGGAGTGTAAGTACCAAGTGTCAACAATGCTACTCTGTTCCCAGCAAGTCCATTGGCAAGAAGGAAACTTTGGTCTTTAAGCTCTGAGTTGATCATTTGGGCAAAATGTTTTGAAGGTAGTGAGATGTTGCTATGGTAAAAATCCAGAAGGTCTTCACCCACAGATACAGGTCACAGATTTACCTTGGGAAAACTGCATTGGTTTCTGATGAAGGGTAATTTTCTTCCACTCATTTCTGTGAAAAATGAAATAGTGTGGAGAGTCCCTTGCATGTCTATGTAAAATTCATAACCTGGTTAAAGAATGTGAGGCAGTTTGGTCAATCTTAAATGTAACCAGCCACTTTGCCATTTCAGAGCCCATTTAAAAGTAACCCAGGAACCAGACTAATCAAGGCTATGGTTTTTCCAGTGATCATGTATGGATGTGAAAGTTGGACTGTGAAGAAAGCTGAGGGCCGAAAAATTGATGCTTTTGAACTGCGGTGTTGGAGAAGACTCTTGAGAGTCCCTTGGACTGCAAGGAGATCCAACCAGTCCATCCTAAAGGAGATCAGTCCTGGGTGTTCATTGGAAGCACTGATGCTGAAGCTGAAACTCCAGTACTTTGGCCACCTCATGAGAATAGTTGACTCATTGGAAAAGACCCTGATGCTGGGAGGGGTTAGACGCAGGAGGAGAAGGGGACGACAGAGGATGAGATGGCTGGATGGCATCACCGATTCAATGGACATGAGTTTGAGTAAACTCCGGGAGTCAGTGATGGACAGGGAGGCCTGGCATGCTGTGATTCATGGGGTCGCAAAGAGTCGGACACGACTGAGTGACTGAACTGAACTGAACTGAGGAACCAGATGGAAACTGATAATCATTAATATTTTTATGTAACTTCAACCCCAATACCAGAAAAATACAAAAAGAAAAAAAAATCCATAGAGTCCTAAATCTAACAGCTGCATTCCAGAAACATCCCCTCCCCCACCACCCAACAACCCCGCCAAGAGTTCAGCATGGGTATTAAGAGTATATCGTGTTGGACTTCAGAAAACCTTGGTTTCAAAATCTCTCCTTTAATGTTTAGTCTTTTCTTGAAATATCTGTGCCTTAGTTTCTTCATCTAGGCAACAGCTTAACAGCATACATTTTAGAATTCTTTAGGAGTAAATTGAAGGTAAGTATTCCAAATTCCTGATACATTTTAAACACTAATAAGCATTAGCAAACAGAATTTATGTGTGGATGTGTCAAGAGGATAGAATTCATCTTCACATTACTTTTTCCATAATGTCGTTCCTCCTGGGATAAACAATGTCTCATTAGCATTCTTTTCTTGATAAAAGGTTGCAAGAGAAACAATACAGACCAGCATATAAAAGCAACAGATTCTCTTAGAAACAAGCGATAAAATCTTGTGCCTGAGTTCGCCCATGCTTTTCTCTTAGGCCATAACTGAGTGGATTTCTTTTCCAAAGGATTGTTTTCCACACCCTGATCAGGTTGGTCATTCAGAAAATCCAGTCTGTGATCAAGATGGAAAGCAGATGACAAATGAATTCTGAGCTAATGTTTATCACTGCAGTTATGCTATAGTCAACTACCCATGGGGACTAACACACTCTGTGACTCTCTGCCCTCAAGCCTGAGTTGCTCTTGCATACCCTTTTAGAAAATGCCCCTTTGATAGAGACCTTAACTGATGGAGCCAGGGTCCAGGTCTGTGGTTTATGATTTGCTTCAGGAATCAGGCTGCCAGAACTTCCTTCAGCTCATCCAGTTTCAGTTTGGAACTCGCCTGGCATATCACCTAGAATTAATTTATTCACCCAGTATTTTCAAAACAGTGAGTTTTCTCTTGGATTACACCACATTTAATTTCATGTGGGATCTTCATGAAATTAGAAATTATTAGGGTAATTGAAATTTCCTTAATTTTTCTGGGTCATTTATGCCAGTGTCTTTGAGATAAATTGGGACAAAATGTGATTTGTGTAAGGCCTAGAGAGTTCTTCTTTTATTTATTGGTTACGAGAGAAAATGATTTGCAAGATTGTCTGTGTTAAAACCTAGCATTCACCTTAAAGCCCTTGCTTCTGTGCCCTTGACATAGGTTCACTCATTTAATTCTCAAACTGTCTTCTGAAGCAGAGGCTACTGTGATCATCATTTTGAAGATTATAAAAATCCAAGTATAGACAGAGGAATTAAAATGGTCAGTCACACAGTTTCTAAAGAGCAAAGCTGGCAGCATATCCCCAGAGACAGCCCTCACTCAACTCTGTACATTTGCATATTTGCATTATTTGGTTGCTTCCCTGCTTCAAAAAGGAAATGAGGGATCAGATCTTGTGTCATGAGTTGAATCTTTATTCATTCTTTCATTTTGTGTGTGTGTGTGTGTAAGTATTAGGTCAATGCAAAAAGATCCAATGATTAAAGTCAGGATTTTGTAAAAGGCTTAATTTTTTTAGCTTCTTGTTTCATTGTATCCAGGGAACCATGGAAGGCAAAATAATAACTCAAAACTAACAATATAAAATTAACAAGACTCGAAGCTGTATGTTGCAGAGATTAAGAACATAATTTTGCACCAATTATACCTTTAAGCAAGCAACTTAACCTCTTTGGGCACCAATTTTCTCAACTATAAACTAGAAAAAAATAATTTACCCTACATACGATTGTTTCAAAATGGAAATGAAACTATGCAAATGTAGCAGGTATGAATCCCAGGTGTGAAATTGTGAAAGTGAAAGTGTTAGTCACTCAGTTGTGTCCAATTCTTTGTGACCCCATGGACTATCTAGCCCACCAGGCTCCTCTGTCCATGGAATTCTCCAGGCAAGAATACTAGAGTGGGTAGTCATTCTATTCTCCAGGGAATCATCCTGACCCAGGGATCAAACCCAAGTCTCCCACCTTGTGGGCAGATTCTTTACCATCTGAGCCACCAGGGAAGCCCTAATCTTTCAGTTCAGTCGCTCAGTCATGTCTGACTCTTTGTGACCCCATGACTGTCACACACCAGGCTTCCCTGTCCATCACCAACTCCTGGAGTTTACTCAAACTCATGTTCATCGAGTCACTGATGCCATCCAGCCATCTCATCCTCTGTCGTCCCCCTCTCCTCCTGCCTTCAATCTTTCCCAGCATCGGGGTCTTTTCCAGTGAGTCAGTTCTTCGCATCAGGTGGCCAAAGTATTGGAGCTTCAGCTTCAGCATCAGTCCTTCCAGTGACTATTCAGGACTGATTTCCTTTAGGATCAACTGGTTGGATCTCCTTGCAGTCCAAGGGACTCTCAAGAGTCTTCTCCAACACCACAGTTCAAAAGCATCAATTCTTTGGTGCTCAGCTTTCTTCGTAGTCCAACTCTCACATCCATACATGACTACTGGAAAAACCATAGCCTTGACTAGACGGACCTTTGTTGGTAAGGTAATGTCTCTGCTTTTTTAATATGGTATCTAGGTTTGTCACAGCTGTTTTTCTAAGGAGCAGTGTCTTTTAATTTCAAGGCTGAAGTCACCATCTACAGTGATTTTGGAGCCCAAGAGAAGGTCTGTCACTGTTTCCATTGTTTCCCCATCTATTTGCCATGAAGTGATGGGACCAGATGCTATGATCTTAGTTTTCAGAATGTTGAATTTTAGGCTGGCTTTTTCACTTTCATCAGGAGGCTCTTTAGTTCCTCTTCACTTTCTACCATAGGATGGTGTCCTCTGCATATCTGAGGTTATTGATATTTCTCCCTGCAATCCTGATTCCAGATTGTGCTTCATCTAGCCCAGCATTTCTCATAATGTACTCTGTATATAAGTTAAATGAGCAAGGTGACAAGTACATCAAATCCAAAACAAAACCAACAAAAACTTGAATTTCTGTTTTGAGATTTTATTCTTCTCAACTAGTGGAAAATTTAATCTTAGTCATTTGAGGAGTTCCCCCTACCCCCACCCCATGCATTCTGGCCAGAGTTGCAGTAAGTTTTGTTCAAGGATTATGGGCTAGTTTACACTTTCTCAATTCTCTGTAAAGTACATTGCAAACCCAGATGAACACTGAGCTTTTCATCCAGGTTAGGGCTCCTAAGCCCAACTACACATGTTGTGGAGCCGCTGGTGTGGAAATGGGGGTGGGGCAGAGAGGAAGTGTCACCTGCAGCCAGCGAGTCATCTGTTTGCCCAGTGTACCACTGAGATATCCATCATCCTTGTCCACCTGCCTCTTCAGATCTCCTTGCTCTCTCTGTCATTGCTTCTACTAGTCTTATTGTATTTCCATTGTCATTGTATAGCTTTCTCGCAGAGATGTCTCACATCCTGTGACTTCCTCCATCCTTGGATGAAAACACTTTCTAGTCTTTGGTGGTGGTGGTGGTGTATGTGTAGGGGAGGACATCAGGAGCCCAGTCTTCATGAATTCCCTGTCTTATCAGAATTTAACTTTTGAACACAAAATCTCAGCTCACTGCCTAGTTTTACTCTTATCCTGAGACAATGATGAAGGTACCCATTACCAAGTGAATGGAGGAGGGAAGGTGTTGAAAGAGGAAAAATAAAATGAAGAAAGGAAAAAATGCAAATAGTATCTTAAAACATGCTATTAGTGAATATTGCTCAAAGAATTAGCCTAAATAGATCAATGTTCAATAAATGATTGCTGTGGTTACTGCTACTCTTGCTGTCATTGTCATTGATAATAGGTATAAAACATGGACAAAAAGAAAGCAGACCACTAGACCAGAAGATGAAAAACATGTTCCCTTAAAATGAAACATGAGGCAGAATGTGTGCTTAGTTGATCAGTCGTGTCAGACTCTGGGACCCTAAGGACTGTAGCCCACCAGGTTCCTCAGTCCATGGGATTCTCTATGCAAGAATACTGGAGTGGGTTGCCTTTTCCTTCTCCAGGGGATCTCCTCAACCCAGGGATTGGACCTGTGTCTCCAGCATAGCAGGCATATTCTTGTCCTGCTGAGTCACTGGGGAAGCTCCAAAAGGCAGAGTGGGTCTGCCCTAATTCTTCAAGGATAGCTTATGTCTGGAACACTGTTACAGGGATTTTTGACTATCCACACCCATGCCTGAGGTGGAGTCTCCCTCTAGATACCTCCGCCTTCTTCCTTTTTGCAATTCTTCAAGCTTATACTCAAAGATAGTTTTGTGGGTCCATTTTGTGGGTAAGACATCTGAATGCCAAGGGATTTCTGCTTTCTGGCAAAGTACAGGATAGATTAGACTAATGGTTAATTAATCTTTAATTAGTCTTCATCAATTCTCATTGGTAATGATTTTGTTAAAGATAGCAAACCAAGTGATTAGTAATGATTATACAGCTAGTTAGACATAGAACAGCATCCATAAATCACTAATGCAGCAAGCAAGTATTCTTCCTGACTTCTGACACTTATTATTTCAAAAAAGTTTTATTTTCACTAGTGAGTTTTATTCAGTTTTCAGGAATATGTATTGAACACCTGCAGTACATCAATCACTGTTCCAGGCACAGAAAGTATGCTAATAAACCAAAGAGAAAAATCCCACCCCTCATGGAACTTACATTCTAGTGAGGAAGAGAGAAAATAAGATAAAAAGGAAACATACAAAATATGTTAGAGAGGGGCAAGTGCCAAAGAGATAATAATGCAGAAGTGGGAAGTTTGAACACATGGTAGGGGTGAAACTGTGAAGTTAGATAAAGTGATCGTGAAGCTCTGAATTAGAAGATGAATTTTGAGTAAATGAATAAAGGCAGTAAGTGATTGAGTCAGGCAGTGTTTTCCAGGCAGAGAAGACAGAAAATGTGAAAACACTGAGGCAGGAGAATCAGCACGGAGTCCAGTGTGCCTATAGTGGAGTGGGTTCAGGGAGAGTTCAGGACATGAAGTCAAAGAGGTGAGAAGTGGATAGTGAATCAGATGATGGAGGGACTCAGGCCACTGCATTTATTCTCAGATGAAAAGCCATTGGAGAATTTTGAGCAGAAGGTTGACATGACCTGAGTATATTTTAAGAGGATCACACTGGCTTTTGTCTTGAAAACAGACTGCAGGGGAACAAGGGCATGTAGAAATTCTCTAATTTATGAGCTATTACAGAGAACATTTTAATGTAGTGGAGATCCATTGAATTCTATTTCTATAAATTCTCCTTTTATTTTACTGCAGTCTGAGAATGTGGTGAAGTGAAATTCTAACTGTACATTTGTAACTACTCCCACTTAATACTCAGTGATTGTATTGTGGGTAGTAAGTGTGATATGCAGTTCTTGGCCCTGAGAGGAGTACACTGATGAACCCAAGAGGACTGCCCTCAAGAAATTCACTTTTCAGAAGCCGTGATAGAGCATGTAACCAGGCAGGCTTGTAGAACATTGGCAGAGAAGGAAAATTACAGGGATTGACTGCAGTGTTGTTTGGAACTCTGACAAAAACTCTCAGGCCCAAAATGTCACTTCCAAATATTGTAGGTATAAGAAATATCCAAATCTGTGGCCCAATAGTCTTGTTGCATTTCTCCTTGTTTTCTTCTTTGCTGTTCGCCCTCTCTCTCTCTTCATTGTGAGGGGAAATGAAGCATATTGACATCTATTGTAGACAGCATTAATTGTAGAGTGCCAGATCACTAAATTTGAAGATGACTAACCATTTTCTATTTGGGATGATCAGAGCATGAACACTTCCAGCAGGGCTAGTTACAATGGCTTTACATCTTTGGATCTCTTAGACCATGATGGAGTTACGTTAGTAACAACCTGGCTATCATAGTTATTACCAAGTGGGTGGACTGCAGCTGTTAGATGGAAAATATTCCCCTTTATTAGTAATTGAAGGTTAAATGGCCATTTGAGGGGAGATAGCCTTGATATCCATGCTCTTTTTTTCCTTCCATTCTTAGCCTGCATTAAGTGGCCCTCTTCTGTGTTCATCTAATACGCTCTGAATCACTGTTAGTAGAAAATATCTAAATTAACTGGGAGGGAGCCCATGTTGTTTCACCAGCTCTTTTCGAGGGCAGGATATGTATGTCTCATATCTGTGCATACCCACCACAGAGCCTAACAGATAATAGTGTTCCATAAATGTTTATTGAATTAAACTCTTGGATGCTAATGTGGTACTTAAATGAGTTTCACATGGGAAACAAATTGCATTGGAATAAACGCTTTTGAGAGGCAAATGTTTTCCAGTTACCAGGCACTTACCACCCAAGGCTACATCAAATTCAACTCATCCTGGAGGAGCTCACAGTCCAGTGAGGGAGAGACACCTGAAAACTTGTCATTGGAGCACAATGGGATGTGACTGTGATAAGTTTAGTCCAAGAGATAGCCCAGAGTAGAACTGCTCAACTTCCTAGAGACTCACTAGAAAAGTTTGATCAATATCTTGAAAAGTGACTATTGCTTATGTGGTAAGGAGTAGGCAGTTCATTCCAATAAATGTGCCTGGGATGTAGAAAGCTGTAGAGGTATGTGATAAAATGGATTGTCCATTCCTAAGATAATGTTTAGGCTGTGTTTTTGAGTTTACTGGGCAAGTGGAATGACAATTTGAACCGGAAGCCAAAGGGTATCATTAAATGGGAGAATGAATTTGATTGTATAGATTTAGTGAGAATAGATTGAAAGTTATAAAGAAGTAATGTTATGATTGTGCTTTGGAAAGGTCATTTTGGTGATACAGAGGATGGATTAGAAAAGACAGAATGCTGAGAGACCAGTTAATAACAAGCTATGATGGAATATCATGCAGTGTGACATTGTGGTTGAAAAAGTGGACTCTGGACCTAAATATCTGGATTTGTCTGTGGTCTCCATGACTTTGTCCAAATTACTTAACTAGTCAGTACTTCAATTTTCTTATCTAATAATGGGCGTATAATGAAACCTATATATAAGGATGTTATAGGTATTAAATTAAGTAGAGTGAACAAAATGAAGTTACCACTTAATAAGTTTTATTATCATTAATATCCCATTAAACATTATAAAAACCCTGTAAGGGAAATGTGGTGCTTGTACCCATTTTACAGATATGGATACTAAGGATTCTAGAATTAGAATTACTATAATGTTTAATTGCTGAATTTCATATATTTATTATTAAACAACATATTTGTTTATTAAATATGTATAAAAGAGGTCATAAGCAATGGGTGAAATGAGAGTTTGCTATTAATGTCTATTTATGGATTTTTAATTTGATAAACTTACTAAAATCATGCAGTCATGAAACTCCCAATCTCTCTAGGTTTGCTTAGGTTTGCTGTGAATTCAGGAGATTAGGAATTGAAGTGACCATATAGCATACATAGAAAAATAACATTTGGCACAATAAGATAAAATGTAGACTATTCGTGTTGTTGTTCAGTTACCAAGTCATACCTGACTCCTTGCAACCTCATGGATTGCAGCACACCAGGTTCCCCTGTCCTCCACAGTCTCCTAAAATTTGCTCAAATTCACGTCCATTGAGTCAGTGATGCTTTCCAACCATCTCATCCTCTGCCACCTGCTTCTCCTTTTTCCTTCAATTTTTCCTAGCATCAGGATTTTTTTCCAGTGAGTCAGCTTTTCACATCAGGTTGCCAAAGTATTGGAGCTTCAGCATCAGTCCTTCCAATCCCTTCTAATCAGGGTTGATTTCCTTTAGGATTGATCGCTTTAATCTCCTTGCTGTCCAAGGGACTCTCAAGAGTCTTCTCCAGCACAACAATATGAAGGCATCAATTTCTCAGTGCTCAGTCTTCTTTATGGTCAAACACTCATATCTGTACATAACTGCTGGAAAAACCATAGCTTTAACTATACTTACCTTTGTCGGCAATGTGATATCTCTATTTTTTAATATGCTGTATAGATTTGTCATAGCTTTCCTTCCAAAAAGCAAGCATCCTTGAATTTCATGGCTTCAGTTACTGTCCACAGTGATTTGGAGCCCAAGAAAATAAAATCTGTCACTTTTTTCACTTTTTCCCCACCTATTTGCCATAAAGTGATGGGACCAGATGCTACTGTCTTAGTTTTTAGTTTTAAGCCAGCTTTTTCACTCTCCTCTTTCACCTTCCTTAAGAGGCTCTTTAGTTCCTCTGCCCTTTCTGCCATTAGAGTGGTATCATCTGCTTATCTGAGGTTGTGATACTTCTCCCAGCAATCTTGATTCCAGCTTGTGATTCATCTAGCCTGGCATTTTACATAATGTACTCTGCATATAAGTTAAATAAACAAGGTGACGATATACAGCCTTGATATACTCCTTTCCCAATTTGGAATTAGTCAGTTGTTCCATGTTGAGTTCTAACTGTTGCTTCTTGACCTGCATACATGTTTTTCAGGAGACAGGAAAGGTGGTCTGGTACTCCCATCTCTTTAAGAATTTTCCACTGTTTGTTGTGATTCACACAATTAAAGGCTTTAATGTAGTCAGTGGAGCAGAAGTAGATTTTTTTCTGGAATTCTCTTGCTTTCTTAATAATCCAGTAAATGTTGGCAATTTGATTTCTGGTTCTTCTGCCTTTTTTAAACCCAGCTTGTACATCTGGAAGCTCTGTGTTCCTGTATTGCTGAAGCCTAGCTTGACGGATTTTGAGCATGACCTTGCTAGTATGTGAAATGAGTGCAGTTGTATGATAGTTTGAACAATTTTAGGCCTTGACTTTCTTTGAGGTTGGAATGAAAACTTAGCATTTCCAGTCCTATGGCCACTGCTGAGTTTTCCAAAGTTGCTGGCATATTTTGTACAGCACATTAGTAACAACATCTTTTAGGGTTTTAAATAGCTCAGCTGGAATTCTAGAACCTCCAGTAGTTTTGTTCACAGCAATGCTTCTGAGGGCCCACGTGACTTCACAGTTCAGATGTTCAGCTCTACATGAGTGACCACACCATCACGGTTATCCAGATCATTAAGACCTTTTTTGTACAGTTTTTCTGTATATTCTTGCCGCCTCTTCCTAATCTTGTCTGCTTCTATTAGGTTCTTACTGCTTCTGTCCTTTATCAAGCCCATCTCCTTGCATGAAATATCCCCTTGATATCTCCAATTTTTTGGTAGAGATCTCTAGCCTGTCCCATTCTATTGTTTTTCTTTATTTATTTGCATTATTCATTTAAGAAGGCCTTCTTATCTCTTCTTGCTATTCTTTGGAGCTCTGCATTCAGTTGAGAATATCTTTCCCTTTCTCCCTTGCTTTTAGTTTCTCTTCTTCTCTCAGCTAATTGTAAAGTCTCCTTAGACAATCACTTTGCCTTCTTGCATTTCTTTTTCTTGGGGATGGTTTTGGTCACCACCTTCTGTACAGTGTTATAAACCTCCATCCATAGTTCCTCAGGTACTCCGTCTATCAGATCTAGTCCCGTGAATCTATTCACCTCCACTGTATAATCATAGGTTTGATTTGGTCATCCGTGGATGATTCATGGTCTTCCCTACTGTTTTTAAGCTTGGATTTGGCAAAAAAAAAGCTCATGATCTGAGCCACAGCCCCAGGTCTTGTTTTTGCTATCTGTATCGTGCTTCTCCATCTTCGCCTGCAAAGAACATATTCGATCTGATTTCAGTATTGACGGCTGGTGATGCCCATGTGTTGTGTCGTCTCTTTGGTTGTTGGAAAAGTGTGAGCACTTTTTTTCATTGGCTTTGCTTTGCAGAGACAACCTTCATCTTCCTGACTGAGCACCTGTGTTTCACCTGTCCATTGAAATGGCACTTTGTAGAGTCTTAGTTTCACAATATGGTCATGTTCGTACATTTTACAAAATGACTTTTCTTGTCAAAAAGTAACTACCATTCATCATGTGGTTAATTCCTAGCCTTCTATCAAACTCACAGCCCTGATAAGAGCAGCCTAACAACTGGTTTATAAATCATCTATCCTGCAATGTGTGTTTGTTTCTTCATTTGTTTATAATAACAGGTGACAATACCATCTGCCAGCTTAACAAATGTTGTATATACCCCATGGTTCTTTTGAGACGTGTAACTCTTTATCATATTTGTCTTCAGATAAACACAATAACACTCAGTCAATAATCAAACGCAAATTTGAGAAGCATCTATGCTTTGTCAGATAGTTCATGGTGGATGCACACAATAGAAAATGGCAATTTTGGAAGCAGCTATCGGTTGCATTCTCAGAAGTGTTTAGAAGGAGCAGATAACAATCTGTCTTATGTGTACAGGATAAAGGAAATAGATCACCTCATGAAGAGGACCCAACTACCTGTTAGTATTTCTCTTAGCCTTTGAAGTTATAAGTTCCATGCATTGCATTTCCCCAGATCCTATGGGTTCAGGGCATCTGAGCTTCACAGAATAAAAATTTCTTTAGGTTTTCACAAAACCAGTTTATATATGTAGCAGGGATAGGTGGAATGAGAAGCTTTTCAAAACTAGAAAATTTTCCGTTAAATTATACATTCTACTTTTATTCAGTAGCAACTTATTTAAACTCTCCTTTACGATCATAAATTTCAGTTTCTGGTATGCAGATACCACATCTCAGTAACCTCTTTTAAATTCGCTGATGCCACAGCCTCTGTCAGGGCCAAGTCTGAGAGAGCTCTTACTGAAGTCAAGCTCTAAAACATGATCTGGATACTGTGTACAATGATGGAAAATATACATTGAACTTTGAATATTGATTAAAGATTATTAACTCTTTACCCTGTATATTTCCAGAACCTAGTTTGATTTTTTGTGCAATCATAAGTTCATTTTCTAATTAAAAATAACTCTAATATAGAAAAAAAAAATCCATAGTTGTTCCAACCAGCCATATACTTCTAATGAAATTGCTCTATAAAATAGATATAAAACCTCCTATATCACTAAATCTCAATTACACTGTGGAATGTGAAAACCGACAGAAGGCAGTAACCTCCAAATGAGATTGAACTCCAAGGAGAATGGAGGCTAAGAAGCAGATTGGGATGACTTAACATTTCTGTACTTTTGAATGTTGATTGATTGATTGTTGATTACTTTGTTGAAAGTAAATTGCTTTTACTTTTCATTTTCCTGCTTTATTGAGGTAGGAATGACAAATAAAAATTGTATATATTTAAGGTGAATAGCATATTATTTCAATATAAATATACCTCATGCAATGATTACTACAGTCAAGCTATTTAACATGTCTCTGGTATCACATTTGATCTCACATAGGTATCATTTTGTAAATTCTTGAATAGTCCCAGCATCAGAGCATAGTGTCCATCTTTTGATTGCTATTTTTAAAAAGTATAATTTACATAATATTTGCCAATATTTAAAATTAATAATGTTTGGACTTTTGTGTGGTAGCTCTATAACTGAGGAATGAAACACTGTTATATAGCCCTTAATATATTTAGAGTCTAGGTACATATTATGAGATGGTTATACCTTATAATTTGCATGATCTATTTGTTGACAGAAGTCACTCCGTAAGTATCATTATTTTATATAGTCAGGTCCACATCCAAAATATGTGGACATATAAATTGCATGTATGCTATATATTAATGCATGGCCTTCCCTGGTGGCTCAGATGGTGAAGAATCCACCTGCAATGCTGACCTGGGTTTGATCCCTGGGTTGGGAAGATCCCCTGGAGAAGGGAACGGCTACCCACTCCAGTATTCTTGCCGGGCGAATTTCATGGACATTGGAGCCTGGCAGGCCACAGTCCATGGGGTTGCAAAGAGTCAGAAATGACTTAGCAACTTTCATTTTCACTTTAATAGATTATATATGTGTGTGCTTAGTCATTCAGTTGTGTGTGACTCTTTGTGACCCCATGGGCTACTAGCCTGCCAGGCTCCTGTGTGTATATAATACACACACACACACACACACATATACATAAAATTGTTCAGTCACTAAGTTATGGCTAACTCTTTGCGACCCCATGAACTGCAGCACACCAGGATTCCCTGTCTGTCACTATCTCCCAAAGTTTGCTCAAACTCATTTCCACTGAATTGATATATTTCCAGAATTCATTGAAATATATGGCATTTGATTCTTTTTTAGTGACTTCATTCAAATATGCCAAAATTAATAGAAAGAAACACGTCTGTGTTTTAGTTTCATGTTTTTGACTTCTCAAGAAATAACTTCATTCCTGAGTATTTACAAAACTACAAACAACCTTTGATCATTAAAAATTATCATTGTCTTGGATACATCTGAATACAAGAACATTATTTTCTTATAGTTTATTTCCAATACTATTATATACCAAATTGGTTCAATGAGTTCCATGCAGGATTTCTAGCATATATCATTACTGTTCAGTTCAGTTCAGTCACTCAGTTGTGTCCGACTCTTTGCGACCCCATGAATCGCAGCACGCCAGGCCTCCCTGTCCATCACCAACTCCCGGAGTTTACTCAGACTCATGTCCATCGAGTTGGTAATGCCCTCCAGCCATCTCATCCTCTGTCCTCCCCTTCTCCTCCTGCCCCCAATCCCTCCCAGCATCAGGGTCTTTTCCATTGAGTCAACTCTTCGCATGAGGTGGCCAAAGTACTAGAGTTTCAGCTTCAGCATCAGTCCTTCCAATGAACAGCCAGGACTGATATCCTTATCATTACTGTAAATATACACAATTTTAGAGTATAATTCAAAGTTAGAACTTTCAGAAAGAATACAATGAAACAGTATCCTAAAATTGTCAACATATTTTGAAATAAGAAAACAGAGGAGAGTTCAGGCAATTTTGCTGCCTTTTATCAAAAGACCTATGATTATTGTCTTATAGAAAAGCCATCAGTGTAAGTAATTAGTAGATTGCACTGTACTGACCAGGCTGCTTTCTAATTCCCACCAGGATATTGCTTGATCCTCTGTGCATTTACAGAACTATAATTACACCTGAGGTTTAGACTCTGCTAGGCCAGCAACCCTCTTGAAATGACTGGAAATGGGAAAGTGGCAGGAGAGTGCAGTACCTTGGTGATGTCGTACCAGTAAAAGCTGCTCTGTCAATTAGCTGGTGAGATTGTAACAACGGTGGACT
Organism: Cervus elaphus; assembly: GCF_910594005.1. Lineage (NCBI taxonomy): Eukaryota > Metazoa > Chordata > Mammalia > Artiodactyla > Cervidae > Cervus > Cervus elaphus. The sequence continues at coordinate 29,761,663 of NC_057842.1, read as the reverse complement.
TGGCGGAGCTCAGCTGGAGCCCAGGGACTGAGCTGCCAGGCCAACATTGTTTCCTTCAAAGTGAGATGTGAAGTGTGGTTCTCAGTCAAGCAAATGAATTCAGACAGAATTAAAAACCAAAACAAACAATAGCAACAAGCCCAGAGACTAACGGGTCAGTGTAGCAGGAAACGCACTATTTTAAGAATTAGTTGGTTTTTATTTTGTCAGTTTGATTGTTGTTATATATATGTGTGTTGTGTGTGTGTATATGTATGTGTGAGTGTGTGTATATATATATATAATTTTGATATTGTCTCCTTTTAAATGAGATGATAGCTTTAGACTATTTTTCAAAAATTTACAATACACATCAAATTCAACTGGACTTTTTTGCCTTTTCACCAATAACATTTGTGCTACTTTAGGCAAACCTCTCCCCAAGACATGTGGCTGGTTAAAACAGAGATAGAATTCTTAAAGGTGTCAAAGACTTTTGCATAAATCAAAGTTTCTTAAGCACTGTTTCACACAGTGAGGTGTAATATAGGAGAGAGAGTATCAACTTCACTTATCAGATGTAGTTTCAAATTCCACAACTGCTGTTTATTTTTCTTAAGAAAGATATTTAACCTTCAGTTTAGTCAGTCATCTATCAAATGGGATTTTAATATCTTTCTTGTTTAGACAGTTAAATGAGATACAAACAAATAGTGTCTGAGAGATGCTATAAGGCAGCTTTTTCACTCTCCTCTTTCCCCTCATCAAGAGGCTGTTTAGTTCCTCTTTGCTTTCTGCCATAAGAGTGATATCACTGCATATCAGATATTATTGATATTTCTCCTGGTCACCTTGATTCCAGCTTGTGCTTCATCTACCCAAATGTTTCACATGATGTATTCTGCTTATAAGTTGAATAAGAAGGATGACAATGTACAACCTTGACATACTCCTTTCCCAATTTTGAATCAGTCAGTTGTTCCATGTGCGATTCTAACTGTTGCTTCTTGACCTGCTTCAGTTTCTCAGGAGACAGGTCAGGTGGTCTGGTATTCCCATCTCTTTAAGAATTTTCCAATTTGTTGTGATTCACACAGTCAAAGGCTTTAGTGTAGTCAATGAAGCAGAAGTAGATGTTTTTCTGGAACTCTCTTGCTTTCTCTGTGATCCAGTGGATGTTGGCAATTTGATCTCTGGTTCCTCTGCCTTTTCTAAATCCAGCTTGAACATGTGGAAGTTCTCGGTTCACATACTGTTGAAGCCTGACTTGGAGAATTTTGAGCATTACTTTGCTCGCGTGTGAGATGAGTGTAATTGTGTGGTAGCTTGAACATTCTTTGGCATTGCCTTTCTTTGGGATTGGAATGAAAACTGACCTTTTTCAGTACCTATTAGGGAAATAGAAATCAAAACTACAAGTTATCCCCTGTTGAGATGACTGTTAAAACTTTGAAATACCAGTTGTTAGAATGGATGTGGGGGAAAAGGAACTATCACTGTTGTTGGGACTGTAAACTGGGCAGCCACTATCGGAAACAGTATGGAACTCCCTAAAAAAATTAAGAATAGAACTACAATGTGACTAGGCTTTTCCATTCCCACTCTTTATGCTAAGAACAGGAAAACAATAATTCAAAAGGTTATATGCACCCCTGTTATTATCACAGCTTCATTTAAAATAGCCACGAAATGGAAACAGCATAAGTGTCCAGAGATGGAAGAATGGATAAAAAAGATGTGGTGTACGTGTGTGTGTGTTTGTGTATACATATACAATGTAATACCACTCAGCCACAGAGAAGAATAAAATCCTGACTTCAATACCTTGAAGGTATTGCTATTACACTAATCAAAATAAGTCAGACAGAGTTAGACAAAGATCATATGATTTAACTCCTATGTGAAATCTGAACAAAACAAATGATAAAAGTAAATTTATAGATATAGAGAATATGTTGGTGGCTGCTAAAGGGGAAGAGGGTTGGTAGTAGGCAAAATGAGTGAAGGGTAGAAATGGGTCTTATGGTTATGGATGGTAACAGACTTACGGCAGTGATCACTTTGTAGCGTGTAGAGGTGTCAAAGTATAATGCTATACACCTGAAACATAGGGGGAAAAAAAACAGTTTAACCTAATCATAAGGGGATTATGTGAGGACACCATGGATATTTCAGCATTTCTTGAAATTTCCAATTATAGGAAAAGAAAAAGAAAATGCTTTTCAGAAAGCCTTGCCAACAAATAAATCTTTATGATACATTCTGAAAAGGTGATAATTATTCTCAGAACTGGGAAAAACAATACAGCTCTAGCACCTGATGGTTATTTCTGCTGAGATTGTAAAGCACTGAGCAAATGCATGTAGAGTTCTGATTAATTATCTATGGATCTGAGAAAAATAATTGATAGCTTTTAAAAAGTTATAACCATTTTCATGAAGGAAGTTAAGAATGTTTATTGTTCACCTTTCTGGCTTTCCTTTGCTCCAAAGTATGAGATATTGGTCAAGATTTATTTTTTGCTAAACAATATCAAGAACTAGGCTCTAGGGAATCATTTGAATGTTCTAAACTATAGTCTGATGCAGTGGATATGTTATTTATATTATACAAAGAATTATCAGAAATATGTTGGGTTCCAGAATCAGTTCAGTTTAGTTCACTCAGTCATGTTCAACTCTTTGCAACCCCATGGACTACAGCACACCAGGCTTCCCGGTGCATCATCAACTCCTGGAATTTTGCTCACACTCATGTCCATCGAGTCGGTGATGCCATCCAACCATCTCATCCTCTGTCGTCCCCTTCTCCTCCTGCCTTCAATCTTTCCCATCATCAGGGTCCTTTCCAGTGAGTCAGCTCTTTGCGTCACGTGGCCAAAGTATTGGATCTTCAGCATCAGTCCTTCCAATGAATATTCAGGGTTGATTTCCTTTAGGATGAACCAGTTTGGTCTCCTTGCAGTCCAGAATAATGACACAATATAACGTTCTCTTTAGATATTGGGTCAATTAAAACATTTTAAGGCAGTGACTTATAAAAGTGATACATTTGTACCCGACACATTTCGTCTTAACTCAAACTACAAAAACTCTTCTTTTGATGTAAGACTAAGGATTCTTCTTTGTGTATGGAATCAGTAGCTGACATTTTCTTTCTTACATTAAAAAATCCATAATTTTTTTCTATGGATTTTAATGTGTTGGTTTCCTTACAGTAGAATAAGAACTTAGAGATATAAAAAATTTGGGAAAAGACTCCTTTAGATTTCATAATTTTTTTCCAACTATCATTTAGATATTTATTTTAATGTCTTTATGTGGACTTTTTGTAGTCTTTCTGATATGTTAAAATTATTTTTATTTTTTAAGAATGTATATTTCTGTACTCATTAACTGTATACATAATATTTGAGTTGCACAGTGATATACATTGGAGTCCCTTGGACTACAAGGAGATCCAACCAGTCCATCCTAAAGGAGATCAGTCCTGGGTGTTCATTGAAAGGACTGATGCTGAAGCTGAAACTCCAGTACTTTGGCCACCTCATGTGAAGAGCTGACTCATTGGAAAAGACCCTGATGCTGGGAGGGATTGGAGGCAGGAGGAGAAGGGGACGACAGGGGATGAGATGGCTGGATGGCATCACCGACTCGATGGACATGAGTTTGAGTAAACTCCGGGAGTTGGTGATGGACAGGGAGGCCTGGCGTGCTGCGATTCATGGGGTCGCAAAGAGTTGGACACAACTGAGCAACTGAACTGAACTGAACTGATACATTCGAAGTACAACTGCTATAACCAGGTTTGAGTTTGTGTTTACGACAGACACTCTATAAACACAGAAGTGATGGGAGCAAAAACACATGTAGCCACAACTGACATGCAATTCAACTAATCAGAACAAAAGCATGTGGGAGTAGTCCTAGAATCCTATTATTTATGACCAAGTTTTACTGAACTTCTACTGCTTGACACTGAACTCAAGACATGAGTATAATATTCATATTTATAGTTAGTTCTGTGCTTTAAAAGCTCATAAATAAATTGGACCACTTAAAGAGATATAACATCCCAAATTTATGTTCAGGTAATAACATCATTTCAGAGGTATTGTCTAATTTATCCCCTGTTGTCAGTGGAATGAAACTACATCACTGGCAGAGAGAAGGCATAATATTTCAGAAACATGGTTCCATGCTGAGTGCTACATTATGTGGGAAAAAATACAACAATTTGAATCAGGTAGTTTTTTTGTGTTGTTTACTCAGCTTATTCATGAACCCACTGGAAAGAAATGGTATGATGAATTTATTACATTAAAAATTTTTGAAACAAAACATAGTGAAGATGTGTGTGTGTGTGTATATGTTTATATCTACAAAAACATACATGTAACATATAAATGTATACATATGTATTTTAGTATCACATGGGACATGATATGATCATGGTCCAAAGCTTGGACTCTGGACAAATCATCTTCACTAAGAGCCATATGAACTTGGGCAAATTCCTCTCTCTCTGACTTGGTTTTCTCATCTTTAAAAATGAAGATAATATTATCTACCTCATTAGATAAGTTCCTCTGTGTAAAATGCTTGGGATAGTACTATGAATAGTAAATATAGTACATGAAATATGTGTGCATACAGACAGAGAAACCATGTGTGTGATTTAGGAATTCCTGTAATGCTTTGAATTTTTAAGTTTAAGCTTGACAGAATTTGTCATTTTAAGCCTGTACCAGTTATCTATGCCACATTAACAGAGTCTATGATAAAACTCCTAAAGCCGATAGAGAATATCATGTCTTATTATATTCAACCATGGACAGCCACCGACACCTTCTGTCAACAGGAAAACAAATATTATGACTGCCTCTTATTCAGAACAGCATCTCCATATCTGTGTTGAATTCAATAAGAAGGTTATTTTAAAGGGCACATGAAGACATGGTATTTACCATGCCAGAAATAGCAGACCTCATGACAAATTCTAAAATGTGCCTGTAGCTGTCTGCAGTGATATTCTCTTGTATTCCTACCAGCAATTTCTGATATAATCCACAGCCACAGTGACTGCCATACATGGGAGTGATCTTGATAACATTTCTGCTTTCATTTCAACTCTTGATTGGCCTTTAGCAGTCAGAGTAAGTGAGGCTGTCGTTCCATCTCCCATCCTTATGAAATTGAATTTTATGAAAGAGACGTAACCTAGAGTTTGAGAGGTTTGATTGACATCTTCCATATAGCTGCCTCGCTGTCGTCAAAGAAACAGTGCCTTGAAGCCTCAGCTGGTGCCTTCCTTAAAGTAGGAGAGCAGCAAGCAGATGGGAGGGAAAGAGACAGGGAAGACACCAGAGTGCTGGACACTATGATATCTACTTCTGTTTCCTGTGACAGGAAGTGCAGTTATACCACCAATCCTGTTAAATATACGACATCTGTTTAACAGGGAATGCTGATGACAGTAATTACCTTATTAGTTCACTGCCTTAAATGGAGGTAAGGCCAGGAGGATTGGAGTGGCATTTTACCTTGTTTTGAATTCACAAAATAAAAATCTTTACAAAGATACACAAATATTTATTAGGACCAAACCTGAAAACTGCCTAGACATTACTTCTCTGATGATGATATATGAGACATGCTTTTTGGACTCCTTATCTGCTTTTCAGAAAAAAAAAAAAAAGTGCGTGCGCATTTTTACCTTGTTGACAAATTTCAGATTCTCCAGATGGCAGCTTTAATATGTTTAATGTGATTGTGCTGTTAAAAAATAGCAATAGAGTTTTCTCTAGAGAAAGTCATTTGCTATGAAAAAGCGATATCATATGATACATGAAAATAAGAACATTGCAAGCTATTTTTGTTATTTGGCTTTCCCTGAGCTCTTGATGAATAAAAAATCCATAGTAAAAAAATAAATGATACTGATGATGAATTTAGCAACTTATTCTACTCAAATCTGAAAGTCCCTTATTGAAAGAGTCAACCCATCCTTCATTTGCTCTGTTGTGTGTTGGTAATATTAGCCACCTTTTTTTTTATGTTGTTTTTATATACTTGCTACATGAGCAACAGGAGGTTTGGAAATGGATCAGAACCAGATATATAGCTCCACAGCAGGGATGTCATTTGAACACCTGGGCCCTCTTGAGAGTTTTGAGAATTTCTGTCTTAATAAGCATTTCAGATATTAGCATATCTCATGGTATAAGACTAATTCTGCCAGACAACACGAAGTCTGATTCATCTCATTACCTGTTCCCAAACACACACCTCACTGGTGCCTGATTGTATTGCTCAATACTTGCAGTATACCATCAGTGCTGTAGGACACATGATTTAAAAGTTTATGGTCAAGATCTTCTACGCAGTGGACATTCTATTCCTATGTTGTTAGCATTAGTTTCACCTTGAATCAGTTAAGACTTTATTGTGAAGATACTAGAGATTCAAGGTCAAATAGATACATTAAGCCATTAAGCTTCCTAACTCATACCTGTCATGTACTTTGAGTGAGCCGTGAAAACTACCAAGAACAGCTGTCGTTTTGATGTGTTCTGATTCTTCTGGGAGGTAAGGTTTCCAGTGAGTAAAATTATAAACTTAGTGGAAAAATCAAAACAATGATCCATCTACTCAGAGGACCTGGACTGTGATATTTTTAGCTTATTTCATATGAGCATAGGGAAACTTTAAACTTCATAAATGAGAGTTTGGCTACTAAGGTATGAAACCATTTCACAGCACAACTCCAGATAAATGTCATTTTGTTGTGGCTTTGCCAGATTATTGGTCTATTAACTGCATCAATAGGATAAAATTTGACCTTATTTTCAAAAGGTTCTGTCTTAATTATAAACTCATCTGTAGAGCATTACATAATTTGTAATAATAGAGTAATATTGTGAGTTTTCAAACCATAGAGCTATATATAAAAATAGTTATTAGTGTATTTTTTAATCTTTTATAGCCAAAACAGAAATCTCTCATGCTTACATGTTTAGAGAAGTATTTGTTAGTAAAGCAGAATTCTTGCCCCTAAAAATTTTTAAATCAACATTATAGGTTCTAAATTTGTATTGTTATAAATTGTTTGTGGTTATCAACATGATCATTGATGTTAGAATGAAGGGTTTGAGCGCAGCTCTATAATCATGATGTTGAACATGGGATATATTTCCTCATCTATGCAATAAAGGTAATGATAGATAATCCTTGTAGAATGCATGATTTAAAATTAACTGCTGACTTACTACACTGAAGTGCTTATCAGGTTGCATGGTATATAATAAATACTCAAAGAATTCTGAGTAATTATTGTAAAAATAGTGTTTAATTTGAAAAAATCCTACTTCTAAAAATCAACTAATATTTAGTGTTTGTACACACACACACATATTTTCGCATAGGAGCACACCTATCAAGTGATCATTTGACTTAGTAAGCTCAGTTCCCCAACAACCAAACAAAATTTTTCTGTGTTCTAGTGTTAACTTTTTGTACTTAACTTTTTTGTAAGACTATTTTCTGTTTTTTTTTTTTAATCTAGCATAATATGCTAGTCATCAACTTGTCTTTTGATAGCATGAGTGTTCACTATGAAATGGTTATAAATTGCTATGCGGTATGAACAGCTGTGAGCAGTAATAAAGGATTCTGTTATCACAACAACTAGAATTTTAGCTGGCATACTTAGAATTATATATAAGTGGAATTGTTACACAAAATAGCAGAGAAGGTCCTAAAATATGCTGTTTGATTCCTATGTAGGTCAGTTAAATAACCCTATTAACTCAACCTCCAGAAATAAGTGTCTCTGCATTTCAGTGAAGATTTGTTAAGAAATACCATGTATTGTGTTTCAGTAATGTTTGTAAGAAATGTAAGCACTTGTTTTTATTTAGTTCCATTGAGCTTATGCCACATCTTCACCAGAATTTTCTTGAAAATCTTTACTGTGATTAACTATATGGAGATAGTTTTTTAAAAAATATGTGTTGATTCTTATCTCGTTTGAAAAATGGGGAGAATGATGGAAAATGACAGAGGACTTGATGTTTCAAGTCTTTTCTTTTTTAGCATAGTATTACAGAAATTGAGGGGAGAACATGGCAGCCCATGCCAGTATTCTTGCCTGGAGAATCCCCAAGGACAGCAAAGCCTGGGGGCTACAGTCTATGGGGTCATGGAGTTGGACACAACTGAGTGACTAAGCACAGCATAGAAATTGAAGACAATAGGATAAGGGGGTAGCGGAGGATGAGATGATTAGGTAGTCTTACAGACTCAGTGGACATGAATTTGAGCAAACTCTGGTAGACAGTGAAGGACAGAGGAACCTGACTTGCTATAATCCATGGGGTCGCAAAGAGTCTGACAACAACAACACTACAGGAAAAATACTACAATAGATTAGATACAATGGAGTATTGAAATAGGCAAGAAAACATTCATTAAGAAAGATCCCTTTGAGTAATCAAGGTTATTCATGACTGCCATGTTATTATTTGCACTGTGATCAATGGAATGAGAAATATATGGTCATTTCTACCCAAAAAATTCTACACAAGTATTAGTCTGGAATAACGTTTGTATTATAATCCAGTATATAAACTTGTATTGTTGAAATACTAATCATAGCAGCTATTTTAGAAAACAGCCTAGGCATTTTAATAAGTATTCTATGTACTTTATTACTTTAATCTTCATGAAAATCTTAGGAGCTATGTAGTACAATATCCCTAATCTATAGATTGGAGAAGGAAAGGGCAACCAATCCAGTATCCTTGCCTGAAAAGTCTCATGGACAGAAGAGCCTGGTAGGGTGCAGTCCATGGGGTCGCAAAGAGCTGGAAACGACTGGGTGACTAACCCAACACTTAACCTATAGATAAAGAAACAGATTCATAGCAATGAGGTTACTTCTTGTGGTAACACAGTGACTTTCTAATTCTAAAACTTGAATTCTGTACCACTATGACACATCGATTTCTATTATAACCAGAGCCACTGGGGCCAGACGTCTTTTGGTGATGTTTTTGTCATTTGTATTTGCTGTTTAATTTTTTTTTCTTGCTTTTAAAGAAAGATGATTAGGTAGAATGAGATAGAAAATCCTTGTTTCAAGTGAATTAGGATAAATTGCTATCTGTGAACCATTTTTTTAATCAAACATCTTTCAATTTCATTTTACATCCTTTAGTGAACACCAGTGTACACACCAATACACATGAACACCTACCTGCACATACAAATGTACACACATTCCTGCACACACTTGACTGATTTCAGTTACTTAAGAGGACCTAAAACTTTTCAAGTAAAGCTGTGTGCTTGGTTTTGTCCATATCTTACACGTGTAATCATTGCAGACCCTACTTTTAGTTTATTCTCTTCATTTCGTATATGAATCAGGTCACTTGTTGAAATGAAAGAAATGTGTCTCTTCTATCACCTGTATGTAACATTTAAAAGATCACATATGTTCTCACTTACCTTGTCCATTTTGAACACAGAGAACCTTAAATGAAGAGAGGGCATCATCAGTTATAATTATACAGAGTTTTGCTTTATAATATTGATGTTTTTATACAACGTCACAAAGAATCCACTACCTGAACAATCTTATAAAGACCCAATACCTCTAGTCTTTACAGCCTTCTTGGGAATTGGCTTAAAAATAAGAGAAACTAATTTGTCTGATTCTGGAGGAGACAAGTCTGAAAGATGCTCAAAATTACAGTTCATTGTAGGAGACTTCAGGGGAGGGTAAGTAACCAGATTGTGGATGAGATCTAGCATGACAAGATGCAGCAAAGGGACAGAATAAACACAGACAGAATTAGCAGTTTTACCAACATAAGCAGACAGCAGTGACACAGAAAATTCTGCACCAGGGAGGCAGACATAGGAGAAACATAAATCCAAGGCAAGATCTCAGGCCAGGAACTTCTTGCTGAAGGACCAGACTCCTATATGAATCAAGGAAACAGTACCAGGCCTGTTTCCTCATTTCCTCTGGGGGTGTTTTATGCTCTCTCTGCAGCAGGAAATAGTGGATAAAACTGGGAGCAATAAATTGGCTGTACTCTGCTGGAATGCAGGAAGAAAATTTAGTAGCAATTCTGTTAACAAAATTCTGATAAATAGATAGCTATATTCTATGCTTGAAAGTTTATCTAAACTCCCATGGTCCTTATGGATGAAATAGGAACTTTGAACCCATTCTGGGAACTGTTAAAGCCTATTTCAGGGTTCTTCTTGATTTTCTCCCCCGTTTCCTACTTTTCATGCTAAAACAAAGCAAATGTTACAAGTTATCCTTTCCTGAAAAAAACTAAAATACAAATGATTTCTTTATTGAGTCCTGAATTTCCACAATTTGTATGCTAACCAACTTTTGGCTGACTTTGTAATTTCTTTGACATTGCAGATGAACTTTAATTGGAAGCACTCTATCTGCCTAACATCTGTGTTACCTTATTTTTTTTAATTCAGAGATTTGAGAGTTGAGATGATCTGAAATCTCAGGTTCCTTAAGGAGAGTAGAGACACTGAAAGCAGAGACATACAAAGAGGAGAAAAGGATACTCATATATAGTGCAATTTCAATTCAATTTCAGTTTATAATTTTGCTGTAGAAATTTATGGTTGTTTCTAACCTTTAACACAATTTTTTCCCCAATGGAGGAACTCATGTTCTAATGCAATAGGAAAAAAAGCCTATTTTTCTATCAAAGGTCATAAATAGGTTTTATTTTATGTTATTTGTATAGCTGAAATTAAAATTTACAAACATAAGAAAATAATGTCAATATTTGGGAGAAAAATTTATTAAGAAATCATTGTTGTCTTTAGCAAAATGCATCTTAAAGAAACTAGTTCCACACCCCACCAATTGAAAACAGCTAACCCTAAGTGTCCAATTTAAGTCTTAAAAAATATATATTTTAATGTATCCATCAGTTTCCTCATAAAAAATTAAATGAAAATATCCAGCAAAGAAACAGAAATATTTTCCACTTGCCTTGCAAACACTGAAGCAAATTTGTTTCAGGCTGAATATTCTCCTCTTAAGAGGTCAAACTTAGTTTAACAAACTATTAACATAATGGAACCCAATTTTCTCAGACATAAATTGACGAGGGTGGAATGAGTCTCTTCCAGCTTGAAAAGTTAGTTTATTTATCAGGAAGACATTGCACTGGTACTTTTTATGAACATTTATTGCCATTGAAAATAATATAAATTTTACTTAAAGGTAATTATCAGAAAGATTTTTGAAAACTTTTCAGCATAAGCATACTTGACTAAACTAACAATACTATTAGAATTCACATTTAAAATCATGCAGAAGAGAAAAGTATTTTTCATGTCTATGTATTAGTACATACAAACATGCCAAAGAGTAACAGTTGTTACAATATTTGAAATTATACAATTAGAATTTGACCCACCATTTCCAATTTTATATCTGTGGATATATCAACACACATATACAAAGCTGTTTAATACAACCTGTGTATGTTAAAGTCCAACAGAATTTAAAAGGCTATGAAAATGGAATGTCTAAATAAGGATAAAATGAGATAGAGCTATGAAAACAGAATGTGTTGATGTAAAGAAACCTCTACAACACATTACTAAGTAGGAAATGCAAGTGAAAGGTCATATTTACATTGCAATCCCATTTATGTAAATAAAATGATAGAAAAGAAGGTATGTGCACAGAGAAGATATATGCCTGTATGCTGGCACCAACATAAAAATTTAGGAAAATCTATGAACTTTACCATTTTTCCCTAGGTTGATTTTGGGAATAAAACGTAGAATTGACTGGTTTCTTCAAAGTCTGTTAAGTGTCTAAATAAATGTTGAGCCTTACCTAGGTTTCAAGGTCAGTGCAATCTTCATAACAAAGTCGGAGAATGAGAGAAAAAGAAAATTGAATTATACATCAGTTTATAAATACAAAACTCTAAGTAAATTTGTATTTAAACCAAACTGAAAATGTGATAAAATAGTATTCCATTTTAATAAAATTTTCCCAGGGAAAAAAATGTTAATGGAACCTGAGAAAACTTGTCAATACAATCAATCACATTGATGATCTAAAGGAAAAGAAGACAGTGATGATCTCAGATGCAGAGATAATAGTTTTAATAGTTGATAAAGAATAACCCCAACTTATGCTTTTAAAAAGCCTCAAAAATAGTATTTGCATTCTTTGTGGAGAGAAAAAAGTTATGCATTTATAATGGGCTATTGGGCAGAAGCCAAATGACCAAAAACCAGAATTTATATACAGCACAATAGACATAAGATATGACAACCCACTCCAGTATTCTTGCCCTGGGAAATCCCATGGACAGAAGACAGAGGAGCCTGGCGGGCTACAGTCCATGGGGTTCCAAGAGCTGGAGATGACTTAGCAACTAAACCACCACCACTACCAGACAAACATGAAAGAGATTTATTCCCTAATATGTTTTTCAGTTGAAAATGTCACACACACACACACACACACACACACAAAGCAATAATGTTAATCACGGCTATATGCGTATATTTGTATGTCAGGTGTTTCAGAGAGTAAAAAGTAGGAGAGTCAAGGGAACGAGCAAGGAGTAACATTGAGAGCATGCGTTGAAGGAGACAATTTCAGTCAGTAGTCAGTCAGTTCACTCAGTCGTGTACGACTCTTCGCGACCCCACGGACTGCAGGATGCCAGGCCTCCCTGTCCATCACCAACTCCCGGAGTTTACTCAAACTCATGTCCATTGCATCAGTGATGCCATCCAACCATCTCATCCTCTGTCGTCCTCTTCTTCCCCCACCTTCAATCTCTCCCAGCATCAGGGTCTTTCCCAATGAGTCAGTTTTTCGCAGCTGGTGGCCAAAGCACTGGAATTTCAGCTTCAGCATCAGTCCTTCCAATGAATATTCAGGACTGATTTCCTTAGGGATAGACTGGCTTGATCTCCTTGCAGTCCAAGGGACTCTCAAGAATCTTCTCCAGCACCACAGTTCAAAAGCATCAATCCTTCGGGACTCAGCTTTCTTTATAGTCCAAATCTCACATCCATTCATGACTACTGGAAAAACCATAACTTTGACTCGACAGACCTTTATTGGTAAAGTAATGTCTCTGCTTTTTAATATGCTGTCTAGATTGGTCATAGCTTTTCTTCCAAGGAGCAAGTATGTTTTAATTTCATGGCTGCAGTCACCATCTACAGTGATTTTGCCCCCACACCCCAAAACAAGTCTCTCACTGTTTCCATTGTCTTCCATCTATTTGCCATGAAGTAATGGGAATGGATGCCAAGATCTTAGTTTTCTGAATGTTGAGTTTTAAGTCAACTTTTTCACTCTCCTCTTTGACTTCATCAAGAGGCTCTTTAGTTCTTCTTCGCTTTCTGCCATAAGGGTGGTTAATCTGCATGTCTGAGGTTACTGACATTTCTCTTGGCAGTGTTGATTCCAGCTTGTGCTTCATCCAGCCCAGTGTTTCTCATGATGTACTCTGCATATAAGTCAAATGAGCAGGGTGACAATATGCAGCCTTGACACACTTCTTTCCTAAGATTTGGGACCAGTCTCTTGTTACATGTCCAGTTCTAACTGTTGCTTCTTGACCTGCATACAGATTTCTCAAGAGGCCAGTCAGGCCTTCTGATAATCCGGTCTCTTGAAGAATTTTCCATAGTCTGTTGTGATCCACACTGTCAAAGGCTTTGGCATAGTCAATAAAGCAGAAGTAGAAGTTTTTCTGGAACTCAGTTGCTCTTTCAATGATCCAATAGATGTTGGCCATTGATCTCTGGTTCCTCTGCCTTTTCTAAAAACAGCTTGAACATCTGGAAGTTCACGCTTCATGTACTGTTGAAGCCTGGCTTGGAGAATTTTGAGCATTACTTTGCTAGTGTGTGAGGTGAGTGCAATTGTGCGGTAGTTTGAGCATTCTTTGGCATTGCCTTTCTTTGGGATTGGAATGAAAACTGACCTTTTCCAGTCCTGTGGCCACTGCTGAGTTTTCCAAATTTGCTGGCATGTTGAGTGCAGCACTTTCACAACACCATCTTTTAGGATTTGAAATAGCTCAACTGGAATTCCATCACCTCCACTAGTTTTGTTCAAAGTGATGCTTCCTAAGGCCCGCTTGACTTCACATTCCAGGATGTCTGGGTATAGGTGAGTGATCACACCATCGTGATTATCTGGGTCATGAAGATCTTTTTTTGTATAGTTCTTCTGTGTATTCTTGTCACCTCTCCTTAATGTCGTCTGCTTCCGCTAGGTCCATACCATTTCTGTCCTTTATTGTGCCATCTTTGCATAAATTTTCCTTTGGTATCTCTAATTTTCTTGAAGAGCTCTCTGAAAGTGAAAGTGAAGTCACTCAGTCGTGTCCGACTCTTTTCAACCCCGTGGACTGTAGGCCACCAGGCTCCTCCGTCCACAGGATTCTCCAGGCAAGAATACTAGAGTGGGTTGCCATTTCCTTCTCCATGAAGAGATTTCTAGTCTTTCCCATTCTATTGTTTTCCTCTATTTCTTTGCACTGATCACTGAGGAAGGCTTTCATATCTCTCCTTGCTGTTCTTTGGAACTCTGCATTCAAATGGGAATATCTTTCCTTTTCTTCTTTGCCTTTAGCTTCTCTTGTTTTCTCAAGTACTTGTAAGGCCACCTCAGGCAACCATTTTATATTTCTTTTTCTTGGTGATGGTCTTGATCCCTATCTCCTGACAATGTCCCGAACCTCTGTCCGTAGTTCTTCAGGCACTCTGTCTATCAGATCTAATCCTTTGAATCTATTTGTCACTTCCACTGTATAATTGTAAGGGACTTGATTTAGGTCATACCTGATGGTCTAGTGGTTTTCCCTACTTTCTTCAATTTAAGCCTAAATTTGGCAATAAGGACTTCATGATCTGAGCCACAGTCAGCTCCTGGTCTTATTTTTGCTGACTTTATAGAGCTTCTCCATCTTGGCTGCAAAGAATACAATCCATCTGATTTTGATATTGACCATCTGGTGATGTCCATGTGCACAATCTTCTTAGAAAATAAAATAAAAAGGAGCTCTGCCTTGACCAACAGTGATAAATCTGATGTTGTAAGCTGATAGGCATGATCAAAGAAATTCTCTACGCTATTCTAAAATAAAGAAGGTGAAAAAGTCACGTATATCCTGTACCCAGCATAGGCCTCCAACACAATCTACGAAAGAATTTTCTTTTTGGACTAGTTGTGGTGAGAGTTCAAAAACAGAGACACTGCACTGGCCATGCCCATAGGCCTACATTCCTCTTGGACCATTTGCCACTTCTGAGACTGTAGGAGAATCTCTTAGACATAATACATCTTAGATTTCTTAGCCCAAAAAATAAGATAGTAATATTTATCTCTCTGCGTTTTGTGCAGATTCACTGCAGTGATATATGACCAGGGAATAGTATGAATGCCTCACCTGTAGTAAGTGGTTTAAGGAATAGCACTCAACCATAAAAAAGAATAAAATATTGCCATTTGTAGCAACATAGATGGATCTAGAAATTATCATACTAAGTAAGTCAGACAAAGACAAAGATATGATATTGCTTATGTGTGAAATCTAAAATAAAAAAAAGAGAGAGAGAGATACAGATGAATTTATTTACAAAACAGAAAAAGACTCACAGACATAGGAAACAAATTTAGGTTATCAAAGAGGATGAGGGAATAAACTAGGAGGTTAAGATGAACATACACACTAATAAATATAAAATAGATAGTCAGCAAGGACTTATTGTATAGCACAGGGAATTATTCTCATTATTTTGTAATAACCTATACAGCAAAATAATATGAAAGAGAACATATATATTTTTGTGCATGTGTGTGCATAACTGAATCAGTACGCTGTACCCCTGAAGTTAATGCAACATTATAAATCAAGTACACTTAAACTTTAAAAAATTAAAAAAGAAAATATTCTCTTCCCTCCAGTGCCACAATTTCCCTGTAATTTCAGAGTTAATATACTTCCTTTTGGAAAGAATTCTTAGGAAAGACTGTACCCACTTTATAAATTGTTATTCCCTTTGCATGCACTGAAATCTTCAATTCTTTGGCCCTAGTTCTAAATAGAACCTGTGATAGAGCTTCTTATGATGACTAAAAACCCTATCAAAAAGAGGAGAAATACTATATAAGTGAAATACTATAATAGCAGAAATGCTGTAAGTGAAAAACTGCACATTAGCTTGTTCAGTCTGCATAACCTCGTAAGTAATGTTTGATGGAACTATTAGTTCTGTCATAAAAAAAGGCTGATAAATGTTGATGCAACTTCATTTTAGCTTTGCAGTCTTAGTGAGTATATTATCATCTATATATTTTTTATAATTAACGATGGTGCTTGCTCTTTTGTTCCATAATTGGAGCATTTATTGAGAGATTTCCCACTGTTTGAATGATGTGCTTCATCCTCTATACTTTTTCCCTGCTGTGTCCCCACAGTTATGATGCTCAAAATTTATAGAGTTTAAATGCTTCTTGCTGCTGTTTCACATTTCTACTTACTGTTTATTCATAGGATAAGGATAAGAGAGTTCTGTGTTAGAAGGAGCTTTTATATAGACGATTAGCAATGCTGAGAACATCCACTTATCTTTTGGTAACATTGATGGATTCCAACAATGCACATGTAATACTGCTTAACATCACAAATGGGCCTCTTCATAAGAAGTGTTGACTGCATGGAAACAGTTGAAGGAGTGTTTCATCAGGAGACATTTCAGAGTTTATGAGGCTTGGGTTATGTGCATATTCCATGACAGACTGTTAATCAATCAGAATATCATATTCCACTGCTGGGACTCTGGTAGGTATTTTGTATTTAGAATATGTAGGATAGAATATAGATCCGAGATTCTCTCTCTCTTTTTTTTTAATTCACTGCCAAGACTAAGTGAAACTTAAGATTTTATTAGGCTGGACTATTACTGATACAGTATAACATGGTACCTGGTGTGTCTTAGGAAATAGAGGTGTTATGCCAACAGTTGTCATGAGTTTATTTTCTCCTTCAATGCCTGATGAGAAAATGTGCTGTCAGTTAAAGAAGTGCAGTGGGAATAATGATCATTCTAGAAGCCTTCAAACTAGGCTACAGGTATTTAATTTAAAAGCAAATTATGTGTTTGAAGAGTTAGTGTGTCCTTTTGACAAGGAGTATTAAAGCAGGGTGATAAAGTATAGTTAGTGACTTAGGGGTTTTAAAATCATTTTCCTCTAAATGCTAGCTGAAAACCAATTGTTGAATGCCTGTGCTTAACATCAGGTTTGTTTACAATGTTTTATTTTGTTGTCATTCCACCTGAGGGCAGGCAGGAAGCAGACAGCTGAGTTTAATTCACACTGTTCGCTTTGCTTTGTTAGATCTGATGAGAGACTTGCTAGCTATTCAAGTTTCATTTGTTGGTATAAAACGGCACTTCTGGACTACTGATCAGTCTCAGCGGTTGTTTTTTTTTTTTTTTTTTTTTTGGTGAGTCGGTTGGTTGATTGGTTTTGCTTTTTTCCTGCCACTGTTTAGATTTTTACATATGACTTAATTGTAAATTTCTAAGCACAGATGAATATAGAAGAATTTGAAATGCCTTGTTTCTTGTTTTTAAACAGTGATGCTTTATTTTTGTTGTCCATTGTTTGAAGTTTCTTTTAGGGCCCTCCTTTTTTCCTGGTTACTGTACATAACTGGATATAATAAAAAAAAAATAGTCACATTTGATTTATAATCTAATCCTGTTAAGGTTAGAAGGACCCTAGACATTCGTCAAAGTCTTACATTTTACAAATAAGGAATCAGACCCCAGGGAAAAGAAATGACTTCCTGGGGCACTACGGCTGTCTAGTGACAGATCAACATCCAAAGTCTGGTCTCTTGACTTGCTGAAGAGTTCTTTTTCCTCTCCATCAACCCCATTTGTTCTATTCCCAACTTATATGATGACATCTGAGCAGATTCTAACAACAAACCCTTCATGTGGACGTCATTCCCCAAGCTTGCTTGTTGATGACTTCAAGTGTTTGACAGTGCATATGACAATATAATTTATCTTGTGACTGCACAGATGACATCCTGCGAATGCTACTTGATGCTGCCACAAAATCATCCCTGAAAGGATTGCAGCTGTCTCGGGATCCATAGCTCCCATAGTCTTCCTCTGAAATGTACCCCAAAATATCATTCTCACTGTTAAAGACAAATGCCAGATATGGTAACACAGTTATAGTTGCTAATTATCATGTCAATGTGATCCATCTTTTCTCTCATCATTGTGCTTATCTACATATCCTATTTTGCTATTCTAGGTTTGTGTGCTGGAGAGGCAAATATTTGACTTCCTTGGATATCAGTGGGCACCTATCCTGGCAAATTTTGTACATATTATTATCGTCATTCTTGGTTTATTTGGAACCATTCAATATAGACCTCGTTACATAACAGGAGTAAGTACCCTTCCTGTTTTCTAAAAATTTTATTGAAATAGAGAAAAATATGCAAACTATATATGTCTTGAAAATTATTTGTAAACTCTCTCTTTAAAGTACCATGTACTTGTTCATATACTTTCATGTTATAGCTACAGTAATTAAAAAACTGTCAAATTTAAAGCACTTGGCAGTGAGTACCAATAAATGGTACTTTATTAAAGTACCAATAAATTGTACTTTCAGCAAATATTCTTTTGTAATTACAAGGACAATAGAAATGCTATGCAAAAAATTATAAAGTCATGTTTTCCAATTTAATAGATTCTAATGGGACTTTTTCCCATTTTAAATAATTATATTTGTCAACTGAATAAAGGTAGTTTAAAATCAATACAAATGATCATATAGTATTAATGTAAAGATGTCAATACATATTAGGGTGAATATTTGACATACTTGAAAGCCAGAACAGTCTGGACCACTCTGTGTCTTTCACAATTCTTTTTTTGGCTTGGAGGAAGTATTTTGCATTCTCACTCAAGTTAAACTTACTTAACATAAAAGTGAAATCCAACTGTGTTGTAGTTGCTATGGGAACCATAACTTAGGATTTTTTACTTTTGTGTGTGTCTCAGATCTCAGCTATAGCTCTTCATTAATGTAGATTTTTTTATTGCCATCATTTTTTTTCTGCTGCTTCTGTTTTTTTGACAAAGCAAAAAATGTATAGTATCTATTTAAAATTGTAAAGCAAGTTTTTGATAAAGGCATTTATATGAGACTGTGTAGCTAAAGATCTGCCTTATTCAGTGCAAACCAGCAAGCCTTCTTGGGTCTTATGAAGCCTCGTTCACATAAAAGATGCCCTCCTATGACCTGCTGTTCTCTCTGGCATCTGGAACCAGATAAAGCTCATGGGTACTGAAACAGGCAATATGGTGGCAGCTGGGACAAAGGGGTCCACTGTCTGGCTAAGGCTGAGTTGGGAGCCGCATAGTGTTCTCTGGGAACACACCCAGTTGAGCACATGTCCTCTCTAGGGGTATGCTTCCATGTAAATCTTGTAATACTTTTTACAAGATTAGAAGTAGGATGTGTTCTGTTGCAGAGGGTTTTTCAATGCATAAGATATGATAGTAGTGTTCACTTTCTTGTGTAAATTGTAATTTGGTCCAATATAAGGGAGGTGGTACAGTGCATGGGAGTGGGTTTTCTGTAGTCATAATTCCAGGGTTGAACTCTTTCACCTACCAAATTCTGTGTGACTTTGGACAATATAACCTAACCAATCCTTAGTTTCTTACGTTAACAATGAAGGTAATGATTATATTGACTCAGTTCAGTTCAGTCGCTCAGTCGTTTCTGACGCTTTGCGACCCCATGAACCACAGGACGCCAGGCCTCCCTGTCCATCACCAACTCCCGGAGTCCACCCAAACCCATGTGCATTGCGGAGAAGGCAATGGCACCCCACTCCAGTACTCTCGCCTGGAAAATCCCATGGACAGAGGAGCCTGGTAGGCTGCAGTCCATGGGATCGCGAAGAGTCGGACATGACTGAGCAACTTCACTTTCACTTTTCACTTTCATGCATTGGAGAAGGAAATGGCAACCCACTCCAGTATTCTTGCCTGGAGAATCCCAGGGAGGGGGGAGCCTGGTGGGCTGCCATCTATGTGGTTGGACACGACTGAAGTGACTTAGCAGCAGCAGTAGCAACATGTCCATTGAGTCAGTGATGCCATCCAACCATCTCATCCTCTGTCATCCCCTTCTCCTCCTGCCCTCAATCTTTCCCAGCATCAGGGTCTTTTCCAATGAGTCCAGTGAGTCACCTTTGCATCAGGTGGCCACTGTATTGGAGTTTCAGCTTCAGCATCAGTCCTTCCAATGAACACTCAGGGCTTTCCTCCTTTAGGATGGACTGGTTGGATCTCCTTGCAGTCCAAGGGACTTTCAAGAGGCTTCTCCAACACTATAGTTCAAAAGCATCAATTCTTTGGCACTCAGCTTTCTTTATAGTCCAACTCTCACATCCATACATGACCCCTGGAAAAAACCATACCCTTAACTAGATGGACCTTTGTTGACAAAGTAATGTCTCTGCTTTTTAATATACTGCCTGGGTTGGTTATAACTTTCCTTCCAAGGAGTAAGCGTCTTTTAATTTCATGGCTGCAATCACCATCTGCAGTGATTTTGGAGCCCCCCCAAAATAAAGTCAGCCACATGCTTTAATTTAATTGTTACATGCCATTATGTGAAAGAGTCTCAATTTACCATTCCTCTTCAATTAGACTTTGAGGCTCCACCATGATTTTATTCTAATAAATAGTATTACTCTGAGTATCACCATATAAGTATGTCACCTCCACTTGTGATAAAGTTCCTGGAATAAAAATCTAGGTGTGGATCAAAATTTTTGAATGGCTTAAAAGTTTTTTGCTTCTTTGTTTTGAGGAGTGAGTGAGATATTATATTGGGTTGGCCAAAAAGTTCATTGGGTTTTTCTGTAACATCTGTTTGACCAACTCGATACAAAATGACCTTGGCACAATGCTTGGTATTTAAAAGCTTACCTTGTTAAAAAAAAAATGTGTTTATTATCATTTGAAAATAATACTGAGTTGTATAGACTAGTAAGAGCCTGATAGGCAATTTGAAATGGAGTGTGGTCATCTAAGTTATTGGTTGAACTCTCTACCACTTTTACATTGCTACAACTCTCAAAATTTTTTGTGAGATTTCTGTGTACCAAATTAAACTCATCTTCTTAAATTACATATGCACAAATCTTTTCAAGATAGGACACTGTCTCCAGTGTTCCATAAGAGTTAGGATGCCATGGCATGCCTTTAAGATTGTTAGAACTTTCATATAATTGAGAGGATCTCTTAAATCTTTCTGAAATCTTAACAGCATGTCTTAGCACTGCATCTTTGATTTGATCTTGACTTGCAGACACCATTCAGAATTTGTTCTTTTCCTTGAGACAACGTTTTTACTTGGAAAATCTTTTGCCAGCTGGAGATGCTGTAAATGTGAAATTTTTATTTTCCAACCTAGCAAGTCTTCAGTTAACAATGTACCCTCTAAATTGTACTTGAAAATGGGACTGTTCCTTTAGCTTATCTCTCATAATATCATGTTATGTGTAGCTAAAAGATGACAAATAATACTGTCAACTGTTTGCTTGGAAATCCCATTAGCCAGATCCACAAGTTTGTAGGTATATTTTCTATCTTCAAAGTTACTGCAGGTGGTATTTAGCCTTATTGTTCCCACAATAATTATTCTGAGTCTTCTTTTCTCCAGTCCTCAAAAACCATTTCTTTACTGTTTTTCCTGTTTCCCCTGATAGTCTTCTCACTGTCCTTCTGGCCTCCATCTGCCACCTTGTCTCAAAGTTAATGCTATGTATTTTAGGTTTGTGTTATAGTATCACTCAATTTCTGTACTAGTTACCAATTTCTATGTAATTTCTATATAATAAACCATTTCTATATATCAAATTAGTGGAATCTCGTGGCTGTGATGCCATGTTGAAACTCAAAAGTTGATTCATGAAAATAGAGAATTTGCCATAAAAATGAAATCAAGGATTTTCAGTTTGCCTAAAGATGATAAAAAGAATTTTAGTTAAACGAACTTGAATGGAATCATAGATGACAGAAATTCTGGTCAAAGACGGATCTGGGTTTAGCAGGAAAATGCAAAATTGGCGACAACCTGTAATTAACAACACAGTACTGCTGCAGTTAAGAAGTATCCATAGTCTCTCTGTATTCTGGATATTAAGATATTAACAATGAAATTTCTTTTCCTTTCCCCTGAAAATGTAAGCTTTTATGATTTCTATATTTGTCATTTTGCATCACAATATAAAACAACTCAATATAAAAATAGAGATAAGCACTTTCATCAGTTCATAACTGAAATTTATATGTTTGTACATTTTCTTCATCTATGTGCAATTGAAATATATCTGATTATGCTTCATCTCAAATATGTGTATTAAATTTTATTTTATGTGATATCAAATAATTTTGGAATTCATGGGGCTATTTCTTTGATCATAGTCCACACAGTCAAAGGCTTTAGCATAGTCAATGAAACAGAGATAGATCTTTTTTTCTGAAATTCCCTTGCTTTCTCTATAATCCAGAAAATGTTGGCAGTTTGGTCTGTAGTTCCTCTTCCTGTTCTAAACCCAGCTTGGACATCTGAACTTCTTGGTTTGCGTAATGCTGAAGCCTACCATGCAAGATTTTAAGCATCACCTTTCTTGCATGGGAGCTGAGTGTGATTACCTGATGGTTAGCACATTCTTCAGTATTACCCTTCTTGGAAATTGGGATGAGGATTGACTTTGTCCAGTCCTGTGGCCACTGCTGGGTCTTCCAGATTTGCTGACATAATATAAACCTTGATGGCATCGGGGCTGGATGAGTTACAACCCAGAATCAAGATAGGCAGGAGAAACATCAACAACCTCAGATATGCAGATGATAGCACTCTAATGACAAAAAGTTAAGAGGAACTAAAGAGCTTCTTAATGAGAGTGAAGGAGAATGAAAGAGCTGGCTTGAGACTAAATATTAAAAAAAAAAAAAAATAGAGCATGGCATCCTGCCCCATTACTGCATGGCAAATAGAAGGGGAAAAGGTGAAAGTAGTGACAGATTTCCTCTTCTTGGACTCCAAAATCACTGCAGATGGTTACTGCAGCCGTGAAATCAGAAGATAATTGCTCCTTGGCAGGAAAGTGATGACAAACCTAGACAGTGTGTTGAAAAGCAGAGACATTACTCTGCTGACAAAGATCCATATAGTCAAGGCTATGGTCTTCCCAGTGATCACGTACAGTTGTGAGAGCTGGACCATAAAGATAGCAGAATGCCAAAGAATTGATGCCTTGGAACTGTGGTGCTGGAGAAGACTCCTGAAAGTCTCTTGGACAGCAAGGAGATCAAACCAATCAGTTTTAAGGGAGATCAATTCTGAATATTCACTGGAAGAACTGATGCTGAAGCTGATGCTCCAGTATTTTGGTCATCTGATGCAAACAGACAACTCAGTGGAAAACTCCCCGATGCTGGGAAAGATTGAGGAGAAGAAGAAGAGCGTATTAGAGGATGAGATGGTTAGACGGCATCACCAATGCAATGAACATGAACTTGGGAAAATGGTGAGAGACAGGGAGGCCTGGTGTGCTGCAGTCCGTGGGGTCGCAAAGAGTCGGACTCGACGGGGCAACTGAACAATAACAGCAATTTCATTGTTTATTTAACCTTTTACATATTATTATATATTATATAATATAATAAATATATGATGGTATGGTATATGTTGGGGGCTTCCCTGGTGGCTCAGTGGTAAAGAATCCACCTGCCAGTGGAGATGCAGGTTTGATCCCTAGGTCAAGAAGATCCTTTGGAGAAGGAAATGGCAACCCGCTCCAGGATTTTTGCCTGGGAAATCCCATGGACAGAGGAGTCTGGTAGGCAACAGGAATGGCCAAAGAGTCAGACACGACTTAGCAACTAAACAACAACAATGTTATATATTATTATACATCATACTGTTTTCATGTTTTTATGATAAATATTTCCCTGTAATCATCTCCATAAAAAAATACCCTCATCTTCATTTGTGATTTTGGTCCTTAAAAAAGAAACCTGAATATAACTAAGTAATATGAACAAGTTTAAAGCTTTTAGTATATAGTTGACAATTATGTATCCAGAATCATTTTATTAAATTATCCTCCCACCAATGTACAACAGAGTGTATTTCACTGCACCCCTTCTAACCCTGAATACTATCTGTTCTCATATTTTTTTAAGCTACTGAAAGAAAAAGTGTCATTTTTGTTGCATTTCTTACCTTACTGAATTGAACTTTTTCATATTTTCATTAGTCATTTTTATTTCCTTTTCAGGGGATTGTCATGTTGTATTCATTTTCCCATGGAGCCTTAGTGCTTGTCATAACAATTTTTACATATGGATCACTTAGTAAAGACCTTTACCCTTTTAAATACCATACATTTTCATTTTGATTTTTATTATTTTTCTCTAATTAAAATGAACCTTCCCTTTGTGATAACTTCTATTTATTTATTTTTACTTATTTTTAATTGGAGGCTAACTGCTTTACAATGTTGTGTTGGTTTCTGCCATACAACTATGAATCAGCCTTAAGTATACATATATCCCCTTTCTGTTGAGCCTCCCTCCCATCCTACCCCCATCCCACCCCTCTAGGTGATCACAGAGTGTCATGATATGTTCATTACCTGTAGGCCTAATTTTGCTAAAACAAAAAGGCAGATGCCCAAAAATAGAGGCTAAGAAAAAAAGCGTCACTTTCCACATTTCCTATTTGTAGAGAGTTTCAATTTATTGATGGCACATATTATTCGATTTAATTGAAAGCTTCCTCCCTGCCTAAAATAAGTGTGTGGGCATCCTTGAAACACTGAATACAGTAGCAACAAATAAAATTTAGAGTGTTGGTAATGAGTTTCATTTCCTTAACTCATTTTCTCTTTCATAAGAGCAAAGAAGAAAAATGTACAATAGTTAATTGGGACAAGAACTCATTAGTACCCTTTGAAGGCCTCTGGCATTTCAAAGAATATAATATGTTGAAGTAAAAGTAAATGGATGATTTCAATTCCAAGCAAAGGACATTTGAAGCAAGAATCCATAAAAAGCATCTGTATTGTGTAACTCTATAGCATCAAGAGTCCCAAAGAAAAGCCCAGATTAACTTTGGTGGAATAATTCATACATAAATACATACAAATGGCTCCCATGAAAGAATTACCTTATGTCATAAATGAAATTGCCAAATACATCTTCATTTGGGCTAAAGACACTGGCAAGCAGAATATGATTTGAGATATCCAGTAGTTATTAGTTAATGACAAAAAATGTTGATAAATTGCATGCTTTAAATTGTCTAAAATAATCTGAGGATTATGTGGTTCCTAACTGGGAAAGGCACAGCAATTTTTTTGGTGATATTACCACAAGATATGTTGTCATAACTCTCATTATTTTTTCCTTTCTTCCCTCTCTTCTTTCCTTCCTCTTCTTTCCTCTTTCCTTCTCCCCACCCTTCTCCCCTCCCTTTCTCTGTATTTAACCAAGTTATTTTGAAAGAAAGAAGAATACCTTGCAGAATTTGGAACCACTGGCTTGGTCTGTTAAACTCATCCCAAAACTAGAAATGAATTCAAGATAGCTAAAAATCCATTACTCAGATTTCATAAAAACAACAGAAGAGAACATACCAAAATCACAGTAATATTTATAGGAATCATATATCTTCTTTTCTTACTATCTCCACTATCATTTACAGATGCCCCTAGATTACTTCCTCTACAAATCCTACAAACCTCACATTAACTTTATAAATGTTCTGTTCAAACTCATGTAACTAGGAAATAACAGAGCGGGGATATGGACCCATGCTCTTAACCAAAGCCATACTCTTAACCACCATGCTGAACTGCGCAGCTCAAAGGACCATAATTTATCTGACAAATGAAACAGGTTTTGTTAAGATTTTGGCAAATCCAAAATCTGTCGTGGCATTTGCCGTTTGAAGAGCAGTTAGATTTTAAATTGTTTTCTGCCGTTCTTATATCAAGGTTAATGGTTTTTGCAATGTATTTAGTGAGGAAATAACCTTATGTCTCCAGGACTAAGAATGCAAAACCCTAATAATGCACATTTTATTTTTGCAGAAGGACAGTATCACAGGGTATCCTTAATTTCCAGAAATAATGAATTAAAATGGTATTTAAAAATTATTTCTTATGGCAATCAACATTTGATCATGGTAATTCATATAGGTGCATATGTACATATATATGTATGTAAACACAATTTGCATATGATTTATAGTATATATTAATTAAGAACAAAAGTATCTCTACATTTATTTGCAAGGAGCTTTAAATAGCTGATGGGAGAATTCATTTCTATATAATTGAAAAAATACCCTCATTATATACCAAATATGCATGTATGTATATTACTGTTCCTATAGAATTTTTCCGTGACATCAGTTTAGGTTATAATAAGTAATCCAAATTAAACAAGTGGGAAAAACTAGGATCAGTATCCTGTTTTGTTACCAAAAATATCCAGAGATTGAAATATTATGTGATGTGATGTGAAAGTTGCTCAGTTATGTCCAACTCTTTGCGTTATGTACAACAGTTATGTACAACTCATGGACTATAGCCTGCCAGGGTCCCCTCTAAATGGGATTCTCCAGGCAAGAATACTGGAGTGGGTTGCCATTTCCTTCTCCAAGGGATCTTCCCGACCCAGGGATTGAACCTGGGTCTCCTGCATTGCAGGCAGATTCTTTACTGTCTGAACCACCAGGGAAGTCCTTTAAAATAGTATGGTTACAGCTAATTTTAGGAAGCAGGAATATGATGTTTAGAAAGAGAAGCCAATATTCATGAATTCTCATTCCTTGGTTTTTTAAAAAATAATGAACTATTAGACTGTCATTATACCTCTACTCATTCTTCAGAAATAATGAAGAACTGAATACTGCTTTCAGTTTGCATATTAAAATTTTAGATGAATAATTTCACATTGTTACTGACTACTAAACTTTGATTCCTCAATTTGAGACACTTTTTTTCCTACAATTATTATTTCACGTATTAATACTGGTTTATCAATGAGTATTTCTTTGTGAGTTGACACACATCCTTCTCTCCTTTGAGGGAGAGCAGAGCATAAAAAGACATCAGTGAATCAGCTTCAGACAACATGTCATCTGTTTTGACTTCCTTAATTTTGCTTTCCTTGAGACAGTTTATTAAAAGAAAGGAAACCCATGTCATCTGGGACAAGTCTTGAAGGTCACATGGAGTTATCAGAAAACAAAGCTAAGACCTATTTTATAAAACCATTCTGTTATGGCAATTTGGGACATGTATAGGCTCCTCAGAGAGTGTGCAAAAGCAAATAGAAACTCAATTTGCATGGGAAAAAAAACTCCATGTTTTTGGAATTTACTATTCACAGATAATCAGCCATTATTGGAATTTTAAGTTTTTAAGGAGCTCAGGTCCCCATGGAGACTACAATCAACAGCAACAAATGAGGAGTAAATTCTGTGTCCTACTTCCAGGTCATGTGTTTCTTTCACTCTAGTAATATGACTGTCCTAAAAATTTGTGTACTCTATTTGGTCATTTCTAGGAAATTATTAATCTATGTTTAGGCAGTTGTTTTGAGTATTTGATTCATTTTTTACAGGAAAAAATATCCAAAAGAAAATGTATTGCAGCTGAAGCATTAAAAATGCACACTTTCTGGTCAGGACAGAAAATCAATGTATAATAGAGATGAAAAGACTTGAGATAGTAGTAAATTAACATTGCTTCTAATGACTTAGTAGTCATGAAAATAAGTCTTTTCCCATAAGCCTGGGAGGGGGAGAAAACATCATTACAAGTTTTATGGATTTAGCCTCTAGTTCTAAAATAAATGTAGTAATGCAACATGGTGAATGCAATTTATTCTCAAAAGGATGTAGTCCCTTAGGGAATTGTGGGCCATTTATTCTATAAGAATATACTTCTGCTCACATTCTGTTGTTAGGCTGTGACTAAAGATTTATAGAATGTGGCAAATATAAATAATTACATTTTAACAGTCTAAATAATTCCTGTTTGTAAGTCATCAAATAATTTTTGGAAAAAAAAATCTGAGGAGAGATGTAAGATAGATCAGTTCAGTTCAGTTGCTCTGTTGTGTCTGACTCTTTGTGACTCCATGGACTGCAGCACTCCAGGCTTCCCTGTCCATCACCAACTCTCGGAGCTTGCTCAAACTCATGTCTGTTGAGTCAGTGATGCCATCCAACCATCTCATTCTCTGCCGTCCCCTTCTCCTCCTGCCTTCAATCTTTCCCAGCATCAGGGTCTTTTCCAGTGAATCAGTTCTCATCAGGTGGCCAAAGTATTGGAGTTTCCGCTTCAGCATCAGTCCTTCCAAAGAATATTCAGGACTGATCTCCTTTAAGATGGACTGGTTTGGTCTCCTTGCAGTCCAAGAGACTCTCAAGAGTCTTGTCCAATACCACAGTACAAAAGCATCAATTCTTCGACACTCAGCTTTCTTTATAGTCCAGAATTTTGAAAACACAATATAAAATTAGACTTATGATAAGATAAAAATCCTCTTCCTTGCCTTTCTCCAGTTGTTCCTAGTCTCTTTAATAGTTCCTGAGTGGTCTATATATAGACATGTCAGAGGGTCTATAAAAGCAAAATCGTTTTACTCTAATTTATTTTTGGATCACACTGTTTTGACAGTCCTCCTCCCAAATCTCCCCTTCCCACTGGAGTTTGTCTTTCTTTTATTCTTGAAAGTGAGAAAACAGGCTTTAAAAAAAAACAAAAACATATCCTATTTCCATTTCTTACTCATTCTATTCATATGTTGGAAACCCATTGCTTTCCTGTTTGAGTTTAGGCCTAAAAACTTTTTGTTTTTAGGTTAGGCTCTTCTTCCCTGGAGATTTCCCTCTTTCCAGTCTAAATTGGTGGTTCTTCAGGCCTATTACACATCCATCTATCCTTCTCTACACCCCCTGAGTTAGAGTCATGGCTTCTTGGATCCTACCTATTTTCTTTCTAATATCTTCACACAAATTTCTGAGAAAGCTTGTTCAGGAGATAAACTTTCTGAGTTTATTCTACCTTTACACTTGAGTGATAGGTTTACTAGAGGCAGAATTCACAGGTGAGAATCAATCTTCCTTCGAGCACTGAAGTAATTTTCAATTGTATTCTAGGAAGCAAGGTTACAGATGGGAAGTCTGAATTGATCTGTTCTTCATTCTTCTGTAGGTAACTTGAAAAAAAATCTTGCAATATTCATTTCATAAGGCTTGTCTTACCGTTTCCAAAGGAGGTGTTGAGTGTGGACCTAATTGAAAATTTTGTAGGCCTTTTTGATTTGAAAGCATGAACACCTTCAACTCTGGAGTGTTTGTGTATCTATCATTTTGATGATTCTCTATGCTTTTGACCATTTGGCTTTACCCTCAAGTAATTTCATTTAACAGTTATTATGTATTATAACTTTGCTTATTTACTTATTTTAAAAATCTCATTTTTTTTCTCTAGGGGATTAAATGCTTCTCTATTTCCAAAGGTGGTGGAGGGACTGTGCTTGTTTTCCAGCCCTCTTTTACACTCACTGTTATTCGTATGTTCCTTCCTCAAGTGTCCAGATTATAAAGAATTCTGCCTAGTAGTTAATCTTCCTCTGTATCTGTGGCTCATCCATACATACTATGGACTGCCAGTTGCTCCACTCTGCTTATTAATAAGAACTTAAATGTCCAGCCTTCCTCTTCCGGCAACTGATTGAAATAGCTCTATTTTGCTGCTCATAATTTTAGGGCTGTAGAAGTTGCATGATGTTTGCCTTTTTGAATCAGAAGTGGAACAGTAACTATTAAAGTGTATTAAAGGTGGTGCTAGTAGTAAAGAACCCACCTGCCAAGGCAGGAGACATAAGAGACATGACTTCAGTCTCTGGGACAGGAAGATCCTCTGGAGGAAATGATACCCCACTCCATATTCTTGCCTGGAGAATCCCATGGACAGAGGAACCTCGTAGACTACAGTCCATGGGGTTGCAAAGACTTGGACGCAATTGACGTGACTTAGCATGCACATACACACAAACATATTTTACTTTGAAATTGTTTCATTTTTTCAGGGAGATCTGAACAGGTGGCTTTGTTATACAAAGGTATGGAAATCCAATAACTATTAGAATTCCTTCACTCTTTAAAAAGTCCTTCAGAGATTCTTTATTATATGGTAAGCACTATGCTATGTGTAAGTTATACCATAACAAACAAAGCCTCCAAATGTTTCCATTTTAAAAGAGGGGAGAAGAAACATGTAACCATGTAAAAACAATGCTTATCATAAATTCTATGAGAGATGTAAAGGATATCACAAGGTTCCCAGAACAGATTTGATAAGCCAACCTGGGAACTGGAAAGATTCAGGAGATCCTTCAGAGAGGAAATGACACATAAATTAAGACTTAACATTTGAGTATGATGGGGAAGACCGGAAGAGGTGAGAATTTCAGGCAAAGATAACAGAAGCAAAAGCACAGAGGTGTTTAAAAATTTAATAGTATTTTTATTGATTTGTATTAGATCCACATGTCTGCTACACAGAGGCTGGACTAGTTAAAAGTAAGGCTAACTTTGTAGCCTTTTATTCCCCCCTCAGTCAATCTCTCCCATCAGAAAGCTTCCATAAGCCTCTTATCATTCTCCATCAGAGGGCAGACAGACTGAAAACCACAATCACAGAAAACTAACCAATCTAATCACATGGACCACAGCCTTGTCTAACTCAATGAAACTATAAGCCATGCCATGTAGGGCCATGCAAGACGGACGGGTCATGGTGGAGAGTTCTGACAAAATGTGGTCCACTGGAGAAGGGAATGGCAAGCCACTTCAGTATTCTTGTCTAGAGAACCCCATGAACAGTATGAAAAGGCAAAAAGACAGGACACTGAAAGATGAACTCCTCAGTTCCTTAGGTGCCGAATATGCCACTGGAGATCAGTGGAGAAATAACTCCAGAGAGAATGAAGAGACAAAACTAAAGCAAAAAACAACACCCAGTTGTGGACGTGACTGGTGATGGAAGTAAAGCCCAGTGCTGTAAAGAGCAATATTACATAGGAACCTGGAATATTAGGTTCATGAATCAAGGCAAATTAGAAGTGGCCAAACAGGAGACGGCAAGGCTGAACATTGACATGTTAGGAATCAACAAACGAAAATGGTGTAGAATGGGTGAATTTAACTCAGGTGACCATTATATCTACTACTTTGAGCAAGAATCCCTTTGAATAAATGGAGCACCATCATAGTCAACAAAAGAGTCTGAAATGCAGTACTTGGATGCAATCTCAAAAATGACAGAATGATCTCTGTTCACTTCCAAGGCAAACCATTCAATATCATGGTAATCCAAGTCTATGCCCCAACCAGGAATGCTGAAGAAGCTCAAGCTGAACAGTTCTATGAAGACCTAGAAGACCTTCTAGAACTAAACCCCAAAATGATGTCCTTTTCATTATAGGGGACTGAAATGCAAAAGTAGGAAGTCAAGAAACACCTGGAGTAACAGGCAAATTTGGCCTTGGAGTACAGAATGAAGCAGGGAAAAAGCTAACAGAGTTTTGCCAAGAGAACGCACTGGTCATGGTAAACACCCTCTTCCAACAACACAAGAGAACACTCTACACATGGATGTCACCAGATGGGCAATACCAGATGGGCAGACTGATTATATTCTCTGCAGCCAATGATGGAGAAGCTCTATACAGTCAGCAAAAACAAGACTGGGAGCTGACAGTGGCTCAGATTATGAACTCCTTATTGCCAAATTCAGACTTAAATTGAAGAGAGTAGGGAAAACCACTAGACCATTCAGGTATGACCTAAATCAAATCCCTTACAATGATACAGTGGAATTGATAAATAGATTCAAGGGATTAGATCTGATAGACAGAGTGCCTGATGAACTATGAACAGAGACTTGTAACACTGTATAGGAGACAGGGATCAAGACCATCCCCATGGAAAAGAAATTCAAAAAAGCAAAATGGCTGTCTGAAGAGTGTTTACAAATAGCTGTAGAAAGAAAAGAAGCAAAAGCAAAGGAGAAGAGGAAAGATATACCCATTTGAATGCAAAGTTCCAAAGAATAGCAAGGAGACGTAAGAAAGCCTTCCTCAGTGATCAGTGCAAAGAAATAGAGGAAAACAATAGAATGGGAAAGACAAGAGATCCCTTCAAGAAAATTAGAGATACCAAGGGAACATTTCATGCAAAAATGGGCTCAATAAAAGACAGAAATGGTATGGACCTAACAGAAGCAGAAGATATTAAGAAGAGGTGGCAAGAATACACAGAAGAACTGTACAAAAAAGATCTTCATGACCCAGATAATCACGATGGTGTGCTCACTCACCTAGAGCCAGACATCCTGGAATGTGAAGTCAAGTGGGCCTTAGAAAGCATCACTACGAACAAAGCTAGTGGAGGTGATGGAATTCCAGTTGAGCTATTTCAAATCCTAAAAGATGACTGTGAAAGTACTGCACTCAACATGCCAGCAAATGTGGAAAACTCAGCAGGGGCCACAGGACTGGAAAAGGTCAGTTTTCATTCCAATCCCAAAGAAAGACAATGCCAAAGAATGCTCAAACTACCACACCATTGTACTCATCTCACACACTATTAAAGTAATGCTCAAATTCTCCAAGCCAAAATTCAATAGTACAAGAACCATGAACTTCCAGATGTTCAAACTGGTTTTAGAAAAGGCAGAGGAACCAGAGATCAAATTGCCAACATCTACTGGGTCATCAAAAAAGCAAGAGAGTTCCAGAAAAACATCTACTTCTGCTTTATTGAATATTCCAAAGCATTTGACTGTGTGGATCACAACAAACTGGAAAATTCTTAAAGAGATGGGAATACCAGACCACCTCACCTGCCTGTTGAGAAATATGTATGCAGGTCAGGAAACAGCAGTTAGAATTGGACATGGAACAGCAAACTGGTTCCAAATAGGAAAAGGGGTACGTCAAGGCTGTATATTGTCACCCTGCTTATTTAACTTATATGTAGAGTACATCATGAGAAACTCTGGGCTGGATGAAGCACAAGCTGGAATCAAGATTGCCGGGAGAAATAGCAATAATTTCAGATATGCAGATGACACCACCATTATGGCAGAAAATGAAGAAGAACTAAAGAGCCTCTTGAAGAAAGTGAAAGGGGAGAGTGAAAAGTTGGCTTAAAGCTCAACATTCAGAAAACTAAGATCATGGCATCTGGTCCCATCACTTCATGGCAAATAGATGGGGAAACAGTGGAAACAGTGACAGACTTTATTTGTTCGGGCTCTAAAATCACTGCAGATGGTGATTGCAGCCATGAAATTAAAAGATGCTTACTCCTTGGAAGGAAAGTTATGACCAACCTAGACAGCATATTAAAAAGCAGAGACATTACTTTGCCAACAAAGGTCCATCTAGTCAAGGCTATGGTTTTTCCAGTAGTCATGTATGGATGTGAGAGTTGGACTATAAAGAAAGCTGAGCACTGGAGAATTGATGCTTTTGAACTGTGGTGTTGGAGAAGCCTCTTGAGAATCCCTTGGACTGCAAGAAGATCCAACCAGTTCATTCTGAAGGAAATCAGTCCTAAGTGTTCATTGGAAGGACTGATGCTGAAGCTGAAACTCCAATACTTTTGCCACCTGATGTGAAGAACTAACTCTTTGGAAAAGACTCTGATGCTGGGAAAGATTAAAGGTGGGGAGAGAAGGGGACAACAGAGGATAAGATGGTTGGATGGCATCTACAACTCAATGGACATGTATTTTAGTAAACTCCGGGAGTTGGTGATGGACAGGGAAGCCTGGAGTGCTGCAGTCCATGGGGTAGCAAAGAGTCGGACATGACTGATTGACTGAACCGAACTGAACTTTGGAGATAGGGACCAGAATGTAAAGAAAATACTTTACCATCCTAAATTTTAATTTAAGACCTTCTCTATATATTTAAGGGTTTTATATATGTGGGGATCCTAAGTGGCTAGCAGCATGGCAGGGAAGATTAAATTAAAAGATAGGTATTTTCTAGATATTTTCAAGAAGAAGCTGGGAAGTGGTGGAGCCATTTCACAAGGCAGTCATTAAAGTAAGATGAGTAATTTGGGGAAAAAATTTAAAAATTCAACTCTAAACTTTCATTTTCTGATTAGTTATATGGATATTACCAAATATGGATGTCTCAGATCCTTTGTAAACTGTTCCCTAACAACTTGATACCACTTTTAGTTAAAAATAGTAAATATTATGTAGTATGTAGATAACATGGTTTTATTATCCTAAAGTAGAATATCTTTGTTGTTGTTTAAGCACTAAGTCATGAGAGCCCACGGACTGTAGCCATCCAGGTTCCTCTGTCCATGACATTTTCCAGGCAAGAATACTGGAGTCAGTTGCCATTTCCTTCTCCAGGGGATCTTCCCAACCCAGGGATCGAACCTGCGTCTCCTGCATTGCAGGTGGATTCTTTACTGCTGAGCCGCCAGAAAAACCCTGAATGCCTTTATATACACCTGGTAATTGGGTTCCCCGGGGGTGCTAGTGGTGAAGAACCCACCTGCCAATTGCCGAGACATAAGAGACGCGGGTTTGATCCCTGGGTCAGGAAGATCCCCTGGAGAAGGACGTGGCAACCCATTCCAATATTCTCATCTAGAGAATCCCATGAACAGAGGAGCCTGGCAATCTACAGTCCATGGGGTCACAAAGAGTCAGAAGCAACTGACTGAAGCAACTTAGCACGAGATGCACATATTTAGTAATTAGTACCAAAAATGTAATAACAGTTCTATTTTTTCTAAAATTACAGTCAGCATTTGGGACAGAAGCCTCCAAACATTTCACAAGCCTATATACAGTTACCGTATGCATAGAGTTATATCATATAATTACTTACGTGTACATTTTATAACCAGTTTATTTTATTTTATGAAATATACCAGTCAGAATGCCTTGGCATTCTTTTTTTTGTGTGTGTGTGATTAGAGAAGGATTTTGACTATATACACTCAAAGCAATTGTCTAGTTTGAAATGAAATGCCGCAAATTTTTATGGTGTAGATTTTGTAGGATGTAAATTATCCTTTTTTTTTCTATAAGAGTGAACCCAATATTTTCAGTAGAGGAGAAACATGATTCTGCTGAGCTCCTTTAGCCTGCCTGTGTGCCATGGTGGGTGATTTAGTCAAGTGGGTGTCTGATTTATCTTCTTCCTGATATCATTCTAACTCCCAGTTGACTGTCCATTAGAGTCTATGGGCCTCCAGCTAGCCAGTATTGTAGACTATCTACATGCCTACTGCTTTTCAGGAAAACCTCAATATCACTGCCACTCAATATCTACCAAATGTTCGAATAAGAAAGATAATGTTTATGGGGAATTGCTGAAAGAATAACTGGTGCATATATTCTGCCAGACCCTCTATATCCCATTCTACACAAACAGGGCTTCATACCTGTACTGAATCAGTTTAGAATTTTCAGTGTATTATTTAGTTCTGATTTGCATTTTAGCTGTATGTCAATTAACCTACATTGAGTGATTTTTTAAGAAACAAACTTATGACCTCTATTTATTGTCAAGGTTTTGTTGAAAGCTATGCTTTCAGCAGACTCACAGCAAATATCTATCTCTTGTCTCTGTAGGTGAGGAAAACTTTTCCCTTCTTCCCTTCTAGGTTCTATGGCTGGTCTAATAATTAAATTGATATAAAACAGATTAACAGGAGGAAAACAAATTTAATTTTCTATATGCAGGAATCCATTAAAATATGAGACTAAAAGAAGTGGCCAGAGCAAGCAGATTTTATACCTTTTTGAGAAATAAATAGCATATTTGTGAAGAATTGATAAGAGAAAGAAATTTTGGCTTGGAGTGGTATATTAGTGAGAAAGTAGCAAGGTTTATTTATACAGCCTTTTGGCTGTAAATTCCCTATCTCTGGTGATAAGAATATTTCTCAACATCTTGGAATAGGGATACCTTTCACATGAGGGATTTATTTCCTGCTTTAAAGGGGACAAAGAAGGGCTAGAAAGCTTCTATTTCACCAGCCTTTCCTCAAATAACTTTAATTCAAAATAATCAGTGTGCCAGACTGACATATTCTGCTCTCCTTCATCCAAATCCTGGGAATAGTAATGTTTTACTTATGTATTAGGTTGTTTTGTCTTGAGATCCTGAAAAACTTAAACATTAGATACACATAATTTTAAGATTAAATATGTAACCTGCCAAAGTTTTCCAAAACAAACACACAAAAAAGCTTTCTAGATCTATTTTGTGATAAACTAATAAAAGTAATTCTTTTAGTATACATTTTCTAACACTCTGTGCCGGACACTCTTCTAGACCCTGTGGATTCAACATTGAAAAGACCAAATTCAAGCTTTTATGGGCAAGACAGACAGTATACAGGCAGTAAGAAATAATCATAGAATGACATTACAATATGAAAGTTTGTTCTCTCTGTCTCTTTGTGTGTGTGTGTGTGTGTGTGTGTGTAAGTTGCTCAATTGTGTCCAACTCTTTTCAGGATATCTTCTGACCCAGAGATCGAACCCAAGTCTCCTGCATAGCAGGCAGATTCTTTATAGTATGAGCCACCAAGGAAGCCTATATATATATATATATATATATATATATATATATATTCATTCCCTGGAGAAGGTAATGGCTACCCACTCCAGTATCCTTGCCTGGAAAATCCCCTGGACAGAGGAGCCTGGTCGGCTACAGTCCCAGGGATCTCTTTGCCAGCTGCTGCAGGTATGTAGTAGTAACATAGTGTTAGCTGCTCAGTGGTGTCTAACTGTGCAACCCCATGGACTGTAGCCTGCCAGGCTCCTTTGTCCATGGAATTCTCCAGGCAAGAATACTGTTTCCTCCTCCAGGGGATCTTCCCAACCAAGGGATCGAGCCGAGGTCTCCTGCACTGGATTCTTACCACTGGACCACCAGCAAAGCCCTATTCTTTAATGTTAACTTTAAAATTATTACATTCAATTAAAAAATTAAACCTACTAGAACTATAATTGAAATGACTTAAAGTTGATTTTATGTGAGACTTTATGAGATTTAAGCTCCACATCCAACAACTTGGTATGCCTTTTCATTCTAATTTCTCTTGTATTATTTTGATCAATAAGATTTTGCAGGCTTTTTCATGTTGATTTTATACTTTTCTTGTTAAGTTTATTTCTGTATACTATGTAGATTTTACAGCAATTGTGAAGGGAATATTTTCCCCTTTCTAAGTGCTTATTATTAAAATGGAGAAAATATGTTGCTTTTGTGTATTTATCTTGTTCAAATTTCCTTATTAATGAAGTTTTTCTAGCATCCTTTGGAATTTTTAGGTGATATCTTTAAGAAAATAAACTTTTTTCATTTATGTGCAATAATAGTATTATATATATTTTTACTGTATTCATAAGACTCTCTAAGACAGTTAAAAATACATGTGGCAATCACAGGAATCTCAGTCAAGTTCCTGAACTTCCATGTAAAGATTTTGGTGGCATTGCATGCTTGCTCAGTCATGTCTTGCCAGGTTCTTCTGTCCATGAAGTTTTCCAGGCAAGAATACTTGAGGGGATTGCCATTTCCTACCCCAGGGTAAAGATTTTAATATGTTGATATTTATTTTATAATTGCTTTTGGCATTTATTAAATAGTCTTTACCATATTTAAATTTCTGTTGTTGTTTCAATCACTAAGTCACGTACAGCTCTTTGAGACACCATGGACTACAGCACACCAGGCTCCCCTGTTCTTCAGTATTTCCAAGAGTTTGCTCAAATTCATGTCCATAGACTCAGTGATTCTATCTAACCATCTCATCCTCCACTGCCCCCTTCTCCTTTTGCCTTCAATCTTTCCCAGCATCAAGGTATTTTCCAATAAATTGGCTCTTTGTATCATGTGGCCAAAAAATTTAAATAGGTTCCTTTAATTATAAGAATGATAATGCACTTTGTTAAATGTTTTTAAACCTATATTAATATAGTAATATTACTTACTTTTTAAAATTTTGGATATATTCAGCTGAGTTGATAAATGTTCTAATATTAACCCCATCTTCCTTTACTAGACTATACCATATTTGTTTGTAATATATCATTCTTTGCTTCAGTTATGAAATTCTAATATTTTTATTTCCATGTGTTATATCTTTATTCAAAAATGAGGTTGATTCACAGCTTTTCACTTACAGTATTTTGCAAGTTATCCAAGCTTCATAAAATAAATTGGGGAGATTCCCTTCTGTGATCTGGAATAGCTCAAGCAGGACTGGAGCTATTAAAGTTTCTAAGAGCTCATCTATGAAACCATCTAATCCTAGTATTTTCATGAATGGTAGCTATTTAATCATCTTTCCAATCTATTCTACAGTAATTGATCTTTTCAAGTTTTCAATTTCTTGCATGATTTTGGTAATCTACATTTTGACAGAGCATCTATTTTCTGAAGACTTTATTTTATGTTATTGTATTGGAATTCCAGTAATATTTGATTTATTTCTTTTTAAAATCTCTTCTCTATTCCTAGATTTATTTCTTTTCCCTGTTTTTTTTTCCACTCCATCCATTATTACTTCAGAATCAAGAAAACAGCTAAAATCAGTGTCATTTCACTGTTGCTTTTGCCCTCCTCTCTTATCACAGTAATGAGAGGAGGCAGGATCTTGATGTAACACGGGCACCGCCTCCAGGATGTTTGCTAATTTTTATGGTAATAGTTGTGCCAAATTGATAAAGTAGCTTTATGACTTTCTTGCTTTGGGTTTTCTTAGCTTAGTTGGCGTGTCAAGTAACAATAGTAAACAGTTACTTAAAAAAGGAAAAAAAAATGGTATGACTGAACAAAGGTTTTTGATTTATTCAATTTTGAAATTCATTAATAATTTTCCTTTTACCGAGGCAACCAAATTGAAGCTAAATGAAGAAATAGTCTCTGAGTGTAGCAATTACTACAAAACTGCTTTCGTGTAATATTCTCTATAGTGTTTATTTCAAAATAAATCCTTATTTGCAACAATATCACCAAATATTCTAAAGTTGACCCTTCACTTGTCTTGTGAACAGTTTTAGTTGTTGGAAGCTTTTTTGATTGCCCAGCTGTCTCCTTAATGGAATAGCTGTCATTTTCTTGGTCATCTCTGTGCTGTGTTTGTAGACATCTTGTCAGTGGTTTTTGGAAACGTTGACTCATCTAGGGACTCCATGCACAAAAATATGTTATCTAAATTCCTCCGTCAAACCTCTGTCTGCCTAGACCTGTCATTTTCTGAAATGCAATGGAATCAATTTTTCTGTCTTCTCTTTTTTTCCTCTTAAAGATACCACAAGTATTTAAGGAATTGTGTAACAGAAATGTTCACTACATATATGAAATCCATTTAGTCTAAAATTCATTTTTATTTTATGGGGGTATCATAGAGTGAAAAATTGGTATGTGTGTGCAAGAAGATGCCCCTTGGAAGTGAAGCTGCTGTTTTCTAAGAAATTTATTCCACAGTCCAGTAAAATTTTAATTATCTTGTCATCATTTTGAAATGTTAGTGTTTGATGAAGGGCATAAATACTTATATGCTTGGTTACTCAGTCATGTCCGACTCTTTGTGACCCCATGGACAGCCGCCAGGTTTCCTGTCCTTCACCATCTCCCAGAGCTTGCTCAAACTCGTGTCCATTAGGTCAGTCAATGGTGCCATCCAACAATCTCATCCTCTGTCGTCCCCTTCTCCTCCTGCCTTCAATTTTTCCCAGCATCAGGATCTTTTCCAATGAGTTGGCTCTTCAAATCAGATGGCCAAAATATTGGAACTTCAGATTCAGCATCAGTCCTTCCAGTGAATATCCAGGGTTGATTTCCTTAAGGATTGACTGGTTTGGTCTCTTTGCAGTCCAAGGGATTCGAGAGTCTTCTCCAACACCACAGTTTGAAGGCATCAATTCTACAGTGCTCAGCCTTCCTTATGGTCCAACTCTCACATCCATAGGTGACTACTGGAAAAACAATAGCTTTGACTATACAGATCTTTGTCAGCAAAGTATTGTCTCTGCTTTTTAATATTCTGTCTAGGTTTGTCATAGCCTTGCTTCCAAGGAGCAAGATGCCGTGATCTTAGTTTTCTGAGTGTTGAGTTTTAGGCCAACTTTTTCACTCTCATCTTTCACTCTCATCAAGAGGCTCTTTAGTTTCTCTTCGCTTTCCGCCATTACCTGACCACTGAGTAAAAATGAGATAAACACAGCCCGGTAGCTTTTGGTCAGTCTAGAGCAATGACATATCACTCCTGTGCATCAGTAAAGAGTGAGTGCTCATGCTGTCTACTGTGAAAATGAGATTTACTGATAAGAAAAGGTTAAAAAACTGTATCAGTCATTTTAGGAAGCTAATACATTTTTACTCAAGGGGAAACTGGTATCATGTGAATGTCTTCCATTCCCCTGCAACTTTTTCTGCATTGGGGTTGAAAGTGAATGATTTCAGTATGACAGATTGCACACATGCTTTTCGATATCAGATACACCTATTCCCAAGGCATAATATCATTAAGGCTTTTCTGCACCAAAAAAAAAAAATATGTATTGAACTTGGAAAAGGTTTCAAGAATTTTATTCCTTTCCCACCAGAGGCATTTTCCAGCTTGAGCTCACTTTCACTGTTACTAATTAAATGGTAAAAATAAACAGGACCTCAGGGACCATCCATTGTTTAACTGGTGATGCCTTCTCCCCTGTGCCATTGCCAGGCATCTTGTTATGGTAAAAAGATTATCCACTATTGTATTTATATAACCCTAACTCATTTTCAGCATGTAACATCACTGTTAATATGCAAAAAAAAAAATAATTTTTTTTACATTTTTAAAAATTTAACCTCTCAGTATTATTTAGGTAATGCACCATCATTCCCCCCCAACTGCTTTTCCTTCACACTGATCACCTTGGATTCATATTTGTCTATGATTAAGTATCCATTCATGTTTTCACTTCCCTTTGTGTATCAGAGCATAATAAACTGAACTTCTTAGTGCTAGTTTTGTATACAGAATAGAAATATTAATTTGAGGCTTATAAAGCAAGAAACAATGGCATAGAGTTGCTGTATGAACAAAATATCTTTAGTTTTCTTTTAAAATGTATTTGACCTTATTTCATTTGATAGTTCTTAAGTATACTTTATATTATTGTTTCCAATATTTTCCTTATTTTACCATTTTATGAAGCTAGGTATATACAAATAAATAACTAAACAGATTATTTATATCACATTCAGTTGGTAGGAATGCTGGAGAATTCAGGTAGTCTCATGCAAAATGAAATGTGCAAAATAGTTGTTAACTGTGTGATACAAAATTCTATAACTAAAAATTACATGAGAGTCAGGTTACATAAAAGAGGTATACAAAATAATGACACTGTTCTACAGAAATATAAGCATGAAGACTCTCTGAAAGATCACATCAAATACCATTTTTCAAAAATGTTCTGATGTGACGTCAATATAATAGAGAGCAATGAAAAAATTTTAATTGATATTTACTTTTCCTACAGATATTAGAAGGAATTAATTAAATTAGGAAAATAAGTATTGTTTAGGAAAAAAAGTTTTGAACTAACATGCAGGACTCTTTTGAAGCTTTTAAATATACCATTTGCACTCACGCAAATGGAGCTGTCTCTAGTTGTGCAAAGTCCTTTGGGCTTCTCTGGTGGCTCAGTGGTAGAGAAGTCCCCTGCCATTGCAGGAGACGTAAGAGATGCAGGTTCCATCCCTGGGTTGAGCAACCCACTCCAGTATTCTTGCCTGGAGAACCCCGTGGACAGAGGAGCCTGGCAGAGTGTGGTCCATGGGGTCACAGAAGTCTAGTACTTTGTACTAGCTCAGTTACCCCAGCGCTAGGATAACTTCTCCCCTTTTCCTTTCTCCCCTCTCCTTTCTCCCTCTCCTCCTCCACTCTTATTTTTCCTCCTACCTTCCCCCTCTTTCCTTCTTCCTCTTCCCCCCACTTCTCTTATAAATACTGCATAAGTTTTACTAGACAGTGATTGAACCAGAAATAATGATGATATTAAGAATTACCATGATAACCTAATATGTGATACTATTCACTGTAATAGAATCTTTCATATGTATAAATGTTTATACATCTTCAGCATAGTCGCTCAAACTAGAATTTGAATTTTATAGAGGACAACTGGTGCTTGGGGAAATTATATAATATCCCCAGAACATCTTACTGCTGTTGGAAAGAAAATATGGATTGGTCATTGATTTGTGTATCTTCATAATTTTTACATTTTCTTCTAAGTCACGTGGCCTCTCCAAAGAATGAAAGGGCACACAACAGTGAATCATGCAGGTTGTGATACAGAACACACACAGACAAACGACTGATGGCATGTTAAAGTCATGAGTATAGCCTGGTGTTAATTACCAATTCCTACAAACGAACATGTCACTGAAACCTTGAACCACAAAGAATGTCTGACCAAGTTCTGCCTCCTGCTTTGGCATGTTTCAGCATGCTGTGTTTCCATTCACATGTTGCTGAATTTTAGGCTGATTCTTTCTTATTTCAGAGCTGAAAGAGCAATAGTAAAGGATATCTTGCATTTAAATTTCCAATTCCTTAAAGTCTACAAAAATTCATTAGGAGATTGGTTCACAAACTCTGTTTGTCTGGCTCTATTACTGCTCACATTTTTCCCTGAACAGATTTTTACTGGCCTGTAGTATTGTTGTGGTGTAGACAAATGCAGCTAATATGGAGTACAGATGCAGCTTTCACTG
Source organism: Cervus elaphus (assembly GCF_910594005.1). Classification (NCBI taxonomy): domain Eukaryota; kingdom Metazoa; phylum Chordata; class Mammalia; order Artiodactyla; family Cervidae; genus Cervus; species Cervus elaphus. The sequence goes on along the minus strand of NC_057842.1, from coordinate 29,718,665 downwards.
AAGTTACAGATTTGAAAAGTCTTGCTGGCTCTGGAGCTGGAAAAGAATCAGGACCCCGATGAGGACTGGGGCCCCGTTTCTAAGAAATACTTGACTTTCTGTAGCTTGTTGTTAGATCCTACCTACAGCCCCCAGGATGGCCATTCATTTCTTTATTCTCCCTTCTAGAGTTTTACTGGGGCTTCCCAGATGGTGCTGTGTGTGTTACTTGCTCAGTCGTGTCCAACTCTTTGTGACCCCATGGACTGTGGCCCTACAGGCTCTTTCGTTCATGGGATTGTCCAGGCAAGAATACTGGAGTGGATTGCCATTTCCTTCTCCTGGAGATCTTCCCAACCCAGAGATGGAACCTGGGTCTCCCACATTGCAGGCAGACTCTGCCATCTGAACCACCAGGGAAGCTCCAAAGGATCCACCTGCCAATGAAGGAGATGCAAGAGATGCAGATTCCATCCCTGGGTCAGGAAGATCCTCTGGTGCAGGAAATGGCAACCCACTCCCATATTCTAGTCTTGAAAGCTCCATGGGCAGAGGAACCTAGAGGGCTACAGTCTGTGGGGTCACAGACAGTCAGACAGGACTGAGACTACACAGAATGTCACTGACTGATACAAACTTACACGTGGGTTGCATGCCAGCTACATTGCTTCAGGCATGTGTAACTCTCTGCAGCCCTATAGACTGCAGCCTGTGGGAGCAAGGTTCATGTATTTGAGTTTATTAATGTGTAAAATGAGGATTCTGAGGTTTACTCTATCCACCAAGAGTAGGTAGAAAAAATACTTATAAGGTATAAAGCACAAATATTTGAGATGATACAATAGAAGGCTTATGCTACTATGATTTATAAATGTTGTACCTACTAAATAAATTATGTTTCTGTGTGTAATCAAATTCCAGGTAAATCAGCAGTTTCCTAGGGTGAGAATCTGAAGATGCAGCTAATGACTACATGACCATTTTAAGTTCCATATATTGTTTTGGTTTGATATTCAGACTGCAATTTAAGGGCTACTTATGACATTATTTTCTTCAGTACTTCCGCATAGCAAGTAATTACTTCTTTATTCTTTTACTCACTGAATTGTTTCCTGCACTTCAACCACTTTCTTGTACTATCTGAACATTTTCAACTTCTCCAAATATATTAAATATGAAAGGCCACAAGGTCTATTAAAAACATAAAAGACAATGAAGATTATGTTACAGCTCTCATATACCATTTACCCTGTATATTTCTGTGAATTGTCTATTCATTTAATGCTGCTCTTTATATCAACTAAAATATTTTATTTCATAACTTACTTATATTGCTCCTGTAGCCTATTGTTAATAATTGGAAAGTTACAGGGGTTTGGTTATGACCTCCTTACATGGAGAGGTACAACTTAAAAAAAAAAACAACATCTTATAAGCTCTATTGTACAGGTATATAGGAATATAAGGATGATATTCATCAGATACATACAAGAATGGGAGATAATTATATTGACACTTAATTGGCTCCAGATTCACATTTATGTCTGTATGTTTATTGTTTTGCTATTTGGAGAAAATAAACTATAGTAAATAAAGAAGATGGAGAAGGAAATGGCAACCCACTCCAATATTCTTGCCTAGAGAATCCTGTGGACAGAGGAGCCTGGTGGGCTGCTGACCATCGGGTCGCACAGAGTCAGACATGACTGATGCAACTTAGCATGCATGCACGCACTGGAGGAGGAAGTGGCAACTCACTCCAGTATTCTTGCCTGGAGAATCCCAGGGACCGAGGAGCCTGGTGGGCTGTTGTCCGACTCACAGAGAGTCGGACACGACTGAAGTGACTTAGCAGCAGCAGCAGCAGCAAATAAAGAACGATATGGAGATCATTCTCAGAGGAATTAGGATAGATGAGTGAGCTCTTATACATGTTACATATAATACATTTTTCTTGTTTCATCAATGTCTATCCATCTTTTCTCAAGAATTATAGATATATTTTCCAATGTCTATCTTGATATGGAGCTGTGGAATAATGACATATGGGCTAGTGGCTTTTTTTAAATAAGTGAAATCACTTTAAGATTGCTGTGCTTTGAATTGTTCTGGAAGTAAAAAAAATTATAGGTTATTTTATTTCATTTGTATTATTTAATAGTCTTTTAGTTTTTAAAAAAATTTTGGAAGCCACTTTACTAGATTTTTCACAGTGCAATGTTTTATTTATGTGATATTGGTAATGATTAAACTATTAGGCATATGAAGGCATTCACGTCCCCCTACTGCTTTTATTTTCTCTTTTTAAATAATCAAGAGTCATGAAAACTCTGATCTTTCTATTATTATACTTAGATTTTCATCTAGCTAGCCTCTGTTTCATACCTTGATGTAGTGATATATAGTGAATATGAACTTTTAATTCAATCTCATATTCAAAGAAATGAATGTCAAGTCAAAATATACTTTTGGGAAGACATAAGTCTGCAGCTCATAACCATAAGAACAATAAAGCTTTAGTTCTTCCTATTTTTTGGCTTCCCACATTTCCCTAAAGATACTTTCAAGGCTTTTAATTAATCATCATCATCATTTAGTGGGTCTGTTATAACCAGAAGACCAAAGTTCAGAGCAGGTAACTCCCAAGGCATTTTTCTTGCTTCAGAGTTACTTGTATTGTTTCTTATGTCTGTATCTTTCTTAATTTCTTGATAAAGGAAAAAGATATTAAATTTATAGTGTGAAAGTTGACTACAAATAAATGAAAGAACACAATTTTTTAAATAAAGGAAACATTTAAGCTCCTTTGTAAGTAAAATGATGTGAAAGTAAATCTTTTTTTTCTGTCTTTATAGCTTCATTTTCTTCAGAAGTTTTTTTTTTTTTTTTTTGGTACTTTTAATTCCTTCCAATTCCAGCATTGTTTTTGGTATTTATCTGTGTATGTATAAATTTATTTATGTATATCCTTACTCTGTTCCAAAATTGATAATGAGGACTTTCACAGTACAAATCAATCTTTTCAATTAACTTGTTCTCTCTCAATTCTTCTAAGACTTCGAGCATGTGTAGACCATGAAAGACAGCTTTCTTTTTTTCTTGTAAGTGATGAGCTTTCAGACATCTGGCTTAAAAATGATGAGTCCTGTATGAGTGATTTTCTAACACAGATTTTCCTAACTCTTAAAGTTGTGAAGAAATAGAGGAAAACAATAGAATGGGAAAGACTAAAGATCTCTTCAAGATAATTAGAGATACCAAGGGAACATTTCATGAAAAGATGGGCACAATAAAGGACAGAAATAGTATGGACCTAACAGAAGCAGAAGATATTAAGAAGAGGTAGCAAGAATACACAGAACTATACAAAAAAGATCTTCATGATGTAGATAATCACAATGGTGTGATCACTCACCTAGAACCACAGGTGACTTCCTGGAGCGTGAAGTCAAGTGGGCCTTAGGAAGCATCACTATGAACAAAGCTAGTGGAGGTGATGGGATTCCAGTTGAGCTATTTCAAATCCTAAAATATTATGCTGTTAAAGTGCTGCTATGGGCTGACTCATGTCAATGTATGGCAAAAACCACTACAATATTGTAAAGTAATTAACCTCCAGCTAATAAAAATAAATGAAAAAAATTTTTAAAAAAAGACCTGCCCAGCATGATAAAAAAAAAAAAAGTGCTGCTATGGTTTTCCCAGTAATCATTTATGGATATAAGAGTTCAACCATAACGAAAGCTGAAAGCTGATGAATTGATAACTGTGGTGTTAGAGAAGACTCTTGAGAGTCCCCTGGACAGCAAGGAGATCCAACCAGTCCATCCTAAAGAAGATCAGTCCTGAATATTCATTGGAAGGACTGATGTTGAAGCTGAAACTTCAATACTTTGGTCACCTGATGTGAAGAACTGACTCACTGGAAAAGACCCTGATGCTGGGAAAGACTGAAGGCAGGAGGAAAAGGGGGCGACAGAGGTTGAAATGGTTGGATGGTATCACCAACTCAATGGACATGAGTTTGAACAAGCTCCAGGAGTTGGTGATGGACAGGGAAGCCTAGCGTGCTGCAGTCCATGGGATCACAAAGAGTGGAATGTTACTGAGTAACTGAACTGAACTGAACTGAAAGTTGCGAGACAGAATTATCATTCCTCAGAAAAAGAACTTAAGACTCCTTAAAGCAGTTGATTCTCAAAGCAACCCCTGACAACTGTTAGCAGTGAAAATTTTCTGAAAGCCCCACCTGCTGAATTAGTCATTGTGTACGGGCTGGAGACAGACTTCAGCTTTGTTGTTTTTTTTTTTTTTCCTTTATTTATTTATTTATTTTTTTAGTGGGTTTTGTCATACATTGATATGAATCAGCCATAGATTTACACGTATTCCCCATCCCGATCCCCCCTCCCACCTCCCTCTCCACCCGATTCCTCTGGGTCTTCCCAGTGCACCAGGCCCGAGCACTTGTCTCATGCATCCCACCTGGGCTGGTGATCTGTTTCACCATAGATAAAATACATGCTGTTCTCTCGAAACATCCCACCCTCACCTTCTCCCACAGAGTTCAAAAGTCTGTTCTGTACTTCTGTGTCTCTTTTTCTGTTTTGCATATAGGGTCAGACTTCAGCTTTGAAACAAGGCCTCCAGGTAAATCCAAAATATAAAGGTTTATGACATCACCCTTTGAGGTGTATGTGTGTGGGGGGTGGTGCAGGGGGATACTTACTAAGATTTTTTGCTTTGTTTTTCTGCAGTATATTTTGGAAAACAGATTTTTTAAAAAATCTATAAATTGATCAATAATTTGGTTAATTCTATTTACATGTATACTCTTTTGGCATACTAGCTAAAACCAAGGTTCTATGGGCTTTTAAACAATTATTGAAGTTTAGTTAATGTATAATATGATATAAGCTACTACTGTACAATATAGTGATGCACAGTTTTAAAGGTTATGTTCCATTTAGAGTTATTCTAAAAATTGGCTATATTCTTCATTTTATATAATCCTTGTAACCTTTTTATTGGAGTATAGTTGCTTTATACCGCTGTGTCAGTTTCTGCTGTCCATAAAAGTGAATCACCCGTAAGTACATACATATCCTCGTTATTGATTTCTTTCCCATTTCAGTCACCACAGAGCATCAAGTAGAGTTTTCTGTGCTATACAATAGCTTCTCATTAGTTACCTTTTTTATACATAGTCGTGTAGATAGGTCAATCCTGATCTCCCAATTCATCCCGCCTCCACCCCGTTCCCCTTGGTATCTATATGTTTCTTCTCTACATCTGTGTCTCTATTTCTGCTTTTCAAATAAGATCATCTATGCCATTTTTCTAATCCCATGTTTATGTGTTTATATATGATATTTGTTTTTCTCTTTCTGACTTACTTCACTCTTTATGATAATATCTGCTGCTGCTAGGACGCTTCAGTCGTGTCTGACTCTGTGCGACCCCATAGACAGCAGCCCACCAGGCTCCCCTGTCCCTGGGATTCTCCAGGCAAGATCATTGGAGTGGGTTGCCATTTCCTTCTCCAATGCATGAAAGTGAAAAGTGAAAGTGAAGTCGCTCAATCGTGTCCAACTCTTTGCAACCCCATGGACTACAGCCCACCAGGCTCCTCCGTCCATGGGATTTTTCAGGCAAGAGTACTGGAGTGGGTTGCCATTGCCTTCTCCCATGATAATATCTAGGCCCATCCATATCTCTGCAAATGATCAAAGTTTTGTTCCTTTTTATGGCTGAGTATCAGTCTGTTGTATTGTGTACATATATATGGAGTTGAGCAAACTCCAAAAGATAGTGAAGGATAGTGAGGACTGGCATACTACAGTCTGTGAGGTCACAAAGAGTAGGACACAAATTAGCGACTGAACAACAGTATGTGTACTACATATTTATCCATTCTTATGTTGATGGACATTTTAGTTACTTCCATGTCCTCGCTATTGTAAATAGTGTTGTGGTGAACATTGGGGTGCATGTACGTTTTCGATTTGAAGCTTCTTTTATACCTAATAGTTTGTACCACTTAATCTCACAACAGTGATAGGTGATTCCTATCATTGGAGGATAATTATGTGGAAGACCCCTGGAGGAGGAAATGGCAACACATTCGAGTGTTCTTGCCTGGAGAATCCCATGGACAGAGGAGCCTGGCAAGCTATAGTTCGTAGGGCTGCAAAGAGTCGGACACAGCTGAAGCAATCTAACATACATAGCAATCTCCTGCCACTCTAATGCCCCTCCTCTCCTCCCTCTCCCCACTGGTTACCACTAGTTTATTCTTTATATCTGTGAGACTATTGCTTTTTTGTCATATTCATGAGTTTGTTACATTTTTTAAATTCCATCTGTAAGTGACATTGCACAGTATTTCTCATGAGCTTTTTTTTTTTTTTTTCATTTTAATAATTCTTTTTTTTTCCCCCATGCTTTCCTAAGGAGGAAAAGGAGGAGAGTGTCTCACTGTTGTCCTGTAGAATATTCATTAAGGTCAAAACCTTAAGGTGTGCTTAAAAACAACTAACTGAGATTTCATTTGATTTGGTTATTTAAAAATTTAATGTCATCAGAGAAAAATTTTCAGTCAGGGAAATGCACATTATGTATAAATAAATAAAGACAGCCCTTGGTAATTTAAAGGACCATAGAGACAAGCCTTCAGATGAAGTTTTCATTGCCACCATATTAGGGCTCAAAGTCCTCTAGTGTTTTGCTCTCAGTCCCATAGGCTTCAGGCTATCAGAACACTGGTGATAAACTTTGGCTCCTGCATTTAGGATTTCAACTACAATTCAGATTTTAGTGGATCATGGTTACCCTGACTTCCATAATTTGCTTTCTATTTTTTTTTTTCAAGAGCAACACACTACCATCTGTGACAAATTCTTTCACTCTAATTCCACAGTATGACAACATATTTTTGGTTTTAGGGAGAATGGATATGTGAAATTGAAATATTATGACTATTAATATTCCTACGGCAATAAACTCATGTTTGTTTCATTATTTAAATTGATTCCTGTTGGCATTCTGATGTTTTTGTCACTAGGATTTTTAATTTAAATAAAATTGTAAATATTCTGAAAAACAGAAAGCTCACTGACATATTGAAAGGCAAGTTTTCATGACTTTCCACTTTACATCTGTCACAGGGACAATAATTTGTGATTGCCATTCCAGGTAATTTCTTAATTGCAATATGTACACAAAAGAAAAAGAATTCATGTCAAAGTTTACATAAAAATATTCAGTGCATTTGGGTATGTCCTTAAACTTGATCCAGGTTGTAGGGATATAACAAACAGGATGATGAATATCTGTCTTAATTATGTCTAGTGTCTCACCTCTAAAATGTTAGTGAAGAAAGATCTGTTAGAGACACACCTCTAGTGAGTTAACTTGGTTGGAAAAAAAAAAAAAAAAACAACCATTACTTATTTACTTGCCCTCAAAACAAATTATATTATACCGAACCAAATATTGTTGAAATAGTAATGCAGCTTATAGGTTTAAATCATAATCCTTTAAATATAGAAGGCTCATGGGACCTCTGCCACCTGGCAAACCTAGTTTGCATTTAGTTACCTTAACTGGGAACTTTTAGATGTCCCTAGAACTCATCAGCTTGCCACAAAATAAGCCCTTCATATCCAAATTATGAAGACACTAGGTTCACATCTACCTAAATTAGTATAAGTTGCTATTTCCTCTCTCCATTACCCACTTGCATGTTATGCCCCAGCAGGCCCAGTGCTGACATGCCCAAGAAGTTAGTTCTGACTGTTTACCTTACTGACAAAGTTAGTACTCAAATACAATATCACCTGGCTGAAAAGCACACAGTCTTTACCAGGAATACTGGATACTTCATAAAGTGCCAACACCTGCTGCAATATAATGACTATAGCTAGACAGTTCAGTTAATTTGCCCTTTATCTGTGCTGCTGCCATAGCTACTAGGGGACAGAGTTTTGTATCCCCGATACCTGTTGTAACAGAATTAATCCAATCACTGCTGTTGGTCTCTGCTGACTGGTTCAGGCTTTGATAGCAACCCATCCTCAAAAGAGCCCCTTCCAGCTCTGTCATGTTTAGTCTGGGCCGGACAGGTCACTTGCCTGTCCCAAGTGTTAGAACTGTTACCATTCACTCAGCTCCCTAAAGCTCCTCTAGATTGCTTGAGTTGGATAGGGGTAGATCCAGGTCAATTATAACTTACTCTCATCCTTCTGATTTCCTAAGGCGCATAGTGTTAAACTTATTAATAGGCCACTCATCCACATTTCCCTGATGTTGAGGTTCCTCTCAGGACCCCTGTTTACCTTCCTGTCATTTAGTATCACTGGCGGATACCCTGGTATGTCAGATGGATTCAAACAATATTGATTCTCAAATGGAAAGGGAGTGGATGGGAACTGTTTCAATCCCTGTCCTCTTAGGAATTATTTTAGTCTATGTCAATACAGAGACTCTTACAGATTCCTGGGGGAGGGGTATTGACTAATTTACATTGCCAGCAACATGTAAGCACTTGTCTTTGTTCAGCCAAACCAGACCTTGCTATAGTTGCACTTTCTCCACTGATTATAAGTCAACTTACCTGTATGCTTGCCTTAGATAACTAAAAGACAGTGTTCACAGAACTAATGGAGGATTTGCATCAAGAATACAGACAGAGCCTTCCCCTCCACCCAGATAGCCATTTTCATTCATCAGTAGTTGTAGTGCCTAGCCTCCTCTGGGTAGCGTTTCACACAGTAAAGTGATCCAGCAGAACATGTGAACACTAATCATGCACCTAAGTAGAGTCTTTGTTGTTGATGTTCAATCACTAAGCCATGTCTGACTCTTTGTAACCCCATGGATTGCAGCATGCCAGGCCTCCCTTTCCCCCACCATCTCCCAGAGTTTCCCCCAAGTTCATGTCCATTGAATTGGTGATGTGACCCAACCATCTCATTCTCTGTCACCCCCCTCCTCCCCCTGCCTTCTGTCTTTCCCAGCATCAGGGTTTTTTCCAATGAGTTGACTCTTCACATCAGGAGGCCAAAGTGTTGGAGCTTCAACTTCAGCATCAGTCCTTCCAATATTCAGGGTTGATTTCCTTTAGAATTGCTGGTTGGATCTCCTTTGCTGTCCAAGGCACTCTGAAGAGTCCTTCAGCACCACAGTTTGAAAACATCAATTCTTGGACGCTCAGTCTTCTTTATGGTCATCCATATATGACTACTAGAAAAGGCAAGAGAAAAGGCAGAAGAGAGTCTTATTGCTCATAAGCCATGACTTTTCACCCACATGGGACAATATCGAACACTGTTCTGGACATAACTAGTTGCTCATACTTAATATTTTTTCCTGTAAAAACCATAAAGTTTGGAATGTGAGGATAAGGATCTGACTTGAACATTTTGGAAATGCATTGGCTTATTCACTCGTACCCAAGTCAGATAAATTCTTTAAGCCTTGGTTTCTTCTTTACATCAGTTATCAGTTGTTGAAGTATGAAATTAAAGATCGATATTAAATTTGAGCATGTGCCTGGCACAGGTAGGTGCTCAGATAATTATCATGGTTAAGAATTTCACTTCTTTGTGTATATCAATATCATCCTCGATCATACTTTACTGAGATTTAGAGAGCAACAAAGATACATCATCTAGGAGTCAAAAAGTTTCTAAACTAAGAGTTAATCAAAGTTAAGTCCTCTTTAGAATAGGGCTGCAATACTCTCCTACGGAAACTCTATTTTAAAATGTTCTTTGTGTATCTCCTTGTCATGAATCTATAACAAAACGCTGAGTTGCAGTAGACCAGTTTTCCTCTTCCTCTTTATCTTTTTCCATTTTTAATACTTCCATTATGATTTCCAACTTTTAGGACTCAGCAGAAAAAGGGCCACTATTTTTTTTTCAAACCTTGCTTCTTGTCATGAGTACCATTACTCGGAATGAAACATTTTCAATCTGACACTGAAAAGCAAGATAAAGAACATGTATGGTTGTTAACTGTCGTACTAAACATGTTCCAAAATGCCCATTGCTCACTATTTCCGTAACTTATCTGTCAACAACTCTATTTGAGGATTATTTTTGTGAGTTATTTTCTAGGCTCAGGCATATATGATAAGGTATACACATTTATCTGGGATGAACAGAACTATAAATAATATATAATTTTAAATATAAAATGATAAAGATCCCAGAAAAGCAGCTTTCTGTCCTTTTCTGTGAACTCAGCAGATCACATTTGAATCAGTAATGCTTAGAAATATCAAAGGCCATGCCCATCACAGTAAACCTGCTGTCAGTAGAGATGCGGTCATTAAACCATTTTAGACTAACACAGCAAATGGCTCCATGTAATTCTGTGGTAAGGGCCTTAGGAATCTAGTGAAGTCCTTGGAGAGTGATGTGGTTTTAGTATGCCCAGGACTAATGATATATCAAGGGTCTCTCCAGAGTAATTATGTGTGGTAGCTTATGCGTGAGCCTTGTGATCAGTAAAGGAATAATAGTCCCAGTTGCTAAATTCAGTGAATAAGCATCTTAATCCACTTAAATCTTTTTGCATCTAATTGATTCTCAATCATGAGAGGGGAGTTCCTTGACTTGTCAAGCACAAAGAGGTGCTGGCACTCTGTTAAGTCTGGAAAATGCCTGTGGATAGCCTGCTGCCACTTGGAGAGTAAAAGGCTTCTTTGGGAAGTACTCTGATTGCATTAGTAGTAACAATAATAATAAGCATAAGAGAGCTCTGAAGAGCTAGAACACATACATGAAGCAATTAGGGAAACAAAATTGTAATAAATGACAATTTCTAAAATTCCCGTTGGGAATCACATGGACTTCTACAAATTGTTCATCACCTTTAATTTGAGTATTGGAACTGATAAAATACCTTTTAAACTGTTACTAGATTCTAGATTACTATTTCTCCATATAAATACATTTTCCTACATTTTCTCCAAATCAGATCTTTGCTTTGAAAAGCTTTAAAAAATGACATGTTTAAAAGACTGATATTACTAAATGTAGCACTTCCAGGAAACATTCATAATATACATTGTGTTTTGTCTGACAATAGTGAAGACAAGTAGATTTGTTTGAAATAGTAAAGAAAACATTGTTTTTATGTCATAAAGAATGAGGTCATCATAGATATCAGTGTGCATATATCCAGAATTCCATGAGCTTTCTTCAGTGTTACCAACAAGTACACATTACCACTGTTGACCTGAAATAGATTGTCAGATAATTATCTGGTAAAGATGAGTTTATTGGGAATCAGAGAATTACAGTTTGTGGTCTCAACCATGATGAGTCACTTGTAAGTTCCTGAACAGCCAGGGAATGAGGATAGTTTTGTAGAGAGGAAAAGGAAGTTGGGAAGGCTAGAGAAAAACAGAGTCCATGGCTTTTCATTGGCTGAGTCCTTACCAGGATAGAAGAAGAGACTTTCTTCTTCCTGTGGGTTCTGACTTGTCAAAGGGTGTGAAAGCTCCCCTTTCTGGTCTCTAAATTCTGTTTAGTTAAGGATTCTGTTTGTAAATTTTACACTACTTTAGTTCTGTTTATTTTCTATTATCACCTATTTTTCTACTCTGAATAAGGACTGAAGTCAATTCGGTTACATTGTTCAGTAAAATGTTTGTTAAAGTTGTTTATGAAAATCTATTCAAAATGTATAATTTAAAAGTATAAGTCACCAATGAACAGTGTTGAATTTTGTTAAGTGATTTGTTTCACATTTCTTTCACAGTATGTGTGATGAGTCACATTATTTCATATGAGAGGAAGAATTCAAAATTTGTTCTGATGTTGTTCTGTGCATGACTATGACATTTCTCAGGTTGGTCCCTAAGGAGAATAACTGAGAGACCTGGTGTTGCCTGGATTTTCGCTTGACAAAAGTGTAAAATAGGGGATTCAGTTACTGGCAGGATGGTTGAATGAAATGATAGTATTCCTTCTAATCACAGATACTCTGATTCCTAGATTTCTGGACTTTATGGTGACTTTTTACAAGTATTGAAAGTTTTCTTCACTGACACAGGCAATGGATTATAAATATTTTAATGAAGACTTGTTCATTAATCATTCCTCATTGACAATATTGTTTTTTATACGTTTGACTACACTAACACGTATTACCCTTTGTCAGTATAGGAGATGCTTTTAAAAAGTCATGTTATTTATGTAATAGCCATTTCACTCAAACTAAGAATCTGTTTGAATTTTGCTATTATCATCAGGTGAAAATTAAAACAATGCAAAAAATTATTATCCATCATATTCCAGGCACACACTTTACTGTATACAAGATGCACAATATCTAAAGTAGTATTTTCAACTTTAAGGGGCTCACATAACAAATGAACAGTAATGTCATGTATCATAATACAGAAATGTAAGAGGAAACAAATTTGTCTCAAAAATTTAACAAAGACTCTGTAAAGAAGGGAAAATGTGGACTGAAACCAGGAGAATGGGTGATGTTTTGGCCAGACAGAAAAGAATCTAAGAAGGGAATGCAAAGGCGAAGAGGCAAGAAAGAGCTTGTACATTCATAATACTTTAAAGGGCTATCTGCCCAGGTGAAAGTAGCAGGAGTTCTATGAGAACTTTTTTTCTCCCTTCCTCCTGCTTCTCTTTTTATCATCCCATCAGTAATCTTAGGCCTCTGTTGTATATTTAGTTCCTCCCAATTATCCTGGCTCTTCAGGGTACTAATAGATGTTTTCTACCATCACTGCTTCTACCACCACCAACACTGCCACTAGCAGCTTCAGATTAGTTTACTTGATTTTCACAATCAAAATCCACAAGCATTTATTGAGCAGAAGCGTTTTAAAATAGAGTATTATCTATTTTCAGGAAGGTGGTCTCTTTAGTGTTTTTAATATGGTAAACCATTTCTTATAACTAAAGAGTTGATAGGCAAGATATTTAGGGAGGCAGGGACTTTTAAAAAGTAAATTTCTGCTCGATGTGTTTGTTAGCTGCTCAGTTGCATCTGATTCTCTGTGACCCCATGGACTGTAGCCCACCAGGCTCCACTATACATGGAATCCTCCAGGCAGGAATACTGGATTGGGTAGCCATTTCCTTCTTCTGGAGATCTTTCTGACCCAGGTATCAAACCCCATCTCCTGCTTACAGGCAGATTCTTTATTATCTGAGCTACAAGAGAAGCCTAGTGGTAGACTCCAATTTCCAGTTGCCACAGGTCCAGGAAAGACTAAGGAACATCTCAATAGCCTTTATAACTATAAACTAAAAAAAGCCTTTATTTTATAACACACGCCTATGTGAAGATACATATATTTGATATATATATAATAGGAGCATTGTAAAAATGAAAGCAAAAGTTGTTTGTCATCTAAAAATCAAAATATGGACCTTAACTCCTCATGCACAAGGTACATGTTTCAGAAATTTTAATGTGATCAAGTATTATTTCAATCCAAGCAACTGATGATTGGAGAAAAACAAAGCTGCCATAACTCAGCATTTTTATTGACCAACTTAGCCCTGCCTTTGAATTTGTATACCAAGTGTTTAAATGTGCAAATAAAATAGGTTGTAGATCATCCCAATACTTAACCATGAAGCCATAGCATATGCATTCTGTATCACTGTTGTATTATCACAACTTCTATTTATTCCATATCTAACAAGTGTCAGGAGTTTTACATAGAACAAGTTTATCCTTATAACACCACCAAGTTCTATCACAGTGAGAAAACAGACATCCTAATTTATAACATTAATTTCCTACTGTGTGAGAGAGTACAATTGTGCAGTAGTTTGAATGTTCTTTGGCATTGCCTTTCTTTGGGATTGGAATGAAAACCGACCTTTTCCAGTCCTGTGGCCACTGCTGAGTTTTCCAAATTTGCTGACATATTGAGTGCAGCACTTCAACAGCATCATCTTTTAGGATTTGAAATGGCTTAACTGGAATTCCATCACATCCACTAGCGCTGTTCATAGTGATGCTTCCTAAGGCCCACTTGGCTTCCAGTTTCAGGATGTCTGGCTCTAGGTGAGTAAACACACCATCGTGGATGTCTGGGTCATTAATGTCATTTTTATACAGTTCTTCTGTGTATTCTAGCCATCTCTTCTTAGTATCTTCTGCTTCTGTTAGGTCCATACAGTTAGTCCATACAGTCCTTTATTGTGCCCATCTTTGCATGAAATGTTCCCTTGGTATCTCTAATTTTCTTGAAGAGATCTCTAGTCTTTCCCATTCTGTTGTTTTCCTCTATTTCTTTGCATTGATCACTGAGAAAGGCTTTCTTATCTCTCCTTGCTATTCTTTGGAACTCTGCATTCAAATGGGTATATCTTTCCTTTTCTCCTTTGCCTTTCACTTCTCATCTTTTCTCAGCATTTGTAAGACCTCCTCAGACAACCATTTTCTCTTTTTGCATTTTTTTTTTCTTGAGGATGGTCTTGATCACTGCCTCCTGTACAATGTCACTAACCTCTGTCCATAGTTCTTCAGGCACTCTGTCTATCAGATCTAATCCCTGGAATCTATGTATATGTAATCTATGTGTCTATGTAATCACTGTATAATCATAAGGGATTTGATTTAGGACATAACTTATTAGTCTAGTGGTTTTCCCTACTTTCTTCAATTTAAGTCTGAATTTGGCAGTAAGGAATTCATGATCTGAGCCACTGTCAGCTTGCAGTCTGGTTTTTGCTGACTGTATGGAGCTTCTTCATCTTTGGCTACAAAGAATATAATCTGTCTGATTTCAGTACTGACCATCTGGTGACATCCATGTGTTAAGTCTTCTCTTGTGTTGTTGGAAGAGGGTGTTTGCTATGCCAGTGCGTTCTCTTGGCAAAACTCTGTTAGCTTTTGACCTGCTTCATTTTGTACTCCAAGACCAAATTTGCCTGTTACTCCAGGTATCTCTTGATTTCCTACTTTTGCATTTCAGTCCCCTATAATGAAGAGGACATCTTCTTGGGGTGTTAGTTCTAGAAGGTCTTGTAGGTCTTCATAGAACTGTTCAGCTTCAGCTTATTCAGCATTCCTGGTCAGGGCATAGACTTGGATTACCATGATATTGAATGGTTTGCCTTGGAAACGAACAGAGACCATTCTGTCATTTTTGAGATTGCATCCAAGTACTGCATTTCAGGTTCTTTTGTTGACTATGATGGCTGCTCCATTTCTTCTAAGGGGTTCTTGCCCACAGTAGTAGATATAATGGTCATCTGAGTTAAATTCACCCATTCTAGTCCATTTTAGTTTGTTGATTCCTAAAATGTCAATGTTCAGCCTTGCCATCTCCTGTTTGACCACTTCCAATTTGCCTTGATTCATGGACCTAACATTCCAGGTTCCTATGCAATATTGCTCTTTACAGCATTGCACTTTACTTCCATCACCAGTCACATCCACTGGGTGTTGTTTTTGCTTTGGCTTTGTCTCTTCATTCTTTCTGGAGTTATTTCTCCACTGATCTCCAGTAGCTTATTAGGTACCTACTGACCTGGGGAGTTCATCTTTCAGTGTCCTGTCTTTTTGCCTTTTCATCCTGTTCATGGGGTTCTCAAGGCAAGAATACTGAAGTGGTTTGCCATTCCCTTCTCCAGTGGACCACATTTTGTCAGAACTCTCCACCATGACCTGTCCATCTTGGGTGGCCCTACACGGCATGGCTCATAGTTTCCTTGAGTTAGCCAAGGTTATGGTTCATGTGATCAGTGTGGTTAGTTTTCTGTAATTGTGCTTTTCATTCTATCTGCCCTCTGATGGATAAGGATAAGAGGCTTATGGAAGTTTCCTGATAGGAAAGACTAAGTAAGAGGGAAACCAGTCTTGTTATGATGGGTATGGCAATGCTCAGAAAATCTTTAATCCAACCTGGATGTTCAAACTGGATTTAGAAAAGGCAGAGGAACCAGAGATCAACCTGCCAACTGCTTGATCATCAAAAAAGCAAGAGAGGTCCAGAAAAACATCTACTTCTGCTTTATTGACTACACCTAAGCCTTTGACTTTGTGGATCACAAGTTGTGGAAAATTCTTAAAGAGATGGGAATACCAGACCACCTGACCTGCCTCCTGAGAAGTCTATATGCAGGTCAAGAAGCAACAGTTAAAACTGGACATGGAACAAAAGATTGGTTCCAAATCAGGAATGGAGTATGTCAAGGCTGTATATTGTCACCCTGCTTATTTAACTTATATGCAGGGTATATCATGAGAAATGCCAGGCTGGATGAAGCACAAGCTGGACTCAAGATTGCCAGGAGAAATATCAATAACCTCAGATATGCAGATGACACCACCCTTATGGCAGAAAGAGAAGAGCTAAAAAGTCTGTTGATGAAAGTGAAACAGGAGAGTGAAAAAGGTGGCTTAAAGCTCAACATTCAGAAAACTGAGATCACGGCATCCAGTCCCTTCACTTCCTGGCAAACAGATGGGGAAACAGTGGAAACAATGAGAGACTATTTTGGGGGGCTCCAAAATCACTGCAGGTGGTGACTGCAGCCATGAAATTAAAAGACATTTGCTCCTTGGAAGAAAATCTATGACCAACCTAGACAGCATACCAAAAGGCAAAGACATTACTTTGCCACCAAAGGTCCGTCTTATCAAAGCTACGGTTTTTCCAGTAGTCCTGTATGGATGTGTGAGTTAGACTAAAAGGAAAGCTGAGCACAGAAGAATTGATGCTTTTGAACTGTGGAGTTGTAGTAGACTCTTGAGAGTCCCTTGGACTGCAAGGAGATTCAACCAGTCCATCCTAAAGGAAATCAGTCCTGAATATTCATTGGAAGGATTGATGCTGAAGCTGAAAAACCAAGGCTTCGTCCACCTGTTGCAAAAAACCGACTCATTGGAAAATACCCTGATGCTGGGAAAGATTGAAGGTAGGAGGAGAAAGAGATGACAGAGGATGAGATGGTTGGGTGGCATCACCGACTCGGTGGACATGAGTTTGAATAAGTTCAAGAATTGGTGGTGGACAGGGAAGCCTGGCGTGCTGCATCCATGGGTCACAAAGAGTCGGACACAGCTTAGCAACTTAACTGAATTTGTAGCAACTCATTTAGAGCCACAGGATCAATAAGTACTGTGATTATAAATACTGGAACAAGTCATTATTTTCTCAAGATATTTGTGAAAATGAATGGCCTGCATTTGACATTGTTCAAAGTTTTGTCTAGTTCCAGGGGACTTGATGACCACATGAGTCCTCCAGTACCAGGAATGCCCTCAGATCTCAACCCAAGGTCAAGTCTGTGTGTGTCCTGATTATGAACCTTTATGAGAAATACTTCTTAATTCTTGTCTTGTGCATCTTTGAATATCAATTTATATCTAAAATACATTAGTGAATATATTACATATGTTAATGTATGCGTGAGTAAAAAAACAAAATTCAGCCAAGTAAATATGCAGCTCTAATTGGCTTTGTAAGTTGATTCACGAATCAGGCAGCATCTTATCTAGCAACTAGAAGGCTACTCAGAGGAGCAATACAAAATGGAAGGCTTTTATAGAAAGAGGGTGGGGTGAGGAAAGTGTATGAGCAAAAGAAAATGAAGGGTTATTTTGAACCAAAACATCTTCTTTTTTGGGGAGAGGAAATGGAGAGGATTTTTTTCTTTCATTTTGTTTTTAATCATACATATTGACATTTCTCCCTCTAGGGGATGGAGAGGGTCCAAGTGACAGATTACTTCATTGGTGCTGACCAGACAATTCCAATCTGGTTGATTAAGATTGCATATCTAGGGAAGGTAAAAACTGCAAGTAGGTTCGTTATTAAAAATAGGTTTGGTATCACGGGCTTTAACACAAGTGACACCATGTTAAGTTTGTGGCTTTTCCCCTATAACAAGCGTATGTTCACACATAGATCTATACATATATGTATGTGTTTATATATGTCAAACTTTTGCTGCTTAATTAATCTAATATTTGTCATTAAATAGAAAATAAAAATCAGTAACTCATGTTTTGTTGTAAAAGGTCTAACACATGAAAGGCATCTAAATAATTTTTTTTTTCTGACAAACTCAGTACATAACTTAGTTAATATGGATAAGATTATTCTTCTGATAGCAAATTATATACTGAGTAGGAGATAAGGCAGATGAGTTGATTCTGCCCATGCTTATTTTAAATCAGCCAGCAGATATTTTAACTTCACTTATAAAAGTAAGCTATGAAATGTTGTGGTTAAATAAAGGTCAATAAAAGTATAAGTTCTTGAACAACTCAGTTGTGTCAGGATGTGTAAAGTAATTAATATGCTTTTGTTTAAGTTATTGTTAACCAGTTTATCTCTTATTCCACAAGGAGCTCTTTCAGGAATTCTCTGGGGAAGAGTGGTAGGTGGGTGAATGGGATTGGATCTTGTTAATGATTGTTTAAAAGTTTGAAGTTTTGATGAGCTCAGGTTGAAATATTTATATTTACGGGAGAAGAAACCATTAATCCATCCTGGACAAATAGCTTACAATCAATAACCATGTGTATCCTGTGGTCATCACTGATGGAAGTGGAAAGCTTTTAATATACATAAAGGTTGACAATTCCAATTGAATTTCTTGCTCTTTATTACCACAATCCATAGGAAAATATCCTTTAAAGCAATGTAAATTACTATATTTTGAAATTATTTGCTAAAATATGCTACATTTTTGTACTTTTAAAAATGAATGCATCATAACGTTATTCAAAATGAACATTTGTTGGAAATTGTGTATTATTTTTTAGCAAATTTAACAAGTTTGTTAAAATTAAATGTTGATATTCTTTCTCAATATAATAATAAAGTGCCAGAATTTATCATTTCAACATTTAAAATACGAAGCATGGTAGAAAATGTATTTATAACTTTAGATAAAACTGTAAGCAATTAGGTATAACAGTTATATACCATCACGTCATTGATAGAAGATTCAGCAGATCCCATTACAACAATTTTCATATGTGTAAGAATATTATTTATCTATTTATTTATCTGCTAAAGATAGGCCAAGTTTGCATGATACCTAAATATAATCAAATTTAATATTTAGTAAACATACAAAAATTCAAAGCTGAAATGTCTTTTGAATAATTATTGACCTGAGTCTTTGCTATTTGCCATAACGGTGAATGCTGGAATGTAAAACAAAGACTTATTCTACTTTAGAAAGAGATTCAGGTCCAATTATTTAATCTCAGCACCCTCTTGCCTACTTGAGCAAAAATATATCTACATTCTTAAATGTTTTCACCCATGTTATGGTCATAACTGAACATTAGAGTGATCTTTCACGTATTATTTTCACACATGTAAACTCATCTACGGTAGCATGGTGGACAAATGAGTCCAGAGTCAAAGCCTTATAACATGGAGAGGATTACACTTCAGTTTTTCATTCAAATCACAGAGGATTTAACATATGGTATAGTTGAGCCCATTATAGCAACACACCCTCTTATTTGAAGAGTTGTAATATTACAGACCCTTACAGGACTGTCCTGGCTTCTGACTTGGAAAACAGATGAGGTATTAGAAGCTGAGAAAGGCGTGCTTAGTGTTACAAGTGTTACATTTTAGCTTTAAAGTTTGAGCTGGTTTTTTGTTGTTGTTGTTGTCTCCTTGTTGTTGTTGTTTCCTGGAAAGAAGAAATGCATTAAATCTCAAAGAATCAGAAGTTTACTTATATACGAATTTAATTTCTAGGAAGTAAAAGTGGAGAAGGAATTTAAGAGTCTGCAAACCCAAATCATTGATTTTAGATGAATTATTGGAAGCTGAGGAAGGATAAATTATTTTGCTGAAACGGTACAGATCTTAAAAAAGAGGCAAATGTAGAATGTGTTCCCTGGTCGTTTTTCAATCATAACCGCCTATGTGAAGTTTTAAGTCACACCAAGAGTATTTTCTAAATTAAAAATCTGTTTTAGCTGTCTTATTAATTTGCAATAATAGCATGTTTGCCTCTGAGATCAAGTTGTCATCCTAACGAGTAATGACATTGTAACTTTATGTTGTAGACGCTTTTTTATTGAGGGTTGTAATTTTCTATACCTGCTAATTTTTTATTTTCTTAGGACTTCCAACTATCATCCAACAGTGTATTTAGCATATTTATTTAAATAATTCATTATTACTTGCAACTCCTCTCCTTATATTTCTTGATTTTCAATCCAGAACCCTGAACTAGACACCAAGAGTTTAGAGTTTCCAGCCCTGCTAATGATTGTTTGACCTCAGACAAAACATTTTTCAGGGTCTTTGTTGTTTCAATTGTGAGTTGATTTTGTGGAACAGTGTGATTCTATGGACTCACTTCAGTCAAAATAATTGACACAATATTCTGTTATTCTTTAGCATTTTTATTGGACCCTTTTAATGATATGTTCCATCTTTCCTTGATCAATATACTTTATCCCAGAATGTTGATCAAATGACATTTCCTCTTTCTGACTTTCTTTTTTTGTTACCTGTGTTTCCTTACTTCCTTCTCAGGTTTTATCTTTGACCCCTCTTCTCACTTATATTCTCACTCTTGGGATTAACAATCTCAAACAACAGTGAAAGGTCAAACTATTTAGGTAACTTCTTTTGTATAGAGTTTTCAGTTTTAAAATACCTGCGGTTCAGGCAAACTTTTAATTCTTCCAGATTAATGGGGTTTGGTGAAAAGACGTATCCGTAGCTTATTCATTACAGTAGTGTGTAACCAATTAAACACTGAAATGAGATCAAACCACTAAGCCAAATGGAGAAAAATGCTTTGAAACATATCTGTTTCACTAGGGTTAGCATGAGAATAGAAGGTGATTTTTCACTTATTCAGATAATTTTTGTTGTGATTTTAATTTTGCTATTTGTTCAACTGTATTAGAAGGGTCTTGCATTCCCTCCCACCTCTGCTTATAATAGTTTTGCTGACATGTCACTAATGCTAAGACTTTTAAATTGCATAAGACAACTAATTTATATGCCTTCTAAAATTGTGACTTGAAAGTTAATATTTGAAATACATTTAATGTTTTACCAAACAGATGGTGAGCTATAGATTCTTTTATGTTATCTCTACAATTCATAAAAACACCAAATGTATCTCCCTAAGTTATGGTTGTTAGAATTGATGGCAAAATATGATTGTCTCTTGGAAGACATTATGAACCTATAATGCAATTGGAAATAGACACATACCCTCACAGAATAAATGCTTTCATTAGGAAACTAGCTGAAAGCTGAGAGTATCTGTTCTACCAATGTGACCAAAGTCTCTACTGAAATCAGAGATGGTATTAGTGAGCAACTATGGCCTTGACTCAGAGAAGGCAATGGCACCCCACTGCAGTACTCTTGCCTGGAAAATCCCATGGACGAAGGAGCCTGGTGGGCTGTGGTCCATGGGGTCGCAAAGAGTCGGATACAACTGAGCGACTTCACTTTCACTTTTCACCTTCATGCATTGGAGAAGGAAATGGCAACCCACTCCAGTGTTCCTGCCTGGAGAATCCCAGGGACGGGGAAGCCTGGTGGGCTGCCGTCTATGGGGTCGCACAGAGTCAGACACGACTGAAGCGACTTAGCAGCAGCAGCATGGCCTTGACTCCCAGATTCTCTGCACACACCTCTCAGAATTACTTTGACCAGACATATTCAGGATCCCAGACCTTGGAAGAAAGAGATGATTCTAACAGTGAAGTCAGCAGCCAAAGAGAGGCTTAGTGTCATAAGGTGGAACACAGTGACCTGAGGGCGAAATGCCTCGGACCTGGGATTGGTTTCACCACCATGTTTGGGACTGAAGTCTTTGAACAAATCTCTCCAAAAAGAGCCTTTTTTTTTGTTTTGTTTTTTTTCATTTTTAACATAAAGTTGTTTGATGTAAGGCTTTTGAATTTCCTGTCATAAGTGTACAGTTGATTTCCCCCTTTTCATCAACTTATTAAAAGAGATTTTAATACATAGATCCAAGAAACGTGGTGTTGGAGAAGACTCTTGAGAGTCCCTTGGACTGCAAAGAGATCCAACCAGTCCATCCTAAAGGAGATCATCCCTGAATATTCATTGGAAGGACTGATGCTGAAGCTGAAACTCCAATACTTTAGCCACCTGATGCGAAGAACTGACATTGGAAAAGACCCTGACGCTGGGAAAGATTGAAGGCAGGAGGAGAAGGGGACAACAGAGGATGAGATGGTTGGATGGCATCACCAACTCAGTGGATGTGAGTTTGAGTAAACTCTGGGAGTTGGTGATGGACAGGGAGGCCTGGCGTGCTTCAGTCCATGGGGTCGCAAAGAGTTGGACATGACTGAGTGACTGAACTGAACTGAAGAAAAGTGGAGACCCTGAAGTGAAAACAGAGGGAGGGCACAGGAGCCCACTCACTCGCCCTGTTCTATGCTCAGTTAGTCCATAGCAATGGCACCAGAGCTCCTCTGCAGTGTCTGAGAATCCTGAGAAGGCCTACTTTTGAACAAGACCTTAGATTAACACTCAGAGACAGATAAAACTATATCTGGTTTGAAAATTATACAGAGAAGAAAATGCCACAAACTCTCTTTAGAAATGCTTTTTAGTAGAATTAAAGATCTAGCAAGAAGATGCCCCATTCATATGACCATGCTTCTGTCACTTTGTACTCATGCACATCCAATATGGGTACACTTCTGGGGACCCTAGAGACACTTATATATCTACTGGGCTTCCCTGGTGGCCCAGATGGTAAACAGTCTTCCTGCAATGCAGGAGATCCAGGTTAATGTATCCACTACCTCTATGGGAAATTATAGCATTGGTTTCGTGTTTTAAAAACAGAGAACCACAGATTAGCCAAAGATCACATCTACTACATTAATGTATGTGAAAGCCAAATGTGAGCAGGAAGCAGGAAGCACATAGGAAGGAACTGGACTGCTGTGGGATTAATAAGGTGTCAGGCATGTTTTGTTATTGAATTTTTGTTTATATGTTCAATAGAGCACAGTCTTCCCTGATATCTCTAGTATGAAGTCATGACTTTCACCAGTGTCTGAAGAGACCTGCATGCAGAAGAGAGACCATTGCTTGAATGATGCCTGTGAGCTAATTTTTGTGATTTTTAAAAATATGCACTTTTTTACTTTCAAAAGTTAGATGTTTGTGTTATGCAAAATGGAAACAACACACATAAAGCAAAATTTGGTATCCCTTCATTCCCATGTAATCCTAATAACCACTGTTAGCCTCTAGTTTCAAACTTCTGAGCAAGAGAGAGATAAATATAGAAAATGTATGCAAACATATAATCATGCATTTTTAGTTACATAAATAGGACCATTTCTTTGTGTATGTGTGTGTTTTTTTCACTCAGTATTATGCTGCGGTCATGCCTCCTTCCATGTAAGTGTATAGAAATAAAACTAAAGTCACATAGCTGAAAATTCTTTGGTAAATAGAAGCAATCGTCCTTCATTAGTGTATCTTCGGTTACTGTATCAGGCAGGACAGTAAATGCTTTTAATTTAATCATTCCTCGCCAATAAAATGTAACCACTTCTTGAGCAATCTTAACCCAGTGAGTGGAAACATCATTAGTTTTCTATAGTCATTGCCTTTGACCATGTCTGACCCCCATTTCCCATTCTATGAAAACTGCTCAGATTGATCTTATAGATTCCCAAGCTCTTTTAGATATTAATATTCCAGTCCAGTGCAGTTTAGAACTTTAATCAGTTTTCCAACGTATTACTTATCCTCCCCATCAATTTCCATGCCTGATTCATCAACTTGCCCTGGAAAGAGGTCATGGCCTGGTTTTCTATGCTTTCTTTATGTCTCTGATCTCTTCCCTTCTCTTCTGGGACTCTTTCTTCTCCAGTGTATTGCTGACCATAGGAGAGAAAGGGTTAAATATCTCTTACTTAATTGATGGTGTTAAAGTTCTCCCATGTTGATTATTGAAATTTCTCCAATTTCCACCCTTTGTGTGACTCAAATCCCCATGCTGGCTCTTTGGGAGAGAGGCATTTTCTTGAAGGATCTTTCAGCAGGATCACCATAGCGAAATCCATCTTCACTGCAGAAAATCCACTGTGGATCAGCCTCCTTAAACCTTTCACTTCTCCCAAGCCCATGTTCAAGACACTGAGGCCCCATTTCACAAGTCTGATACCAAGATGTCCTACTGAAGGAGAGAGTCAGCCTCTCTCTCTTATGATTAGCTCCTATCTCTACAAAGGATTCTCTTGGACTTCCCAGGGCAGGTGGAAGTTTGGGGAAAGCACTGGTGATCTCTAAACTGGACCAAGACTTACCTTTCAGACCTTCCAGCTTCTGCTTAAATAGGCTAGTGGCAGCCCTGAGGTCAAGGGTGAGGAAGCAGAGGTGAACTGGCTGCCAGGGGTGTAAAGTCCATTGCTTTTGCTTTTTTTTTTTAGAATGTGAAGTGCTTTCCTCATGTCTTTGTTTCTGAGCGAAATCAGGCAATTTAGACTATTGGAAAAGTCTTCCTCAGTATCCATTATATAAGCAGAAATTAAAGAAAATCACAGAATGGTTTGGTTTGCCTTTTAAATCAAAACAGATCATTAATGGAAAATGAGCCAATATTTAGGATTTTTGTTTGTTTGTTTTACATTTTGTATTTGGTGATCTCTTTGAATTCATGTCCACTAAATATTACTCCTGTGAAGCTTTGTGGTAGGAATGGTTTCAAAATTTTCTTCAGTTGTGTTACTGGGAAACACACTTTAAGGTGCAGAGGGTATATAGAGAACTGTTATGGGAAACACACCTACCACGAAGGGAAGAAGCCAGGTTAGGACAGAGGAGAAGCTACAGTGCTTTTGTTAATGAAGCCTCAGCTCATCCTATGAGGACTGTGGAGCCCAAGGACTATAGCCCTTCAGAGTTGTGCTAAATCCAGGCAGTGTAAGGCTGGGACTTTCTCTCCCCACCTCTGCTGGTCAGTAGCTGAATCGGGTCCCCTGGAAAAGGATGCAGTCTTGGGCAAGTTAGCTCCCTAAGGCCTGGGGCATTGCTCAGTGAGAAACTCAGTTGTGGTCTCCAGCAGCTAGGGTGAGTGTCTTTACCTAAAGAGAGATTATAGAAGGATAGAACCTCAGTGTCCATTATAGAATGCATATGAATTCATTCTAAATTTCCATTAGAATAAGTTGCTTCTGCTTGGTACATACATTAATTAATGTCCTATTTCATGTGGGCCTGGCACATAGTGTGAATATTTCAATTAATAGATAGAAGCCTTGCCTCAGTTTCTTTAAGTATAAAATGCAAATTCTAATGTGGGGAATTTAATCTAATAATCATATTAGTTCTTTGTATTATTGTTGTTTAGTCACTAAGTCGTGTCTGACTTTTTTGCGACCTGATGGACTGTAGCCCGCCAGGCTGCTCTGCCCCTGGAATTCTCCAGGTGAGAATACTGGAGTGGGTTGCCATGCCCTCTTCCAGGGGATCTTCCTGGCCCAGAGATCGAACCTGGGCCTTCTACATTGGCAGGCTTATTGTTTACCACTGAGCCTCCAGGGAAGACATTTCTTTGTGTAGAATATGATTAATTTAGGCTTGAAATAGTAATGTGCCTAATGTATTATTTTCAGTATATTATTATTAATGAAAATTCCTAGAATTTAAATTTTGGGAAGGCTGTATTTCTCTTTTAGGTGATGAAATAGATGCACCTACATTTGTAAGATCTTGGGTGCTTCCAGAATCAGCATGCCTGGCATCTTGCACTTGTAAACTAAGTAAAGCCATCCAGGCTTACCAGGTGCGTGGCTGCAAAGTGACAGGAACTCAGACAGAAAGCTGTGGGTTTTTTCTAACAGGACCTTACAAAAAGCAATGAGCAGGTATCATTTATAGGAAGGAATAGCTACAGTATCAGAGAAGGTATTGAAAGCACTAAAAACTGATTTTTCTCAGGATAGCAGCACAAAAAGAAAACCTCACAAAACTGAGGAAACTCTTACAATTTTGGAAGCAATTGGCACATGTAAAATTATTCATGGATCAAAAGTTGGTAAGAGCCTAAAATCTTTTCTAGTTTATAGAGAATCAACACATTGAAGACATGACTTCAATTGTGACGGCTTAGCATAGAAATAGAACTGGCAGAGGATTGATGTTCCAAAGAGTTGAATCTCCAAACGTAAATTATATTGCCCTGGTCCTTTGTTCGCTGAATGCAGTAGAGAAAAGATACTATCTGGCTGGTTGTCCTTGCTTTTGTCTCCCAAAATACACATTCAGTGCAAGGCCCAGTCCTTTTTATATTCTAGAAAGAAATGGAGAAATGTACACATATATTAACCGTTAACTCATATTGGCTTATATATCTCCTGGCCTTGCAAAGGAGATTGCAAAGAGCTGGACATGACTTAGCTACTGAACAACAATTTCTTCTTCAAAACAAATCTTATTTTCCTGTTAAAACACAAGCAGCTATTAGAAACTCAGATTTGATGGGATCAACTTAAAATATTTCTGTCACAAGATGGCTGAACATTTTCCTTCAAACTTGCATCTAGGAGGCTCAGTGTCAAGAGAGAAAAATCAGAAGAGTTGAATTATAATAAACCATTAAATTTCTTATTTACTCTCATAAGTATATGTATATCAGTGTAAGACAGAAATGAGCCTCAACATATAAAAGAGACGATTGGTGGATGGATAGAGTCAGTTAGTAAGTATAAATTGCGCAGACTGTATGATATGTAAACATCTGATTCATTAATACAATAATCTTCATAGTTAATTTTTATATACTGAGTCTCCAAAAGTCATAAGTTTAGAGAAGTAATTTTTATATGTATGAAAACTATAAAGATAAATGAAAGTGGAAAAGAGGAATATTGATATTTTTATAAAAATCACAAAAGAAAGTTAAAAAAGAAAAACGAGGAGAGATTAGGAGTTTCAGGTTAAAACTTCCCAGTGCAATTATGACATTTTGGAAAAGTCTATAAAGGTGAATAGCAGGTATGCTGCCAGAGAGATAAAGTACAGTAAGATGACTTACTCAACTCAGAGTACCTTGCAGAATGTAAAGATTCAGGTGAGCTGGGAAAGCACTGTTGTATTTGATATGGGCTAGGTGGCTCTGGGTGTTTCTGTTGGTGGTCATGGAAGGCAAAGGTCATAGCTCATTAGCAGCAGGACTCTAACAGAAGTAAATCTAAGGAGACTTCTGTTGGGCTCTTGAGCTGGTAAAATTCAGGAGTGATGCCAGTAGCTAGAGAAGGCTGAATTCTGGTTAGCAGTATTTCAGGGCCTGTTGGATCAAGGCACTGTGGCCCTTTGTCAAGTTTTGATTCTACTTTTAATATCAACACATCCAGTACCTCTTGAGGCTTAGTAAGTGTTATTCGCTCAGTCGTGCCTGACTCTTTGTGACCCCATGGCCTGCAGCCCACCAGGCTCCTCTGTCCATGAGAATTTCCAGGCAAGGATACTGGAGTGGGTTGCCATTTCCTTCTCCAGGGGATCTTCCCAACCCAGGGATCGAACCCGGGTTTCCTGCACTACAGGCAGATTCTTTACCGACTGAGCTACAAGGGAAGCTGAAGTCTTTATCCTGAACAGAATCTTATACAGTATAGGAAAGAATTTTCTCTCTCTCTCGCTCTCTCTCTCTCTTTTTTTTTTTTAATTTTAGCGAGACCAGCTTAGATGCTTAGTACTGACTTAGTATTTCTAAAGGACTTTGCATTTTTGCTACTTGTGTGTGCTAAGTCGCTTCTGTCTTATACAATTCTTTGTGACCCTATGGACTTTAGCCCTCCAGGTTCCTCTGTTCATGGGATTCTCCAGGCAACAATACTGGAGTGGGTTGCCATTCCCTCCTCCAGAGAATTTTTCTGACCCAGGGATTGAACTGAGTTTCTTAATATGTCTTCTGCGTTGGTAGATGGGTTTTTAAGTCACTAGCACCACCTGGGAAGCCCTAGTAAGAAACCCCGGGTGGTTCAGATGGTAAAGAATTCTGCTACTTAAATGATGTTAATAACAGGACAGGAGAAATTGCTAGTGCTGCATGAGACAGGCTGTCATTGCTGTGAATGCATGCAGTGGCCTGTGAGTTCATAATCATTTGTACTTCTGTGATGTTTCCTGGAATGCCTAAATTCAGTTCAGTTCAGCCACTCAGTCGTGTCCAACTCTTTGTGACCCCACGGACTGCAGCATGCCAGGCTTCCCTTCCATCACCAACTCCCGAGGCTTGCTCAAACTCATGTACATTGAGTTGGTGATGCCATCCAACCCTCTCATCCTCTGTTGTCCCCTTCTCCTCCTGCCTTCAATCTTTCCCAGCATCAGGATCTTTTCCAGTGAGTCAGTATTTGCATCAGGTGACCAAAGTATTGGAGCTTCAGTTTCAGCATCAGTCCTTCCAATGAATATACAGGACTGATTTCCTTCAGGATGGACTGGTTTGGTCTCGTTGCAGTCCAAGGGACTCTCAAGAGTCTTCTCCAACACCACAGTTCAAAAGCATCAATTCTTGGGCACTCAGCTTTTTTATGGTCCAATGCTCACATCCATATTTGACTACTGTTAAAACCATACTTTTGACTAGATGGACCTTTGTTGGCAAAGTAATATCTCTGCCTTTTAATATGCTGTCTAGGTTGATCATAGCTTTCCTTCCAAGGAGCAAGTGTCTTTTAATTTCATGGCTGCAGTCACCATCTGCAGTGATTTTGGAGCCCCTCCCCCCAAAGTTTCTCACTGTTTCCATTGTTTCCCCATCTATTTGCCATGAAGTGATGGGACCGGATGCCATGATCTTCATTTTTCAAATGTTGAATTTTAAGCCAACTTCTTCACTCATCTCTTTCACTTTAATCAAGAGGCTCTTTAGTTCTTCTTTGCTTTCTGTCAAAAGGGTGGTGTCACCTGCTTATCTGAGGTTATTGATATTTCTCTCAGCAATCTTTTTCCAGCTTGTGTTCCATCCAGCCCGGCATTTTGCATGATGTACTCTGCATACAAGTTAAATAAGCAGAGTGACAATATACAGCCTTGACATACTCCTTTCCCAATTTGCGATCAGTCCATTGTTCCATGTCCGGTTCTAACTGTTGCTTCTTGGCCTGCATATAGATTTCTCAGGAAGCAGTTCAGGTGGTCTGGTATGCCCATCTCTAAGAATTTTCCAGCTTTTTCTGATCCACACAGTCAAAAGCTTTGGTGTATTCAATAAAGCAGAAGTAGATGTTTTTCTGGGACTCTCTTGCTTTTTCAATGATCCCAAGGCTATTTTCAATTTGATCTCTGGTTCTTCTGCCTTTTCTGATCAAGTTTGAACATCTGGAAGTTTATAATTCATGTACTATTGTAGCCTGGCCTGGAGAATTTTGAGCATTACTTTGCTAGCATGTGAGATGAGTGCAATTGTGTGGTAGTTTGAGCATTCTTTGGCATTGCCTTTCTTTGGGATTGGAATGAAAACTGACCTTTTCCAGTCCTGTGGCCACTGCTGAGTTTTCCAAATTTACTGGCTCTTTGAGTGCAGCACTTTAACAGCATCATATTTTAGAACTGGAAATAGCTCAACTGGAATTCCATCACCTCTGCTAGCTTTGTGGAGAGTGACACTTCCTAAGGCCGAATTGACTTTGAACTACAAGATGTCTGGCTCTAGGTGAGTGATCATACCATCATGGTTATCTGGGTCATGAAGATGTTTTCTGTAGAGTCCTTCTGTGTATTCTTTCTACCTCTTCTTAATATCTTCTGCTTCTGTGACTAAGTTAAGTTACAGTAAACATAATTGCTTGTCATCTCATTAGTTACTATTTTATACAAGCTAAAAAGGAGAAAGGAAAAATACCTGATTTTCTTAAGTAACAGTTTCCTTATATATATATACATATATATGTATATATATATATATATATATATATATTTCATGTTCAGAGAAATAATAGAGCAAAATAGTCCTTTAACTATTTTAATCACCAATTTTCTAAGTTATTCACAATTTGTGGAACTTTGAAGAATTCTCCAACATTCTGCTCACAATCAGCATCAATAAATTTATGAGAACTTTTCTAAATAGATCTGATATATAGATCTATTTCTTATAACACTAGTAAATAGTACCTTTTTTTTTTCCTATAACTTTCTTGGTTAATGAAGTTTGCTGGTTGGATTTATTCTGATCATCCTTAAATCCTTCCATGCTGGCAGTTTTAATTAAAAGAAAAAATTCCAATCATTTCTGTAATGCCAGAGAAATGCTAAGTACAAATCATTTCTCTTCAGAATTTCAATACCATCTCCTCTGTTAAAGCCTCGTGAAATAGTTTTGGCATTTATATAGTTTTTCATAGATTGCATAGTAAATGCATGCAGTGCTACTTTACTTCTTATAAAAAAATAATATACAAGATGTAAAGTGTTTAAAAATGTAGTAGAAATTAGTACTGACATTTTGTTCTTTTGTTCTTATTGTGGTTTTAAGTGAAGTGAAAGTCACTCAGTCACGTCCAACTCGTTGCGACCCCCTGGACTGTAGTCCATGGAATTCTCCAGGCCAGAATACTGGAGTGGGTAACCTTTCCCTTCTCCAGGGGATCCTCCCAACCCAGCGATTGAACCCAGGTCTCCCACATTGCAGGCGGATTGTTTACCAGCTGAGCCACAAATTTTGACCCGCAAATTTTGAAATTTTGTCAGATTTTCCATGATTTCCCTCAGCAACTCAAATAATTATTTGTTGGTTGAGGTTTAAGTCTGTTTTTGACATTACTCAAAATCATTTTTGGAGACAGTGAAACAAATTATGGATTTTCGTTTTAACATTTTCCTCATATTGTCAATAAATTATCCTCAGTAATTCTTAAGGGTAGGTTCTTGATAGGCCTTTGAATGTTGTTTACATTTATATCATATATTAGCATTATTATTTATCCTTCTCTATCACTGATTTTCTTTTTAAGTTTTTTACCTATCCCCTTAACATTTATTTTCTTCATTTCAATTTATTTTTCTTTGGTTTTCAACTTTTCAGCTTCACCGAGAATCTGATGACCTAATAAAAAGAAATATGTTTTCTAGACAAAATAAGAAGTTGTGTTGAGATAAAATGACAGAATCTTAATGCTCAATGTAGAAACATGGAGGTAGCACAATTACAGGAGCAAGAAGTTTAGCTCTGAATGATCAAAGCCTGACCCTAACATAAAAAGGGAGATCATTGTGCCTCATACTCAGACTCCAAGGAAAAGAGAGTCTCAGGCTCACAGTAAACAAGTCTGGGGCTTACACTGAACCAAGAGGTGTTAGTAAACATTCTCCTTCTTAGAGTTTTGTGTTTTTGTTTTTTTTTTTTTTTAACTATAATTATAGGTATTTAATATAGAATTGTAATTAGAGGTACTTTGCTTTTTTTCACTTGGCTTCCCAAGTGGCACTAGTGGTAAAGAACTTGCATGCCAATGCAAGAGACGTAAGAAAAGTGGGTTAGATCCCCGGTCAGGAAGATCCTGGAGGAGAACATGGCAACCCACTCCAATCTTGCCTAGAGAATCCCATGGACAGAGGAGCCTGTTGGGCTACAGTCCATAGGATCGCAAAGAAGCCTGGTGCTTACACTAAACCAAGAGGCGTTAGTGAACCCTTGTTAGAGTTTGTGTGTGTGTGTGTGTGTGTGTGTGTGTTTTAATATAAATATAAGTATTTAATATAGAATTACAACTAGAGGTACTTTGCTTTATTTTTTTTTTTTTTTACTCTGAGCAATGGTGGGTTATTGAAGCTGGGCAACTGGTGCTATTTAAGTCTCTGAGCCCTGTAGAGTTTGCATAGAAAGCTAAAACTGCAGTGTGTCTGCCCTGTCCCCAAAGGGAAATCTCAGTGAATCCACTTCACAAATACGAAAACTATGGTGCAGAGAATTTGTGACTCTCTGAAAATTATAAAATTAAGGAATAGAAGAACACACGTTTAAATTAAAATCTAACTTCATGCCAGTATTTCAGCATGTTTCATTTTGGTATTCAATTGTTTATTCCATACCCACTTGACACCCGCCCCCAAAAAATATAGGGACATTTTTTATTGGCTAAGAAATCAGAGAGATCTAGTTACTTCTTCACTGAAAGCAATAGAAAATACTGAAGACTTCAAAGACTTGTAGAGAATCTTTATTGTACTTCATTGCTGATGGGGTGGTTTTTGGTAGATGATTTATTTAACACTCCCTGAAGTATAGCAATATAATTAACTATGCCATTATCTTGGTCATAAATGTTTTCATTACGTAGAAAATTATTCTATTCTTTTCAAATTCCAGGTATTTTTATTTGTTTTCTATGACCTCTAGCAACTGAGGGTACTAAAATGTTATTATACATGCTGGGCAAATAAATATGTCCATTCATTTTAAGTATCTTGCCCTTTAATTTCATTGAGCTTGTCCCCTCAGTCTCTTATTATGCATCAGGGTACAAGGGCAGAACAAACTCATTTTCATTCTGCCCTTTGTTATTTTGAAAAATCAAAGTCAACTGTTTTTTTATTTTCCATTTTTCTGCACTGATAATTCTGTATTTTTCACATTTAAAGTTTTTATTTAGTGATGGCTAGATCATCAGCTCAAGAAATTTGCAGGTATAAATTAAGCTACAGTTTTTAAAACAGGTTTTAAAAATATGATCAGATCTTTAAAAAAAGAAAAATGACCAGATCTAATATGCTACGTTTTCACTGCAGGATTTGTGGAGGATCCATTTGGCTGATGCTTCTTCTGCCCTTGAATTGAAATCTGGGTTAATTGAGGCAAAGCTGAACTTGCTCTTTTGTAAAATGTGTGGAAGGCCATTGCTCTTTTAATTGCTAAAATCATCAATACTGTCTTGATATCTGGATATATTCCCATTTTATTTAAAGTGCCAGCTATCTGCTTGCATACTTAGTTGCCTCTTGCACTATCAGAGTTTGGATTTAAACTTTTATCTAAGATGGCATTTACCTCTAATGTTATAAGAAATAAATTCTTGTAATTACTGCCCAGTTCTACAAAGTCAAGAACCCAATTCAAATGACGGAATTTTTAAAATGTTTCTTCTTTGGAAGATCTTTGAAATAAAAAGAGATAAAAAGAAGCTGAGTGATGATATTCTGCAACCCTCCAAGCATTCCTACGGATTTCTAAACCAAGAGAGCTATTCCCTCTATTCCTCATAACATTTTTCCACATATGAAAAATCATTCATTCCCTGCCCATCTCCCCCAATAATCTGAGAGAGCTGAAGGCAAACTGCTTATTATTTATTGGTATATCTTCAGCTCCCAGCCCAATTTATGGACTCAATAAATATTTGTTATGAGAATAAATATTTAGCCAGAATGGTCAGACTGTAGCAAAAGTAGTTGATTATTTTGATTTAAAACATTTCATTGATGATACAATGAATACCCTGAGGTACAATGACTGCCTTATCCATTGTTTGAAGTGGTGAACTTGATCGAGTTGTGAAACTTCTAGGGCCCTTACAGGTTCTCAAGCAGCTAATAGTTTCAACTATAAACCCGAACTGCTTTCTACAGAGGATGACGAATGAGAACATTAAAGGCAACCTTAGCTAGGAAATAGAAATTTGTTGTCTTGCTGATTTTTGAGGCGACCTGAGTGAGTCCTTGCACTGACAGCAAGGCAGTGTTAGGGCTCTAAGTGTTCCCAGTGTCACTGAGCCAACTGCCATCACACTGATCTGAGTAACACACTCATAACTAAATAATCACCACTCCAGTGTTCTTACCTGGAAAATTCCCGGGACAGAGGAACCTGGCGGACTGCAGTCCATGGGGTCAAAAAGAGTCAGACACAACTGAGAGACTGAGTATATACTAAATAATCTGTTTCCATGCCTGTTGTGGACTGTGAATCACATGGGAGCAGGCAGTGTATGAGGTTTTGAATCAAAGTTAGCACTTACTAGGGTGCCTACAGCCAGTGTTCAATAATTCACTATTTCTTGGGCACTTAATGAAGTACGGAATGGTTGGAATATGTATTTTCACTGAAATTATTCAAACCATGTCAATCTTGCCTTCCTTTTATCACTTTTGCATCTGTTCATTTGTTGTTGACTTTCCATTTTCCATGACTCTGTAACTGTTTTCCTAAGAAACTCACAAAAGACAGAATATGTGGCCAAATGACAGAGTAGGAAGACTCTGACTTCACCTCCTCTCCCAGGTACACCAAAATCACAACTGTTTATAGAGAGTGATTGTCAGTGAGGATGATGCGAAGATTAGCAGAAAAGATTTTGACAATGAAAGCTATAAAGAAGGGCTGTAATGAAACGGGTATCTGTGGGTAGAGATGTAATATGGTAAACCGATACCTCCAGGTGGGCAACCCACATAGGAGGGTAAGTATAATTGCAGAGGTTATCCTCAAGGGGTGAGGGGTCTGAGCCTCCCCAGCCCAGGGATCATGCAACAGGAGAATGAGCCCCTAGAACCTCTGGTTTTGAAGGTCAGCACTGCTTCTGTGTGGGAGAGCTGCAGGGCTGTTGAAAGCAGAAACTCCTCTCTTAAAGGGTATATGCAAAATCTCACACACTCTGAGTCCCAGGGCAAAGCCCATAATTTGAAAGGAACCTAGGTCAGACCCACTTGCTGACCTTGGAGAGTCTCCCAGAGAGGCAGGAGGCAAGTAGGACTTGCTTTGGGAACATAGATGCTGGCAGCAGCCATTTCAGGCAGCTTATTCTACTGTACAGACACTAGCCCTGACAATGGCCATTTTAGAGTCTTCCCTCTAGCCCTCAGTGCCCAGCCGTGGGCCAATACCAGTCCTAGGCTAGCATGAGGTTAGCCATGTTGGGATCCAGCCCCACGCACCAACAGGCTGTCAGCCACCACCCAAGGCTGAGGCTGGCAGCCAACTGGACCAGGGTCCACCTCTGCCTACCAGTGGACTCACAGAAGCCAGCCCAGCACTAACAGAAGGTCCACGAAGCCCACACGGAGGGCCCCACTAGAGCAGACAGCTCTGGTGGCTAGAAGTGACTGTGCTGCTGGGCCCCCTAGCACGTCTCCTACATGAGGGTGTTTCTCCAAGATCAGGGAATTAGACAAAATGAGCAGATAGGGGAATATGTTCCAAATGAAGGAATAAAAGAAAACCTTAGAAAAATAACCAAAGTGAAGATAGGCAGTCTTCAGGGTAAAGAGTTTAATGTATTGATCATGATCATTAAGATCAAAGAAATCAGAAGAAAGATGAATGAACACAGTGAGAGTATTAACAAAGAGAAGAATATGAAGCTACCAAACTGAAGAATACAATAATAAGAAAAAAGATACACTAGAAAGAATCAATAGTAGATTTGATGATACAGAGAAATTGATCAGTGAATGAGAAGACAGAGCAGTGGAAATCAGTGACTTCATCTGAATTAGATATTTTGTTCTGTGAAATACCCTGCTGAAATGATCAAGAGACAATATAAACAGTGGGAGAAAATACTCCCAAACCACATATCTGACTAACAACTCATATTTAAGGTATATTAAAATATCAAAATGCAATAGTATAAGAACAAACAATACAGTTATTAATAGAAAATGGGCAGAAGACAAGAAACATTTTACCCAAGAGAATATACAGATGGCAAAGAAAAACACATGAAAAACATTCCCAACATCACCAGACATTAGCACACTTTCTGTTTATATATCTGCCCATACAACACTGTCTTGGTTACTGCAACCATTATATCAATAAAGCCATTCCTTCAACTTTATTCTTCTTCTTCAAGATTGCTTTAATTATTTTGATTTCTTTACCTTTCCACATACATTTTATGATCTTGTCTATTGCTAGAATTTGGGTAGTAATTATTTTAACTGCATTTTAAACCTGTAATGAGGATAATTTGGCATCTTCACTATATTGAGTCTTCCAATTCATGAATATGGTATGTCTATCCACCCACTTAGATCATCTTTGGTTTCTTTCATCAGCATTTTATAGTTTTCATCATACAAATCTTATGCATGTTTTTCTAGATTTACGCCTGAATATTTTGGTTTTCTTGCATTATTTTAAATGGTATTATGTTTAAAATTTTTGTGTTTATTGCTGCTATATAGAAATACAGTGGAGAAGGAAATGGCAACCCACTCCAGTATTCTTGCCAGGAGAATCCCATGGGCAGAGGAGCCTGGCTAGCTACAGTCCATGGGGTCGCAAGAGTCAGACACGACTTAGTGACTAAACCACCACCACCAGCAGGAATACAGTATATCGTTCTTGCAGCCTTTCACCTACCCTGACTCACTTAGCTCTAGAAGGGATTATTAGAGTCCTTTTGAGTTCTGCATACAAAATCATATCATTAATAATAGGAACAATTGTCTTCATTCATTTCTGATCATTATGCTTCTTTTTTATTTTTCTTGTATTTTTTTTTTCTGGCTATAACCTCCAGACTTTTAAAAGGAATGGTGGGAACAAATGTCCTTGTCTTATTATCAATCTTAGGAGGCTTCCCTGGTGGCTCAGATGGTAAAGAGTCTGCCTGCAGTGCAGGAGACCTGGGTTTGATCCCTGGGTCGGGAAAATCCCCTGGAGAAGGAAATTGAATCCACTCCCATATTCTTTCTGGAGAATCCCACGGACCAGGAGCCTGGTGGGTTATAGTCCACGGGGTATCAAAGAGTTGGACATGACTAAGTGACTAACACTATACTGTACTGTAGGTGGAAAGCATTCAGTATTTCACTATAAAGTGTGACCTTAGATGTAGGCATTTTGGGGGCTTCCCAGGTGGCGCTAGTGGTAAAGAATTCCCCTGCCAATGCAGGAGATGCATGAGATGCATGTTTCATCCCTAGTTTGGGAAGATCCCCTGGAGTAGTAAATGGCAAGCCACTCGAACATTCTTTCCTAGAAAATTCCATGGGCAGAAGAGCCTGCTGGGCTACAGTCCATCGGGCCACAAAGAGTCAAACAACATTGAGCAATGGACCAGCCCCAGCAGTAGGCGTTTTTTAGATGATCTTTATAACATTGAAGAAGTTCACCTCTATTTCTGTTTTTTAAATCATGAATTAGAGTTGAATTCTGTTAAGTGCTTTTCTGCATCAATTGACATAAGCATGTGTTTATTTTTTTAAACCTATTAATGTAATGGATTACATTGTTTAATTTTTGAATATTGAATAAGCCTTTCATCCTTCAAACACTAATTGATCATGGTTGACTATTATATGTGATATTGCTGAATTTCATGGACTAGTATTTTGTTAAGGATTTTTACATCTGTATTCATTACATTTGTATGTAATTTGCTTTTTTCTTTTGCACTTTTGTCTGGGATTTTGTTTTCAGAGTAATACTGACTTAATATTAATTAGAAAGTATTCTTGCATCTTCCATTTTCTCAAATAAATGTTGTGGAATTATAGTATTAAATCTTTAAATGTTTAGAAGAATTTTCCCATGTAGTCATTTAGGCCTAGAAATTTCCTTTTAGGAGTTTTTAGATTATGAATGTAATTTCTTTAATGGTAATAGAGCTATTCAATTTATTTCATATTAGTTAAGTTGATCATATGTGCCTCTTAAAGAATTGGTTCATTGCATTTAATTTGTCAAAGGTTTTTGTGTAGAGTTGTTTGTAGTCGTCTCTTATGAACATTTTTATTTTTGCAGATGTCTGAGTACTGAATGTTCTGTTAATTTCTGATACCAGTATTTTTTTCCATCCTTTTTTGTTTGTCCATCTTGATATCAACTTTATTATTGATCCTTTTAAAAATTATATATTTTGTTTCATTGATAATATCTGACTGATAAGCATATAAAAGATGCATTCAACTTTAAGGAAATGCAAATTAAAACACTCTAACATTCTTCACAAACTAGAATAACTAAAATTAAAAAGATTGGCAATACCAATTGCTGGAGAGGCTTTGGAACAACTAGATTTCTTATACATTTATTGTGGAAATGTAAAATGGCTCAAGCCTCTAGAAAATAGTTTAGCAATAGTTTAGAAAAAAAATTGACGTGCTCTATGATATATCAATCCCACTCCTTTAAGTATTTATCCCCCCAAAATAGAAAATTTATGTCTACTAAAAACCTTATACAACAGTAAAAAAGCTGAATATTGATAACAGTTTTACTCATAATATCTAAAAAAGCAGGAAAAAAACAAATATCCCTCAGTGGATTAATGGGTAAACACATGGGATGCATTTATAAAGTGTAATGCAGTAAAAGAGAATAAGCTACTGACACGTGCAGTAACATTTATTAATATCAGAAACACTATGTGAAATCAAACAAGGCAGACATTTTATACCTTGTGTTTCCATTTACATGAAATTCTAGAAAAGGGAACACTGTGCTAATAAAATCAAAACAATATAATCTTTTTTTGGGAATGGGCATTAGGTTTCTATAAATGTGTATCTTAATTAGAGTGTTACTTACATGGGTTTATACAACTGTCAAAACTAATACAACTGCACACTTAAATTTTATGCACTTTATCATATATTAATTATACCTCAGTTTTTAAAAAGTGATACTTTTACTGGCATAGCTCTCCTTGTGTTTTCAGTGGGTTTTGTATTTTAGTACGTGGAATGAGTGCTTTTATTGCAGTTATCTGAATTAAGGATTTAAATAATTTTCTGTTCCTTTCTTTGATCTCATTCTTTGGTGACTTCTGTCATGTGTGTGGGGGGCTGTGATTTTCTTAAATCATTTTACTTTTTTCCTTTTTTATTCTGTTTTATCCTTTACACATTTCCGTACTTCAATTCTTTACCTTACAGTTTATTTTTATTTGACTGTGTATCTTTTAATTCCATCATCCTTTCTGAAGAGTTTTTTTCCCCCCCTTAATCTTCCTTGAAAACTGTCAGTTCTTTTATTTTGTCCCTTTTTTATAATTTCTGTCCAATTTCTGAACTTTTGTTTGTTTTTATTCTTTCAGTCATCTGTTTTCTTAATTTCTTTTAGCTCATTTTGAGATATTAGAAGTTAATTTTAATCTTTTTTGGCTACACTTTTTGGTGGTGATCTTATTTTCTTCCTTAGTTTGATTAAAATAGAATTTCCATGATGTTTAGGAAGAGGTTCCTGTGGGGAATGCAGAGGTGGATCAAAATAGCCTTCACTGCTTCACCACTTGAGGGGTGCCTCTTCTCAAATTATGGTCTTTTTGTATGTCTTTCTCTCTGAGCTGAGCCTAATTCAGGAAAGTTATATTTTCAAGATAATCTTGTGTTTTAAGACAGTGCACCAATATTTAGATGATATATTTCACAGTTACAAGATTTAGGGGAAATCTCCTGTGTCTTAACCCGTTCAATCCCTCTAGTGTTCATCTTCCCTTTAACTCCCATTTTCTTGCTCTATTCAGTTTTATCTGACCTCCAATAATGTTAATTTAGAGTGAGAGTCTATGTTTCTAGATATTTCTGAAACCCTAAAGGTGCAGTTGCCAGTTAAAGTATAGATGCTTGGTATAATTTGATTTTCCAAACAGTATTTTTTTAAATGTAAATATGTTCCAAACAATATTTTGTTTCTTGAATCAAGTAATTCTATGTAGAAGGCATATATGACCACAACTATTTCTCTCTCCCCTGCTTAATGACCTTAACCACTCATTTTCTGCACCCACATGACTCCCCAACTTCAGTTGACCCTTCCAAGAATCTAAAGCCCAGGATTCTGTTCAGTGTGAGGTCCCTAACATCTAGTGGTAAGTTTTATTTGTGATTTAGAGGTTCTGGGACTTATGGAACTCATCAGGTATTCCATTTACTGTAACTTCTATTGCTCACATCTTCTAATGATTTGGCTACATTCACTCTTGTTTTGGGATTTATATATGCCTATTCTTTGTCAACAAGTATTGCTGAAAATACTATGTATTTTATTTCCCTACCCTAGTTGATATGTTTGGTTTCTAAAGAAAAGTTGGAATGAACTTATTTATGATGTTCAGATTTTAATATCATTTTTAAATTAATATTTATTGGAGTAAAGAATTTTAAAAATACATGATTACATCTCAAATGTTCAAAGCCAGACCTCCAGAACCAGTATCTTTTAAAATGATATTTTCTTGCTATTTTTCCTTGTTTATAGGAATACAATTGATTTTTTATATTGATCACCCCTCATTGTTGAACTCTTATTAGCTCTAATAATTTTTCTGCTAATTCTCTTGTAAATAATCATATCATCTATGAAAAATGGAAATTTACTTTTTTCCTTCCTAAGTTCTTATTGATTTCTTACATTCTCCTTTGCCACTTAGGTTATACAGTATAATGTTGAATAGGAGAAGTGAATAGTCTTGTATCTATTCATTCAGTTTTATTGTGGGGATAATAATAGTATGAACTTCATAGGATTATTTGAGGACTGAATGAGACAATCAAGTAAATTTATTTTAGCAGTATTTAGTACATGTTGAACTGATAATACATTATAACTATTATGATTCCCAGGTGGTGCTAGTAGTAAAGAACCTGCCTGCCAATGCAGGACACATGAGAGACACAGATTCAAGCCCTGGGTTGGGAAGATCTCCTGGAGAAGGACATGGCAACCCACTCTAGTATTCTTGCCTGGAGAGTCCCGTAGACAGAGGAGCCTGGCAGACTACTGTCCGTAGGGTTGCAAAGAGCTGGACACAACTGAAATGATGTGGCATATTATTATCTTTAAAGGTCAATACAGTCATCCCATATTATACTCATAAACGTAAAAAGTAGCAGAAAAAAATGAAAGGGCTTAGGAAATAGTAATTGCAATATGTATGTAGATGCCCTTACAAATAAGCATATTATTATGGGCTACTCTGCACTTACAGAGAAAATATGTTTGGAATTAAAATAGATATGTAGTTATTTATTTAATGATTTTTGGTTTACCATACCATTTTCTTCAAAAATAAAAGACTAGATACATTTAAATATTTAAAATAACTAATTTGCAAAGTATAAGATATTATCCCTTTTCTTACACCATGAGGTTAAGTGTATAATTTTACAGGTGTGCATAGGGAATGAAAGAAGGAGAAAAAATCTAAATGGAAAGGAAGGCCCAGGTGAAGAAGCCAGAAGCAAATGGAAGGATATATTATTTAGGAACAGTCTGCATGTAATATACACTATTGAGATTATAGTACAGACATTGTTAATATATTATCAGACATTTGGATGGTCAACATTTTAAAACAGTCATAGCCTATGTGGTTTTCTAAAAAATCCATAATGTGTTTGTAAAATAATACAGTGTTTTAGATACTGAGCCTGGCTTATAAATGTTGACATGGATTTGAGCCCTATTCTTGCTTATTTGTTATAGTGCTTTTATTATTTCATTTATGCTTATGGTACTTTTCATCAAAGTGATTTATGAAATCTCATTTTTTTCACTGAAGAAATTCAGGGGCCTTTTTCTTTTCTGTTATCTGTAGTGATTTCAACATATAGATCAGCTTTCCCAGGATACCAACTCAGAGACAGAGATTTATATTCAGTAAGTTTATTGGAGAGTGATCTTAAAAGCAAAAACAGGATTGGGTAGAAGAAAAATTGGAACTACAATGTAGTTGCAACCCCTTCGTGTTATGGGATGCTCCAAAACCATGATGGTCTTTCATATATGTCCAAGTTTGGGAGAATGATGGGCAGGCCTTTGTATTTCCCCATGGACTTGTCATTGGCTGTATGCTGCCTATAGGAGTAAGATGTGACCTTGAGTTAGGCATCTCCCTTTGACCAAGGGACAATTCCTTGAGAGGGACTTAGCTGTGAGACATTACAAGAAGCCATGTTGGAAGAATAAAAATTTAATACTAAAAAAGGGGATCTAGAAGGTACAGCATGGATTCTCTTCAATCCATATCTTGCATTCCACAGATGTCCTTGCTTCAGACAGTACTGTCATCTCACCTGAAAAAAATCCCCTCTACCAGTTGGTGCTTTTTCCAAGGTGAAATTGCAAGATCAGTGAGACAAACTGCAGCCCCACCTTTGCAGCTGCTCTTGGAACTTTCTGTACTGCCCATTTTGTCTATATTCTGTGGGCCCTCATTTGCCCGTCTAGGTAGCTTGCCTACTGGGGTAATCCAGACCATCAACCCTGAGCAGTATCAGTCACTATTCACCATGCTTGTCAAGCCATGGTTACTTCTCTGATGCATTGCCATCAAAACTGGGAAGGGGATTAGCAAGAGATGTCCCATCTTTCACCTGGGTGCCAAACAGATCCTTCCCTGGCCCCAGTACCCTGAATCTATTGCCCCTGTCAGGAGGCTGATAAAGGCCTACGTTGATCCCATGGAGAACCCGAAACTGTGCTGGCCTTTCATGTATGTCCAGAATTGAGACAAGAGACTGGGAGGTTTGAACTTCAGCAGTAACCAGTCATGAGAAGAGGGTTGTTCCTGGACGTGAGTATAGATCATAAGCAAGGTAGCTCACGGTGACCAAGGGTAATTCCTGAGAAGGGGCTTGGGCGTGATCTATCAGCAGGCAATGCTTCTGGTCGCTGGATTAGTACTCCAGACCTAAAAGGACACCTCGAAGTGCCCACCCCTTGGATAGCATCTACTACAGTCTGAGTTTCAAAAATGCTTTATTTGATTTCTCTTTCAAGTACACTTTTGTTGCCATGAAACGTTATACAGAAATAAGTTTGTACTGAAATAAATTGATAAAAGATTTTCTATTTTCATATATGATCTATTAGAAAAAAATATAAATCCCATATAAATGTGATACTATCAACAACAAGTAGAGCACATGATTTTACAGATAGTTTGGATGAATTTTCAACATTCTTCACATTTACTTACCTTGTAACCCCTTGTAGCCTTACATTTGCAAGGCATGCGTCTCTTCTATGTTAAATGTTCTATATATCACTTAACATGTGGACTCTAAACTAGGACACAAATGAACCTATCTATGAAACGGAAACAGACTCAGAACAGACTTGTGGTGGGTGGGAGTTGACAGAGAAGTGGAGTGGGAGGTTAAGGTTAGCAAATGTAAGCTGTTACATATAGAATGAATACATAACAAGGTCCTACTGTATAGCACAGGAAAGTACATTCACTATCATATGATAACCATAATGGAAAAACATATATATATATATATATATATATAACTGAATCACTTTGCTATACAACAAAAATTAACACAGCATTGTAAATCAGCTATACTTCAATAAAAAATAAAATTCAGCAACTTTAAAAGATGTATGTTCTGTAGACAATGAACAGGAACATCTCTAAGGAGTCTCTTTGGACATCCAATCCAACACCATGGCCTTATTAATAGGGTACCCTTAACCCTGGGGCTA
Organism: Cervus elaphus; assembly: GCF_910594005.1. Lineage (NCBI taxonomy): Eukaryota > Metazoa > Chordata > Mammalia > Artiodactyla > Cervidae > Cervus > Cervus elaphus. The sequence continues at coordinate 29,675,295 of NC_057842.1, read as the reverse complement.
AATAGTCATAGACTTGCACAGTAATGTGATGAAGATACAAAACTTATTTTAGAGCCAAATATAAAAATTGTTTTCCTTGAATAATTTGGACTAAACTCAATTTTACTCTTGAATAGGATAACTATTTTTAAGAGGAAGATAATTTTTAAAACTTTTAATGTTGAATCCTGTGTTTAAGTTAAGAATTAGTCATTTTAGCTTTAGGGTGACTAAAAACAAACAAACAAACAAACAAAAGATTGGAAGAAACTCATATGTATAATGACACAAAAGTATCCATTATTGGAACTTGCAAATCATTATTTAACCTTGTTTTCATCTTTCTGAAAAATTAATATCTATTAAGTCCTCAGTCAATGTCATTTTAGTACTAAATGCACATTAAGATATACACATTTGGGGGCATTATTGTAACATATTCTCCAAGGCCCTGTCTGCCACCAACACCACCTTTGATCAAGTAATGTCAGTCTTACAAAGAATGTGTCTACTTGATGGCCATTAAGAATGCTGATGGTTTTTCCTTAAGATACATTTCTTAAGAAATGATGAATACCTCCTTTATAAAAGAGTCCTTGTATAATGATACAAAAAGTGATTGCTGGTGCTAATGCTTTTGGTGGATATCACTCTGCAATCATTATATCCAATAAAAATGATTGACTGTCTTAAGTGGCTGACATAAGGAGTGAAACATTCTGTTTACTGGTATCACCATTGTTGGACTAGCCCATGGGCACTTCAGCTAAAGCTTGTTATGTAAGAAAGTATATATTTCTCCAGAGAAATAATAATAAAATCACCTTGCACTCATCTAGGAATGTTAGGTTCAAAATTAGATAGAAATACCAACACTGTCCCAATTATAGAAGTAGATTCATTATGGAGTTAGAATTTAAAACCAGACCTCCTAATTTCTAAATATACCTTTTTATGAAATAACTAATAAATAATGATAATTTTATTTCTCAAAATCACTGTAGGCAAATTGATGTAGTATATAAAAATGTCTATTATCTAGGGTGAAACAGATCACCAGCCCAGGCTGGATGCATGAGACAAGTGCTCGGGCCTGGTGCACTGGGAAGACCCAGAGGAATCGGGTGGAGAGGGAGGTGGGAGGGGGGATCGGGATGGGGAATACATGTAAATCCGTGGCTGATTCATGTCAATGTATGGCAAAAACCACTACAATATTGTAAAGTAATTAGCCTCCAACTAATAAAAATAAATGAAAAAAATAAATAAATAAAAATGTCTTAAAATTCAGAAGGAAATACCTATACCAAAATTCAGCCTGAAAGATTCTGTTAAATCCAGTCTGTTTAATATACAGTGGATTTATAGCACTTGACCCTTGTGGCAAATTACTTTACAGTTAAATATATTTTCTAAAAAAATGAAAATCTCGTGTTGATATATTAGCTTTCCCATTGCTGCATAACAAACCTCAAGGCTTAAAATAACACCCTTTCATTTATTCTTTCACTTTTCTGTAGGTCAGAAGTCCAGGTGGACTTGGTTGAATACTATGAATACTGTACTTGGGGGTCTAGAAGTCACATATCAAGATAGTAGCTATTTTGGGTCCCCTGGGGTACAGTCTTCATCCAGCTCGTTTAGGTTTTTGGCAGAATTCAATTCCATTTGATTGTAGGAATGAGGTCCTCATTTTCTTGCTGGCTGCTTGCTTGGGATTGTTTTCAACTTCACATGCATTATATCTCTCCAAATTCTGCTTCTGCCACCAACCAGAAAAAAAACTATCTGCTTTACAAGACTCATGTGATTAGATGAGGCTCACTTGAATAATCTCCCTTATTTTAGGTCAGTTCTGACGATGAATAACACAGTCAAAGGAGTGATAACTCATCATGTTCACAGGTCCTAGCAATTCAATTGGGATGCATTTGAGGGGTCATTATTATGCCTACCACAATTCAAATAAGAAAAATTAATGAATTTAAGAAAATTGCTAAATTGATTTTCGGAAACATATTTTGTTTAATAGTATTTCATTTATGAATCAAAGTTCACACATCAAGCCAAAGGCTTAATTAATAAAGTAAGCCTATAATTTTACCTTTGTGTTCTTAAAAGCTAGAAATGAAATAAAAAAGACATTATTATTGGATACAATTATTGTTATTTTCAGAGTATTTTTCATTCAGTGAAAAGATGCATAACTTAAAACTGGATTATTGTCTGCATTGAACCAAGTAGTTTTAAGAAAATTTTCCCTTTTAAATCAACTGATAAAAATAGTTCTACTATTTCATGATTAGCTCCTCTGAGAGTAAATTTCTATATTCGGTGCTTCTGTCTTATGCAGTATACATTTCAATGTAGATAGTTAATTAAAAGTCTAGTGATTTTAAGTTTTCCTCTCTAACACTGAATTGCTAATATTTAGATTTGAATGTATGGTTATCTCTTTCAGTCAGTCAGTTCAGTCACTCAGTCGTATCTGACTCTTTGTTACCCCATTGACTGCAGCACACCAAACCTCCCTGTCCATCACCAACTCCCAGAGATTACTCAAACTCATGCCCATTGAGTCGGTGATGCCATCCAATCATCTCATCCTCTGTCATTCCCTTCTCTTCCAGCCTTCATTCTTTGCCAGCATTAGGGTCTTTTCAAGTGAGTCAGTTCTTTGCATCAGGTGGCCAAAGTGTTGTAGTTTCAGCTTCAGCATCAGTCCTTCCAATGAATATTCAGGACTGATTTCCTTTAGGATGGACTGGTTTGATCTCTTTGCAGTCCAAGGGACTCTCATGAGTCATCTCCAACCCCACAGTTCAAAAGCATCAATTCTTTAGCGCTCAGCTTTCTTTATAGTCCAACTCTCACATCCATATATGACTACTAGAAAAACCATAGTTTTGACTAGACAGACCTTTGTTGGCAAAGCAATGCCTCCGCTTTTTAAAATACTGTCTAGGTTTGTCATAACTTTTCTTCCAAGGAGCAAGCATCCTCGCTGTAGTCATCATCTACAGTGATTTTGGAGCCCAAAAAAATAAAGCCTGTCACTGTTGCCAATATTTCCCCCATCTATTTGCCATGAAGTGATGGGACCAGATGCCATGATCTTAGTTTTCTGAATGTTGAGCTTTATGCCAACTTTTTCACTCTCCTCTTTCACTTTTATCAAGAGGCTCTTTATTTCTTCTTCACTTTCTGCCATAAGGATGGTGTCATCTGCATATCTGAGGTTATTGATATTTCTCCCAGCAATGTTGATTCCAGCTTGTGCTTCCTCCAGCCCAGCGTTTCTCATGATGTACTCTGCATATAAGTTAAATAAGCGGGGTGACAATATACAGCCTTGATGTACTCCTTTCCCTATTTGGAACCAATCTCTTGTTCCATGTCCAGTTCTAACTGTTGCTTCCTGACATGCACACAGATTACTCAAGATGCAGGTCAGGTGGTCTGGTATTCCCATCTCTTTAAGAATTTTCCACAGTTTATTGTGATCCACGCAGTCAAAGGCTTTGGCATGTCAATAAAGCAGAAATAGATGTTTTCCTGGAACTCTCTTGTTTTTTCTCTGATCCAGTGGATGTTGGCAATTTGATCTCTGGTCCCTCTGCCTTTTCTAAAACCAGCTTGAACATCTGGAAGTTCACGGTTCATATACTATCGAAGCCTGGCTTGAAGAATTTTGAGCATTACTTTACTAGTGTGTGAGATGAGTACAGTTGTGCGGTAGTTTGAGCATTCTTTGGCATTGCCTTTCTTTGGGATTGGAATGAAAACCGACCTTTTGCAGTCCTGTTGTCTCTTTAAGAAGCTTATTTATCTGGGTCTCTTAACTTCTTGAGCCCAAACTATCAGTAGAGCAAACAGTATTCACCAGATATGGTATGCCTCGTGCTTCCCAGGTCATACTAGTGATAAAGAACTCACCTGCCAATGCAGGAGACGCAGGAGACCTGGGTTCCAATCCCTAGGTGGGAAGATCCCCTGAAAGAGGGCATGCAACCCACATCTGTATTTTTGCCTGGAGAATTCCATCGACAGAGGAACCTGGAGGGCTACAGTGCGTAGGGTCGCAGAGAGTCAGACATGACTGAAACGACTTGGCATGCGTATACACACAGACAAGCTTTTACTGTTAACAGTATCCAACCAAGAAGACAGGTACTCAGAAGACACATATCACATGAAATACTGGTAAATGTCTATCCTGTCACTTATGCAGGCAGAAAAAAAGTATTCACCCAGAAAAGATTTTGATGAAACTCTCTTTTTATCCAAACACAAGTTAGTAAGTTGTACTGTTGTATCAGTTTTAACTGTTTGGGAGAACTTTATACTCACCCTATCCTTACAGTCTATTGTCATACAAAGCACCCAAGAAGAATGAAAGTGAAAGTCGCTCAGTCATGTCTTTGCAACCCCATGGACTGTAGCCTGCCAAGCTCCTCTGTGCATGGAATTCTCCAGGCCAGAATACTGGGGAGGATAGCCACTCCCTCCTCCTGGGGATCTTCCCAACCCATGGGTTGAACCCAGGTCTCCCACATGGCATGCGGATTCTTTACCCTCTGAGACACAAGGGAAGCCCCAAGAGGAATGAAGTTTCCTTAATTCATCAGCCTAAAATAAGACCAAATATATGTATTTGGATGTTTTTAAACCAAGCACAAAAAATAGGCATTTTTAAAGGTTGTATTATTAGATTTACCCAACTAGGGTAATTTACATATTTTAGAAGGTTGTTTACCTGACTATTAGACTAGCTTTGAATTTGATAGGCTTAGGGACTAATAAAGCTAAGAAGAGATTAAAACCTTTTTGGTTGTAAGAGACAAGATATTTTCTAACTTCAAAAGGAAAGTGGTAGATTATGCTTAATCAATATTCTCAACCACCACACACCTACCACATATGCTTAGTGAAGCATATTTTCATAAATTTTGAAAACGCCATGGTTAACTTCCTACTTTTAACTCTTTAGGGGGCCTTGTTTTCCTTATTTAACTATTATTAATATTTTCCATAATATTTTTCTTCCTTCTCAAGATATAAATGTTTTATATTTCCAGTGAGACAGCTAACACTCTGTATTTTTCCTCTTTGCATGTCCCTTAAGTTAAATCTTGCAGATTGCAAAAACAAAAAAACAAAAAACTACATCTGATTTTTGTGCTTCCTCCATGGATAATCTGAAATCTTTTCCTTACTTCAGGTGTAATACTAAATTACTTCTCTGTTTAGTTGAATATGTACAGTCTTACCAAAGCAAATGGTTGAGTATTTCTCTACAAAACAAGGTATATATAAGAAAATGTTAAATAGTATTTATCCACTTTTGCATATTAAAGGAAACAAAAATTTTGAATGTGCACGGGTTAGAGTGGGACACAAATCTGCCTTCCCTTCATTTACTGCTAACAGAATCCCAATATGTGGATGGTTGTCAGAGGTCTAAGTAGAGTCTGGCCCATGGGATGAATTAAAATTGGCATAAAACCACCACGATAATCCCAATTCTCTTTGCCAGTGATTGGGTTTAGGAAAGGAGGCAGGTGAGACAGTACTACTTAATGAGATGTAAGGAAGTCTGCTGAGTGCTTTTGGGAATTTCTTTTCTCTTTTCTTTTCCAAAAGAGTAAAATGTTACGGAAAGAAGGAATCTTTTCTGCCCAGCACTTTCTGCCTGTAAGTGTTAACTGTATGAGGATTTGAAAGAAAATCCCAAAGGTATAGACCTAGATCCACAGCAGAATTGTGCCTACCACACACCATTTCCAGACGTCTGTAAACCACCCGTAGTTCAATATTTATTACTTGCAATCAAGAGCTTTCCTAACTGAAATTATTGTTTTTTGTTTTGCTTTCATTTTTATCCATATTACCACAGTGATTCTGAAATTAATAATTTCAGCCTTGCTTTTGAAATAGTAAATGAAAAGCTGTTTGACAAAGTGAAAAAAAACTAAGTGCTTCGATGATGAGAAAAATAGTATGTGGTTTTTCATTACTAACATGCACAGATATATTAACATCTATAAATTTGGAACTTCATTCTCCACGTAAGCATTGCAATCTAAAAGGTATCCAAGCACCTACTTTAGAATACTATACTATCAATATATATTTACATTTATGTGTGGCTACTGAGTTGAACTTTGCCTCACTGATGTGTCCCTATTTGCTGTAATTGCTACACAATTAATTGGATCATATGTGTGATATTCAGAAGCACCCTCTAGATGACTATAAAGAATATAAACACAAGTGGGGAACCAGCTACCCTGTTGAGCAGGTTGAGAAGCCGACTTTATTTTTGATGCATTAGCATGACTGTCTTTTTGAAGAGAAAGTTTGTACTATGTATGAGTTTTCAGAGCAGAGCTTCCCAAGAGTGTCATAGCTAATAGTTTGCAGATGTGTTGGCATGTTGAGCTCTTCAGGAACCTGGGGTGATCAGAACCCCTGAGTCAGTCACTTTCACTTGCATGCCATCTCCTTTGTTTATATCACTGAGCTTTCCAAATAGTGCCATTGTCTGTGTGTGCCATGAGTTCTTAAAGCACAGTTGAAAGGTTATAATTCAATATATGGGTAATCATATATCTTTTAAAATGTATTACTTGTAAGGAGAGGGGATTCAGCATTTTTAGGTATGCTGCTATTGCTGCTTAGTCGCTCAGTCATGTCCGACTCTTCGTGACCCCGTGAACTGTAGCCCGCCAGGCTCCTCTGTCCATGGGGATTATCCAGGCAAGAATACTGGAGTGGGTTGCCATGCCTTCTCCAAGGGATCTTCCCAACCCAGGGATCAAATCCAGGTCTCCCTCATTGCAGGTGGATTCTTCACCATCTGAGTCACCAGGGAAGCTCAATAATATTAGAGTGGGTAGCCTATTCCTTCTCCAGAAGATCTTTCTGACCCAGGAATTGAGCTGGGGTCTCCTGCATTACAGGTGGATTCTTACCATCTGAGCTACCAGGGAAGCCCTTTAGGTATGCTGCTGCTGCTGCTGCTAAGTCACTTCAGTCGTGTCCGATTCTGTGTGATCCCATAGATGGCAGCCCACCAGGCTCCCCCATCCCTGGGATTTGCCAGGCAAGAACACTGGAGTGGGTTGTCATTTCCTTCTCCAATGCATGAAAGTGAACATTGAAAGTGAAGTCGCTCAGTCATGACTGACTCTTAGCGAGTCGGTCCATGGGATTTTCCAGGCAAGAGGACTGGAGTGGGGTGCCACTGCCTTCTGCTTTAGGTATGCTAGGATACATTAATCAACTAGAACCATATATGGCTTCAGAGTAGCCACAATAGTCATAAAAATATATACATACAGCTAAAGGTAATGGTTTCCACTCAATCTGCGGGATCAAATATGGCAGTATTCACTCGGGGTTAAATGCTAAAAATTTCCAAATTGCTAAAAAGTAACACTGAAGAATATTTGGATGGACACATTTTAAACAATTAATACTTTAAGACCTTTCTAAATTTTCAAAGTAATTGTGATGGCTGATAAATTTAGGACTGCTGTTCGTTTATTAGAATTCTTAATATTTTAATATGATATAATTCATTTTCCCAACTAAATATGCTCAATCCATTATATTGATAATGACTATTACCTTCTTTTCCCCTTCCTTGCTTCCAGAGTTAGCTGCAATAAGTTACTTGAATTGTACCTTTCTCTAGGTATTTAACCTATTTTGATATTTTTTAAACAAGTCTATAAATATTCTAAATGTGTCGATTTCTGTATCCTATAATTTTATGCAATAGCCTTTTATTGTTAGAATGTTGGGAATACCCTAAGAACAGGTTGAGACTCTTAAAACAAGAATGTTTTTTTCCAGCAAAGACTTTCACAGTAATTACATAAGGCATACAGGTAAAGCAAGAATCAGACATGACTGAGCAACGAAGCATAGCACGTGCCATTCAGAGATCACCAAAGGACTGATTCTGAAGCAGGATATAATTGTCCCACCCCACCCCCAAAAAGTGGATCTTAATTTTGAAGTTAATTGTACTTAGGTATTACACTCCTCAGGCTTACATTTCATTGACAGTTCAGTGGAAGGGAGAAGATTTAGATAGGTGTATTAGTTTCCTAGGGCTGCTGTAACAAATTCCCTCAGATTTCGTGAATTAAAACAACAGACATTCATTCGCTCTCAGGTCTGGAGTTCAGATTCTGAAGTCAGTATCACTGAGCCCAACTCAAGGCTGATACAATGTACAGCAGCTCTAAGGGGAGACCTAATCCCTGCCTCCTCCAGAGTCTGGGAGCTACAGGGTTCCTTGGCTTGTGGCCACGTGAAAGTCATCTTTAAATCTGTCTGTTCTGTTCATCATGGGGCTTTCCTAGTAGCTCAGTTGGTAAAGAATCTACCCGAAGTGCAGAAGATCTGGTTCGATCCCTCTGTTGGGAAGATCCCCTGGGAGAGGGAATGGTTACCCACTCCAGTATTCTTGCCAGGAGAATTCCATGGACAGAGGAGCCTGGCAGGCTTTATAGCCCATGAAGCCCAAAGAGTTGGACATGACCGAGCAGCTAACACTTTCACTCTATTTATGTGTGTAAGATAACCATCTGCCTTCCACTTCAGAGGATACCCATGATTTCTTTGAATTTTTCGCGAATTTTCCAATATTCATTGGAAGGACTGATGTTGAAGCTGAAACTCCAATACTTTGGCCACCTGATGTGAAGAACTGACTCATCTGAAAAGACCCTGATGCTGGGAAAGATTGGAGGTGAGAGGAGAAGGGGACAACAGAGGATGAGATGGTTGGATGGCATCACCGACTCAATGGACATGAATTTGAGTAAACTCCAGGAACTGGTGATGAACAGGGAGGCCTGGCGTGCTGCAGTCCATAGGGTCACAAGGAGTTGGACTCTACTGAGTGACTGAACTGAACTGAACTGATGATTTCTTTGGGAGCACCCATATAATCCAGGATAATCTCCCCATCTAAAAATCTTTAACAGTTATATCCGCAAAGACTATTTAGTATTTGTTTTTATTTTATCACTATTATTTATTTAGCTATATAAAGTAACAAGTAATATTAATCAATTCTGCCATTTTTTTGCCTGGGAAGTTGGGTACATCAGAGTAACATAAAACAGTATTAGATATATATATATATTTTTTTGAATTCACATTTATAATAGTTTTTTTTTAATGCATTCTAATATCATCTTGACTGTGATCTTCAAGTTTCTGGATAACCAGAAACTGAGGCAATTTCATTTTCTTCAGTGTTACTGGGAAATTTCAACACAGGAAAAACCATTGCTATTACAGTTCTTTAACTATGATTTCAAAAAGCAAGAATATCAAAAAAGATGAGTTTTAAATTGTTTGCTGACTGGAAAGAAATGAATGCTCTTTTGTGATGTCACTTACAGGCACAAAGTGTGATGAATATGTGACTATAAAACACAAGTTGCCTTTTAATAGATTGAAGATTTTTTTTCTCATATCACTTTCAGATCTATGTATTACACATCTTAAAACTCTGCTATGTGAACAGATATACATGAATAGAATTACTAATTCTTAAACTGCATGAATTTCAGCTTTTAAAAGTGTAGATTGGTATTTTCTCACTAATTCTTATGTTTTATTAGCCTTTCAAACCTCTTATTTGCATATGTCAATTAGGATGTTCCTATATAACTTGATTTATTATTATTTCGCATCAAAAGCTCTTTCAGTGGAATCCTTCTAGCCTTAGGGCTATAAATATCCTCGTCTGAAATATGTTGCATGAGTTGAAAGAAATTAGTTATATACAGGTGTCTTCATGGTGAATGAGTATCATTTTTTTTTCAATCTAAGGGAATTATTTTCCACTTTTTGCTTCAAGAAGAATAGAATGCCTTTGGGGATTCTGTTTTTATTTGGAATTGCATAAAATTTAATAGCCGTGTTTATATGTTCATTAAAATGATGCCTGTTGGATATTCTAACATTTATAGTCTGTCTTAGAAATAGTCCATTTAAACAAAATATTTTCAGGTATGATTTAATGTGTCAAACTGAACTGAATTTTTTTACGCAAAATCCAAATTTATAGGAATTGATCAAAATAGAATAAGAAAAGCACGAAATGTTTAATGATAATTAGTTGAATAACTCATACTACATCATTGCATTACAACATATGTTACAGAGTATTCAATGAGATATTTTAATCAAGTGCAAAAAAATTCAGGTAACAGAATATATAGAAAGATTCCTGTGGTAATATATATGACTGAAAAATGCACTAATATAAAAAGTACATATGAAACATACACTAAAATGATACAAGTGATTATATCTAAGCATGGTACTTTTCTCAATTTGCCATATATGATCAAAAATTTAAATATTTTCTACAATAAGAAAATTCTATAACTGAGGGGAAATATAATCTTATAAAAAATTATGTGGTCTTTAAAATGTGTCCATAGACATAAAATCACAAGGAAGCGTGAGTATGCAATAGCAGCATCGGTAAAATAAGAAGGTAGAAACCTGCCTTTCTCTTTGATCCGCAGGGTAATCTATGATTAAAATTGGATTTTTATCAGATTCTGGCTGATTATCAAGTTAATTGTAATAGCAGTATATTTTATTTAATGTATTTAGTATGTTTTATTTCTTATAATTGAACGTTTCTATAGCATGAAGTAGATGTAATAGGATTTATGAATTAGGAGAAAGGATTTATATCATGAAGCAGTCAATCCCTGGTCATAATATGATCAAGAATTAGAAAATAAGCTGCTTTATTTGGGCTACTTTTGTTCTTTTGTATCATAACAATGGATGAGAGAGTGATGAGAATGCCTAAGCAGAATAAATGATGCTTATTGTTGAAGATGAAAAAATAAAGCTAAAATAAGGGCTTCTTTGGTGGCTCAGACAGTAAAGAATCTGCCTGTAATGCAGGAGACCTGGGTTCTGTCCCTGGGTCGGGAAGATCCCCTGGAGAAGGGAATGGCAACTCCCTCCTGTATTCTTGCCTGTAGAATCCAAAGAACAGAGGACCCTGGTGAGCTCCAGTCCATGGGGTCACAAAGAGTTGGACACAACTGACAAACACTTTCATAATCTTTGGGCGAAAGATGAATATAATCCAATCATTTTGACCAGGGGTATTTATTTTATGAGTATACATGTATATATCTATTAAAGATGTTTTCATCATTAATATTAAAACACTTGACTGTCCACAATTCTAAACTGTCAATTAAAGGAGCTGTTTTTAAGATGTGATTCACTAATCTTAGGAATGCTTGTAATGAACTATGATTATGCCACACCCCAGCCTGCTTACCTTTCTCACTGTATTTCCAGTACCAAGCTTTCACTTCTCAAACCCTTTCTTTTGTGTTTGGCCATTTAGTTTTGCCCTTACTTTATTCTGAGCAATGAACATATTCAGCAGTTAGATGAAAGCATCACTTGGAAAGTGGCTGAGTTACTATTTATGATTACATAGTCCTGTCATTTGGGATTCCCCAGTGTCTCAGCGGTAAAGAATCTGCCTGCAATGCAGGAGACATAGGAGATGCTAGTTCTATCCGTGGTTTGGGAAGATCCCTGGAGAAAGGCACAGCAGCCCATTCCAATATTCTTTCCTGGAAAATCCTGTGAACAGAGGAAACTGGCAGTCCTGTTCCACAGGGTCGCAAAGAGTTAGGAACAAGTGAAGCTACTGAGCACTCAATCTTATCATTTAAGGCTCTCAGTCCTCACACTGCATGAATGATCATAGTCTTCTCATGAAAATCAAATCTGGAATGGGTAGGAGAAGTTCTTCTGAAAATGAAGGTTTTTTCCCCCCGTATTGCTGCTCATTCGTTGATTGATTACAAAATGTTTATTGAATACCTATTTTCTACCAAGTATTAACTTAGAAACTTAGGGATATAAGTATAGATAAAAATAGTCTTTTTCCTCAATGAACTTAACATTGTGCAAAGGAGAAAAAGATGCAAATAATTAGATATAAGACATTTGGAACGGAATTTGAGTAAGCCAGATCTTACTGGATCACAAAGCAGGGATACACCATTTCCAACTGGGTATAACTCAAGAGATGATATTTACATTGACCTCTGAAGAAAAATAGAATATTGATAGGTGGTAAGAGGAGTGCTTAGGAAAAAGAAAAATTACTAAAGGATAAAAAATAACATACAAAATGGCACAGAGGTGAGAAATAACTTTCCACATACATGGAAGAAAAGCAATCCAATACATCTGTAAGTCATAATGGCTTGAAGGATGAACTGAAACGTGTCTGAAAAGATAACATGGTACAATATCATGGAGGTCTTTGAACTGTAAAATAAAGATTTTGGAACTTGCCATGTAAATAATGGAAGCCATTGGTATTTGTTTAGCAGAGAAATGATGTAGAAGCCTCTTGTTTCATCTTTTTTTTTTTTTTTTTAATCACACATGCTGCTGTCTTTGTTTATAGTACCCTTCCATGATAGCCCTTTCAAACCCTGATTCACTTATTTAGTAAAATCCATAAGTTAGCTTGGTTAACCTCTAATGGAAAGTGTTTCATCTCTTCTGTTAAACTTTGCAGACTACCTCTTCTCAGAATACTTTATACACTTTTGCTATCTTTCTTCTTTAAGCTCAGACTATAAATCTTTTTATGATTCTTGTATAAGAAGCATCTCTTTTCTGATCTACCTCCTTTACTTGACTTGAACTCAGGAAGAATTTATCATTGGTCTTTTATCCTCAGTGTCTTTCTAGCATGTTGCTAATGTGGGGCTTAATAAATTAGAGCTAACTGAATGTTCAGGACTATATCTTGGTGAGAAAATTTTGTTGTTGACAAAGACAGCACACTGAATAAGAAAACAAAATAGAATTAGAGAAAATAACTAAATGGTCAATGTAATGGGGGATCACAAGAGGATAAAATAAGAAGGTGAAAAGATAAATGGAAAAAAGATACCAAAGAGAGAAAGCTGATTAGATGGGACAGAGATATGAAAACTGATTTGAAGATGACCCTAGATAACTTGCGGAAAGGTTACATGTTATCAAGCATTGAGTTGATCTTGCTAAAGGAAAATAAGAGTTCTCTTTTTGAAGGGTTGTAGTTGATACATCTATTCAGGCATTATTTTTTTAATGTCTAGAAACCATAACCATTCCCCCTGAAAACAGAAATGCGGGCTACTATCTATTTTGTCTAAAAAAAATGAAGACATTATCCCTAAGCAAGTTTGAGCTGTAACACTATAGTCCATAACAGTAAGGGAAAAATATCAAACTAGAGATACATGTACATCTCATCCTGTTTCTTAGAAAGAAGTGATATCTAATATTCCCCACTAATCTTAAGATTTGGTGTTCAAAAGTTCAAGTTCTATTTAAATCTTACTCACCTGATTCAAAATTAATTATGTTATTTCTCTCTTGCTTTTCTACAGTATGCTGTCTGGCTAGTCCTCTGGGTTACGTGGAATGTGTTTGTTATCTGCTTCTATTTGGAGGCTGGGGACCTCTCAAAGGTAATTTGCCATCTGATTTGCCTGAGTCATCAGTTGTGTGTTAACAAGCCTCTTCCTAAGTAAGGCAGTCTCACCCTGCTTTTGTCACTTAGATGCACCTCAAATGAAGGTAATTTGAAAGCTGTCCTCATCTATCTCTGCATTTCTACCATCAAAGAAATATTTCTGTATGTCACAAAAATGCCCTTTATTGTTTTAAGCAAAGCTAAAGTAAAATATTGACTACTACAATGAGCAGAATGTGTACTTTTAAAACATTGACTCATAAGAGATTTCTGAAGCAGGGTAGGAATTTTATCAAAGGTAAGATCTTGAAGGTTTTATGAAATCACTTAGTTTGCTTATTATTCTGCTGAAGACTTGCCTAATTAGACCCAAATAGCAATGTAATAATTCAAATAATTAATGAGTTTTAGTTGAATAAGACTGTTACCAGAGGGATATAATTTATCACATAAATGAATGAAATATATATTTTGTTCTAAAACAGTCTAGGAAAGACTTAAAATACGTATATTTTCATTCAGGTTTCATTTTGTGCTGTACTTCTATGAGTGTGTGTATGTTTCTGTATTTGCATGTGTGTCTTGCTATTATATTTCTAACATAAATGCCTTTACTATTGAAATAATGCAGTTTGTAGATCTCTAAAACCATCATCCTTCTTCTATTGAATGCAGTTAACAGCAAATAAGTCAAATAAGGTAATCCATTCAAAACAGTAGCAAATCCTACTTGAGACACTTGAGAGAGTTGTAAACTTGTACATCTTCATAGTAATTTTAAAAGAGATTATGAAAATGTTCTTTTACCTCTCTATTCCTCAGAGCAGAAAGATGATGTAAAGATGTTGACACTTTTTTAAAATCCAGAGATGATAACCTGCTTTAAAAGGCTAAAAGAGCTGAAAGTGGCCAGGAACTCTGTTCACAGGGCTAGAAAGTTTGATACGTGGGGGATGGGGTCGTGGTAATTCACATTTTTAATCTAGTTTACAGGTACTTCACAAAGCTCTCTGAGCGTTTTCAAGTCTGTTTGTTTATTATTTAACTATGATCCTGAGTATAAATAATCTTGACTTTTTTTTTCCAAAGCAAATGATGAAAGATAAGAGGGTGACACTATCATATGAGATAAACTCCAGGCTTCTGAAACCTGTAGTTTTAGGATCGGGTTTAGGACAAGTTCTCACTGGGACCCTCTGCTGTATCTGCCCTGGTGAATGGCATTTCTGTGATTCTGACCAGTCATCATACTCCACACTCTTGGCAGCAGGCGGTCCTTTCCTGAATATGTCGTGACCAATGAAAAAGAATTGTTCAGGTGATTCTCAGAAGGACACTTAATTTTCTGCTTAAAGCTCACATTTCTTTCATGCCAGAAAAGCATGCATGTTTCCCAGGACTTGAATTCCTTGCCCAATTTATACATGCTGCTGTAAAATGTAATTTCTTCAGAGATTCCTCACTAAAAGGACTTTTAATGATATTTTCAATGAAATAATCACCTTAATCATTGGAAGACAGGTATTCAGGCATCTTGGCTAAGCAAGATGATCTTGCAGATCAGAGAGTTTGTTTAATATTAAAAAAGGAGAGATTTGAGCCAGGCCAGCTACACAAATGTTCTGTAATTTTGCTTCCCACTCCACATGATGTCTGTAGGCACTGGATAAAGCTTGTGATCTCATGACCTTGGACATAGGCTTGAAATTGCAGTGAGGGCACATCCTAAAACATTAGTGTTCAAGAGAGTTGAAACCCAAGTTACTAAGAATTCTGCTAATGCACACAAGCAGGTCGTGGCTGTCCCTTGGCAGTGAAGCAGTTAATAATATTTCTTTTTCTTTTCATCTTATAAACCAAGGCTAGACTCTGCAGAGCACATGAAAATTTAATAATTTCCTTTTAACAAATAATCTAAAGGAAAACTAGAAAGGGCACAGTTATATTGTTATCTGTACTGAGTTTTTCCTCCCTTTTCCTGCTCAAAGGGTTTGAGAAAGGTGTATTTATGCCATTTAATTCTTTAGCTTCTGCAACTGCCTCACATTCTTCAAGTAATAGAGTGCCAGAAGGAAGCAATGGTGATTGAAAAATTTACAGATATATGAAAGCTCAAAAATGGGACTCCTGAAGCTGCAGATAATACTTAGGTTACAGAATATAAACCACTTTATTCCCTCACCTCCCCCCCAAAATTGTTTGACCATATAAATGGGTCAGTTTGCCTGAGGCTGAAGGACAAATATGGGAAATAAAATCAGGGAGGGCATTCTGTGATCTTTATGTATGTGAGAGAGTGTATTTATTTCCGTAAAGCACTTTGTAAAGGAGTTAATTATTCATAATGAATATTGGCAAGAAATAATACAAAGTAGTACAATATTAAGGCAAACTTGAGTTACCCATTAGAGTTTAGAATTTTGTGTTTTCTTATTTCAGTGTCTTTTCTACTTTTTCTGCTAAACTATCTGCCATGTACTTATGAGAGAAACAGATATTAGTGTCATTAATGAATACCTTCAGGAATGAAATGGCTTAATTATAATAATATCATACACACGGCTGAATGGGTTGATCTTCAGTTTTCTTTGTATCCCTGATTGTATAGACAATATTTTCCCATCAAAACTTCTGTGTAAATCCAACATCATTATTACAATATCAATTAGTATATTTTCATTATTATCCCCATAATATTTAAGCAAAAATAAAACTAATCAGAAAAATTTCTTTTTAAAAATTTCATCTCAGTGATATTAATAAAACATTGTGAATGCCATATAAATTAACACTTAATATGGTAGGAACAAATAAACATATAGCTTACATAAAAACCATTTCCAAACATTTACATTGAATAATAATTATTTCCACACTATTTATATTAATGGTTTAGGTATTAGTGTTGTGACTAAATATTCTGAGGACTTTCCTGATGGCTCAGAGGGTAAAGCATCTGCCTGCAATGCAGGAGAGCCAGGTTCAATCCCTGGGTCTGCACGATCCCCTGGAAAAGGAAATGGCAATCCCCTCCAGTACTCTTGCCTGGGAAAGTCCCATGGACAGAGCAGCCTGGCAGGCTACAGTCCACGGGGTCACAAAGACTCAGACACAACTTAGAGACTAAACCACCACCAAATATTCTGAAACACCATACAGTTTGTTACTTCCTGGGATGATATTTTAATAGATGCTCTGTTAATGAGACAGAGATGGCATTAATTTTTAACGCAAAATGTTTGCTAACGTTGTAGGCAGCTGCCTTTGAGCATTAAATGTGACCCAGACTGTTAGACTAGTTTGGTGAATTCCTCAAGTAGCTTAGTCTGATTGCTTTATGGGATTATTTTGGTCAGTTGTGATTTTCTTGCTCACATGTCAAATAGAAATGGAACTAATTCCAGTTGTTAACCAAATTGAGTTACTTTGAAAAAAAGAAGACATCTGCTATTCTATAGTTAACTTCAAAGTGCCTTGTTAGAAGGAAAACACATAATATGGTAATTCACTTACTAGCTTCATCACCTGGGAAAATGAAATTTATGAAATGATTTTCAAATAGTTATACTCAGGAAAACAATATTAGTGCTCTTCTGACACCTGCAAAGAAAACTGTATTCTATTGGGTGTGTCACAATTATAAATTATTCTTAGGCTGAAATTATGTCTTAACACTTTTCTTTATGTGACTGTCTTGAGATCTCAGTTTCTCCTTTGGTCATTTATGGGTACCATCAGTGAAAGATAAACCCTTTATCTTTAGAAATAAAAGAATTTACTTACAGATCATGAAAGAGTAACCAAAGGATTATTTTACACTTAAAACAATCCAATTTGTTTGAATTTAGCCCTTTGATAATATGGATGCAGGTATATATCTCATAAGTTTCACTATATTACCAGAAACTTATCTTGTTAGATGTGAACAAAGCAATAAATTATACTTAATTAATGCTTTTAATTAGCAGTGTCTAGAAGGCTGTAATGTTTTAATAATTTTGATAGTTGCTTTTGCTATCTAGGTATAAATTTTCATTTAAAAAGTCAGTATATAAAAAAGCTAGGTAAAAATATGGCCTATTTAATCTTTGAAGAATAAAATTGCACTCCTGCAAACAAAAGCTACAGGAAGAGAATAAAACCTGTCATATACTGTAGGCAATAGGGAACAAATCCTAAAAACCAGTTGCAAGTGCTGTGTGAAATGAAGTGCTGTTACATCAATCCCAGGTTTATTCCTTTTATTAAAAAATGAATTATTCATTTAAAGAGGTATCTGATATTTGGATATTTTCTGCTGAATGAAATCAATGCTTGTATCAAGATTTGCTTTTATGATTTCATATGGGAAAAGGTGGTATGGAGAGATATCTCGTAATTACTTTTTAATTTGAATTAATGATATTCAAAAAGTAAAATACCTGTTCAATTACTAATAAAACAAGAATACCTCTGATAATTTATTTAAGACTAAGTTTAATAAATATAAAGATGACAGTTAATTGGATTCATATTTTTATCTTGCTTTTCTTAAAATGCATACAGTCTAAGAAATCTTGAATTAACTATCACTAAAAGAAATATAAAAAAAATTTCCCAAATCATCAAAAGAGATTTTGCTTTTGGATATAGGATGAATGTCCTACACGTTATCAAGAATTGCATATAGTATAATTTTCCCCCAAATAGAAATGAACTAGCTGCCTCTGTTCTCTTGTTTCCTATTATAATGCATTGAATTAAACTGCTTATTTTCCTAGTTCTACAATTCTCTTTTGTTTGCTTACTCATTCCACTTCCTTTTAAGGCCCTAAAGTAAGGAATAAGGTCTTTGGATCTTTCTACCTCTCTGTTTACTTTCTTTCACTTGAAAATGCAATTTACTGTCATAATTTAAAGTATCATCTCGACACATATATCTGCCAGATCTATATCTTCAGTCCTGACCTTGTTGCTAAGTTAAGGTCCCACATCTCCAGCTTTCTGCTTGTGTCATGTCAATTCCATTGGCACCTTAAATTCAACATGTCCCAAAGGATTTATCATCATCCCCAAAGAATCCGGCTTCCTTAATTTCTCTTCTTACTCAGAGAAGAAAAGCAAAGCAAATTATTTTCCAAAATATGAATAAAAGAGGAAATGAATTGTTTTGTGTTGGGAGGGCTATTGCAATCTTTATAGACTGACCATGAGATGAAGCAAGAAGTCCATGTTTTTATTCTTCATATAGTCTTTATGTGTGTGTGTGTGTGTGTGTATTGTAAACTTTGGACAATAACACATCAAAAACAGTAGAGGGGTGCCGATGGAATGATACTTTGTATTGGTAACTGCCCCCAAAGAGATAAATTGACCTTTAGAAGTTGCTATATACTCTGGGGGCATTTGCTAATTCTGGTTGGGGGAGAAGTGCTGAGTTCAGGCTTCAAACCTATAGGAGGCTATTTCTAGACTGTGTATAAATCAGCACAGCTTTAAAGGAGAGGACCTCAAGCACATGATCAATTTTCTTCTTTTCTGAAAAAACAATTTTCTTCTTTTCAGGCAATAAGAACTAAGATAATCCATTAGTAGCAAACATTCAATAACAAATTCCTACTCAATGACGTTCTTATTTGTTCATGGAACATGCTTTGCATTTACAGATTAGATTACCCATAATCTTTAAGTAGAGCACAGAGAAGTTCCCTGGTTTCTGACTTCCTTTTAAGCAGGGATCCCAGTGTAGATTGTGATGTGTGTGCATATGAAGATTTATTACTTAACACTGACTCTACCCAAGGTATCAAGAGAAGTAAAAAACTGGATTACCAAAAGCTCTGGGGAGAATTTATACTTAATTTCATTTTTAATACCCAAATCATATATATTCATTTGTATGGCAAAATTCTTTCCAGAACCTCCCTGTACCTTTGTCCATGGTTGAGATGACTAGACCATGAATGGCCCTATATCTAATATTACTTTATTTGCATATTTATTTTAAAATTATAATTGAATTTCTAGAAGATGAGGAGCCTTATTCCCAGGGTATTGAAAATCTTATATGCTTCATGAGGCTCCCACTGAAAGCTACAAAAATATCTGAGAATCCCCACTTGGATTTCTTTTTTTTTTTTTTCTTTTTTTTTCATTTATTTTTATTAGTTGAAGGCTAATTACTTTACAGTATTGTAGTGGTTTTTGCCATACATTGACATGAATTAGCCATGGATTTACATGTGTTCCCCATCCCGATCCCCCCTCCCACCTCCCTCCCCATCCCATCCCTCTGGGTCTTCCCAGTGCACCAGCCCTGAGCACTTGTCTCATGCATCCAACCTGGGCTGGTGATCTGTTTCACCCTTGGTAGTATACTTGTTTCAATGCTATTCTCTCAGAACATCCCACCCTCGCCTTCTCCCACAGAGTCCAAATGTTTGTTCTGTACATCTGTGTCTCTTTTTCTGTTTTGCATATAGGGTTATCATTACCATCTTTTAAAATTCCATACATATGTGTTAGTATACTGTATTGGTGTTTATCTTTCTGGCTTACTTCACTCTGTAAAATGGGCTCCAGTTTCATCCATCTCATTAGAACCGATTCAAATGAATTCTTTTTAATGGCTGAGTAATATTCCATTATGTATATGTACCATAGCTTTTTTATCCATTTGTCTGCTGATGGGCATCTAGGTTGCTTCCATGTCCTGGCTATTATAAATAGTGCTGTGATGAACATTGGGGTGCACGTGTCTCTTTCAGATCTGATTTCCTCAGTGTGTATGCCCAGGAGTGGCATTGCTGGGTCATATGGCAGTTCTATTTCCAGTTTTTAAAGGAATCTCCACACTGTTCTCCATAGTGGCTGTACTAGTTTGCATTCCCACCAACAGTGTAAGAGGGTTCCCTTTTCTCCACACCCTCTCCAGCATTTATTGCTTGTAGACTTTTGGATAGCAGCCATCCTGACTGGCGTGTACCTCGTTGTGGTTTCTACTTTCTTTACTCTTGTGGTTAAAACAATGTAAAGCATTTCACAATTCTACCACTTTTTCTAATATCTGAGTTGCTTTCTGTTTCTTTGCAAGAACTGGACGGCTATATGGTTTTGATGGCTCCTGGAAGTTAACTGTTCTCATTGAACTTCCTTACTTTGATGTCTTTCCTCTTCTAAGCAAGAAGGATATCCCTGATTCAATAGGTGAAGTTTCAAAAAGTTACATATGAAAAATAAAAGCACAGAGATTAATATTTCAAGATAGTATCTTGCTGGAAATAAAAGAAAGCAGATACAAACGTGGTCTAAGCAAGTGCCATTCTGTTTGTCTCAAAGCCTAATCAGAGATCATTCTAGAACACCAATTTTTATTCTATGCCAAATTAAAGCAACTCTGCTTTTTATAGATTTATTATTTACAGAGCCATGTAAAAAATAAAAGAACACACTTCCATTAAGAGTTTTAAGGCTTTACATTTAGAAATATTTGAAGTTTTTTTTAAAAAAAAAACAATGAAAACAACTGTATTTTTTTTAAACCCTGGAATAACTTGTCTAGATTAGAATGACCTCATATTAAGTGGGCTCTTAGATCCTAAAGTAGTGACAGAATTGATTTGAGAATTATGTCCAGTTCAGCATGGTCCACAACAGCCCCTCATGTGTTCTCAGTCTATGATAACCTTATCAAAGCCCCCTGATTAACTGCAAACCATCATCCTAACATAACCCTTGGAACACATTTGGCAACTGAATTGGGATTGACGGTTGCCAAATTAGCTTTGGAGGGCAGAATGTCAATCTCTGTGTCTGTGAATTCACTCAGGGACAATGGATGCTTTGATGAACTGTGGGGAATTATATAAAAACACAACTAAAAGGGTATTAAATAGTGAAATAAATCAATTTTTTTCTGCTTCTAGCATCCAAGGTTATTTGGCCAGAAAGAGCAATAAGTGACTATTTTCCATGCCTTTCATATGGTAACAAATCTCCTCTATTCTGTCCTGTAGTTACAATTTACATGGAAAAGGCAGTTGAAGTTTTGGATCATAGTTCAGTTCACTACAGGTAACCAGCAAGCAATGTTTGGTAAACACTGTTATTAAATGTAAAGCAATATGAAGAAAGCAAGACTATTTAATAAATCTTTGTACTGTTTGAGAACTGCATGAAGAAATTTTGAAACATTGAAGTTGCTTTTCATTCCAACATAGCATTCAAAGTGTTACGCCCCCTCTGCCTCATTATAGATTTGTTTTCCACACTTAAAAAAGCAAAACGTGTATACAGCCTCATGCATCCAGAAAAACAGCTTAGAAGGGTAAAAAGAGGAGGATGATTCACTAATAAACAGCCATTTATAGAATTATAATTAGATTTTTTCCCTTCATTAGCACGTGTAACCTGCTAGAGGAATGCATCTAATGGTAATTGGAGGACTCTAGGGTTTTCACACTCATAGGTAGTGTAATATATAAAATTGAAGTAATTAGGAGGTATTTAAAAAAATGTCATATGTTTCATAGTGCAAAAACTAGGCATTTTGTAGTGAAGTATTTTGTAGTGAAGTAGCTGCTGATACCATAGAGACACTCTGTCCCTTTTCCACTCTGCCAGAAAAACCTCTAGTGACAGGTCCTCAAATCTTTTATTTGATGAATCACAAGTGAGAATGAGTTTGGGGCTCTCTATTAGTCCCAAGAGGGGAACCAGTATCTCACAATTTGGCCCGTTCTGCAATTGCTCTTGAAGAGAGCTGCAGCTAGCCGGGTGCTCCGAGGGGCTGCAGGCCTCCTGGGGGTGGGCCCAGTCCTGCAGCTTCATCAGGCAGCCTGCAGATTGGATGGACTCGAGCTTTCGCACTGGTTTTATGAGCACTGAAATTAATCCATTAAGCATTCTGTATATCCAGACCCCCTCCTACTCACTTTTTAAAGCATTTGTATTGTATGTTAACTGTGGCGTCATAGTGTGAGGTGTAATGAGTCCAATTCTTCTTGTCCTCTTGCTTCCTGTTTCCTTCTTCTCAATAGAAAAAAAGCTGAGTTTATTATTACCAAATAGCCAAATAATTAGGACTGCTGGGTCTTTTTTTCCTCCTAAGCTATTCTTCAGAAAATGTAAAGCCAGAAGCACAGTTTTGAAAGCAAAGATAGCAGAATATTATCTAATGAATGGGAATGAATACTGTAAAAACCATAAGGAATTAATGGCTTATGAAATAATGATGAGAGCATTTCACTGCAGTCTTCTAACCTTGGAAAGATGGGCCCTCAGTCTATGACTAATTCCATCGTTTATTAAGAATGCAAGTTGTAACAGTATTATGGGTTTCTTTTAGAAAAGTGAGAAAGGAAAAAAAGTAAACATATCATAAATGTGATGTATCAGAGTTATAACACTTTCTGAGTTCAGATCTCTTTCCTGGTTGTAAGCATTTTATTTTCTAAACAATCCCATCCTTTTGAGTATTGCATAAGATCAAATCTCTCTACAGGGGCAAAAGTGTCATGATCCCATTTGGAAAACATTATCAAATAGTCAAGAGAAAATAAAAATGAAACACAAACTCTAGTATTTTCCCTGATAACTATGGAATTACTAAATCTGAAGACATATAAAGATTGAGAAAGGAGGGGAAGAAGATAATTGCATATTCAACAAAGGAGAAACTGAAATTTATTGGTACTGACAAAGTAATATAAATGATTATATAAAGTATTATTAATGAAAGAAATTTGGCTTCAGTATTTCATATTTTCAGAGTATTTTGTAATATAAATTTTTATTTGACCATGTTTCAGAATAAATTTCAAGTTATGTTCTCCTAGAATGTGTTGGAAGGAAAACAACATGAAAAGACAAGACTTGGGATAGCATATGCAGGCAGACGTCTGTGACATCTCTCACCTCTCAAATCTCCAGGGTCTGTTGAATCTGTGTTTATTTTTCCTGCAGCTGTCCACTCACTAGAGAGTTGCCCTTCCTAGAGAGAGAAAAACCAGTCTTTCAGACTCACTAGAATTGCTGTCCTCAGGATTTTTAATGATTTTTTGTTTGTCTTAATTGCTAAACTGCTTAAGAGAGGAAACACAAGTTTACTTCAAGCTGAAATGAGGAAAACATTTACATGTTTTAGAAAATATTTTTAAAATATGCTAATATGAATAAAAACAAATCCTCGTATTATGTGACTTTGCATTATTTTTTTCTGTATTTTCAGAGTAAAGCCTCAATTTATGTTTCAAAATTACACACATCTAAATCACTGGTAAATATTATTCTTTACCATTATTCTATTTTTTATCCAGCCTTTATTTTAATTTCTATGTCTTATTAATATACTCCCCTTAAAATTATATAATAGATTTTTATTAAAGTATTTGAGCATCACAGGTTGATTTTTCTATTTGAACTTGAAACAGTATAAATCCAAAATAACTCATTTTTCTCAGCTTTCTGAAATGTACGAGGTTGGGACATTATTCTAAGCACAAGGAGACTTTGAATAAGCTAAGAATTATGTGATCTAATTTCTATTTATGAAATATCACCATGGCTATTGCAAAAATACTCTGTAGGGGGACAAGAGTGGCAAAATGGAAATTAGTTTGGATACTTTTACATGTAAGTTGTAGATGCTTTTGGATTGGATAGGGGAGATAGCAGTGGTGATAGTGGACATGTATATGTGGATGCCCTTTAAGATGAGATCTAGTTCTGTTCTTGATATGATATGAGGTTAGGATAACAGGATTTGCTAGTATCTCCTTTGCAGGGTGTATGAAGAGAATGATCAGGATTGGCTTTCAGGCTTGAAAGTCTGAGCCGTTTGGAGATTTTGGTTTTTCCATTAATTGAGCTGGGAGGAGACAGAGGACAGATAGGAAAGGAGGAGAATATGTGCAGAACCAGTTGCTCTATTTTGTCCACATTATATCAGAACTTCCCATTAGACATCCTAAGTAAACAGTAAAATGTGAGTCTTGTACTCAAAAGAGGTACTGAATCATAGACATAAATTTGAGTCATCAGTATATAAATGAACTTTAAAGGCACATGAAAGAATGAAATCTCTTTTAAAAAGAGAGAGAAAAGAAGAGAGCTAAGCACCTTTTTAAAGACTGTTCTTTGGGGCTCTAAACTTCACAGGTCCATCAGAGAAGGATCCAGAAAAAGAGACCAAGGAGAAATGGACTGTGAAATAAGAAGTCAGGAGACTTTAGTGTCCTAAAGGTTAGGTTAAAAAAAAAACAAAACAAGATGGCGGGAAGAGAAACTGTGATAAGAATGAAGATTAAAAACTGAATATGAAATATGGAAAAATGGAAGCTACTCTTGAGTTTGCATACAGCGATTTTGGTGGACAAATAGTAAAGAAAGCTTTATTAAAGGATGTGAGGGGAGGAATCTAAGAGTAAAGCAACTACTTCAAGGACTGTTGCTATAAGAAGCAGAGAAATAGAGCTACCGCAAAAGAAACAGGGCAGTCTAGGGGTTTGTTTGTGTTTATATGTTTTGCTGAGTGCGGATGCTGGAGAGTATTTGTATGCCAATGGAAACAGTCTACTGAGAGGGAGACACTCATTGGTGTAAGAGCTGTTATAAGTTCTTCAGCAGCTGAGAGAAGACAGGATCCAGTGCTGAAGTGAAGGGTTTGACCTTAGATAGAACAGGAACAATGCATCATCCACTGCAAGGAGAAAATATTAGCTGACGGGTATAGATGGAGGCGATCTGGTAGATTTGGGGGTGAGACGATAAATTCTCTTTTAATTGTTTCAGTATGCTTCAGTAAAATAAGAGGCATGGGTCATCAATTTGAGTAGTAAAGGGGTAAGGAGTCAGGTTTTTAGAAAAAAGGGGAAAATGTATATGAATGGAGTGACCCAGGAAAATGGACTTACGATTGATTTTCTAATAATAGCGATACAGATATGCTGAGCCAACAGCATGGGTGAAAAGGGTTACTGATGACCTACAGAACTCATAGATGCCTGCTAGTTAAGGTTTAACTGCAGTGCTGTAAGCCAACACCCATCCGCCTGCAACCGTTACTGATTTAACACTGTGCTCTTTTGCACCAATTAAGCAAATGAGACTCAGAGAACTGACTACTTACTGAATAAGCTTTTTTAGCATCAATTTTCTGTGTGCATTCTTTGCATCCGAGATTTTAAGTCATGTTTGTTTTTAAACAAGTTAGTAGTAATTAAACAGCAAATTTAAAGTGTCCTGACATAGATACAAATTAGAAGTTGGGACAAAATGTTATGTGCAAAGATGCATTATATATGTATATACACACACATATATATGGGAAAATATATATATAGAAATACATATATAGGGAAAATATATAGAGAGAAAATATATATATAGGGAAAATATCTGGTAACAACCTAAATATCCAACACTAAGAGAATATTTTAATGTTATGAATTACTTATATGTAGCTTATTTTACAGTCTTCTCAAAATCAGAGAAATAGTAATTCTAAAGCTATAATAATAAAGATATTCTGTAGAAAGCATTTAACACAATGATGTGCAAGGCATCCTCTGAAAAGACTTCTGCTAGGTCCTTCCTGCTTCTGTGCACCATCCAGCCTCTTCTCCAGCCTGCTTCCTTCTCCTGTTCCTCAACCCTCCAGGCATATTTTTGTCTCAGTTCCTTATTCCATTGTATTTCCTCTGCCCAGAGCCTTGTTCCTCAGACTTTCTCATGGCCTACAGCTCCTTCTCATCCCAGGCCTCCAGTTAAAGGCCACTTCTTCAAAAAGATCTTAAACTATTCTGCCTAAAATGACTCCTCCATTTCTCACACGGCTTCCCTGTCTTCTAGTCATAGTACTTGCCTCGTATGCGTGCATGCTAAGTCGCTTTGATCGTGTCCAACTCTTTGTGACCCTATGGACTGTAACCCACCAGTTTCCTCTGTCCATGAGATTCTCCAGGCAAGAATACTGAAGTGGGTTGCCATGCCCTCCTCCGGGGGATCTTCCAGACCCAGGGATTGAACCCGCATCTCGTGTGGCTCCTGCATTGCAGGCAGATTCTTTATCATTGAGCCACTTGGGAAGCCCAGCACTTATAGCCTGGCATTATTTCCTACATTTACTTGTTGATGTGAGTAATGTCTAAATCTCCTGTGACACCCGAGTATTCTAAGCACTGATAATAGTGCCTGTACGTGCTCCCTATATGTTTGTTACATAAACAGGTTAACAAATGAATTAATTATATGGATTAATTAAATGAATAGTTAATTAACATGAATTAGTGAAGCAGTAGCATTTTAATAAACTATATAGAGATCTACTTTGGGATCTACTTTTGCTCATATAGAAAGATTTCATTTCATTTGGGTATCAGTAACTAACCAAAAAGAATCGGCAAAGACTGTACTAAATAGCAGAGGAAAAATCAAGCCAGAAAAAATACTGAGGGAGAACAGATGAAAATGGAAAAGTTGCTTCTCATTCATACAGAGTAATGATATGCTCTTTTAGCTTGAATCAGTTCATGAGAAGATGTGGTTGATAACCATCATCTTCTCTAGGAAGTGAAAAGGATATAGAATTTAGAAAGAAAAAGACATTTTCTAAGTGAAGAAGCAGACAAATTTCTGGTCAGAGTAAACACCTCTTTTCCCAGAGTATGACTAGTAGACCTCCATCAAGAACCTGATGACTCAAAAACTCTAACCTGTGACTGACTTACATTTTATCTAGAGCTTAAGCTCTAGGTTAAGCCTTTGCTTTCAGTTCAGATATAGACCCCTGAACGACATAATATCTGAGGCTGCCTGTGCATAGCTTATACTGCAGTGTGAGTGTAGAATGTAAGAGAAGATTCTGATTGTAGATAGCAGAGAAGAGCATAGGAACAAACAAACATTTTTGTGATTAAAAGTATTTATATAGGGAGGAACCTGTAGAGGAACTGAGATTTCAGGGACCCCTAGTTGGAGACATAATGCTACTTAAAAGAAAAAAGTTACAAATTCACAATTCTGACTAAAATTGGCCCTGCTAAATCACAAATCATATGCCATATCCACTTCCATTTAGCCACATGCACACATGCAAAGCCATACAAAATGGTTTCTGTTTATCCAAGTGTGATTAAATGCAATTTGGAAAATGGTTTCTCAGTGAGATTATTGTAATACAGGAGTCAATAACTTTTACAGTAAAGAACATAAGTTGTTTTTGAACCATTGTTTATCTTCTGGTTTGAATAATGCAAAATATTTTTATATTTAAAAAAGGGGGGGGCCAATGCTAAGCTCATAGCATGAAATATATTAGTACATTTAAATATTAAATATCTTTTCACAAGAATTAGCCCTGAATGTATGCACTATATATTTCCTCAAAGCATAGTTAATTTGCTCCATATTTTCAAATTTAAGTTTTCTCTTTATTAAATCAGAGAACATATGACAGGTATAAATGTTCTTATGTCAGTGCCTTTGTTTAAATTTATACCACATTTAAAACCCTCCTCAAAACCAGCTCCAACCTTTCTAAGGTAATACCAGGCAAATAATGAGATGCTTCTTAGAACCATGTTTTTTTTATTATTATTATTATTTTTCTAATATTGTTAAGTATAATTTATCTTACTTTGATTTTTAGTCTTTCATGGGAAAATGACATAAAAATCTATGCTATTAATGATGTTAGTTTTTATCTAGAGGTGTTCTAATTTGTAAAAGAAGACATGTTGCCCTTAAAATGGATCTATTGGTTAAATTTGACCATGCTTCCCTACAAATTAACTTCTTGATCGACAAATTGTTCTCTGTGAAGGAACTTGGGTATTGTCAGCACTGTTGATGGATGTTTGCTAAACAGCATTATAATATGTCATTCATTTAATATGGGTTTTGGATTACAAATGAGGTTTCCTGATCTATATAGCCAGCAAAATGGTGCTTTAGCAAGAAATTTAATGTGAAGTCTTACAGATGGAAAAAATATAGTATCACTGAAAACAGATTTCGTTCAATGTCAGTTCAGTCTTTGAAATTATACACTTTGAAACAATATTTCGAAAATCTTCAGATCTTGCCATTTATCAATATTCTATCATTAAAATCCTTCCTTTCTTCTTTCTCTCCTTCCTGTTTTTCAACAAATATTTGTGAGCATCAATTATGTGCCCTAGACCCAAGGGTGAGGGCAGTGGGCAAGTGAGACCCAGGTCATCAGCTCATATTTTCTGAAGTCTCGCTGAGAAGATGGGTAATTAAAATGTAATTGTAGTGATATATGATGAGTATAATGACGAGCATGGACAAGATAGAAATGACTTCAGGACCTCACTGAAGTTCAGGGAAAGACTCATATCTCTTTCCACAAGACTCCAGTCTCTTTTCTTTTATGTATCTGGGGTCTCAGTGCATTTTGGAATCTCAAGAGAGAAGACCTGGGCTTAGCTGAACCCTGCCACACATGTCAACTATGCAGGGATCTGAACAATCTGAATCCCAGAGGCAAGTGAAATTTCTAATCGTTTTGGACACCACCAATCACTGTAAGTTATATTCTCTAAAGGCACCCAGCCACACTGGCCAGGCATATCAGGATCATTTTTTAGTTCATAACTGAAGCTGCTTGCACCAACACAGACATCTTCCTCAATGTTGGAGATGGAAAAAGTGAGGCAGCTGCGCAGCCCAGGGGGATTGGAATTTTACTTGGTTAAAAACGAGGCCATCATGCTTGTCCAAACAGGAGTGGGGAGATAAGGCCACCTCATAGGACTAAGAGGGCTTGGAAAGTCCTTCCTTGGAAAATGTGAAACCCTGAGTGAACCTGGCTACAGATGAGTCAGCTCTGACTTTTCACAGCTGCAGAGCAGGAATGCTTTACCCGATCTAGAAGGGTTACATCCCCACCACCATCAAGGTCAATTCTAGGGTGTAATGGGAAAGCTGAAGCCTCTGATCTAGCTCCCAGCATGATGCTGGAGTAGACACGCAGATTCTACAGGGAAAGCAGTATCTCAGTTGTGAAACTGCTAGTTGCTTAGTTGTGTCTGACTCTTTGCAACCCCATGGACTGTGACCCACGAGGCTCCTCTGTCCATGGAATTCTCAAGGCAAGGATCTTGGAGTAGGTTGCCATTTCCTTCTCCAGGGTATCTTCTCAACCCAGGGATTGAACCCAGGTCTCCTGCATTGCAGGCAGATTCTTAACCATCTGAGCCACTGGGGAAGTTGCACCTGGTAGAAATTCCCGATGCTCCAGTAGGCCTAAGACCCAAACAGTATAGCATTTATCAAACACCTTTTTTTTTTTTTTTTGCTATTGGAGGCTGAACTCAGGAGGTATGGATCTCTTCACCTTTGACACTCAGATCTTCTTCCCCTCCCCTTTCTTTTTTCCCCCTTTTTCACTCTGTTCTCTCTTTCCAGCCTCATTAGAATTTTATGTCAATGGCTCTGTGCCCTTCACTGGTCACTGGGCATTGGCTGGACTGACGCCGGTCTTCCCTGCCAGGTCTCCTGTCATTGTATCTCTGGAATCTAGGATGAGGCCCTTGGCATGTTAGTGCTCTGCTCTGAACCTCAAGAGAGCTGAGCCTTTCAGGCTCCACGTTATCTGTCTTCTCTCTAAGTTTAGCCAACAGTCCTCTTAAGATGAGGGCTTCCCTGGTGGCTCAGTGGTAATGAATCTGCCTGCCACTGCAGGAGATGTGGGTTCAAACCCTGGTCAGACAGTTCACTTGGGGAAGGAAAGGGCAACCCACTCCTGTATTCTTGTCTGGCAAATCTCAAGGACAGAGGAGCCAGGTGGGCTGCAGTCCATGGGGTTGCAAAAGAGTCGGATATGACTTAGTAATTAAACAGCACTCTTAAGATTGCTGGAAAATAGGCAAAAAGAAATAAGAATCCAGGTATTCCTTTTCCTCTTCCTGAGTGCCAGAGATCCCAGCCATAACCACATCTCCTCCATGTCCTGCTGATTGTATTTGCTGCAGATCTCGATTCTAACAGGGGCCCCCAGTCAGGACTCCATCCATACTGCCTGGCTTCTCTACCTCCATCCTAAGATTGGGGGTCGTTTGCTGCTGCTAGTTTTGCTTTTCTTCAGTATTCGCCATTCAGCTTCTCCTTTCTGTTATCATGTATGTGATCAATTCCCTGCTTCGTACATTCAGTTTCCAAAAATCTTAAAGTGCTTTCTTGTTTTATGATTGAACTCTAACTTGTACGGGTTTTATACACAGTAAAGATTATGTCACAGCAGTTCAATGTGGGGAAAAGGCAGGATATTACTTGTAGCCTTGCGAGAAATCTAGGAGTATAGAAGCTTAGCTCTGATTGTAGAATCAGTACTGTACTTGATTATGATTTCTATCATGAGAAAAGACTTCTAAAAGAAGAAAGCATATCAGATGTCTTTTTGAAAAAAGTCATCAAGAAAGGCAGTGTTAGAGCTGCAATGTCATTTACACATCAGGAAAGACATTACGGAAGGAACCTGGCTTATCTTTGTGAAATATTGTTGTTGCCCCGTTATCTTGTAAAATCCGAATGTCCCCTATGACAGTAATTTTTCTGTTAGCTTGACTTTTGAAGTTTTAAAGAAAAAAACCCAAAAATTCGAGGAGAAAAATGCCCCAGTTTCCACGAAGCTTACCAAGAGGAAGAGTAGAGGATGAGTTACTGGAAAGGAGGGAAAACTTTTATCTTCAATTTATATATCTTTTGAAATATTTTTAATAGATTTTTACTACTTGCAATTACTACTTTTCTAACAAAATTGCAAGAAAGAAATCCTGAGAAATCGGTGGCGTTGTTGGGAGATTAATATAAGGATGAAGAGAAACCAGGTGCAACTACTGCAGCCTCCCGCGTCCCAGTGGTTCAGTGATGTAGCAGGTACATAGCTTCGTCTCCTTCATGAGGACCTTCCTACCATTTGTTCAGGGTTTCTCTGTGGCTCAGTGGTAAAGAACCTGCCTGCCAATGCAGGAGACGTGGATTTGATCCCTGGGTCTAGAAGATCCCCCAGAGAATGAAATGGCCACCCAGTCCAGTATTCTCATTTGGGAAATCCCAAGGACAGAGAGGAGCCTGGCGGGCTACAGTCCATGGGGTCCCAAGAATCGGACATGACATAGTGACCAAACCACCACCACCACCACCATCCAACATATTTACAGCTATAATATGAGAGCATTTTATCAACAAGATGATATATTCCCCAGGGGCTACATTTCCTGACCCCTCTTCCTTACATGTAAGTGTGACTGTTTAAATAGTTCACACTAATGGCATACAAGCAGAAGTAATGTGTGTTATTTCATGGAAGTGAACTTCTTTTTAAGAATCAAATATGCTTAAACAGGGCACTCAAAGCTGGTGCACTGGGACAACCCTGAGGGATGGGGTGGGGAGGGAGCTGCGAGGGGGGTCAGGATGTACACCCGTGCCTGATTCACGTCAATGTACGGCAAAAACCACGACAATATTATAAAGTAATTAGCCTCCAATTAAAATAAATTAATTAATTAAAAAGAAAGAAATATGCTATCTAGCTCCTTTCTTCTTCTACTATCTGAGTGTGGACAAAATGATGAGCTTTTTAGGAGAAAAGTGAAGCCCCAAGCTAGGATCTAGGGTCTCTGAATCACTAGATGGGACAGTGGTGCATTAAGTATCATTTTGGGGGTTTCAGAGGCCCTATCAAGAGGTCTGTAAACTAAAAATTATTTTCCCAATTAACACTGAAGAAAATATAAGTGATGTTAGTAAATGTGACTCTTTGATATTGTATAATGATGTAAGTTAACATTTGGGAGATCTGTGTAACTCAGCAAACCAGTAATTTTCAAGTGACCCACACATGATGTTATAGATATAGGGGTAAAAGATCCATTCAAGGTGCAAGACATGCTGATGCATTTTAATACAAAAAAGTTTGAATGTTCATTAATATGGCCCAGATTCCACAATGCAACTAAACTTTAGAAAATGACCCCTTGTCAAGTTTGGATATAGTATCAAGAAGAATATCCACTTTTATTTGAAATATTCACAAACATCTGAAAGGGCTGTGAAATTGCGCTTCCCTTTGTTTAGTTCATTTCATTGTGAGACTATGTTCTTCTAAGATAATTCCAACCAAAGCAACATGTCACAAAAGATTAAGTGAAAAAGCACATATGAAGTCCAGTTGTCTTCTATGAAGCCAGACATTAAAGAGAGTCACAAACATGGAAAATAGTGTCACTCTCCTGACCAAATTTTTATTTGGGAAAGGAGTCTAAACAAGTCTTCAGATAAAATAACTGAGAACCTCTGTTGTGGAAGAAACCCACCTGCAGATCAGGAAATATTAAAGGTACAAGAAATAAACTCGTAAGGTCTGCGTGTTACATCACTTAACTGTATTCTAACTAATGCATACCTTTGCATACTCTTGGGATCCTTGCCTCACATCTGCATTTAACTGAACTTTTCTGTATCAGCAGGTTGATGCAGACTTGAATAGCTTCGTGTCTACCATTAAGGAGAATAGGTTGATGCTTGCTGAATAATAAAAATCAGTCAGATAGAGAAAGTCTTGATCACTTTAAAATTTGCTAAATGCTTGTGTTCTTTATGAACAAAAAAAAAAAAATTTAATTTCCACTTAATGCTGGTCAGGAGTCTTCATTTGTAAATGTTATTTTTAAGTCAGACATGAGAATTTGTGTCCTTTACCATTTCCATTATTCTATTCTAAGCACCCCAGTGCTTTAGTATGAACACACATATTTTGTGCTTATCCCCTAACTGTAAGGTAATGAACGTTATGTCTTCTCTTTGTTTTCAAACACAACAAATTAATTAATCACTTTATTTACAGTAATAAACAGTGGCATTAAAATGGTGCATTTACCTTCAAAGGTGTCTTAGACTGTAGATGGTTTTTAGGAACAGCATTTCCTTGTCAGATTTATGATTGAAGTAACGCAGCTACTTAATTCTTTTTGCATTCATATAAAAGGTATAAGACAAATGCTTTACTGTAATCCTATATGCAATCAATATATTATTTAAAAGACTCCTGGCTGTGAGAAGAAGAAAGTGCAGTGTATATTGTTTATATCCTTGATGAATGCTTCCTCTGTAAGAGGGAAAAAGGGAAAAATTAATTTATGGGAAATCTATATTTTATTCACTTTCTAACTTTTCTCTTTCTATCAGTTGTAACTGAAATCATCAGCAGACAGGCACCTAGCCAAATTGAAACAAATGTGGGCTAAAACTCTGCTGTGTCTGAAGGGCCAGCCCCATTCTGGTACAGTTCTGGATAATGTGCTCATAGCTTGGAAGATTTATCTTGAAAATATGCCCTGGTAGGTCTTTTCAAATCTGCTCAAGCTACACAATATTGAGGTAGTTCAAGTCATAAGATTCTCTGTCAGAAGCTCATTGCTAGTATCAGAGAATATCAAGCAGGCAGTTTCCTGGAGTTATGGGGTTTCTCTATCTTCAACTACACCCCACACACAGAGTAAATAAATAATGCCTTAGTATCTATTGTTGTTGTTCAGCCGCTAAGTTACATCCTTCTCTTTGCAACTCCATGCACTGCAGCACACCAGGCCTCCCTGTCCCTCACCATCTCCCAGAGTTTGCCCAAATTCATGTCCGTTGAGTTGGTGATATTATCTAACCAGCTCATCCGCTGCCACCCTCTTCTCCTTTTGCCTTCAGTCTTTCCCAGCATCAGGCTCTTTTCCAATGAGTTGGCTCTTCACAATAGGCAGTGAACAAATCAGAGCTTCAGCATCAATCCTTCCAGTGAGTATTCAGGGTTGATTTCCTTTAGGATTGATTGGTTTGATCTCCTTGCAGTCCAAGGGACTCTCAAGAGTCCTCCAACTCCACAGTTTGAAAGCATCGATAATTTCACGCTCAGCCCTTCTTATGGTCCAACTCTCACATCCATGCATGACTAAAGAGACTACAACTTGCTATATAATGAGAGCGACACTTACTTCCTGTTACAAGTTTTGTATTTCTTTGCTTAAATGTGCATTACCAACTAGAGTTTATTTGGGGCAATAACTTTAACTATTGTGAGAGGAAAAAAAGCAGGCAACAAAATTATGTTAAATCCGTTGTTCATGATATTGATATAGTGAATGGTTTTCTGGCGTGTGTCCAGAAATATACTGAATGGCTTAGATATTTTACAATTCATTAGCCCTCATCACAGTCAATGAGGTAAATATGATTTTTTCTCCTTTTACTGATGAGGAAACTGAAGCCTAGCAGTGAGCAGTTGGTCTCATCTTCACCACCCGATTCCGCTGTTCCCCCAGTAGAATCGCCATTTGAGCTAGAAACTGAGTAATCCACCATGACTTCTCCCCCAAGCTCCCTTTCCCTTCACAGTCACCTAGTCATGTGAATTTTGCCTTCTTCACATCATTTCTAGAGATGACATCCATCCCCACATTTGCTGGCTGACATAAATCATGACCTCTTGACTGCCCCAGAGATCACCTTTCCCAGACCCACTTTTCTGGCTGCTTGCCTCACTCTCTCCAGTGCACATTGGACTCTGGCAAAAAGGGTGATCTTTCTAAAAGAGCAAATCAGATAAGGTCATTTACCTGCTTGAAATGAAACTGAAACTACTTCAGTGGCTCCCTCTTAGCTGCAGAATCAAGCCAAACTCTCCAGCATGGCACGCAGGCCCTCCACAGCTTGATCTCTGCCTGTCTCTGCTTTTATCCCTCCCCATCCTTCCCTACCTCCCGCAGTTCCTTGCACTCACATTCCTGTCTCACTGGAGGCATGAGCATCCTCTGTCAAAATGCACATGCTGTTCCCTCTGCCTTCAGGGCCCCTTCATCCTTATCTCTCTTGGCTAAACTCCATTTAACTACTCACTTGCCTGAAGTGTCAGTTTCCAGGGGAGTTATTCTGATTCTTTCCTCTGTGTGTCCACTCCTCTCCACTTCTGCACTTATCAGTATTTATCTCTCTCTCTCTCCGTTATATTGTTGGCATCACTATCTTCTGTACATGGACTTGCATGAGCAGCTTGGACCAGCAGCTGAAATTTTTTTTTAGTTGGTCATTTATTTATTTGTGTGTATTGGAATAGAGTTGTTTTACAATGTTGTTAGTTTCTCCTGTTCAACGAAGTGAATTAGCCTTATGTGTATATATATCTCTCCTTCTGGAACCTCCCTCCCACCCCGCACTTTCCCAAGGCTTTAAATCGTGGACATCTGTGCACGTGTTCAGTCTGTCCGACTCTTTGCATCTCCATGGACTGTAGCCTGCCAGGCTCCTCTGTCCATGGGATTTCCCAGGTGAGAATACTGGAGTGGGTTGCCATTCCCTTCTCCAGGGGATCTTCCCCACCCAGGTGTTGAACTCACATCTTTTGTGTCTCCTACATTGGCAGGCGGGTTTATTAACTGCACCACCTGGGAAGCTTAAAGTGTGGCCCTTCTCCTTAATATCTGACTGACCTTATGTAATTCTATTTCTCTGACTCTGGTCTCTCCATTAGTAAAATAAAAATATTCATTATACTAACTTCAAAAAGTTTTTGTAAATCAGGGAGTAAAATGGGAGAAGGGAATGGCAACCCACTCCAGTATTCCTACCTGAAGAATTCCATGGACAGAGGAGCCTGGCAGGGCTACAGTCCATGGGGTCACAAAGAGTGGGACACGACTGAGCCACACACACACACAATTCTTAGTTATGGGCTCATACAGGAAGAATATTGAATAAATACAAAATATCAGTATCAGCTATTCTCTAAGAACGTAACAGAAATACTTTTATCCCAATGAGTTTTCTTCATGGCACTTAGTCTCTGAAATCTCTCTCTCTATATATATATATATAAAATATTTGTCTCCCCAGACATAGAAACTAAAATCCATGGACTAGTGAACTTGCTAAACTACAAACTTGTGCCCTAGTGTAACCTTATCACCTTGCATGCAATGGGCAGTTGATATATTTCATTTGAGTAAAAGAAAAACTAAGTATACCACAGCAGCAACCTAAAAAAGCTGACCTGACCAGGGCATTAAGAAGTATTCACATTGTATTATATTAGAGACATATTCAAATACTGCACAGTGATTCTGGATCATCTTCACCAAGAATAAATGGTGCTGTGTAAGACTATATAAGATTGTATTGCTAATTTGATCTCACTTGATTAAATTATGTGCCTCTCTATCAGGTACAATGAATAGTCCATTTTAATCACACAATTTACTGAGGTGAATGAGGGCACCATTTGCTTATGATACATAATTTCTTAAAGTGGTTTGACTTCTTTACTCACTTTTTAAGCTCCTTTTAACTTGATTTCTGACTATGGACCATTGATGTTACTGAATGACCAAGACATTAATTTGACTTTTGCTGACTGTTTAAAAATAACATCCCTGAAATTGTAAAAGATAACATCCAAAGGAAACAGTTTCTGTATAAAATAAGATCATGGTGCCAAATATCTGGCCAAGTGACACTTCTGTCACAAGTGGAAAAGGCTCCACACCCCTCCCAAAAAAATGTGTGTGTGTGTGTGTATATATATATATATATATTTATATATAAATATATATATATAAAACTCCTGCCAGTTACAAGGTGTAAAAATGTCCACTGGACATTTTTTAAAGGCCAGCTATTGGACAAGGCCACCAGCAGGGCTGGGCATATTGGATGGATCAGGCGCTTTGAGAAGCTGTGAAAGCCGGAAGAGGAGGCCCTGAGCCACTGACAGCCTTCCCCCAGTGCCTTGAGGCAGTGTGGTGACCTGCGGGAAGGCTTCGTCCCTCTAGTGTCGCCCTGTACCCAAGCAGCCAGCCTCAGTCTCCACCATGCAGGATTATGTCACTCCTAGATCTTCTTAAATACGAAGATTCCCAGGGTCTTGGCTGGACTCACTGAATCAATATCTCCCAAAACTACAAAATTGAATTTTTAATTCTCTGTAGCTAAAGTAGTCATAAATCCTTGCTTGCCCAGATCAGTCTTCACCTTCCCTTGTTATTCTGTTAATACTATATACTTTACTACAAAAATGACCTGGTTTGGATCAAAAATTGGATGTTCACAGCATCTACAGATGAAAATTCCCTAGCAACCTCTGCTTTGCATATATGTGCTCTATATTTATGGAACTCTTGCTAAAAACTTCCTTTTATATATATATATATACATATAAAATATATATATTTTATATATTATATATATGTGTATATATATGTGTGTGTATATATGTAAAATATGTGTGTATGTGTGTGCACATGCATGCATGCACACATACATACACAGTTTTTAGACTCCAATTTCACAGTAGAAATACCATAAGCAAGCAGTGCTATCTTTCAGGGTCAGTTCAGTCACTCAGTCATGTCCAACTCTTTGCAATCCCGTGGACTGCAGGACGCCAGGCCTCCCTGTCCATCACCAACTCCCAGAGTCTACTCAAACTCATGTCCATTGAGTTGGTTATGCCATCCAACCATCTCATCCTCTGTCATCCCCTTCTCCTCCTGCCTTCAATCTTTCCCAGCATCAGGGTCTTATTCTAATGAGTCAGTTCTTCAGGGTCCTGAGTATTCTATAAAATGAAGTTTGGGTCTAATTAAATTTTTTTCAGTTACTGTGATTCTTGTACTTCAGAATGGATAGCACCAACCCCTAGTCATTTAAACAAGGCATCAAACACAGAGACTTAGAATATGCTGGTGTCTGGCTGATTACTTCTCCTCCTGTTTACCATTGCTTTGTGTTCAGTAATGGCAAGCATTCAGTGAAGCTTGCAATCACAAAACAGACTTCACAAAAACCAAACTATATTGACAACAAAGTTCTAGTCTAACATTTGTGGACAGCCCTGAGGTAGCAAATTGGATTTTTCTCACATCCAAAGTGCCAATGACTAAATCTATAGGTTGATAGCTTAATCCATATAAAATTAGAATAAGAATGCTTATTTCTCACCTTTTAAAGACTGGTTAATTAGTTTCTAAGTTTTAAGACTTTAGAAAAAAGTCCAAATAAACAGTGCTTTACCTCTGCATCTCTAACCTAAGCCCCGTTTAAGACCTAATTGGTGGTTAATAAATACTAGCTGAATTAAATTGAATAAATTAATATACAAATAAAAGAGCACCTCCAAATCAGTAGCTCTCAACCAGGGGCACTTTTGCCTCTCAGGGACATTTGGTAATGTCTGAAGATATTTTTGGCTGTCATATTAAAGGGAGACACGACTTTAGTGGGTGAGGAGTTCTAGGGTGCTACTAAATACCTCATTATGTTCAGAAAAGCCCCTAACAACCCCAAAACAAGATATCAATAGGGCCAGTGTTGAGAGATCCTGCTTGAGGTCATTACTCTAGATCTAGATTACTTCCAATTTTTTTAAACCTTAATCATCAATTTTGCACACCTATTTTCCTTCTCTAAAGCAAAACCCCAAACTACTCATCCTCTTATTAGATAAAGCCCAATTTCCTTGCATTTTCATCAGAACACTGACAAGTTTTATTTTACCCCACCTACCTGCTGTTGGGCTTCCTTGGTGGCTCAGATGGAAAAGGATCTGCCTGCAATGCAGGAGACCAGGGTTCGATCACTGGGTCAGAAAGTTCCCCTGGGGAAGAGAATGGCTACCCACCTCTGTATTCTTGCCCGGAGAATTCCATGGACAGAGGAGCAACAGTTGGACTGGTGAGCAACAGTCCACGGAGGTCGCAAAGAGTCAGACATGGTTGAGCGACTAGCATTTTCACTTTCACGTTTTTACCTGCTCTTATTTCCATTATTAGTCTTCAACTAGAACCATCCATAATGGTCATACTCACCTGAAAAGCCTATTAAAACACATATTGCTGAGGCTCTTCTCTAGAGACTTTGACTTAGCAGTCTGGACCTAAGAATTTGCATTTCTAAGTTACTTCCTGTTGTGTGATGCTTCTGGTCCAGGTACCACATTTTGAAAAATACTGATCTACAGCAAGATGATACACTTCTTTACAAATTCCCCAAATAACTGTGCTCTTCATTTCTCTAGTTATTTTTAATAAAGACTTTCTGTTTCCCTTATAAGTACAATCAATCTTCATTATTAATAGATTCCACATTTTCAAATTTGCCCATTCACTAAAATTTCTTTAGAACCCTTGAATCAGTACTCATGTGCTTTCATAGTTATTCACGGATGTATGCAGAGCAGTGAAAAATTTGAGTCCCAAATGTACATGTTCTTAGCTGAGTTGCTAAGATGCTCTGTCTTAGCTGATGCTAAGCATCTTAGCATCTTAGCTGATGCTCTGTCTTTTGTGTCTCATACTGTAAATAAGTGTCCTTTTCACAGTCTATTTAGTGCCACAGTTTTCTGCATTTGGGTATATTTGTTGGTAATTTTTCTGGTTAAGATGCCCCCTAAATAGTGCTGAAGTGCTGACAAGTGTTCCTGAGTACATGAACACTGTGATGTGCCTTCTGGGGAAAATGCATGTATTAGATAAGCTTCCTTCAGACATGAATTATAGTGCTGTTGCATTTGAGTTCAAATGTTAATGAACAAAAATATTGAATAAGATGATTTTAAACAGAAACAAGATTGTGTATTGATGGTTAGTGAAAATGTTGTGAGCAGAGGCTCACAGGAACCTAACCTTGTTTTTCCCATAAGAACAATGATTTGGTATTCACCGTGTTTGCAGTGACTTTACAGAGCATAACCACTGCAAGTAACAAAATTCGACTGTAAGTAAATGTTTTTCACCCACATTTTCTACAACTTTTCAACTGTGCTGTATACAGAGATCTTCCTTTCTCTATATTTAAAAAGTTCTTCCATTTTGTGAGACTCTTTAAGCAAAGAACTTCCTTGCAGCAATGCTGTTGTTATTTTGTTTTTTATATTCATTTAGTTTCTTCTTTGTTAAGCATAGTGCTGGGTGCCTAATGGGTGTTTACTAAATATTGCTAAATAAATTAACTCAAATGCAAATGTGTTGTCTCTCTAGAGGGAGATTACAATGTTAGCTTGGATTAGTTTGCTTATTCCCTTAAGCCTAACAAAACACTGAGGAAAGAGACCACCTCACAAGTCAGTGTTAAAAAGGATAAGTTACAGAATTTTTTCCCTTTGGCATTTTATCAAAATCATTAAATCATACACACACACACACACACACACACACACACACACTTATTTTTTCCTTCTTGTGTTCTCTCTTCCTCCTCCCTTTCTCCTTCCCTACTTTCTTCTCTCTTTATGGGTTGGAAACAATTATATGGTTCAAGTGAATTGTGTCTTGCCTCAGTGAACCTTATTGGCATGTGAGAAAAAGGGGGAAGATCAACCTGACAGTAATTGTCAAACAGTGTATTCATTTTCCTCCCCTGTGCATTTCTGGATCTAGATTCTGTTGGAGCTGAACTTTTGCCCTCAGGGTAGAACACTCACATAGGTAGATTTGGCTTACAGATGAGTTCATGGGAATGGTTATTCCTGGACTCTGGGCAAGCTACATATGGTTCTCCACCTTTCACCTCCTGAAAATATTTGAAGGCTTAGGTGGTGTTGACAGTGTCAGCCTGACAGGATGGAGCTTCTCCTCCAAAGCTCCCATATCAGAACCTCAGGGGAGAATGGGTGGGGGGTAATATTTCTAAGCTTATCTAATAAGCTTATCTAGCTTATTCACACCTAAGACTGAAGCAGAGGAGTTTAAGGAATTTTTCTCACTTGAGATATGCAGAGTTAATGTTCAGAACATGTCCTGTATTTGCCAAAATGTATTTGGGGGAGAGGGGTAGTGGGGAGAAGTTTCATAAGATGGTATGTAAAA
The DNA here is from genome assembly GCF_910594005.1 of Cervus elaphus. Lineage (NCBI taxonomy): Eukaryota > Metazoa > Chordata > Mammalia > Artiodactyla > Cervidae > Cervus > Cervus elaphus. The sequence continues at coordinate 29,633,907 of NC_057842.1, read as the reverse complement.
ATCCAAATGAAGTTTTTGGCCAACCAATAAGTATGGGTACTGCTTGAGCACAAACCCATCAGAACTGATGCCAGACCTTAGCCCTGTGTTGTGCTAAGAGTGAGATTGTGGTTGCAGGATCTTCAGGAGGATGGGGAGGAGACATCTTAGAAGAGGGGCCAGGGCAGGGGTGCAGCACGCCAAGAGCCTGGGACAGTGCTATTTACTAAGCAGTTTGCAAGCGTTTCAGTGTTCAAACGTCTGAAGCAAACAGACTGAAGACCAGCTATGAAGACAGTCAGAAAAGTATTCTGTCTGAGAAGTGCTAAGCAGGATAAAATTGACTTTTATATTTTAAGATGCTATCTGAACACTAGATTTGACTTCCATCTTTTCCAATTGGAGAAATACCATCTGCGGATGGAAATTTTCTAATACAGACAGAAACTTGCCTCATATTTTCTATCCCAATCCCAAGGTTAAATGAACAGAATTCTAAGATGAAAACTTGCAGAAATATTCACTACAGAATAGATTAGGAAAGGCCCACCTCTCCCTATAATTCACATGGAAGGTGAACCTTCTCCAAAAGATTGTGATATGTGCTTCTCTGTCTATTTCAGACCCCATCTGTGAACTGTTGGGAGGGCCCATATCCATGGAAATGAGGGAGTCAAAGAAAGCATGAGAGCGGCACATCCAGAGTTGAGGTCTATGGATGAAGGAAGGGGCTAATCCGTTGCTAAGTCTATTCTGGTAAACTCTAGGAAGTCAGGGCATGTGGCACAAGGCCATTGCAGGTACTGTGGAGTGCTAGTAAAAGAGAAACAGGAGCATCTGAAAAATATGCTAAAAAGCCAAACTTCTGGGACTGTTGGGTATTGTGATGGAAAATTCTTCATGGTTGCTATAACATACTGGAAGGAAATTTTCACCTTCTGGCCCTGGTTTCCATGAGATAAATCGCTGCATTGCAGTGACTCAGCATTGTGCTGTGCACAGGTATGGATGGTCAATAAATCCACATTGAGCAATTACAGCCTTGCTATCCAGGATAAAACAATGCAAACATGAATGCTTACTGAGTAGTTATCAGTTAAAGCTCCACGTTAGATGCAGACTGCAGTGAGGGTTGATGTTCTGAAAATTATTCTTGTCACAAACATACCTGTCCGCCGATGATGTGGTGTTTATATGTGTGAGCAAAAGGGGTTAGCAGGTATCTGTAAATCATTCTGTCCTTTTGGCCTTTTGTTTCTTTAATCTGTCAATGGCAATTTGGCATGTTGTGACCTTTTAAAGTCCAGGACTCTGCCTGTCTTGTTCACCAGGGCCTGACAGAGAGTAGCTACTCAATAAATATTTGTTCAGTGAATGAGGAACCCTCTAACAATTGGGAGCATATACCTCTACAGAGCAATAGACTCTGAACCCATTCTGAAATCACTTCTGCTTTCTTGCCTCTTCAAATCCAAGAATCAGAACACAAAGAGGGAACTCTCCATCAAGTAAAAATTCCCCAGTGACTGTGGAGTCTAAGGTTAAATATAATTTTTTCAAGTTGTCTTAGAGTATTCAGAGTTCCTAGTTTCGATCAGTGGTCCCAAAGGAATCTCAAAGAGCAGAAAAAAAAATATGAAAAGACTAAGTCTATTTATAAGTTACTTTTGGTGCTGCACAAGAATATGGTCAAAACTTGAACCTTTTGATATATGAATCTCCCAACAACCATGTTCTCAACTCTGCTGTCCTTCCACCTCCCTAAGTCAGTGAGAGGGTTTAACAGACTCTTGATTATTCATTTCTATTTAGCAATCATCTCTATTTATCACTGTGGTTGTTTCTATGAAAATAGAAACTCCAAGTAAAAAGTGATTTATTTGATTCTTTGGTGCCAGACAACCAATTCAACTTATCCATCAAATTAATTGACCTTCTATGAACCTTATGTTGTGCTTCTATGTAGGCAGAACTCAGGGCAATTTGTCTATTATATGAATGATATTCATGTCTCCTTTTCTAATGTCACTCTTACTTCTTTGTTTTCCCCCCTGTATTGAAAACACTTAAAAACTGGATGATACATTTTGATATATTTTAAATTTCAAATTAATTTTAAAATAATTAGACTTAATTAAGGACAACGGAATTCTTATAATAATAGTTCACAAAGACGGCAAGCTTTCTGAGCCCCCTATACATTGGTTTACTACAGCTTCTAGTACCTTCCTACTCTAATGCTGTATACATAGTAGATACTTAATGAGTATTTGCTAAATTAACAAATGAATGTCATTATAATTTTTGTTTCCCCATTGCTTCTTAGCTGTACACACAGAAGAATAAATGAACCAGAAATGACTCATAAGGTTATGAAATCACATGTAAAGCAGAGATTGAATTTTCAGTCCTAGAAAAGTCAAGTGAGAACTTTTTGAGCAGAAGGCATAGTGAGAAATACTATTGTTGCCCTGAGCTAAAGAGTTTAGGACTGTGCTTGATTTCAGCAGTTGCCATTGGATGAACTGTCAAAGCATCACTGTAGTTGGTTATTTCATGACTTTGTCCCAATCACATAGAAAAAGTATATTTATTATAGAGAGAATACGATTCTTCCTTCTATTGAATTTTGAAGGGCAGAACAATTTAAAAGATGTTACATCTGACAGAAATGTCAGAAACTGAGCAGAATTTAAATGAAAGCCTAGAGGTCTTATCTCATGTGAAATAGGTTCTCTGGTCTAAGGTTAGTCAATTAGCTGGACACTAAGTTCCTACTCTTATGTTCTCCTTCCCTAAAAAGTTTGATTTGTGTCCCTTTTCTTTTGGATTTTGTTCCCTGTGTGATTATCAATGAGTAAATAAAACCCTGAAGTCAGAAACAGCTGTGACTCAGTAGAATATTGTTGGTGCTAAAAGTAGTGAAGTCCAGGTTTAGTTTGACTCACTTGATCAATAGAAAAAACTTAAGGCACATGAAATTAACATCAGTTCAGTTCAGTTCAGTCACTCAGTAGTGTACAAATTAACTTATAAAGCACCACACTTTATACGTTAAGGCATGCATTAGCATGATTGTTACAAAATGATCCAATATGTGAGATGCAACTGATAACTGATGGGAATAAATATTTTTGTCACTTATAGACTGTTATATTTCTTTATGGAAATATCAAATCTCCCTTAAGTGATATTTATATATTAATTTTAATAAGACTGTGGATAATAGGAAAATTAGAATCAGAAGATTTGATTTCCAATCTTGATCATAACATTTACTGAATCTATGGTATGGGCAAGTCATTTTTCTTCTCTAAAATTACAGATTCTTTTTTAAAATTCAGACATAATACTCAGAGTGTTGCTCAAATTTCACATATGAAACTAAGTGATAGTTGAAAAGAATTCCATTACTATAAATAAAGTAATGAATCATAATGAAATGCCAGGTATTGGTAGAAACTGGTGACAAGCCTCCAAACCTCGTCCCACTGCAAATGCTCCACCCCCAGCAAACAGCACCTGGAAGTTCTACCCTGAAACCCAGTGTTTGTCGCACATTCACAGTGACTCTAAAATATAGTTGTATAATAACAATAGGAGCCATGTTTTATGTGCCCTTTATATGCACTCAATGAGAATTTTGTGTATTATCTCATTTAATCCTCACTACACACCTAAAAAGTAGATATTATTTCCCCACTTTATAAATTAGGGAATGAAGGCCAGAAGAGGTGAAATCAGTTGACTAAAGTTAGGCAATTTCTATGTAGCAGAGAAAGCACTGAAGTCCAGGGTCATTAAGTCTAAAGTCTGTGAAGTTTCCTAGTATACTCAGGGCCTAAGCATCTAAACTTGCCAACAAAGACCTAGATATTATATTCTGGGTATAACACTTATATTGCCTAATAGTTCAAGAGCCATACCTGTAATGTGTAGATTCTCTCTCTATTTTTGCTTTATTGCAATGATTCATTACTCTGCACAAACGGTTTTAGAAAATCATATGAAGCAATTGGGCTTCATGAGGTCATCTGTAAATAACTTGGTTATGTTCTCTCCAGCTTTTATAGTTTTACAATTCTAAGGGAATTTAATAAGCATATATTCTCAATCAATGTCTTTTTTTGGCTTCTTTTAATAATATTACAGGGTCAAAAATAAAATAAAACATGACCTTTTAATATAAATAACCCTTGTATTAGTCAGGGTTCTCCAGAGAAACCAGGAAGTGAGTTTTAGTCACTCAGTCATGTCTGACTCTTTGTGATCCCATGAGCTGTAATCCTCCAGGCTCCTCTGTCCATAGACTTCTCTAGATAAGAACATTGGAGTGGGTTGCCATTCCCTTCTCCAGGGGATTTTCTGACACAGGGATCAAAACCGGGTCTCCTGCATTGCAGGCAGATTCTTTACCATCTGAGCCACCAGGTAAGTCCAAGAAACCAGACCCCCGAACCTACAGGAAATATATTTTAGGTATCTATCTATAAGCATATCTGTTTATCAGTCTATCTAAAAGAATATTTATTATAACTAATTGGATTATGCATGATGGAGGCAGAAATCCCAAGATAGCAGTTGGCAAGCTGGACACCCAGGAGAACTGATATATAGCTTCACTTTAAATCCAAAGGTCTGAGAACCACAGATGCTTATGGTGTAAGTTCTAGTCCAGATGCCAGCAAGCATGAGACTCAAGAATAGCCAGTGTTTTAATGTACGTCTAAAAGTCAGAAGAGATCGATGTCCCAGTTCAGTAGTCAAGCAGGAGGAGTTTCCTCTAATTCAGCATTTTTGTTCAACTCAGATCTTCAATTGGTTGGATGATGCCCACTCACATTAAGGAGGGCAATCGGCTTTATTTGGTCTACTGATTCAGTTGTTTGTTTTATCCAGAAATACTCTCACAGATAGACTCAGAATGATGTCTGGGTACCTCATGGCTTAGTCAAGTTGACATACAAAATCAACCATTACACCCCCGAAGTACAGTGCTAAATTGTTCAGAGAGACTCCCTCTTTCCATGGCTTTGAAGGCATCAGGACAAAAAAGTAACAATATAGGTTTGACTTCCTGAGTATTAGTTTGGTGTCTCTCATCTCTCTCCAGAGGGTCAGAATAAGACCTTTAAGTGAATTATCATTAAAGACAATTTATAACGCTTCTGTGGCAATTAACGTACTAAAATGTAATTGAATTTCTTTAAATTCTTAAAACATAAAATAGGTACAAAGACATGGAAAGAATCTGATATCATGAAACTATTTCAGTGCTTAAAATTTGAGGGTACCCACCCTTGTGTTGGGATTTCCCTAGTGGCTCACAGAGTAAAGAATCTGCCCGCAATGTATGAGACCCAACTTTGATCCCTGGGTTCGGACGATTCCCTGGAGAAGGGAATGGCTACCCATGCCAGTATTCTTGCCTGAACATTTCCATGAACAGAGGAACCTTGAGAGCTACAGTTCATGGGGTCACAAGGAGTTGGACACGACTGAGCACCTAACACTTTCACTTTCTTTCCATTGTGCTCATATCTTCAACATGCTTAGTCTGTTCTTTGGTAGTCAACACCGTGCTCTCTTCCTATAGAATGACCACTGAGATCCAATTTGAGTCGTTGGCAATCGAAGAAATTTTGTGTGAAATGCTTTCCTTTGTCATTTGTTGAATTCTGCATTTTTACATTATTTTGAAAAAAATTTTCTCTTTGCTTAAGAAATGTGTGTTTTATATATGGTTAACAACTGCTGTATCTACAATTTGTTTGTTTCTAGTAACTACTAACAATATTATAAACCCACAACTTTACCTGATGCAGTAGCAAACATGTAATTTGCATTCTAAGGTTCAAAAAAAAGCTTGATAAATGTAAGATGCTCATGGATGTCTCTAGTACTGACTTGAGAAAATAAATATCCTGACCACAACTGATACTTGGCTTGTGACTTATAGGAATGTAGAATTAAATCCCTCTCTCAAACTTTAAGATAACATCCCTCATTTATTTCTAGGTAAAGAAACATCAGTGGCATTTTCTTTTCATGTGGCTATTCCCTTAATAACTGCTAATTTTGTATCTCTCCAAAATTCACATGTTGAAATTGAACCCCTAATGTATTTGGAGGTAGGGCCTTTGGGAAGTGGCAGAACCCTTATGAATGGGATTAGTGCCCTTATGACAGAGACCCTAGAAAACCCTTCTGCTCCTTGCACTATGTGAAGACCCAGCAAAATGTCAGCTGTCTATGAACCAGAAAGCAAACTTTTACTGGATAATGATCCTGCGAAAGCCTTGATCTTGGACTTCCCACCCTCCAGAACTGTGACACATGCATTTCTATTGTGTATAAGCTATCCAGTCCCTATGGTATTCAGTTAGAGCAACCCAAAGGGACAAGATAATTAATTTCACTTATGGAATTATATATGGGCTTCCCAGGTGGTGCTAGTGGTAAAGAACCTGCCTGCCAATGCAGGAGACATAAGAGACTCCAGTTCAATGTCTGGCTTGGGAAAATCTCCTGGAGGAGAGCATGACAACTCATTCTAGTATTCTTACCTGAGGAATCCCATGGACAGAGGAGCCTGGAGGGCTACAGTCCATAGGGTCACGGTCAAGTACAATTGAAGCAACTTAGTACACATGCACACATAGAATGATAAGTGGAATGTATAAGTATTCAAATAAATAGTTACTGACTTTACATTGCACAAAAATAGGTATAGTTACATTTCATGGTGAGAATATTATCATGTGATCTGTATTGTGTCTCTGCTCTGTAAGTATGGATCAATCTTGTGGGAGTATACACACATTTGTAGACTTGTTTGATCAGTGTCCTCAACAAATATTTATTGACTGACTACTGTAAGCTAAGCTTCTGTGTTCTGGAGCTATAGCAATGAGCAAGACAGCACTCAAATAAAAATGTGGTATGTGCATTAGATCCTTAGGCACTTATATTCTAGTTTGATTTCATGATCCTCTCTTAAGTTCTTTGCCTACATCTTTACATGCTCCCCATCCAGGAAGAAGGTAGTATTGTTTTGCTCTCTCAGATTTTACCTTATTAAGCTTAGGCCTTCCCAAGTGGTGCTAGTGGTAAGGAACCTGCCTGCCAATGCAGGAGATGTAAGAGACACAAGTTCAATTCCTGGGTCAGGAAGATCCATGGAGAAGGAACCCACTCCACCATTCTTGCCTGGAGAATCCCATGGACAGAGAAGTCTGGCGGGCTATGGTCCATAGGGTTACAAAGAGTCAGACGCAACTGGAACGACCTAGCACAAAAACATAGGAGGTTAGAGGTAGTGTACCATTCTAAAGTAAACACTGTATTCTCACAATACTTTGTAAGATATACCATACACAATACACAGAGACAAGAGGAATACTTTAAAAAATTGCAAATACTGGATTTGAATGTTAGAAAGGAGAAAATAGTACCAAGGTATAAAGAATATTTTTTGAAGCAGAGAGGGTAGCTGAAGAATGAGAAGGAAACTGGAGAAAAATGATACAATGACATGCTCTGAGCTTTGGATAAGGTTTGTTACCCAAATTTGATAGAAATGTATCAGCTGACTAGTGGAGAGATTTAAGGGGAGTGATTTTAATGAAATACAATAGTGAATCAGAAAAATGTGATTTTAGTCATGTCATTTTGGCTTAATTAGAGGGCAGCAGGTTTAGAAGCAGAGCCCCTGATAGGAAATATGTTTCAGCAATTCAGGTCAGCAATCATCAAAAATTTGTAGAGATGGAAAGGAAGAAATAACTAATAGAAGATGTTATTGAATTAAAATTATATGTGAGAAGTATAAAGAATAAAAGGTAATATAGAAAGTTGCTCACTGAAGGGACAAAATAGATGGTGTCATCCCCCACAGAGATGGAAATTCTACATAGAAAAAGAGGAATTTAATTTTTTTATATTTATTTTTAGCTCTATGATGGGCATCCTTTAGATTTCTTTATGGAGAAGTGTTAGTTGCCATTAGAATTTTTTTTAAGTTGTGAAAATACTGAAATGCATTATAGAATAATTTCATTCCCTATCTAGAATAGGAACAGTTGACATATTATTAAGGGTTTTGGTTGATAATTCAATAGGGTTTTGGTTAGGAGGAAGAAAGGTTAGCATTCCAAAAATATACAGCATTACAAAAATACACAGCAAGTCTTGGCAAACTTTGCCACTTATCTAAGTGCGTCTAACAGATGGGGATTCCTTAGTGAAATAGAGGGCAGATTTAAAGAACAGCTTTGGCCAACTATTAGACACAATTAAGACACAATTATTTGTTTCCTGTTTATAAAAACTGTTCCTGACAATGCAGGAGAAGGATACCATTGGAAAAACTCAAATAGCATGCTGGGGCCAAAATAATAAGAACCTGCTAGCTCAGGTCAGTGATTTTTTTTTTTTTTTTTGTCTCCCACATCGCAGGCACATTCTTTACCAGTGGAGCCACAGGGAAGCCCATTTTTATGTATGGATGCTAAATATTCAGGAGAGACATTTTTATTTGTAAGCTTTAGAAAAATGCCATCTCATATTTAATAAAATAAACTAACAACTATGTGAAAAATACCAATTTTTACCAAAACCATAATTTTTTTCTTCCTGACTATATTGAGGCAGATTGAACATTTCTGACTTAATTATGCACACTTCTAATTGGGGCCATCAGACAGCTCAATGGTTCTCAAACCTACTACATGTTAAATCTTTCTGGGGCACTTCAAAAACACCTGGGCCACACCCCAAGAGAGCCTGATTTAATTAGTCTAAGCTAGATTTAAGCCATAGATTTTTTTTTTTTCCCCTTAAGTTGTCAACTGATTTTAATATGCAGCCAGGGCTGAGAACCAATGAGATGGATACATGTCAGAATATCAGTGCTAACTTGTACAAAACCATATTTTTCATAGGACCAGTAACTTCAAGTATTGAGTAAAATGCATAGAAAGGATGGAAACATTGGAAAATGAACTACATAACAAATTTTTACTTGCAAGATCCTAGTACTTGGCTTGATAATAGTCACAGGAGAAGAGAAATACTGCTTGGCATGCTGTGAGTTTGACTCAGGGTGTTGTATTCAGTGTCCTTGGAGGGGAAGAAACTTTCTTATTTGTGGGGTCTGCTATCATCCAAGCCTGCTTTACATGGGTATTCATATTGCCTTTTCTCTCCCCATCCCCCACCCAAAAAAAAAGGAAATCATAAAATTTCAGGAAATCGTTTTTAAAAAGTTTCTATTTTAAAAATATGTGAACATGTGGGAGCATGGGAAAGTACCTAACCCGATGTGCTGTGCTGGGTCACTCAGTCATGTCCAACTCTGAGACCCCATGGACTGTAGCCCGCCAGGCTTCACTGTCCATGGGGATTCTACAGGCAAGAATCCTGGACTGGGTTGCCATGCCCTCCTCCAAGGGATCTTCCCAACCTAGAGATCCAGTGCTACTTTAAAATATAGCACTCAAATAAAAATGTGCATACGTGATGAAACAAAGCAAATTCTTGTGTAAATATCATTGAGGTCAAGAAAGAGAAAAAGAAATAGCATATCCAAACCTTTCAATGTGCCTTCTTCCAAACTTTTACTAATATCCTGGTGTTTACAGTAATATTTATCACCTATTACTGCTTTTAAATGGTGTAAACTTTGCTAAATTCTATACTATTATGAAACCCATATATTATTATGTATTTTAGAATAGAAAAGATAGATTTTATAACAGTTTATGAAAAATTAAAGAGTACAGTATGCACTCTTTCCTATCTGGCTTCTTTCATATATCATTATTTTTGTTTGACTTAACTCTTTGCTTCATTCTTTTGTGTTGCTGTAAAAGGTTTCATTTTTAATATATTGCAGTATATGTTCCATGCTCAATTCTAACAGTTAGAACTGGACATGGAACAACAGACTAGTTCCAAATTGGGAAAGGAGTACGTCAAGACTGTATGTTGTCACCCTGCTTATTTAACTTATATGCAGAGTACATCATGTGAAATGCTGGGTTTGATAAAGCACAAGCTGGAATCAAGACTATGATTTTTCCAATAGTCATGTATGGATGTAAGAGTTGGACTATAAAGAAAACTGAGCACCAAAGAATTGATGCTTTTGAACTGTGGTGTTGGAGAAGACTCTTGAGAGTCCATTGGACTGCAAGGAGATCCAACCAGTCCATCCTAAAGGAAATCAGTCCTGAATATTCATTGGAAGGACTGATGCTGAAGCTGAAACTCCAACACATTGGCCACCTGATGTGAAGAACTGACTCATTAGAAAAGACCCTGATACTAGTAAAGATTGAAGGCAGGAGGAGAAGGGGACGACAGAGGATGAGATGGTTGGATGTCATCACAGACTCTATGGACATGAGTTTGAGCAAGCTCCAGGAGTTGGTGATGGACAGGGAAGCCTGGTGTGCTGTAGTGCATGGGGTTGCAAACAGTCAGACACAACTGAGTTACCTAACTGAACAGTATATGTGTCCCTTTTGTTGTCAATAGACCTTATTTCCATTCCATTTTATTAACAAAAATACTGCCCATATGCACTTATCTTCTTGCACTTATCTCTTAGTACATGTTTGCCTACATTTCTTAGGAATATGGGATCCCCTGGTGACTCAGATGGTAAAGAGTCTGCCTACAATATGGGAGACCCAGGTTCGATCCTGGGTCACAAAGATCCCCTGGAGAAGGAAATGGCAACCCACTCTAGTATTCTTGCCTGGAAATGGACCGAGGAGCCTTGCAGGCTACAGTCCTGGGGTTGCAAAGAGTCAGACACGATTGAGAGACTTCATTCTCTTCTTCTTAGGAATATATAAACTGAGAGTGAAATTGCTAAGAAGGCATGGGTAATTGAGAAAGATACCTAATTTAGAAGATAATGACAAAATTGTTTCCAAATTTCTTGTGCCAGTTTACACTCCCACAAGGAACATATGAGCAGTCTTGTTGTTGTACACAAGAAGTATGCAAACTGTGGCTTGCTGGACAAGTCTGTCCTGCCACTGATATGTAAAAATAAAGTTTGGGGGGAAGACAACAATGTCCATTCATTTACCAATTGTCTGTGGCTGCTTTTGTGGTAAAAGATTGGAGTATTTTCTTCTTGAAATTAGTTTTTTACACTGTTGTAGTAATTTCAGGCAAGAGTGATTAGTTATATATATATATGCCTGCTAAGTCGCTTCAATCGTGTCTGACTCTTTGCGACCCCGTGGCCTGTAATCCATCAGGCTCCTCTGTCTATGTGATTTTCCAGGCAAGAATACGGGAGTGTAGCCATTCCCTTCTCCAGGGGATCTTCTTGACCCAGGGATTGAACCCAGGTCTCCTGCATTGCTGGCAAATTGTTTACCATCTGAGCCACCAGGGAAGGCCATATACATATATACATATACATATACATATATATGTGCACATATATATACACATTTTCAGAATCTTTTTCATTATTGGTTATTACAAGACACTGAGTATCTTGTAAAGTTCCCTGTGCTATACAGTACGTCTGTGTTGCTTATTTTTATATGTTGTTTATCATAGTAGTGTGTATCTGTTAATCCCAAAGTCCTAATTTATCCCCACCTTTCCCTTTCGCCTTTGATAACTATCAGTTTGTATCCTATGTTTATGAGTCAATTTCTGTTTTGTAAATAAGTCTCTCTCTCTTTTTTTTTTTTAAGATCCCATTTATATATCATGTGATATTTGTCTTTCTCTCTCTGACTTAGTTTACTTAGCTTGGTACCCTCCAAGACCATCCACGTTGTTGCAATGGTATTATTTCATTATTTTTTTTATAGCTGAATAATATTCCATGGTGTATGTGTACCGTATATTCTTTACCCATTCATCTGTGGATGGCCGTTGAGTTTGCTTCCATGTCTTGGCTATTGTAAACAGTGCTGCTATGAACACTGGGGTGCATGTATCTCTTCAAATTCAAGTTTGTGTTTTTTCTGGATGCCCAGGGGAGGGATTGATGGATTATAGACCAACTCTACTTTTTTAGCTTTTTTGAGGAACCTCTATACTGTTCTCCATAGTGGCTGCACCAATTTACATTCCCCCCAACAGTGTAGACGCGTTCCCTTTTCTCCACAGCCTCTCCAGCACTTGTTATTTGTAGACTTTCTGATGATGGCCATTCTGACCGGTGTGAGGTGATACCTCAGTAAGTACTTTTGACAGAGGCCATAGAATGCTTAGTATCCATCGCTTGACAAGTCAAGTGTGCTGACTCCCGCTCTGGAACTCCAGTCACTGTTGGTGTGGTCAGGCTTCTCACTGTGCCATTTCTGATGGAGATCGAGAATTTTGTCTTGATTCACTTGCATTTTCCTCACGACTGATGATTCTGAACACTATTCCATATCTTTTTGGGTCATTTTAACATATTCAATTGGTGAAGTTGCTTGATCATTTTTCTATTGTTTTCATCATTTTCTCATTGAGTTCTTTATAAGATCTGGTTATAAGGCTCTAGCCAGTTAGACAACTATTACTTTCTCCCTTTCTGTGGCTTGTCTATTCATTCCCCTGATAATGTTTTCAATGAACAGATCATATATATATTTTAAAGTAGTCAAATTGAAAAGTTTTTACTTTCAGTTATATCATTTTGTGTCCTATTTAAGAAGTTGTTCTTTATCCCAAATAATAAGTGTTTTTTGACATTATCTCCTAGAATAGTGGTTCATCGCTGAAGGCAATTTAGCACAAGGGGACATGTGTCAATGTCTAGATGTTTTTGGTTGTCATAACTGACAGTGTGGTACTGGCATTCAATGCAGAGAGGCCAGGGATGCTTCTAGACATACCATAATGCGCAGGACAGCTTCCCAAACAAAGAATTATCTGGCCCAAATAGCAACAGTGCTGCTGTTGAGAAACTCAGTCCAATAAGATGTATTCATTTAACCTTTCACATTATCTATAATCTAATAGATATATTAGACTATAGATTAATATATAATAGATTAATAATATAATCTATATCTATAATCTATATCTATACCTATATTCTATAACCTTTCACAACTCATGAATGTTGTGAAATAGGATTCACATTTCACTTTTTTCCATATGCATTTCCGATTGTCCCGGAACCATTAACTAAAATGACTGTCATCCTATATGCTTTGTGATAAATCAAGTGTTATGTCTACAAAACTGGGTTTCCCATGCTATCCCATTAATCTATTCTTATACCAAAACACCCTCTCTTAAATATTACAGCTTTACCTAAAGTCCCAATATTAGTTGGATATTAACTCCCAATACATTCTTCCTATTCAGGAATTTACATAATTTATTTCCATTTTAATGTTATTCTGTTGAGTACCCTATGCATTGTATTTTGATTGAAAATATATTGTATTTTCATATTTTTGATAGGAGTTTCACATTTTGATGCCATTAAAAGTGTTGTATCTTTTAAAATTCCATTCCTTAGTTATTTCCAGCATAAATGTTTGAAAAAATTGATATTTCAAAAAACTAATATCATAACATCTAGTCCCATCACTTCATAGCAAATAGAAGGGGAGCAAATAGAGGGAGTGACAGATTTTATTTTCTTGGGCTCCAAAACCTCTGCAGATGGTGACTACAGCCATGAAACTAAAAGACTCTTGCTCCTTGGAAGGAAAGCTATGACAAACCTATACAGAGTATTTAAAAGCAGAGACATCATTTTGCCAACAAAGATTCAGATAGTCAAAGCTATGGTTTTTCCAGTAATTATGTTTGAATGTGAGAGTTGGACCATAAAGAAGGCTGAGTGCCATCAACACTTTTGAATTGTGGTGCTGGAGAAGACTTCTTAGAATCTGTTGATTGCAAGGAGATCAAACCAACCAATCCTAAAGGAAATCAACCTTGAATATTCACTGGAAGGACTGATGCTGAAGCTGAAGCTCCATTGCTTTTACCATCTGATGCAAAAAGCCAACTCAGTGGAAAAGACTGAACTCATCTGGGAAAGACTGAAGGCAGAAGGACACGGGGGCAGCATAGATAGCATTACCGAATCATTGGACATGAATTTGAGCAAACTCCAGGAGATAGTGGAGGACAGAGGAGCCTGGCATGCTGCAGATCATGGAGTCACCAAAAGACTGGACACGACTTAGCGACTGAATAACAAAAAAGCATAAATATATGAATTTGGATTTTTGTGTGTGTTGACTTTAAATCTAACAACATTTCCAAATTCACTTACTAATTCTAATAATGTATATGTACACCAGGGCACTCTTTCTGCCCCCTTCTGGTGTATGTGTCAGAAGTTTTCTCTATCTCTATTATACTTTAATAAAACTCTATTGCACAGAAGCTCTGAGCTATCAAGCCTTGTCTCTGGCCCCAGATTGAACTCTTCTCCTCCAGAGGCCAAGAATCCGGGTGTGTCTTTTCACGGCTCAGCAACAACCTTTCATCTTGGGCTCATATGGGATTACTCAGAACAAGGTAAGGATGCTTGGAGCTCTATTTCTTTGTTCTCCTAGCGAACATGTTTTCTGCTGTACTTTACTAACTCAACAGTGCGCTTGTGGGAATGAATGACACACCCTAGGCGAAGCAAGTGAGGAGCCCTGCTCTGCGGTTGGGCAGTGACCTCATATGGCTTATGGCAGAAACCTTGTTGGGGTTCATACCAACCTGCAAGTGGACTTCCCTCATGGCTCAGACGGTAAAGCGTCTGCCTACAATGCGGAGACCCAGGTTCAATTCCTGGATCAGGACGATCTCCTGGAGAAGGAATTGGCAACCCACTCCAGTATTCTTGCCTGGAAAATCCCATGGACGGAGGAGCCTGGTAGGCTACAGTCCATGGAGTCGCAAAGAGTCGGACACGACTGAGCGATTTCACTTACACTTTCTATATGTACACCTTGTTGGATATCATACATTCACAATGATAGTATGTTTGAATAGCAACACTGGCCTCTACCTTCCTCCCTGCCCAAGTCTAATACATTTTAGTTCCTCTTTTCCCCTTACTTCACTACTCAGGAATTATCCTATATTTTTTTTTCAGTATAGCCAACCGTGTTTAATTAGACACACTCTGTCTAAAAAGTACTGCCTTGGAAGTTATTATTGAAGTGAATTTTTCTAACCAAATATTTCTTTTATCAGCAATTATTTGATGAATATCCATTATGAGTTAAGAATTCCACTAGGCACCAGTGAGCAAGCACAGTGAGCAAGACATGATCCTGGGACTCAGGGAGTTTACATTATGGTGTAATGTAAAGACTAAAAGGAAGTAAATGGGGGAATGAATTGCTTCATTCTGTATATATTCTTCTCCCTTAGCTTTTCGTTTACTAATTTTCACTTCCATATTGGATAATTTGCTGTTAAACATATCTTTTGAGTTTTTAGTTTAGATAACTGTAATTTCCAGTTCTAGACTTTCAATTTGGTTCTTTTTCAATCTACTCTGTCCTTTCTTTGTTGGTCTCTACTACTTTGTCAAAATTCTTAGTGTTGTATTTTATTTCTTGAATTATTTTAAAGTATATATATATTGCTTTAATATTTAGAGCACCTCTGGAGTGTGTTATTTTTTAGGTAAGCTGTGGGACTAGGGTGTTATGATCCACTTTTGGTGTTGCACATACCGTGATTTTGCATAAATGTATGATGTCATGTATCCATCATTATGTCATCATCCAAGGTTTGTTTTTTAATATGTACCAGATATTATATCTGAAAATATTTGCATAAGCAAGTTAGGGTCTAGGATGCTTTATCATCCTTGATAGAGGGTTTTTACTTGTTTCTGTTACTTGTCTGTTACCTGAATCACCTTTACCCGATTTAAAAATGAAGATGATTAGATGATACATTCATATTCCCTGGAAGGATTTCTCTACTTCTGGCTAGCTTTTATCCTTGCAGGGGTGGGGAGAGGAGGTTGTGAGATTCTTTGATGTTTCAATCTGAAGGATGGAGAGTTCGCCAGGGAACTCTTCTTGGTGACCCCTGAACATCACAACTGTGCCCTAGCTAAGAGAGGCTGCCAGCAAATTCTCCAGCAGCCCTCTCAGGAATCAGAAAATACCTGCGGAGGAAGAGTGCCACCGAGTCCATGACTCTTTTTTTTTTTTCTTTTCTAAATCCTGACTCAGTAATCCTTCCTTATCTAGCTGATCAGATCTCAGATTTCTTCAGAGGCTTTCATAATTTCTAAAAGTACTTAGAAGGAGAGTTGGTCAGAATTACCAAGTTCACTGTAACTTAAAGGGAAGTCTCCAAGAATTGTTTATGCAAAGGACTAACGAGTGTTGGAATGAAATTTTCTCAAAAGCTTGTTTTTTTTTTTTAATATTTTGTGTATTATTTCAGAAGTTGTAAATTAACTATGCACCTATACATATCTAATCTTGTTAAATTTTACATTAAATTAGAATGTATGACATTTTTACTCCTTTACTGTATAATTAAAATGTAAGCCCTATACCTTTATCAAAGGATTCTTTTAATTTCATTCTTAAATGAAATATACTTAATACAAAAATTATTATTTAGTCTATATCCTCCCATTGCAATGTTAACAGCATTAGGTCCAGCATCATGTCTTTCTTGTTGACCCTTGAACCCCAGTACCTAGTGAAATGCCTGTTCTACACTGGAAACTCAAATGAATATTTGTTGAATAAATGAATGCTGTTGTTCACACTACTTGTTTCTATAATCATGCCTACTGCAACACTTTTGACAGGTTGCATGCTCAATAAAAATAGTTGATGATCATACTGGAAGAATTTTCTAACATAAATTATAGGCATAGTTGAGTGTGAGGCCATTTTTCATGATTTACTGGGTTCTAAATGTATGCAAATATATCTTTTTTTAGCTTAAGTTTTATAAAGTATGGTAAAAACCACAGATAATCTCAATGATACTTGAATTCTTGATAGAAAATAATAAAAATGTTTCTGAGAAATTTATGGGTACTTATCATGAATCTGAGAAACCCATGGGAATGTTGTACAATTTTTGTGGGACAATTTTCAGACCTTAGAACTTATTTTCTTCCTTATCTGGATATGAGGAAAGGACCATTGATTTTTACAGCACCAATATAAAAGTTATTTCACCAAGATAAATATATAAACTTTTTAATTATCCTAAAATATGAGGAAATCCCTATTAATTATTTCATTAGTGAAACAGTGGAAAATTTCCCTGAAAATATTATTTAAATCCAAACAGCATAAAGATTAATATATTTTGCAATGCCAGGCCTGAGACTTCTAAGGCAGGGTAATAAAAAACAACAACCAAAAATCAGGTAATATTCGTTCATTATTAGGGCTTTAGAAAGAAACTATAGCTATTTAAAATAAGTATTTTTCTTAAGTTTAAGATAGGCTAACTTCAACCTAGCTGGATTTGTTGTAAGCCTGTTCCTTTGTCTCATTCATTCATTACTGTCAAGGTGTGTGTGATTCTATAGAAATAGTTTAGTTTTTTTTTAAACTTGAGGCATAATCAACATGTGATAAGCAGCCATATTTAAAATGTGCAATGTGGTGAGTTTTGACATATTTATAGACCTGAGAAGCCATCACCACAAGCAAAAATAATATATCTATCTGTCGCCACTGGAAAATTTGTACATACTCCTTTGTAATCTTCATTCTTGTACCTCCCCACACCATAGGAGTTATCTGAAAATGATCGTTAACTTTTTTCCTTTACTATAAATTATTTTGGGCTTTCCTGGTGACTCAGATGGCAAAGAATCTGCCTGCAATGCGGGAGACCTGGGTTCAATCCCTGGGTTTGAAAGATCCCCTGGAGAAGGGAACATCTACCTGCTCCAGCATTCTTGCCTGGAGAATTCCATGGACAGAGGAGCCTGGCAGGCTACAGTCCATGGGGTCACAAAGGGTTGAACATGACTGAGTGACTTTCACATAAATTAGTCCACATTTTTCTATTTTGGGGATTGCACCAAATCTGTAGGCAAAGTTTGTGGGAATTGATATTCTCATAATATTTAATGTTAGGAACTACAAAGGCAATGTGTCTCTCCATTTACATAGGTCATTTTCAGTTTCTCTCAAGCAGTGTTTTGTACCTTTAAGTGTACAAGCCTTTCACATCATTTATCAAAATATACTTAAGTATTTTGGTCATATTGTGAATGGTATTTTTATTTTAATACCTAATTATTTACTGCTAATATATAGAAATTCAGCTGATTTTTAATACTTTGTATTCTACTGTACAACAATAGTAAACTCATATGTGCTCTAGTAGTTATTTTTTTGCAAATCCCGTGGATTTTGCTTCTTCTCCAGTCTGCATGCTTTGTTGTTATTTTTTGCGTGTTTAGTGCACTAAATATACTGGGTCGAACCTCAGTACAACATTGAATGAAAGTGCTGAGAGTCAACATTCTTATCTTACTCCTGATCCCAGGTGGAAAGTATTCAATCCTTTACCATTAAATTTGATGCTAGCTGTAGGCTTTTGTTAAATGTTCTTTATCTGGTTGAGAAAGTTTTCATTTCTTCTTTGCCAGGAATTTTTATCAAAATGTATAGACTTATCAAAAACTTTTCTTTATCCACTGAAATGATCAAATGACCTCTCATTTTTGGTTTGATAATGTCATAAATTACTTTTATTTTAAAAAAATGCTTCATTCCTGGGAAAATATCCATTATATATAGTGTTGGATTCTATGTTCATGAGGGGTAACGGTATGTAGCTTTCTTTCCTTGTATCGCTGTTTGTCCATGTCTGAGCAATGCTGGCCTCATAGAATGAACTAATTCCTACCTGTTAAATTTTTGATAAGAGTTTTTATTGGGTTTTTATGTTTCTTTTCTCTAAATGTTTGAAAGAAATCACCAGTAAAGCCATATCGTCTTAGAGGTTTAAAGGTGGGAGATCTTGCAGTATAATTTCAAGTTCTTAATAGATAAATGTAGAATTATTTGATTTTCTGTCTCTTCTTGAGTAAGTTTTGATGTCTTTAAAAGAATCATTAAGTTTTATTTAAGTGTTTGAATATATTGGTGTAAAGCTATTTGTAATATTCCCTTATTATCATTTTAATAGCTTTGAGATCTCTGTGATAACATTTTTGACTTTGGTAATTTGTGTCTTTTTATTATTTATAATTATTCTGGCTAAAGGTTGACCAATAGTATTAGTTTTATCAAAGAACCAGCTTTAAGTTTCATTAGTTTTTCTCTTTCTCTTTTCTATCTCATTG
Organism: Cervus elaphus; assembly: GCF_910594005.1. Classification (NCBI taxonomy): domain Eukaryota; kingdom Metazoa; phylum Chordata; class Mammalia; order Artiodactyla; family Cervidae; genus Cervus; species Cervus elaphus. The sequence continues at coordinate 29,614,640 of NC_057842.1, read as the reverse complement.
ATTTCCACTGTAATCATTATTGTTTCATTTCTCTGTTCACTTCGAGTTTAATTTGCTCTTCTTTACTAGTTTCTGATGGTAAAAAGTAAAAGTCTTATCTTCTCCTCTGGGACTCCAGGGACACAAATATTAGATCTTTCTTGGAGTCCCACATGTCCCTGAGGCTCTGTTCATTTTTGCAGTCTATTTGCACAGGACTCTACTTCTGAAAAAGAGTAGAAACACTTTTCCCTAATCCTCCTACTAAAAACAACTGAAAATCCTGTGTAATGTAAAGCAAACATAAGAAAATTCTAAAAGATGGAGAGAAAGACTTTTGATTTAAAAGAATGGAATGGCCAGGATGGTAGTGACTATCCTAGGCTTTCTTTTTGCCTCATACATCCCAAACTGGGTAAATCTAACAGTTAACCTGGACCTTGCAAAGAGATAAGAATCTCTTCACCTGAATTGTATGTACATTTCCACCCAGTGGAGCAATGTCAGAGGAAGCCTACTAAAACAGAAAATTAATCAGAATCAAAATTTTAAAACATAACACCAAATAATCCAGGATTTAATAAAAAAAATCACCTCATAATAATAATTAGGAACATATCAAGCTGAATGAGAAAAAACAATTAACAGATTCAAATATGAAGATGACATAGGTGTTAGAATTATCTGACAGGAATTTTAAAGCAGTCACCAAGTGCTTCAATGAGCATTTATGAGCATATTTGAAACAAACAAAAAATAAAATTTAGAAAGTCTCAGCAAAATTTGGAAGTCCCAGCCAAGATATAGATGATATCAAGACGAATCAAATGAAAATTGTACAACTAAAAAGCACATTAAAAGATCTCAAAACACACTAAAAAACACATTAAAAGCAGAATAGATAAAAACAGAAGGAAGAATCCATAAACTTATAGAACAATAGAAATTGCTTCATCTGATGAGAGAAAATAGACAGTATCTGATACACTTTTATCAATGTACATATTTGTTTCTTCCCAACCTAATTGATACATTTATTTCTTAACATTAAAGCATATGATGTTTTTATCTTGTCTATACATGCTCTTTTCTCCTTAAAACATCATAAGTGTTATATACCAGATGTCCTGATAAGCACGACAAAGATGCTGTAACTGTTTGAAAAGTCTGTGTTGCTATCACAGTCTCCTGTTCTATGCATTGTGACTTGCCACTCTGGACACTCTAAGTTGGACTCCTAAGCATATCCCATATTTGAAGGTAAGGAGAGTAGACAAGACTAGTTCCTTGGTCTCAGGATTACTTTGGCCCAGGATTGTCAAATAGAAATTCCAGAGACTCTTTCACATTCTTTATTTTACTGCCTCTATGTGATTGTCTGATAGGTATCAGGAAATTAAAAGACACTCAGATAAGTCTTACCAGATTTCCCTTCCTTCATGTCAGTTGTTTTATGGGGAAATGCAAAGTGGTAATGAGGGAAATGAGATTCTCAGACAGAGTTTAAATTTCACCACTCTCACTTTCTAAATGTGTGACATTGAACAAGATACCTAACTACTTGCTTGTGACCGACTCTTCCATGTATAAAAGCCAAGCACACTGAGAAACATGTTAGTTATTTAATAGATGTCAACTTCATTTTCTATTTTATGGGGAAAAAAAAGGATAATGTTACAAACTTGAAGAGCCAGAATGATGTATAAAGCACAATCAGTTTGAGACTACATTAAGACAAAATGATATAACTATTTGCCTTTTTTCTTTATTTGAACATGAAATAATATTTGATCATTAAAAATAGATAGGGTCTTCCAAGACTATTTTTTATACCAATACCATGGGACTCTCTGAGGATAATAGGGCATTTTGGTCGAGTACCTCTACCCATTATGAGAGTTTTACCATTTTGTCAGAGTAACTTTCAAATAGGAATATACATACACATTACTCTATTGTTAGCTTGAGCATTTGACATACAGCAAACTAGAAATATTATGTAGAGCATGCCAATATTAATGTGTTATTTCTCCTCATTCAGAAGCTGAAAAAAACTTCTTATCCCTATGAGTCCAAGATAATGAGTTATTATGTTTCTTTGAACTCCCAGAACAATGTGTTATTCAAGTGTTGATCATTTTTGTGCCCTTAATACTCTTATCCCATTTTGTCCTGGACAAGAATAGTGGATTTTGTACTTGGTTCTTTTATTCCTGCTTAATCCTTTGCATGGAGAAGGCAATGGCACCCCACCCCGGTACCCTTGCCTGGAAAATCCCATGGATGGAGGAGCCTGGTAGGCTGCAGTCCATGGGGTCGCTAAGAGTCGGACACGACTGAGCAACTTCACTTTCATTTTTCACTTTCATGCATTGGAGAAGGAAATGGCAACCCACTCCAGTGTTCTTGCCTGGTGAATCCCAGGGATGGGGGAGCCTGGTGGGCTGCCGTCTATGGGGTCGCACAGAGTCAGACATGACTGAAGTGACTTAGCAGCAGTCCTTTGCATATGTGAATTATTTACATTATAAACAGATCTACTTCAAATGATTTCTGAAGGGACTTTACATCTTTCCCACATGCTTAGCAAAAGTTTGCCTCTGTACTTTTGCTTGACCAAGGAGTGATTCTCTCTGAATGAGAACCCACTATCTGTGTTTTTTTCTATCTATTCTGTGATTAATATTCTCTCTACCGATTTAGTTGTTTTTTTTTCCCCCTAAGTCAACTTGGGACAAAATAAATGTTATCTTTAAAAGGAGTTATGTCTCTTGAAGGAATACAGCCAATCATCACTCACTTTATCTCTTTATTCTCAGCTTTTCTTTATGCATCAACTTTATTCTTCTTTGTAATTCTCCATATCCCAAACCTCAGAGCTCTATGTTACTTGTAAAGGTCCTCCATTAAGCTATGAAAGTTAGTTCTATTAGATGTGAAGTAAAAGTCACTCAGTTGTGTCTGACTCTTTGTGACCCCATGGACTATACAGTCCATAGAATTCTCTAGGCCAGAACACTGGAGTGGGTAGCCTTTCCCTTCTCCAGGGGATCTTCCCAACCCAGGGATCAAACCCAGGTCTCCTGCATTGCAGGCGGATTCTTTACCAGATGAGCCACAAGGGAAGCCCAAGAATACTGGAGTGGGTAGCCTATCCCTTCTCCAGGGGATCTTCCTGACCCAGGAATTGAACCAGGGTCTGCTGCATTGCAGGTAGATTCTTTAACAACTGAGCTAGTGGCCGTCTCTACATATAAACAATGACTTTGAAGTCACATCTGATCACCTGCCAAAGTATTTTATACCTCTAATATCAGATCAGTGTTGGGGAGGAAAAACTTTTTTCCTGCTCTCTTAGATTCTATGCCAGGAACCAGGCAAAGTGAACTAACAAATGTCATATTAACAGGAGAACAGGCACACAATATTTATCAATATGTATGTGCACCAGAGGTTACAGAATAGAAATGCAACTAAAAGAAATGGTTAGATTTAGGGATTATGTACCTTTTTTTAAAAAAAGTAAGGAGGAGTTGAGTTTCAAAGGGGGGTAAATTGTCAAGAAATGATTAGGAAGTATATGGAGGGATCTAATGGAAGGTAGGGCTATTTTAGTAGGTTCTGTTTATGCGAACTCATCTTAGTATTGACTCCCTGTCTTCCAAGATAAGAGTTACTTTTCTCTCCCTGGTACAAAGTGGGGGTACCTTCTTCAAAAGGAAATATGTGTCCTGCTTTTAGGCAGATAAGGGGCAGAGCAGAGACCTAGTCCAACATCTTTTGATTTTAAATTGCCTTCAGCTCAAAGTAGTCTTTATGCCAAAGTGGCATATTTTGGGGTGGCATATTCCAGTCCTTTAATAAGTCATGAAATGTTCCCTAAAATTCCAGTGGCAAATGAAACTCAATAGCTAAGGGACTTTGTTTCCTGTGGTTTAGTTAAACTGTTAATAACCAAGGTATTCTATTGCTGCTAAGGAATGGGAACGTGTTTTTGATTCAGTTAAACACACCTTAAACATTGCAGACACACAGTTACCTAAGACTGAAGGTTACTGAATTACAAATTTTATGGCAGAAATAAACACATACAATTTGGTTAAGGAGACTCATATTTTTCTATGACCCAGATTAAATGTTGTTATCCTGAAATGATCCATTCATTCAGACGAAGTAGAAGATACAAGATACTATTTCATTGCAAACAATAATCTACATTCTCTATTTGTTCCTTCTTGAATTACTTTCCTGGTCTAGCACTGTTTTAACCTCTCTGTTGTACAAATTAGTTTTTTAAAAGTCTCTCTTCTTACTGTGGAGAGGAGCAAAAAATGACCTAAATTGTGATTTCCTTGTATTTCATAATACCTTTAATTGCAAGTACAAAATCCCGAAGCCTGCTGATAGTGTGAAAAGGTTGCACACTGTCTTGTCAGCAAGATTTCTCTTTTTATGTCCTGATTATGCTAGAATATCATCATTGGAACAGTGTGCTTATAAAGGGAACATGAACTGATGAAGAAGAATTTAAAAAACACTACTGTTAAATTAGCCAGGGTGAATTAAAGATACTTAAACTCTGTAATTTACTGTTTTGTTTTGTTTTAAGAAAGACAAATCAAACAATAACTTTAGAAAAATAGTTACTTGAAAAGACAGGCTTTTGATGATAGCATATGAAAAATTAAATCAAATACTCCACCAGTACCCTGGGCATTAATGCATTATGAAGGAATCCCTTTTGTTCTGACAGTTGAAACAGGAAACTATATCCTTTGTCTTGCCCTGGGTCACTGCAGTGTTGCCTAGAAACCCAGTTTCCTAGAGGCATTTGCCCATCAAAGTGCAGTTAAGGTAACATATCTGGTTTTCAGATAGAAATGATGAGAAAGAAGTGGAGTAAAGGTAGATTAAACAAAATTAGTTTTTGTGGGTTTTTTTTTTTTTTGGTCTGTTTGTTTGTTTATATGTATGTAGAGCCTAAAATTGCTCACAATACCTGAGTACAAATACAGAAAAATTGAGTAGAATTACAAAGAGGAAAAAGCTATAGTGTAATTTATTTTTCCAGAGAACAAAAATATAGGCTTCTCAGTAGTTAAAATTGTTAAGGAACAATGTGTGGAAGCTTATTAACTGCACAGTAAAACAATTAGCAGTTGACTATGTGCCAAGCACTTCCCTTTGAATGTTCCAAGATTAGCCCAGATTGGTTCAGGTTAGCCAACTATATTGCTAATCCAAGTGCTTTGTGGAGTCACAACAAAGACACTTCAAGAGTCTGGACAAATGATGAGGTTGTGTTTGTATGTGGATTATCTTATATTGTTTCTGCTGCATTTGGCCTTTTTATAGCTTTATCTTCTTTCCAATAATAGAGAATAACTAATAAAGCATTGTGAAAATAAAATTATAACTACAAATTCCACTGCCTAGGCTTACCAGATAGAGGAAAAAAATAGTATCTTCAACAAATATTTCACCACAAACATACTTAATATTATATTCACTTCCTAAAACTCCATTAGAGTTTTAGGCAATGAATAGCATTTCAAAAAAAAAATATATATATATATATATATAGGATCAGACAATGGCTATCACTGTAAAAGCCCAAAAGGTTATATATTCTTTCACAATTGGTCCCATCATGCTTGAAAAAATTTTGTAAGTGGTTAATCAACCTTGTTGATGTGTTCTATTCTCTTGTTTCTGTTCTCTTGAGAAAGCAGAAATTGCTTACTTCTTCCAGCTACTGCTCCCATGCTTTGTTCTTGAGGGCTCTAGCTGTTGCTGACAACCCAAACAGTAATGGCCAAAAGAATACTGAATTTTGTAACTGCCCTCAAATTTTGGAGGAGGAGATGGTTTTTACTTCTAACGAATAATGTGTATTAAGATCCAAGTGGGACATTAGTAGTGATTGACCATCCAGATGACTTCTGAGAGTTACCTAAAGTCTATCACTATGAAAGTGTTTTTATGGGGCATTTGCCATCCATGGACATCAGAAACCTTCTAACTTCTCTTATAAAATTCTTTCTGTTAAATCTGATTGCATTTATCACAGTAACTCTGACATGGACTTCACTGTAACATTTCTAATGAGAGCTGCAGTAAATGAGTTGCTACTGTCTTCTGTTCATTGTTATGGACTTGTAGGGATAAACACTTGGCATTTGGAGTTGTAACTCATACCAGTGTTAAAGAACAACTACGAAAATGCAACAGTTCATTGTTGTCACATTGAACAAGATACAAATGAAATACCCTGTTGAATGATAGGAAGATCAAAAGTATGACATGATGTGATCCAATTATTTTTAGTTTCCTTGGTTTTGTCATTTGGCCCAAAACACACGCTCAGTTTGAACTAGCTATGAAATGGCAGCTGAATAGGACACAGGAATGTCTGGATTCTTTGAGAGCTGACTTAATCTTATTTTACCAAATGGAAAAGACAGTAGTAAGTAATGCATGTACTTGTAAGGGCCAAAATAGATAGATGGTGAAAACTCCAGATGCATTTCTACAGATAGAATATAGGAAGAAAGATTTAAATCATTGCCTGCATGACCTAACCAGGGTTAGGTTGCTTAGTAATTAATTCCCTTGTTCAAGTTAAATATTACTATGTGCTACTTCAGAAAGAATAATTTTTTTTGTCTTTGTTTTGAACATATAAGTGATAAGCACACTCAAATTACGCTTAGTAGGTTATTCATGCTTAATTAATAAATGAACTTAAATTCATTTTTGGTCTTTGCCTGCAAAGAAAATCAACACCCAAAACAAAACAACAACAAAAATAGCTCACTTGCAACCTAGGTCAAATATCCTCTTTATTTTCCTGTTCGCAGCAGGATCGGGACTGCATTGAGCCAAGACAGCCGTGCTGTGTTGAAGCTGTTTGTCTTTTAAGGTTCAGTGAAAACCCTGTGAGGTTCTGACCTTTCCCACAGACAGGATGCATTTGGGGCTGTTTTAGCATTTGCTGTGTGTGCCTCAGGATTCTGTTATAAATGGTTGAGCAAATCACCAAACCCTCAACTTCATGCCATACAAAAGAAAATTAGTTTCAAAATAATAATTCCCACATGAGAACACACACACATTTTAGCAAACTAGTCCCGAGTAAATAGTTGAATTTAAATGCATTCTTTTATTTATTTATTTTTTTCAAATCTAGAGTTTAAACATTTCTGTTGCCAATGCCGACGGTCAAGTAGAATACACACCTGTGCTCTGTTTGAATGGACTATTACTATGAATACTGAATGACAAATAATAAAGAGAATGAGAATGTGCAGTCACCGATCTTACAGCTGGGCAAGCGAAGTAGGACAAGGGGGTACTCTGGAGTCAGAAAGACCTAGACTTTAAAATGAACTCAGTTAGTAGATGTGTGAATTTGGCCAACATACATATCTTTATAAGATTCAGGCTCCTGACATGTAAAGTGTACATAATCATACATCATAAAGTTTTCAAATAAGCACATATCTGTCTACCACAAAACAGGGACTCAAAAATTCAATATTAAAATAAGGACAAAATTAAATTATATAATTTAATATATAAGAGTAATATAATTACTATTTTATAAACACTTTGGCATTATTTACAATATTGCTCTCATGCTTTTATAATTTTGTGTGTGTGTGATGTATTTGTTATTTACACACTCTATAATTATTAGGAGGGAATTGCTCCAACCAAATATACCAGTGAATAATTGATGACCAACTACAATTGTCAGTTTTCAATGCTCATCTAACTTGGGCTCTCTGTGGTAATTAGCACTTGTGACTTTTTTTCTTCTTAGCTGTCTTCTCCCCTGGAGTATGTGGCAGAATGTATTTTCTAAGAATTGTTGCAGCAATCACTCCCATTCCTCACGCCCTTTTAAACTAAGACTTCATGTTTGTTCCATGGAGAGGTGGTGTCTATGTCCCTGCCCTTGAAATGGGGAGGGCTGATGTGATTGTTTGGACCAATAGAGTATAGCAGTAGGATGCTATGTGATTTCTAAAGCGATACAGCTTCTGCTTACTCTATGGAATAAGTCATCTGAAAGCTATCAGTCGAGATTTATACCATCGCTTATCCTAAACTACCATACTAGGCAAAAGCTCAGACTAGCTCTTTGGAGAAGCTCTGACAAGAAGACCTGAGAAAATTGAAAGGACTCAACTAGCCCCAGTTACTTCAGCTCCCAGCTTGCTTGTTCCAACTGCTGTCTGACTGCAACCTCGTGAGAGATGCTAAACCAGAATGATGCTACTCATCCTTTCCCATGTTCCTGAATCACAGAAACTGTGAGCCAGTAAGCTGATTTTGTTGCTTGAAACCACTGAATTTGGGATGGATGCAGAAATGTAAAAGCAGAACAGACTGTTTGCTGTAAGAACTCCTGTCTCGCCCTCTGTCTCTGGCATGCCTCTTCTCTAGCATGATCACAAGTTTCTGTTTCCTCCTGCCACCCTTTAAATATTGATGCCCATTAGGGTTTTATTCACAGCCTTTACCTCTCTGCTTTATACATATTCTTCTGCAGATGTTTCGTTTGCTGTCATGACTGCAAATATCACCTAAATTTCATTGAGTAACATACTAGGAGTAGATAGCAAAATTATTTGAATAAATCCTAGCAGAAAAATTTCCAACTTTGATGAAACCTCTATAAGCCTACAGATCCATGAAGCTCAATAACTTGAAGCATGAGACAAAGAACAACAAAAGTCTACTAAAGTACAACATAGTAAAATTTGGTAAAATCAGTGACAAAAGGAAACTCCTAAAAGTAGTCACAGATAAAATGACATCTTAGATACAGAGGAATAAAGTGGCACATTTCTCATTGGAAACAATGCAAATGAGAGCTTAGCCCCAACTTTAAAGGACGGAAAGAAAATAACCTGACAACCTAGACTCTCCATTCAGTGAAAATATCTTTTGGAACTGATGGCAAATTAAGACTTTGTTTAAGAAACTCAAAAGCTGAAAGAATTAATCAGTTAGTATACTTGCAGTGCAAATGTTAAAGGAAGTCCTTCAGGCCAAATTAAAATTAGATAAGATTGAATCTGAATCTGCACAAAGAACTGAAAAGAACTGGAAAAGGTAACTACATGGCTAATTATACTGTTTTTCTTAATTTTCAAATCCCATTAAAAGATTATTGACTATTTAAAGCATTAATGATAAAACTATATTGTGGACTTTACAGCATATTTGAAATAAAATGTATACTACAATGCAGAACCTAGAATTTACTCTAGTATGATATATAGTTCTTATAGCACATGTGAAATATTACAATATTTTGTAAAGATAGAATATGATAAGTTAAAGATGGACACTAATAGTGCACACTGAAGTAAGCTGTAGTGTCTGTATTAATTAATATGTCAAAGTATATTTCAAAGCAAAAAATATTATTAGGGATAAAGAGAGACATTTTATATTAATAAGGGGAGGTCAATTCCTTAAGAGAATCTAAAACTCACGAATGTTTATAGATCAATAGCAAAGCTTCAGAATATGTAAAGCAAAAACCAATGGAACTGAAAGAAGAAGACCTCAAATCTGCAAATATAGTTAGAGATTTCAACACCGATCTCTCAATAAAATGAAAGTCTGTAATGTTGTGAAAGACTTCAACAATGCTACCAAATTTCTCACCTAATTGTTATTTTTATAATATGCCAATCAGCAATATCAAGATGCAAATTATTTCTAGATACACATAGAATGTTTATCAAGACAGACCATCTTGATAAATTTAAAAGCATACAAATCTTATCAAATACATTCTCAGGATCCTATCATGCATTTCCTGAATATGATACAATAAAATTAGAATATCAGAAAGGAATTTTGAAAAACTTGAAATATTTGAAACCAAAATAGCATACTTGAGGAACAGATAAAGGTTATCTGTTAGAGAAAAAAAAAAAGTACAACTGACAGTATATTTATTGTGAAAGACTAATTGGTTTGTCACCACAATTACGAACAAGGCACAGATATCTGGTCTTACCACATCTAATCAATGTGATACTAGAAGTTCTGAAAAACGCCGTCTGTATCTACACAAAGGACTGAAGAGCTCTAGGAATTATAATTATATTAGGAAAGTCTTTTTTTTTAATTCAATTGGATAGAAAAAATTAAAACTATGTACACTTGCATGTAACACACCTTCTATGTAGAAAGTCTGTGGAATATACAAGAAGTTAATAGGACTAACAAGTATGTTTAGCTAGATTATAGGCTATAAGCGTGATTTATGTATAAATCAAGTGTATTTTGTGTATTAGTAACAACCAGGACATGGATTTTTTCCTTTTTTAGGAAATGAAATTTTAAGGAAAATATGTAAAAGAGCTGAAAATAGCCTCACAAATATACTAAATATTTGTACCCTGTCCTAGGTGGCACTAGTGGTGAAGAGCTCGCCTGCCAATGCAGGAGACGAAAGAGACGCGGGTTTGATCCCTGGGTCGGGAAGATCCCCTGGAGAAGGAAATGGCAACCCACTCCAGCATTCTTGCCTGGAGAATCCCATGGATGGAGGAGCCTGGTGGGCTACAGTCCATGGGGTCACAAAGAGTCAGACATGACTGAGGACACCATCCATCCAAATTGCTGACAGAAATTAGAGAACTAAGTAGATGGAGAGATACATAATGTTTATGATTCAAAAGACACAATATTTTTAAAATGTCAGTTCTCCCAGTTTTATCTATGGGTACAATTCACTCCTGATCAAAAGCTCAGCAGACTTAAAGAAATACTGACAAATTGCTCCTAAAATGTATATGGAAATGCAAAGAAACTACAATAAAATAAAACACCTTTAAGAAAAATAAAATTGGAAGACTTACACCACCAGATGTCAAGCCTCATTATGAAGCTATAGTAATCAAAAGGACTGTGGTATAGGCATCAAATAGACAAATAGATCATTGGACAGAATAGAGGGTCCAGAAAAGACCCAAACATGTATGGTCAGTATTTATTTAAACATTTACAGGCAATGAGTGGAGAAGCAATTGCTTTTTCAATAAACAGTGGTGGAATAATTGCTATTTATATACAAAATATAAACCTTCTCATATCTCATGCTAGATATAAGAAATTATTTTAAGATGGATCATAGACCTCATTATAAAACCTAAAACTATAAAATTTTCTAGAACAAAAACATGAGAGAAACATCTTTGGTATATTAGGGAAAAATTTTATTGATGCTAGAAATATGATGCACACACATAGAAAAAATTGATACATCTGATCTTTTTGATATTAAAACTTAGATTCTTCAGAAGATACTGTTAAGAGAATGAAAATACAGCCTGCAGAATAGGAGAAAATATTGGCCAATCATGTCTTATCAAATGACCCATGTCTATCCAGAGTAAATAAAGAACACTCAAAATTCAAGAAAAAAATAAAATTAAAAAATCATGAATAAGAGATTTCAATAGACTCACTGCCAAAGAAATTATGCAGATTGAAATTAAGCACCTCAGTTAGTCATGAGAAAAATGCATCTTAAAACCACAATGAGATACCAGTACACATGGCTAAAATGGGAAAAAAAAAAAAGCAATTGTTAACAATGATGTAGAGGTACTGGAACTATCATACACTCTTGATGAAACTGTAGAATGTTATAATCATTTCAGAAAATTCATTAGTTTCTTTAAAGGTTAAATATACACCTGTTATAACAGCTGTTCTATGCCTAGATATTTAAACAAATGATGTTACAGTCTATGTCAGTGCAAATAATTGTACATGAATGTTCACAGAACTTTATTTGTAATAGCCTAATATGGAAAATGACCAAAAAGTCCATCAGCATGGATGAACAAATTGTGGTATATCTATACAATAGAATATTATTAAACAATAAAAAGAATAAACTATTGATGCATACAATATAAATAAATCCTAAAATAATTATCCTGAGTGAAATAACCCAGGCAAAAAATGCATACATATTGCATGACTTCATTTTCACAATATTCCAGAAAATTCAAACAAATATATAGTGACAGAGAGCAAACTAGTAACTTCAGGAGGCATGGATACTGAAGGATTCTAGAGGGTTGCAGAGAATTACAAGTAACTTTGAAGGGGTGATAGATATATTCATGGACTTCCCTGATGGCTCAGATGGTAAAGAACCGGCCTGCAATGCAGAAGACTCACGTTAGATCCCTGGGTCAGGAAGGTCCCCTGGAGTAGGAAATGGCAACCCACTCCTGTATTCTTGCCTGAAGAATTCCATGGACAGAGGAGCCTGGCGGGCTGTAGTCCACAAGTTGCAAAGGGTAGGATACAACTAAGTGATTAACACTTGAACTTTTAGGTGTATTCATTTTCTTGATGATAATGATGATTTCACACATGAACACATATGCCAAAATTTATCAAATTTTCATCTTAAATATAAGCAGTATTGTATGTCATTTATGCCTCGGTGAATCTGTTTTAAAAACTGAAACTAAAACCTATAGGAGAATCACATTCTGTTATTTGACTTTAACTATGCGACTTTTTGATGATGATGCTTTTGAACTGTGGTGTTGAAGAAGACTCTTGAGAGTCCCTTGGACTGCAAAGAGATCAAACCAGTCCGTCCTAAAAGAAATCAGTCCTGAACATTTGTTGGAAGGACTGATGCTGAAACTGAAGCTCCAATATTTTGACTACCTGATGCAAAGAGCTGATGTTAGAGAAGACCCTGATGCTGGGAAAGATTGAAGGCGGGAGGAGAAGGGGACGACAGAGGATGAGATGGTTGGATGGCATAAGCGACTCGATGGACATGAGTTTGGGCAAGCTCGGTGAGTTAATGATGGACAGGGAAGCCTGGCATGCTGAAGTCCATGGGGTCACAAAGAGTCGGACATGACTGAGCCACTTGATTGAACTGAACTGATGTGACTTTTCAGCAGTTTATTTAATCTGTGCCCCTGTTTCCTTGCCTGTAAGTTTAGATCATTATATGTAGCTTGCTGTTGTGTGCTTTGGTGTTTGTTAAATGAACTAATGTCTGTAAACCTCTTAGGGTGCTTGGAATGCAATACAAGAATTAGTTATCAACTATACTTATTTTGTAGGGAAAGACAATAAATTCCTCACAGCTCATAGATAACATCTTTTCCTGATTTAATGGAAGTCTATTCCTTCCTCCATTTCCATGGAACAAGGCATAGCTACATGCTTGTAATTTAAGAATTTATTCAGAATTGCATTTTATTTAGGCTTTATTTCAAGAGACTTGAATGTTAAAGACATACTTTTGGAGGTCTTCTAAAGACATTTGCCATATTTTCTCATTTATTTTCTTCTAGATTGTATGCCAATATGGTATGCTCTAGCTCAATAGAATGCCTCTCTATATCCCTATAAATCATGGATCCAGCAGTTTTTCCATTGATAGTTATTATTCAGCAATTTTACTGTTTTTAAGAATGTTTCATTCTGGAATTCCACTTGTATCTGAAGTACCATAAACTATAAAATTTTGTAAACGTAAATTACTATGGCCAGTACAATCTTACAAAAACAGAAAATGGCATCAAAGAGCTGGAGACATGTTTCAACCCAACCCAAGATTGCTGGCAATAACAAGGATTCTTCCATGCTATCCACAGTATATTTTATTATTAACAGTATCACTGGGCCGAGATGCCATATCTGAGAGACCAACTAAGTATGCTTGTTTTTTGTTTTTTTTAAGTCGAACTGAAAGCAGCTGCATTTCTGTTTGAATTGCTCCCTGAGCTCTCCTGCAAATATATAAAAGGATGTTATAAATAAGTTAGGAGGTGATTATTCTCATTTGTCAGTGGAGGCAGCGTAAGTGAAAGCTGCAGCAGAGAAGCACAGAGGCAAAATATTAGGAAATCCTTCATAATTGTAGACTGAGTTAATCATTCAGAGGATATTCTCAGGGAACCTGAGGAAATACTTGAGGCTAAGAATAATATATTTTTGTTGGGAGAGATAGAAAGAAGGCGATACATCTTTTCCGAGATGAGGTGCAGGATGCTATAACTTGAACCTCTGATATTACTAAATCAATATGAACAAACTGAATGACGCTTCAGCCCTAAAAGTATGTACATCTGTGAGGGTGCTTGTGTGTGCCTGTGTGCTGAGGTGGGGTTGTACACTACATGCAAAGAGTGGAGAATTTGCATAGCTGCAAGGCTTTTACTATCCGGCCCTTACCCACCTGTTCTGCCAGAACATTGCTCCAACTCACCCTGCTCTATACCTCTCATCGGTCCTTCAGTTTCAGCAGAAACTGCTACATCTCTATTTCCTAAACATGAACTCTTGACATCCATCTAGTTCCTCTGCATGTTAACTCCTAATCTTCCTGTTTGAATTTCCATTCTTTGCTTAATTATCTGTTACAGTGTCGCATTATCTGTGCTATCTTCTCCTGTCTCTCTAGGGTGACATGGGAACTCCCGCCTCTCTGTTCACATAATATTTCATATGTGCTTCTATTGTGGCCAGCTATTCACCAGAATCGCAGGGGTTGGCTCTTTCCAGAAGGAAGCTTTTGAAGACATGGGTCATATTTTCTTTTTCTTTCTCTCATTGGTGCTAAACCAGTGTTTGACATTGTAGTTAGTGTTCTTTATAGGCTTGTGGGATGAATGACTAAATAGACAAATGAACAACCATGGGACCTAAAGAGGCAGAAAACAAGTGCAAGGCTCCAGGAGACTTTAATGCTGGCAGTAGCAACAGCCATCCATTTACTGTGCTCGTCTCTAGCGGCTACTCCTGACCTTGCTTCCAGAGCTTTTCATGTCTCTCAGCCAATCCTGAATTACTGGGGAGCCTGGCCTTGTAATCATTTGAATATGTTTTTCAAAAAGTACTTGATGTTAGAAAGAATCAGCGGCAGGAACTCAGCTAAAATAAGATGATTTACATGGTCAAAGAGACACTAAAATCAAGTAGATGAAATCAGGAAATGAAAAATTCAAGGTTGTAATAACCTCTAATGGAAAAGAATCTGAAAAAGTATGCATGTATAACTGAATCGCTTTGCTATACACCTGAAACTAACATAACATTGTACATCAACTGTTTTTCAATAAAAAATGTTATATAAATTCAAGGGAAAATGTAAAAAAAAGGAGACTATTCAAAGAAGACAAACATTTTAATATTTTTTTTAAATCTTTAGGTAAAATGTACAAAGTAAGTTGTGTGCATATGTACCAGTCGCTTCAGTCATGTCTGATTCTTTGTGACCCTATAGACTGCAGTCCTCCAGGCTCTTCTGTCCATGGGATTCCCCAGGCAAGAATACTGGAGAAGGTTGCCATGCCCTCCTCCAGGGGATCTTCCCAACCCAGGGATCAAACTCATGTCTCCTGCATTGCAGATGGTTTCTTTACCCACTGAACTACCTAGGAAGCCCATAAAATAAGTTACCAAATTCAATTGTCTTTAAGGAAAATTAGAATAATTTTAAAATTATTAGACTGTTAGAATAATCTTTGATGAAATGTACAATATATAGAATTGTCCAGGTTTAAAAAAAAACCCTTCTTTTATACTATAATATTCCAGAAAATAGTCCAAGTTATTTTGCAAAAATTTCTATGAAAATATATGAGCATCATGGACTCATTCTCACATGGTATGTGTGATCACATGTTCCCAGTATCTGTCACTGTATAACAAACTATCTCCAAATTCCATACTTTAGTGACTTACAAAGCCACTCAGTTTATCATCATCTCTAATACAGATTGGCACAGCTCAGACAGGCTCTTCTTACTTGGATCTTTCATGTGGTTGCAGTCAGAAGGCGGCTCAGGTGGCAGTCCGGGCTCTTCAGTTGACAACCCAAAAAATCTGCTTCTCCTGCATCTCTTTGTGTCTCTTTATAGTATCTCCATGTGGTTTCCCCAGCGTAACAGACTCAGGTGATATTCTTACTTGGTGGCTTGGAGCTCCAAAGTTGTGTATCCCCAAAAAGGTGGAGGCCCATTTCTTTTGTGGCTTCAGAAGCCATGCAGAGTCACTTCCACCACATCTACTGATCAGGACCATCACAAAAACTCTCAGGTTCAAGGGAAAGTGGCAGACTCTTCTGTTGATGGGCAGACATTTTGGAATCATCATACACTTTTCAAGTACAGGTCAAAACACATGCACATATAGGGTTATCATTACCATCTTTCTAAATTCCATATATATGTGTTAGTATGCTGTAATGTTCTTTATCTTTCTGGCTTACTTCACTCTGTATAATGGGCTCCAGTTTCATCCATCTCATTAGGACTGATTCAAATGAATTCTTTTTAATGGCTGAGTAATATTCCATGGTGTATATGTACCACAGCTTCCTTATCCATTCATCTGCTGATGGGCATCTAGGTTGCTTCCATGTCCTGGCTATTATAAACAGTGCTGCGATGAACATTGGGGTGCCGATAACCCTATATGCAAAACAGAAAAAGAGACACAGAAATACAGAACAGACTTTTGAACTCTGTGGGAGAAGGTGAGGGTGGGATGTTTCAAAAGAACAGCATGTATACTATCTATGGTGAAACAGATCACCAGCCCAGGTGGGATGCATGAGACAAGTGCTCGGGCCTGGTGCACTGGGAAGACCCAGAGGAATCGGGTGGAGAGGGAGGTGGGAGGGGGGATCGGGATGGGGAATACGTGTAACTCTATGGCTGATTCATATCAATGTATGACAAAACCCACTGAATAAATAAATAAATAAATAAAATAAATAAATAAATTAAAAAAAAAAAATGCACAAACACACATACACACAATTCCTTTCAGGCTTTCAGTTACTGGGTGCCATGAATTTTCAGTATGATTCAAACATGCTTTTAGAACTGCTCTTGCCTTGCTAATATGCATGACCTCCATAGGTGTTTAAATGGAACTTTATCAAGTGAAAATGGCAATAAATTAGAATGAGATAATAACTTCTTTACTACCTATTTTTAGAGAGCTCAATTCCTAGAGAGATTTTATAAAGTGCAAATGATTGCAATGGGATTGAGGTACTCTCTTTGACACTCTATCACAGACAGAGGTTGCTTGGGAAACAGAAATTGCCAACTGTTTTGCATCCAGGGGCTTGTTTGACGGGATAACTGATTTTTCCTGGTCCCTGTTCTCTCTTTACTTGCTGCAGTATCTCTGGCCAGATTCCCACTTGGAGATTTTAGATTCATGCCTTATTTTCAGCTCTCTTCAGAAAAAAAAATGACGGAAGCTGCTATCACTCCACTGCAAATCAAAATAAAGCCATGAAAGCCAAAGCAGTCACTCAGATTACTTTACTTAAAATCATTTTAGAAAGCAATTACTGTTCATTGAGACCATCACAGACACTGCGGCAGTGTCATCAATCCCCGCCCGCCCCCGCCCCCCAGCCACATTTGTCCCCTGAGAATTCCCTTTTCTATGAAGTTTACCACAAATATATCTGTTTATATTGTGTTTGTATCTGTGCTTTATACATAAAAATAATAAGTTTTTCTTTTCACCCTCCCACCCAGAACTAATTTTTCTACTTTGGGGGCAAGGCCATCTCTGGTGATATGCATGCCCTATAGGCTTATATTTAATCTAATTAAATTAATTAAAACAGCAAGTTAGAGACACCACTGTTGTCTGAAAAGTGTGCGTTTACATATTGGCATCTTCAAAGTATTTGTATCCAATACATCTATATAATTGAGTTCTTGTATCTAAATATATGTACATAAGACCTAGAGATAATTCTACTGCCAGCCAAAGAGAACAAGAGGGAGGTGTCAGTTTACATCGTTTAGACATTGAAGTTTATCACTGAAAGTCAGAATCAACGTTCAGAAAGAGGACTTTGAGAGATGTGAGAAAAAGCAGCCATTGTTGGGCCATAGGATACAAAAGCTCCTGTCAACTCCCTTCTTTATCTGAATAGTCATCTTTGAGAAGAGCAGATTTCAAAAGGAGATCTAGCAGGCTTCACAACTTTGTCTAAACTTCGAACATTGCCATGATTCAGATCCAATCATGCTGTTGTTACGTGGAGCTGCATTCCAGGTTAAATGGTCAAATCATTTTCAGGTCAGAATGTTATGGGATGTATCATTGGCAGTGAAGGTGAGTTTAATGTAGACTTTCCCTTTCATGCAGAGAGCAAGGGTTCTGGCTTGTGACTGTCAAACTATATGTGTAGTATTTGCTATCTCATTACTAGGGTGTTCAGATGTGTGCTATTATAGATTCTCAGTGTATGAATACAAGCCCATTCAATCTTAGGTTGTGTTGAGCGTTTTTGGAGGGCTCTATTTAAAATCACAAAATTTGAGTAACCATTGACTCGAGAAAGGCTTATGTTTAGATTAAAATGAAGGTGAGATAAACTGGCTAGATTTCCAGCTTCTGTGGTCACCACTGGGAGAGCCACTTGTTCTCTTAGTGGAAACACTGAATTCTCTCCCTGGATTGGACTTATAATCACTCCCTTGGTGAGGTCTCTCCTGACTCCTTCCTTCCTCATCCCACAATTGCCCACTCTGTCCTATGTCTCAAATGTGCCAGTGTGCCCTCTGCATGAAGCTACTGTGGGTACCATCTTCCTTGTAGGTCTGCCTTGCTGGCTCCCCACTACACACCGACCAAATGAAGCCTCTAAATAGTCAGACACCACAGTTGTTTTTATATCCCCATTTGGCAGCCGAGTGCTGCACTAGGAAAATCGTTTTGAAGAAAGGCAGACACACTGGCAGGTTGTTCTAAATGAGTTTAACAGATTTTCTTTGCAGCAAATCTGGTAAGGTCTCAATATCAGCTCCTGACACTGGCCATTCTCACTCCAAAGACACCAGCATTAAACGGGACAAGGCCACTTTTCCCTGCTCATTAGAACAAAGGTATAATTATAATTCATAACTCCACTCTCCTTTTCTTTGTCATACAGGAAACTCTGGAAGGAAAAAAAAAGTAGCTGATAGGGTGTCTGTCAAAGGGGAGAGAATTTGTATTTAGTTGAGTTGCGATTGTATTTTTATGGTCGTACTAATGCCTTTGGAGGGACAATCCTCTTCAGCGACAGGATAGAAACTTGTCTCATTTTCTCTTACCAGCCCCTATGACTTCATATAGAATTCCAGAATTCTGATAAACTGTCATGTGGAAAAATGATAAAGTGATTTATGCTCAATTTTGCTGGAAGGGAAAAATGCAAGGGCTGTCAGTCTGGGTCTTGAGAACAAATGAGTTACAGTTCATGAGGCAGCTCAATAAGGCTATCATTTCCCATCAGCTCCCATCACTGACAGCCCAGATTTAGTAGCTGGAGAATGGAAAGGGGGCTGAGGTTTGGTGCCAGGTGAATCAGCGCTGTTATTCTATCAGCCAGGTTCGTACAGACATGAGGCTACCATGAATATTTGATGGCGGTGTCTTCCCAGAAATGCTCATGAAACACAGCATTACTTTCCTTCCATTTGCTGGGAGCCTGTCCACTCTATCCATGTGCATCTTTTTGAAAAATGACCACTTGTAAACCACAGAGGCATTTGGGATTGTTTGTTTTTGCTGTTCCAGCTGGTGGCGTGTTCCTCTTGGCAGTCTGTGCAGGCAGTACACTAATTCATTGTCCTCCGGCCTCATAGGATGAAGTGAAAAATCCCTCATCTACTGAGATGCAATATACATTACATCTGTCATTATCCATCTGACACAGTGGCAGCGAGCGGACAGCCTTCAAGCCCCCTCTGTGCTCAAAGAAAACCGACTTTGATCTATGGCATTTGCTGCGTTCTCCAGGAAAACAAAAGGTGGAGAGGTGGAGATAGATTTAGATTAGGCCTAAAAATAGTTGCTGTCGATTTTCTTTGAAGTTGAAATACATAATTCTGTAAATTCTAAACTGTCATAGGCCTCTCTTCCTGAGACATTTGGTTTCTGTGGGCTGGGGAGGCCTACCTCAGCATCTCGTAGGGGCTGGGTTACTTTTAAAGTACATTAAACTTTGGTCTCTTGAGCTAGGAAAATGTATTTCTAAAATCTCTAGGGGAAAATTTAGTGT